>NC_137440.1:8573622-9173622 GCF_964374335.1 Astatotilapia calliptera
TGTATGAAAATGTAAATATGTTTTACTTTCAAAACAAATTAAATGGTTGTTTGAAGTTTCAGTTACAGAATGAACTCAGAGGAAATAAGAGGCAGGGCCAATATTTTAAAAAAAATCTGGAAAAGGGGAAGACTTGTGGAATAGTAATGAGGCTGTATAATTTGTTCAAGGAAAGTTCAAAAAGAGAATAAAACCCAATCAATAATCAGAAATAAGTTAGTAAACACACCCCAAACTGAGGAATGATCATCGCTGTTTTTGTTTCATTTGGTGACAAAACTGGAACTCTAAGCTAAAATAAGCCAAATCTTATAAAAGCTTTTTGGTTTCTATTCAGTGTACTCCTTTATCAAATCAAATCAAATCAAATCACTTTTATTGTCACATCACATGTGCAGGCACACTGGCACAGCACATGCGAGTGAAATTCTTGTGTGCGAGCCCCACAAGCAACAGAGATGTGCAAACACAACAACACAAACGAGCAAAATACAAGAATGGCCAACCTGAAACTAATAAATATATGTACAATATATAATAGTGTATGCATTTCTGGATGTGTATACTAAATATTTTCCTACGTGTGTGTGTGTATACACATTTTTACAAATTAAATAGTAAAAAAATAAATAAATAAATAATAATAATAATAATAAAATATATAAAATATACAGAGTTGAATATGTGCAGAACAAGTTGTATAGTTTTCTTTTTGTATAGTTCTTTATCTTTTTGTATATATTGTTTTTATGTTCAGTTTTTGCAAAAAGCTCCTATACAAACATAACCACACTGAAACACACAGACAACAGATGGGGCATTAGAAACCTTTAATGTTCATACCAACAGAATCCAACCGTTGAGCTTTTCACACATTAACAAACCGCTGCCCAGCATCAAGATGACACAAAATGAAACGCTGCACAATAAATGTGCAAATAAAATACCCAAACAGGAATCACAGCCTTTAAAACGAAAGCAAAGACTTTGCAGCCCTGAAGTTCAAGGCTAGATATAATGCTGCCACCTAGTGTTCAAATCAACAGAAAAAAAATCTGTTAAATCTAATTTAAATAATAAAACTAAAATCGAATCTATAACAAAATGGAATCAGGAATTCCTGAAAGCCAACCATTGCCAAAGATTGCTTAGCGCTTACAGCATATATATGCCACTCTAAGAAGGCACATGAATAATTATAATATTAATGTAGTACTATGTCGATCCAGGTCTCCTTTGCACACATACAGTGATGGTGATGCACAGATTTACCAAAATCTAATAATAAACAATTCAAAGAAACTTTTTGTGTTGTGAACCAGAACAATGACAAAAAAAACCAACAAAAAAACAGGGTGCCATGATCACGGCGTCAACTCAAAGGAAACGCCACGTGCTTCTCATGTCTTCTCATTGGCGTGATCATTTTTGAATTGCTGCATGCAATCCCAGCCTGCTGGTGAATTTTTCCCTATCGATGTTCTTGTGCTCCGGGACGTGTCTGAAGGTGCAGTCGTCCCTTGTGCATCCTGTCGTCCTCCAGAAAAAGCACTCCTTCTTGTATGTGCTACAATATGAAAAACAAGTGATAAATCATTCTAAAAATTCAGTTCTGGTGATGAATGATAAAATTTAAGTTAAAAAGAAAATACATTCATTGTTCTTTAAAAAGGCCAAAAATCACAGAAATAATCTCATCACAAATCTGGAACTACAAACTTATTTGTCTCAATTCATCAAAGGAGAATAAAATCTAATCTTGTGACAAAGTGAATCAGTGCTTTTCTCAATAAAAGGAAGAATGTCCTTACCTTGGGCGAGGGCAGCGGTCAGTAGCAGCTAATTTGGACCCACCGAGTTCAGGGTGGACTTTGTAGGGGTATCGCACCGTCAGCAGAGCCCCCTCGAAAATCATTCCCTGGAGAGTGAACAGACCTTGTTAATCATCGATTACTGTGACCGTGGTTTTCTTGAGTAATTTATCAATGATTTATCATTCCGGTTGGTGCAACACAGATGCACTAAGAGTTTACGTGACCTATGATCACCGTTAGTGGGGCCACTACTGTAACAATAAATAAAGAAGACTACACCAACAGCCGTGAGTGCAGTGTGCAGATGGCAGGTAGCTGCCGTGGAGACAGAACGGGTTAGTCTTATTACTTTATGTGCTTATATTTGTCTTCCATTAAATACCAGTTTACCGGAGATGTCTGCTGCCTCTGCATTTACTGGCCAGCTGCACTGCAGTGTAACAAAGAGCATAAGCAGACTCTTGGAAACCCACATACTCAAAAACCTAAAACACTGGACTTACAGTCAGACTTTACTCACACTATACAAACCTTAGGTTTCATATCACAGTGCTAAGTCGAAGGAAAAAAAAAAAATCTAAATGTGCATCACAATCCAAAGACTAAAGTTCACTGTCTTGTCTTGCCTGTGACTCATGCTGCTCTACACTACACATGTGCTGCACCCATAGCTACGTCTGACACACAGGTTTTGTCCCTGAATGTAACTAGATATAACTCACTGCAAATGGCAAATGGATACATACATTAATACACTGGATGGCTTTATCACAATCTTCCTTTCTGGTGTAATTCACAAAGGCACACTGTTGCTCCAGGAGCATCTTGATGCTGTAGATGGCCCCAGCTCTGAGAAGGAGAAAGGAGCGAGTGTTGAAATGATCGATGAACTCACTACTTAACTGACAAAAAAAAGACCCAGCAACTGCTCAGATCATATTTTGGTTTTTCTTTTCTAATTTCAAGCCTACAACATGAGAGTGCTGAGGAAGATCCTCACACAACAATAGCGTTGCCATAGCTCACCTGCTAAAGAGCTCGTGGAGTTTTACATAGGTGACAGTAGGCGCCAATAATCCAGTCCAAACAGGGAAAAGTTCTCTTTAAAACAAAACGGCAAGAATAAAAACATTCATTTTTAAATTGATATGCTCTATGATTAAGCAAATAACGTTAAAAGCTTGAAAGGAAATCTGAGCCCACTTCCTCTCAACATCAAACTTACAGTCACATTAAAGTCAAATCTTCCAGCATTATACACTTTTTAGTAGATCCTTACTCCGACTACATACACAAACTTATACAAAGCACATCCAAGGTGAGACAAATCAGTCGGAGACCTGCAGAGTGATTATCAACCCCCCCCCCCCAAAAAAGCCCTTAAAATATTGCAAAAAGAAAACTATAATTTCATAAACACCCTTTTGTTTGAATTTTCGTGTACATATTAATGAGGACTTACGGTTTTGGACCATTCCTGGAGCGAGGGGTCGGCGACTGAGACTTTGATCTGTTTTGGCCAAACGCGTCAGACTCTCTCATCTGCTGCATTCGTGGGCGGCTTGGTTGTAGGACAGTCCACTCTCCCACATCGTCATCATTATCATCATCATCGTCATCATCACCGTCATCATCTTTCAGCCCTGCTGGTGGGTCTGCTGTCTCTTTGCTGGTGGCAGGAGCTGTGCAGACTGAACAAACAGTACAGTCATGTTTACACTTGACTGGAATTTATATATTTTTGTGATTTAACACAAAATCACAAGTGGTGACAACACTGTTCTTTTAGATGAGGTGTAGATTTGCTCTTTTTTTTTTAACACAAAAGCAATTTTCACAAATCGACTAACCCTACTCAATCATGGCAAAGGATGTAGTCTTAACAGTGCCGACTGTTGTAGTGCAGTCTTTATATACCAGGACGCTGTTGTTGTTACAACATTTTATTTACCTCCAGGACCTGTGTTACTCTCACTGGCAAACAGAGCTTCCACAGCTTCCTCTAGTGTACCGTGAGTTTTCAGGGCTTCAGAGCTCACTGCCCAGCTGAAGCCCATTTCCTGAAATCATACAAACATACAGACATTAAAGCCACAAATGATTACTTTATTAGCCCAACACATACACACCGCCAGGTGACACTGGTGTATCCCAAAAAGAGCTTTTCATATGAATCTGTGGGAGGGAAACCAATGAATCAGACTTTTGTTTTGTCTCATTTCCATTTTTGCAAAGCGTCTCCTACCATGAGGTGCAGCGTCTGTGCTCGTTTCAGCTCCTGTGCGGCTTCAGCACTTGTACTTTCCAGCCTCAGGACCTCTTTGTAAATCAGTGAGGCTTCGTAGTATCTCTGGGAGAATCAATGTTAGGATGTGAAATTAGTTGGGGAATTTACAACAAGTTGTAGGATTGCGTTATTACACAAACAAAACCGCCAAGTCTTCAGTTTTTAAACGAGCATGCTTAAAGAGGTTCTGATTCAGCCACACGGCATTTTGGAGGATGCAGTCTGTTACTGTTTAATAGCACCAGGCTCTTCACACAGGGACTCCTGTTATGCTGGTAATGAGGGAATGCTAAATAACAGAAAACACCAGAGTATGATGCAATGCAGCACAAGCAAGTATCTGCAGTTCCTCTATTGTTCCACAGAAGTATGTTAATCCCCAGAGATCTCAGTGTCAAAATGCCCATCTAAATCATATTTACAGCTGCAACAAAAAACCCCAGCAAAATATAAGCTGTGTTAACTGGATAACTTACCTTAAGACCACAGAGAGCTTTCCCTTTCCTAAATAAACCTTTTATCCAGTTTGGTTCCATGGAGAGTGCAACGTCAGCATCCGTGAGAGCACTTTCATACTGCTGTAGTCTTTCAAAACAGAGGGACCGATTTCCAAATAACCTGAAACACAGCGAACAAACATTTATGGCCATTAGCAGTTAACAGCTCCTGGTAGTTCTAATGATGTCAATTTAAGTCAATGTTCTTACTTAAATTCCTTTGGGTTGAATTTAATAGCCTCAGTGAAACATTTTACTGCCTTCTCGTACTGCCCAGAGGCAGCCAAACGATTCCCTATGTCTGGAAAAGAGAAAAAAAAAACCTGTTGTATCCTGTTTGTATTTTGACTTTTTTTTAACATAAGGCTCTCAATGATGATGGATGGAAAATGTCACTTACTGGCAAACTCAATGCTTTTCTTTGCATACTCCTCTAATATGGGATCCATTGATTTCTGTATAGAAACCCCCCCAAAAAAGTCTGGTTGATGAATAATATTTTCAAAGTCGTACTTTGAATTGAAAAACAAACACATTTGCGTTGTGGTTGCTAGTAAAAGCTAACAAAAGCTTCTGAGGGTTGAGGTAGGAGCGCAGAGGGTTTTGCAGCATGCTTACACATCACATTAGATAATGGTTAGAGGGATATTCTCTGGGTCAAAGGGAGTCCGAACAGAATGTCCCAAACTACAATCAGTGATATTAAAATGATCAAGGCTAAGCAGGGGGTGTTTTTGTTTCTGTCTTTGTGATTCCAGGAAAAAGGAGCAGATAGGAGGTCGATTTCAAACTGCCAAAGCAAATTAAATCCTTTAAAACGACAGATATTTCTCCTGTACTTCCTTCTAAAAAAAAACTTTGAACACAACATTCAGCAATTTGGGAGCAACAGACTTTAGTCTTGACCTATAAGAATATGTTTTCAAGATTCCCACCTCTTTACTGGTTTCAGCTTTCTCTTTCTTTCTAACTTCAGGTTCCTCAGTGATATTTGGATTTTCCACTTCAGGCTGTTGAACTGCAGATAATTTACTTTCCGCCTTTTTTCCTCCTTTTTTCTGTTTCTGAATCCACGTCTCCTCAGGCGCCGATTCAGCAGAAGCAGCATATGAATTATTGAAATCCAAATCCTGCGGAGGATAAAACAAGGTGGTTGTTTTGGGGATAATCATCCGAAAGGTGCTCTTGTGAAAAGACTGTCATTTAAAATACGCATGAAAAATAGTGTTACATATTTGCATATAATCTGATACTGTTAAAGCTCTACCACTTAAAAGAAAAGGTTGCCTTTCTGTTCCAAAAAACTGAAATTTACAACTCTGACAGACCTTTTGCTCCTCTTCCTCGTTCTCATTCATCTTCACAAGATTTTTTTCTGCAGTATCAGCACCAGTCTTATCACATCTGGCTGCCTCAGTTGCCTTTTGAGTTTTATCGCTTCGTGAGGATCCAGTTGTTTCTGCATTACTTTCAATTATAGTCTCATCATCTTCTTTTTCAGAGGAATCTGACTTGCCTTGTTCTTCCTCCTGAAATAACATAAACAGCATTACAAACAATCAGAGCAGCTTTAAAAATACCTTTCTGTCTGGATTTTCCACTCTGACACTTGCATGTACACACAACAAGGATAAAAATAGACTCACAGCTGAACCGTCTTTAACTGCACTCTCCTTTTCTAGCCGCTTCTTTTCTTTTTTACGCTGCAACAAAAGACAGAAAATTCTGGTCAAAAAAAAAGCAAAACGCCAGCATTGCTAGAACGTTAAATCCTAATAAGTATGCATATGCAGACCATTTTTTTACGCTTGTTCTTCTTAGTTTTCTCCTTACGCCTTTCCTCTTCTTCTATTAACTCCTTTGCAATTCTATCAGCTTCCTGGTGAAAAAAAAAAAAAAGGCAGTGTCAACTAACGTTCCAATAAATTCCCAAAAAAGATTAAAATCTGACAGAGTGCACACAAGATAAATTGCTTTGGATAAAATTACCATTTTAAAAGATAAATATAATACTGCTTAAAGTTTTTTCAATGCTTTGGTTTATTCCCCACAGAGTACGTGAGTCAGAGAGAAAGATATGTCCTATTACAAACCAGACACAAATATTAAAGAGATCGTTCCTTGTTTCATTTCCCAACAAGTGCAATAAAAGGGCAATACCTCATCAGTGAGCTGTTTTATTTGCGGATGTGGTTCTAAAGTCCTGTTAGCGGCGCTGCGTTGATAATAACGATCGTCGTCGTCGTCATCATCTGAATAAACGAGATCTTCCTCCAAAGGATTTAAAAAATTTAAACCTGCAAGTTATAAAAGACAAATACAAAAACGTGATCGTCACTCCACGATAACACAATGCAAAGATCACGCCAAATTCCCTGCTGTTTAATCACGAAAGTGGTGAAAAGAACCACAAAAAAAACACAACACCTGGGAACAAGTAAATAACAACATTTTTAAGTAAATGAACTAAATCAAATCAACTACTACAGCTTTTTAAAGAAAGTTCCTCCTCACTGTTACTAAAGTGTCATAAGCATCTGCTTGTTACACTCAATACATACATGAAATAAGTGTTATCAGTTTAGTTGGATTTCTTGTGGCTATAACAGAGGTGGGAGATATACAGCAGCTTTAGAATTAAATAACAACATTTCAAGAACATTTGCAATAATTAGATTTTGGCTGTTGTGGGAAATATCTGTTATCTGTTAACACTGTTTTGCTGATGCTTGCAGCTTGGACACAATAAGTGTAAATATAGGTAAGTTTCCATCAGTCTTTTCTAATGAGCAACTGTCACTGATGACATGCATCCTAATTTGAACTGAATCTACTGAAATAAGGTCCCACGGGTGCCAGCAGCATTATGATGCAATAACAGTGACACAGCATAATTCTGATGCAAGTGCATCAGAATTCATTTCCCTACAAATTAAGTATAAAATAACTGCTTAACACTTTCAGCTCTTGAGCAGCCTGCACAATTGCACAGAACACAAGTTTAAAAAAACAAACAAAAAAACTCAAAAACAATTCCTACCTGGGATGTAAACAGCTGCTTAAAACCCTGCTTTACCACCATGTAGCCATGTCAGAAAATTTCCATCCAACAATTGCTCTTCCTGTCACATGGAGCACAACTAGCAATTGCTCCAACCAAGCTTGGTGGGCTCATTTTCTTACATTTGGGCCACACATCACTGCCAGCACCTCCTCCTTCATAACCTGGTTATCAATGTTGGGAGTTTGCCTGAAGTGGTGAAACAAGTTTGTTGTTTCCACCTTTAGCAGGAGCATTTTTTCTGTATATTAAGTCTTGTGCTTTAATGGAGCGCACTGAAGTAGCTCCCTTTTAAACTGCTAAATCCTCGTAGGAGTCTGATCCACGGCTCTGCCTCTCAGGCATAACTGTGCTCGTCTCATTGTTGTCCACTTAACAGATGGCGTTGCTATATCAACAAATTTGTGATATGACAATTTTATATCACGTAAAAATTTATACTGGTATTACGGTAGGCAATATAATAGGCACAGTGCTAGTCTGTAGTTGTGGATTTGCTGCAAGTGGCTCAAGAAGATGTATGTCTGATATCCCTTCCCATTCCTTCTGTTTCCTTACTCTTCCAAATGTATGCTCAGTGTTTCCTCCCTCCTCTATTTAACCTTAGATTATTCAACACTGCACTTGCATCAAAGCAGACAAATTTAGCAGACAGTTTATATAAAAAGGAAAAAAACAACAACAGCTGAGCAGCAATGCTTAAAACTACAAGCCTATACTAAAGCTTGATTTCAAGCTTGATTTCCTCTTTAACATAACTTGTAACAGCAGTTTCAGAGAATGCTTTACCAAAAAAGCCAGGCCGGATATCATTCAGGAAATTGCCAGAAGGAGCTCGTCCACTCAGGTAATCTACCATTGATTCCTATAAAGAAAGAAAAAAAGAAACAAATAGTTAGCATCCAACATATTTACATGTTTAAAAAATGAATCTGCTGTAAAATAAACTACAACTGGTTTGGTTTGTAATTAATAGTTTCAGTATTTTTAAAGCAGAACTGCAGCCTGCATTTCACAGGTTCTTGCTTCTTGCAATCAAATGTTTGCTGGTTGGATTCCTCTGTCGTTATCACATGAATATCTTTCATCCTTTTATACATGAAGGGGGTCGGAAGTTCAGAAAATGCTAACAGGTTTGTGTGTAGAGAGTTATTAAATTACTGTGACATTATATGAATAATTTCCTTTGATACTAATTTGTCTCTAGAATTAGGATATTTATTCTCCTGTTGATTGACTAATTGATAATGATTAAACAAGTCATGTCTCAAATATGATGACTTCCAGCGTTCCTTCGTTTTATGTCATTATGAGTTTACTACCCCAGCTTCTTTTTCATTAGTACATCTTATCTTCACCAGCCTGGGACACAAAGCACAATACAAAAGTCTTAAGCCACCCTTCCTTTCTTTATATCAGTGCTTCAGGCTTTCTGAAGGGTCTTTTTTTTTTAAACATTGGCTTATTTACCACTCTTTCCCCCCCCTTGTACCAATATTTTTGTTCGTTTACATAAAAATATAAAAAAGAGACACCTAACTCAAGAAACCAGAAACGAGCTGTGGCTGAAGTATACCAAAGTACATGAAACGGGACAGAAAAATCATAAAAAAGTATAACAGGAGTTTCTTCAGCAGTGCCTCTATTTGTTTTGGGGCTAAATTTCAGAGAACGGCGCTGGGATTATGTCAAAATTGATGGAATTATGAAGACAGAAAACTACCCTCACATTTTGCTCTACCATGCAAATACCTTCTGGACAGAGTCTCACTAGCAACGTCTTAAGGGTGACATTGCCAGTGTGTTTCAAACAAACACTATCAGTCCACAGTCTGGACCTCAACAGTGTGGGATCATTGTGACAAAGAATGGAACAAAAGCAGCTTGTTAAAGAAATAAAGTAACTCCGAATAAACAGCGTTCGCTGTAAGACTGCAAGCAAGACGTCTGCTTTATTACACGCTGACGAGCCACCATGACCACACCTAACATCATAATAACCTGTTTTTCTACATCTGTGATAACACTGTAATAACAACACAGCAGTTTTATGGCTTTAGTCATACTCACGTGTGTGTGCATTAGTCTCGAGTTTTCTCGAATTCTGGGCATGGCTGTCCCACCTGGCAGGTAGAGAAATGGAAAAATAAACTTCAAACATATATTTAAATACTCAAGGACTAGCATGTAACGTTGGAGAGTTAACATTAAAGGTGGTAAAAACACAGCAGCGTCACCTTCGCGCTGTCTGAAAGCCACAATAATACGTCGTTAGCTGGTAAGCTAAACAGCGACATAAGCTCAAACAAGTCAATTTCTTGGTAAATGAAACTGATGGTCAGGCCTCCCTAATAAGAAATAACTATCACTGCTTTATTCTTACCTTTCACAATCTTTCTAGGCATGTTATTATTTCTGTGAAGTGTCGTCCAGAAGCTGTGTTTATATATATATATATCGTTGGATAAGCAAATTCTACAGTACAGTGATCCCTGCTTCCTGCTTTCTGCTTGTGGCGTCGGATTTCTTCTTCTGCTGCTCATTTAGCCACCTGCGCTTCTTCTTTGACGTTTTGCGGAAAGCTTTAATCATTAATGTTGTATTACTGCCATCTTGTGGTAGTGGATTTGTGTGTGTGTGTGTGTGTGTGTGTGTGTGTGTGTGTGTGTGTGTGTGTGTGTGTGTGTGTGTGTGTGTGTGTGTGTGTGCTGTTTAACTGTGACACTAAATAATATTAGAGAGCTCACGACGTCACAAGCCTCGAAAGACGCAAACACAAACTCATGATTCAGGATATTCTTCTTCAGGTGAGATGTGTGTTCATTTAGTAGTTTATTCCAACCTTTATAAGGATTTGTAAGAAAAATGCATCACTTGCAATGTTTATTGTTGTTCTTTGTTGTCTCCATGGGAAACATGCTTTTCTTTTTCATGTATTATTTATCTATTAATTTCTATGATGTGGAGTTGCTGGTGTGTTTTTGGATCATTGTCTCGCTGTATAAACAGCTTCAGGGCATAGATTACCTGAATAAACACAAAAGGTAATTTGTAAATGTGGATATCATTTATTCAGTTAAAAAAAAAACATTATAAAAATCTACCTACCAAACTTGGTAGTGATAGTGTAATGATCTTGGAGCTGATTTGCTGCTTCAAGGTTACTTGCTATAATTGATGAAACCATGAAGTCTGCTCTCTACCAGAAAATCCTGAGGAAGAATGTCTGGCCATCACTTCATGTCTTGAACTCCAAGAACACGTGTGTTATGCAGCCGGACAATTCTACCTCTGATGAACTCAAACTAGGGCAAAACAAAAACAGAATAAAGGCTTTGAGTGCCTAATCACATTTAGGACTCAAATGCAATTGAAATGCTTTGGCGTGACCTTAAACAGACCGTTCAAACTGAAAAGTTGAATAAAAAATATTTTTGCAAAGAAGAGTGAGCCAAAATTCCTCCACAGTAATGTGAGAGATTCATTGCCACTTGTGGCAAAATTCTTTATGGTACAGTCAGTTTTTAAATGACTTTTTCATACTGGTTTCAATAATTTATTTCCCTTAATAAATGAAATCATTATTTAATAATAGGTTATCATTTGCCTTATATGAACATTTGTTTGATCCTGTGAAATATGACAAATATGCAACAAAATAAGGAACAATTAAGGAGGAACTACTTTTTCACAACACTATATTCAGTGCTGTGCAAAAATCTTGAGCTACCCCTGATTTCTTCATATTTTGCTAGGAAAATGGGAAATACAGTGATTTACTGAAAATGTAAATCATTGTATTTCTGTGCAAAGCCAGGCCGATTCTAATGAGCTTGAAAGTCAGTCTCTTGGATGACCGCCTTTATTCTTCAATGCAACCTGAACTCTTAGATAAGCTTTCTAGTCAGATTTTGTATACTTGATTAAAGAAATAGGAACAAATGTTGTGTTTTTGTGACATGATCCTCGTAGCAAATGATAGAGATAAAGATATGATTTAAAATTAGTTCTGTTATGTGTAGACACAACAATGGTTCATCTCTTGAGTTCATCTCTTGAGTTAGGTGCCTTGAATGATTCACAGTGCACTGTTAAGTGGCTTAATAAACAAATAAACAACAAACTTTTTCTCAGAAAATGGTCAAGTATAATAATAACGTGCTATTCTGAAACAAAATGTAAATAAATGGGGGGTTCAAGACTTTTGCGCAGTACTGTAAATAAGTTAGTTTGTATTTTTGTTTTTAGATGCATTCAGAGCAGTGTCCATGTCAGTATGGGTGTGTATATATATATATATATATGTATATATATATATACATATAAGATAAGATAAGATAAGATAAGATAACCTTTATTAGTCCCACACGTGGGAAATTTGTTTTGTCACAGCAGGAAGTGGACAGTGCAAAAGTTATGAGGCAAAAATTAGAATACAATAAGAATAAATACAGTACACAACTGTACAGAATAGAACTATATATATATATATATATATATATATATATATATATATATATATATATATATAGTTCTATTCTGTACAGTTGTGTACTGTATTTATTCTTATACAGCTTAAGTTAAGCAAAAGTTAAATCTACAAGAACAAATCACAATTTTGTTTTAAAAATTAAAATAAATGCACAATAAGATTCACATGTTCACATTAGAAACAATTAAAAAGAAGAGAATCACATACTGACGGGAAAACTCATAATTCCTGAGAAGAAACTCACAAATTGTAGAGGATAAAAAGCAAAAAGTTAAAATAAAAAAAAATTATTTAAAAATTAATTTAAAATTTTAAAAAAATTAAAAAAAAATGATATTATTGTATTTTTGTGGTAATATTTTGTGCTTTTAATGATTATAGAGTTTTTAGTGATGATATTTGAGTTCTCATTTGTTAAATGAGCTTTTGTTATTTTGTTTTTATTCTGAAATCGGTGACGGAACTTTAACCCGGAAGCAGTGGAGTGTTATTATGCTAATGATGTGTCATCAGGACTGAGGGTGGGAAGTTTAGGGAAAAATAAGAGCGGCGGGCAGTGGTTTGTACTTGTCTAGGGGGTAGTATAGGACATTTAGAAAATCCTTTCTTTGTGACAGCGCTGTCATAAAGTTGTCGCGATAGCAGGAGTGTAATACTGGGCGCATTTCTTCCACAACTGGACTGTTAGCAGCAAAGCTAACAGGCTGTTTCTCGTCTTCTTGGGTCCGGACGGGACGGAAGAGGGATGTCCTGCAGCTTATTTGAGTTCTGTCGGCTTCAAGAGTTCAAAACGGTCCGGCACTTCTTGTTTCGGAACGAGAAAAGCGAGCCAGTCGAAGAGAAGAGTCAAACAGGTAACGATACAGGAGGAGGATAGGGGTCTTCTGCAGCTTCGAAGTGACAGTAGCTCAGATAGCAGCTCGCAGCATTAGAAAAGTGACCTCGGTGCTGTAAAGTGGTTTGAAAATGCGGATAAAGTGTGCATAACTAGTTTTGGTTAGTTGATTAATTTTATCATGTTACAACGGAATAAATGAAATATTCACCGCCTTAATGTGCCTTTTGTGAGTCCAGAATCAAAAGCAGCTTGCAGCTGTTTGCAGGTGAATCCTTGTATGGTTGTATTCAGGCCTGGACTCGTTTTGCACGCAATGTTATATGCATCATTTCGTTTTTCCGCTATGTGGAAGTCAATACAGAAATGCTACTATATTTCAACCTGTTGATGTCAAACACATGGGGTGTATATGAAAGATGAATGTAGCTTCCAAATTTGAAAAGGAAACATCTTAAACCTGCATTATTTCCACGTGGTCAGCAGGGGGCGACTCCTCTATTTTGTCCATGAGAAAATGAGCCTATTGCTCATTTGATCTGTGACCTCAGTAAGCACTTTACCGATATGTTTATAGGCTCAGTCGTTAGTTTTATGTCTGGTTAGTACATTTTAGTACTACTAGAAGAAAAACAGGATATGATTTGGGGTGGGCATACCTTACGATTGTCAAGTGTGAGGGTCCCTTAACTGAAGGACTTTCTGACCATACTGAAGATGGATGTGGTGAAAGTGTTAGGAGTATGTCACAGTATAGAACATCTCGTTTCCTGTTATGACTTTGGGGGAGGTGTTTTATCAACCATGTGAAGTTTAAGTGAATTTGAAATGTTGTGCACCAATTTGCAAGACACATAACTTTGACACAGAATATTTCAGTGTTTGAGAAAAGAACCATGGGCCGATTACAGCATGATCATTAAGCTCAGTATCAAGACTTCCTCATAGCACGGATGGCCTCATCTGAGATGTTCTTTTGGCCGATCACATCATTCTAAATCTTCGGTAGGGCTGGGCCATATTATACCGTTCACGGTAATACCGGTATAATGTTAGGCAACGATAGGAAAATGAAATATCGCGATAGAATGGGAGTAAAACGCGCATGCGCAGTGCCTTTGTTTTCATACGCACATGGCCGATTGTTGAGTGAAACAGATGAACCAGAATTGGTTTGTAAAAATGGTGCAACTTCCGTGATGTGGAACTGGTTTGGTGTTTGTCCATCAGATACACAACAAAGCACATTTTTTTGCAGAACATGCAAGCAGCCGTTGTTATTGTCATATTTGTCGGACTAAGATGCTCTTAAATCTGGGAGTAATCTGGGTCCTAAACTCCGTATGCTTCAGGTCAAACAACACTGCAGCATCACTTAGAGTTAAAAACTTTCTAAATTCTTTCATCTTTAATAAAACGATCAGCATTGCTGCTTTACCAGGTGTAACTATAAAGTTTAACTTTCAGGCATCCATGAAAACAAAAGTTATTACATTTAACGGAGTTAGAAGTTAGCAGGAAGCTAGCGGAAGTTAGCTCGCTAGTTTCGCTAGTTACCTAAGCATGATATTGCATGTTCTGACTGAGAGATTTCTGAAAAAAATCAAACGTACAGCTCTGCTATCACTTCCAACATAAATGAAGACAGGAAACTAAACAGCAGTGACGTTTGTAGGGTTACTGAAGTTGGGCTAGCTGGTATATAATGATGTGCTACGTGATCGCTAGCGACACAGCTATGTTAGCATAACATAAACAGTGAAGCTGGAGGACGAACACTAACACTTTTCCACTTATAAAAGTTAACGTGAAGGTTCTTCATGGTTAGAGACAAATGCAATCGCATGGCAGGATGCTGTAAACGGACCAAACTTCAGTCAGGAGAACAACTGAGATAATCCATCCACAATACGAGGTTAGTCATTAATATACTGCAGCAACATGGGAATAGAGCAGCTGCAGAGAATTCAACATTAATGAATCAATGGTACAGAAGTGGAGGAAGCAAGAAGAATGAGTTTAATAAAGTTTGATTTATCTGACTGCTTTGTTTCGCTTAATGTGCCTTATAATCCCATGCACCTTATGGTCCGAAAAATGCGTACTGCACACTGCAGTTTAATGTTGCAAAGCACCTCTTTTTAACCATATAACCATATTATACGTGGTTATGCTCAGGATATGCCAGCCCATTTCTACTGGAAATGCCTTTTGGTTAAACTTTCAGCAAGGAATTTGCATTTGCACTGTTACATTTTTATAAAGCTTTAATGTACATAAAAACCAGCTTCTTGTTTAAGTGAAAATAAATGGAAGGTTGTCTTTTTGCGCTAGTAATGTTGTGGAGTTGTATTTTGTCTCGCATCAATTATATCGTCGGTTATATCGTTATCGCAAATTTTCAAATATATATCGTGATAAATATTTTTGGCCATATCACCCTGCTCTAATCTTCGGTGTGATAATGTGGTTATTTTGGCCAAACAATAAATCTGTAGCTAGACGCCAGGTAGCAAACAGTTATATGTCAACTATCCCAAGTTCACTAATCCACCAAATATTGCTGGTATTAGGTTGTTGTTTGCATCCATCAGTCGGAGGAGGAGAAATCTGCAGGTCTTTTTAAGTGTGAGTCATTGCACATGAGGTCCCTGAGGGTGTCACTGCAGGATGCTCAGCAGAAAGGGCAGATAGAAAGGGTGCTTGGATGTGTTGCATTCATGCGTCATTTCATACTGATGCCTGCAGACACACACGCACTGTCGTCATGGGGACACTGAAGTGCCAAGGCGTAAAGCAGCAGGATTTCCTCCTGATTTCTGAGCTTTACGCTGTTGCTATATTATTAGTTCATTTCCCTTTGGCACAGAGCTTCTGACTGCTCAACTTTAGCTGCCACAGTTATGTAGCAGCTAAAGTTATGTAGCAGCTATGACTTCTGCACCCCTTCTTTACAGTTCTTTCAACTGTATAGCAGAACTTAACATGTTAACATCCTGCTGCATATAACAGGTTTGATTTTTTTATAGCTAATTTTCTCCTTTATAACATTGATACAAGGGATAAATATTTATATAACTCACATGTTTAAATTTTGTTAAAAATTTCTTAGGGATTATTAAAGTATTCTGATTCTGATTAATGCTTAAAGTTTGCTTCTTTGACATGTGGATGCTAACTCAGGCGGCTGTAGCTACTAACTGTCTGCCAGGGTTCACCTCAGCTAATTCGACCCCCTAGACTGGACCTCCTTAGTATGTTTGTCCGTTTGGTGCCCAATTACCTGAGAAATTATTTTGCTTGCTGTGCAGTTAATTGTGCAAACAGACTGTCAAAAAAATCTGCGCTCCAGCTCATACTCGAATACTTTGTTTGGCACTTGCTATTAAATAGCTGGTACCTATGAATGCAGCTTGCTAGCTTAGCTAGCTGATAACTTGCAGTTCCATCATGTGGCTTCAAAAAACCAACACACATTTCGAGTCTTTTGAGTTTATCTTAGTCACTGCATTCATCTCTTCTCTACACTCTGTTTTAGCCACCGTACAAGCATCACAAACTTGACCCATTTTTAAAATTTATTTTATTTATTTATTTGTTTCCTGCCTCTTACTCAGAAGATAATGAGCTGTCTTGGGACACCTCTGACTGGGAGTCGGCATGGGAAGGTGGTGATAATAAAGAGGAGGAATCCACCTCTGATAAAAAGGTTTGTCTCATTGTGGAATGTGACATTATTGGTGTTTTAAGTTGATGTCTATTTATTTACAGGGAAAGAATGTGTCATTCTGTCATTTTTCTTAAAGTTGTCTGTGCAGTGATGAGACCTGCGCAGTGTACTGCGCTATGTGTCATGCATGTCGTATAATGACATATAATAATATCGTTAATGAAGTTACAGCTAGCTGGATAACCACCACCACTTTTGCTATTACAGACATTAATGTTTTGTGCCATTACACAATTTACTGATGGCTAAAATTAGTAGTCTTTGACACCGAAGCTAATAAGCATTTTCACTCAGATGTGATTTTGATAGCAGTAATGTTAGCAAGCAAGATGCAGTCAGCCTGCTACCTGTAATGCATCTATGCTGCATGGATGCTGCAAAAATCCTGTCTGAAGCCACATCAGCGTTAGTTTTCTTTTAGTCCATGTGTGGAGTTTGTGTTGGACTTCTGTGTTGGGTTGGTGTGGTCAGACATTGTCCGTTAAAAAAGCCTTTAGCAATTCAAAAATATGACCTATTTTACATTTGAATCAACTACTGATAATATTGTCATTGGCTGTGACATAGGACAAACACTCATTTTATTGTTGCAATGTCATATAATATTAGAATATAAGCGCTCAATGCGCACTTCTAAAGGTGGCATAGGTCTGAAGATCTCCTTTGCTCTGCAGGTCGCGGATGATGCTGGCGGGCAGGGTGAACCGTGGCTGCAGGACTGTGTCGTGTCCCTGTCGCCCTGCGCTGACCTGCTGGTGGTGGCCCGTGAACAGAAGGCGGCCTTTCTCTCAGGTCAGATTCTCAGACACGCACACCCTGATATGTGACTCTGGAGTTTTCTTTCATACTGTTCGTTTTGTGTCTCACTATGGAAAAGCATCCCATGTCCTCATCAGATGCTCTCATACGACACCACTAACCCTCATGTCAGGAGGGCCTAGGACCCTTCTATTTATTACCTTTTTCACAGAAGCCTGTTGACAAATAGACTATTGGGCACTAAAGTGTCCACAAATTCAAGCAGGAGCAGCTCATGAGCAGCACCAATAATTTCCTCTAGCTAGTCGTGGTGTGGTGTAGTAATACTTTTACCCTTGGAAGTAGAAGTGTTTCCCGAAGCAAAGTAGAAACAAATTGTTTGCTTTAGCCAACCCAACAATAGGGCTAAGCATGTAGTTGATCGGAATATAATAATAATAATAATAATATGAATGCAATGTAATAATATAAAGGTCAATATATGGCTTAACCCAAACTTTGTCACAAAGGCTATGTGCCACCTTTCACCTCTGAGCAACAGCAGTAGCTGCTTACTTTGTGTCCAGTTTATGCAAATCCAGGTTTACCTGGACAGAACTAACGGTTTTAGATTTAATAACCAGTTGCTTTGTTTGTGGTTCTGATTGCTTTATGTACCTTTCTTCTTGCTTGTCGTATTTTATTTGTGTCAATGAAATTAAGGAGCTTCCCAACTGTAGTAAATGAAGTATTCCTCATCTTTCTTTATTCTTACAGCTAAATGGCGAACAGATGACAGCGGCAGAGAAGAGATGACTCTGGGAGTATCTTGGACTGGAACTCTTAGCACTGAGGAAGGGTGAGAAAACAATATGTTAACTTACCCACAGTCATTGTGGAAAAGGTTGATAATGGCTCCTGTTGGCGAATTATCCAGGTGATTGAATTGGAGGATGGAAGTGAGACAGATCAGTTATCCTTAGTTCAGTTTAAAAAGTGGACCTTTACTAAAATGACACCCCTACAGTTTTGATGAATGTAGGAATTCAGCTATAGAAACCAAAACAGTTTTTTGTACTGGGTTTAAACATGAAAGTCTCAAGTGGCCGTTAGAGGAACTGCAGTTTTTGACCTAATTTTTCAGACTGGCTACGTTGCTGTTTTACAAGAAGAAATTAAATAAGAAGTTGACAGTTTATCAGAAGGCAAAACACAATTAATACATTAAAAATTATGATAATTAAAAACCTTAGCTAGAATGTAAATACATCAAATATATGTGACATGACTCCAAGTCTGATTTCTGTTTCCTCATAGAGAGTGTGTGAGCAGCACCATTTGTATTCCCTTGGCAAGTCAGAAGAGGTGAGATTTATTTATCTGTGAACTAAATGAGGGGAAGTGCTTGTGTGTGTTTATCTTCACTTCATGTCTCAATACATTTTTCAGGAGCTCCACTGGGCGGCCTGACTGGACATGTGTAGTCGTGGGTTTTACATCTGGTTATGTCCGTTTCTACACTGAGGTACCTTTTTAATCTATAACGTCTTCAATAATTCTTTGAATTATAGACAAGAAAGTGTGATGTGACTGTCTCTCCCTTCATGCAGAGCAGTTTTGCTCAAATCAGAGTGCAAAGTTGCAAACATTGGCACTACTTTGCTAAAACTTTTTAGGTAAAGCAGAATCAATCTGTACTGATTTAAAAAATCATGCATGGTTTAATTTTCTGCTAGAATGACATTGATATATTTTTTAAATGTTGATGTGTTTTCACCCAGCCCTGACTATCAATTGTGTCCCATCAGAGCGGCGTTCTGCTCCTTGCCCAGCTGCTACACGAGGACCCGGTACTGAGGCTCAAGTGTCGCACTTACGAGATCCCTCGCCACCCTGGAGTAACTGAGCAGGTAACACACACCTGAAGCACTCTTCAAATTCAGAGAGGTGTGTGTGTGAGGATTATATTCATATTCAAAATCAAAGTGTCAGTCTGTTTCAGTTGTGTGATTGTCATTGAGCATGAAGATTATAATCCTGATCTGTGAGCCAATGTTGATTGTTGATTTTATTTTTTGTCTGCAGCACGAGGAGCTGAGCATCCTCTACTCTGCTGCAATGGTCACCATAGATGGATTCAGCCTCTTTCAGTCTCTGCGGGCCTGCAGGAATCAGGCGGCAAGAGGTACGGCTGCTTCTCTATGTCTTTGTAGGAAGAAAGTTCAGTCAGACATTTAGTTTGTGTTTGTGGCAGCAGTGTGTGTGCACAAAAAAATGGCCACATCTATTTGCATTTATAATAGGGTATATAGCATGCCCCCCTGAACATTATATTCAGCTGCCCCTTTGGAGATACTCTCATCTAAAGTCATATCTTCCAACTTTATCGTCTTGGACTGCAGCTGGTAGTCCTTTTTCTGCTCTGCACTTTCTACAAGGTGGTTCTCCAGGTTCTGGTTAGTGATCCACCAGAGATGAAGAAAGATTGCCAATCACAGGATGAGGGATCCACAAAATGATATCAAAGGATGGACCAGAGCTAGCTGGTTAGCAGTGCCTGAACTTTCAAAATTGCTCAGCAAGTAAACTGAACGTACGTGCAAATAGATTTTAAAATAAATAAATTACATGCCACAGTGAGTCCCCAAATGTATATGGCCACTGTTAATATAGTCAGTGTGAAATATATAATATATAAAGTGGCTCTCCTAAGTAAGTCAGACACTTTGGTGAGAAGTTGCAACACATATGAGGAAAACTTTCTCCCTTCCTGCACAGGGAGGCAACAGACTTGTCAGCCTGACTGTATGTGGATTAGCGTGCTTACAATTGTAGTTAACCCCTCAAAAGCCAAAACTGAGCTGAAAAAAACAAAACATGCATAATCTCTCAGTACTGTTTGCAGTGTGTTAACAGAAGATGTTTTTCACTTGCTTGCTGGCTGGAAAGTGTTTGCCACAAAGCATTCAGGTACTAAGGTGAAACCAACCTACTTATACAGAACCCCAACCCCACAAACCCCACACACCCCACAAACACAATCACCTGAAGTATAAACAGTTTGGAGCGTAGTACCCAGATAACAATGAGTGTTTGGCCCAAACGTGGCCCACATCTGCAGTTTTCTTTGGGCCGTATTTGGCCTTGATTTAGTGTCTGTTTGGCTGCTTAAACACACCCACAGGTCTGCCTCTCATGGGCCAAATATCAGGTGACGTTTCAGTGAAGCCTGGGCCTACATTTGCTAGAACCAAAAGTGGCCCCAGGTCAGGTCCAGATGTGTTTGCTATCTGGGGAGCCAAGCTTCAGCAGCATTTGATCTAGTGCTCTGTGTGTTTGTTGTCTGCTCCTACAATAACTCTGAATACTCTGTGTGACCCAAGACAAACCCTGTTTAGACCTTAGTAGAGTTAAAGTTGACTAATAGATAATAAAAAAATACTGTTTTATTAAAGTTGTTGCTTCTTACTAACTTAACCTCCTTTTGATCAGCTGCAGCAGCAGGTAATGATGTGATCCAGCCTCCTCCTCTGGCCTATAAAAAGTGGGGTCTGCAGGAAATGGACACCATTGTGGACCACAGCAGCGTGGGTAAGAGTCTGTTTGAGAGCTTTCCACTGATAATTCATGCTGGTGGTTGGCTGCTGCATAATGGATTAACTTATGATATTAAACATCATAATGTTTTGGATCTGCAGATGCGACTGTGTCATTCACATTTACAACATCAGATGAATTAGCCCTTCATTCATTTTAGTAGAGCAAATAGAACTGGAGAGATAACACTAACCAGTGTTAGTCAAAAAAGACTCTATCCATCTGACGGATATATTATTCACCTTTACATATTTCAACTGAGATATTTACTCTTAAAGTGATAAATTCAGATGGAGAGTCTACAGATTTATCTTTATGATTGATCCAGATGACAGTAAGTAACTCTTCTGCTTTTAGGCATCATGACACTGTGTGTCTTTGATCAAATGAAGAACGCATCTATCCTGGGAGGATTCAACGCCTCAGTCAAAGGCAGCCCCCCCGCCATGAGCCAGTATGTCACTGTAGGATCTGGGCCATACACGGGCTTTTACTATGCTATAGAGGTAATTATATTTTCAAAATGGGTATGTATCATGACTATAATCGCCTGCAGTTCAAAAATTAACAAAAAATCTGCTTTTCCTTGTGTCCCTAACTGTATATAGGGGAGTTCTCAGCCTCTGCTGTCCCACGTGGCTATGGCAGTGGCCAGTAAACTCACCTCAGCCCTCTTCAGTGCTGCCAGGTGTGTGTGTGTGTGTGTGTGTGTGTGTGTGTGTGTGTGTGTGTGTGTGTGTGTGTGTGTGTGTGTGTGTGTGTGTGTGTGTGTGTGTGTGTGTGTGTGTGTGTGTGTGTGTGTGTGTGTGTGTGTGAGAAGCCCAATCACATGGTGTTCCCCAAGCTTAGGTTCTCTGTCCTATTTTAATTTTTTTTACATTTTTATTTTCCTAGATCATACAGTGATGATTTCCACTGTTGTACAATTGCTATGCAGCTATATGTTTAAGCTGTGACATAAATATAATTTAAACTCTTCATTGTGCTCATTAACTTTAAATCCAAGTTCATTATTCTTGTAAGCAAACAAATACTTAGACACAACTAAGTCAAAAACGGTCCAGAGTCTTTGGGCTCCAATAAAATGATCCGACAAATGGATAGTTTTTGGAGGCTTGTATCAAAGCACAGGGCATAAGTGCACAGGCGGCAAAGACAAATGCCTCATCCAGTGGAGAAGTTGTTTCCAAGCCAAAGTCAGGGGTCAGTGTGCTGGAAAGCATCTGGAGACGGAAGATCTGTGTTTGAAGTTTCCTCCTTACTGTTTCTCACTCGCTTTTTCTTTTTCCTCTTTCTATTTTTTCTATCGTCACTTGTCATTTCCCTCTCAGCGGGTGGTTGGGATGGAACAAAAACAAGAACGAAGAGGAGGCTCCCCAGAAACAGAAGCCCAAGGTGGAGCCTGCCACCCCTTTAAGTATCAGGTACGAACTGGGACATCTAAAACACAAATCCAGTCGTCGTCGACTGTGTGCTGTTGAGACTGAAAACCTAACCTGACCTCAGCACACTTGCTGCTCTCCTTTGCAGATTTGGTCTCCCAGACTCTCGGCGGCATGGCGAGTCGATATGTCTGTCCCCGTGCAACATGCTGGCTGGAGTGACTGATGACTTTGGCCGAGTCACACTGCTGGACTTGGCCAGGGGCATCGCCATTCGCATGTGGAAAGGTGAGGTGTAAACACGTGGAAGAACAACTCGTTGTGAGTGACACACATATGTAATAGAAACACATACAGAAATTTGTTCCATATTGGCAGGATAGTGTCGCACATTTACTGCAGATGTGTGGCCTGTGCACCCATGATGCAAACCTCCTGTTCCACGACATGTCCAAGTTGCTCTTTTGGGCTGAGATCTGGTCACTGTGGAGGCTATTTGAGTACAGTGAACTCACTGTCATGCTCAAGCAATCAGTTTAAAATGATGATTTGAGCTTTGACACTTCCTGCTGCAGCAGCCATTAGAAGATGGGTACACTGTGGTCATAAAGGATGTAATGGACATGGTCATCAACAATAATCAGTTGATGACCAGTTGGTACTAAGGAGCCCAAATTATGCCAAAAAAACCATCCCTACAGCAATACACCAGCATCAGCAGCCTGAACCTTTGATAAAAGGCAGGATGGATCGATGCATTCATGTTGTGAACACCTAATTCTTAACCTACTATCTGAATGTTGCCAGAGAAATTGAGCATCATTAGATGGGCTAGAAATGCAGCTCTATCTCATTGCATTTATAATTTCAGTATGATATTAAAATAGGTCTGTAGATCAGGTATTTTATACATTAAAAATGTCACAGCCCAATTTAAAATCTTATAATCTAATCTTTGTACAGGTGATCAGATGAAGATGTTTCCTTTTTGTTTTCATAGATTTATGTTTAATCTTATGCTGCTTTTCTAGCTGGGGCCACTTTAAAAATAATTAACTAAAGAGCTTTCCAGTGTAGCAGGAGTTGCCCTAAACACTGTAATGTTTATTTTTACTATGATTCCTTCTTCGGCCTGTGTCATTATTAATAAAATCTTAACAATGTCCCAATCATACATTTATCTCCAGGTTACAGAGATGCCCAGTTGGGTTGGCTGCAGGTTCCAGAGGAGCGTAGCGAGCGGGATTTATCCCCCTCGGCGTCCCTCCCCAGACGCCACGCTCTGTTCCTCGTCATCTACGCCCCTCGTAGGGGGATCCTGGAGGTTTGGGCAATGCAACAGGGGCCTCGGGTCGGAGCTTTCACTGTAGGCAAACATTGCAGGTACACACCGTGAAGCTCCCACATTTTCTTACTGAAGAAGAATCTCATTTGATCCTGAAGTTGGAATATAACAAAATATATGCTTGTACGGTGTTGCAGGTTGCTGTATGCTGGTTACCGTCTGATGGGGGTGAACAGTGTGACCAGTCAGGGTTGGCAGCTCCACACACAGCAGGTGTGTCTGCTTGATCCAATCACAGGAGTTCTGAGGACCGTGAACATTCCCTTCCACCTGGCTCTCAGGTTTGTACGCAGACTAAAAGGACAGGCTGTCATGTAGGTGTTTAAAATGAATGCAGGTGCAGTGAAAAAATCTATTTTGCAGAGTCTTGCCCACTTTCTTAGGTCAGATTTTCCCCACCTTTAAAAACTCTTAAATCTGACACAAAGAGTCATGAATATTTGACATTAGGTTGGATCTGAAGAGCTGCAACTTCCTGGTTCTGTGAGGTTCAAAAAAATCAGTTCTTGTCATAGGATTCCCACAGGTTGAATGATCATTCTGTACGCTTCAGCTGTAAAGACGGACTTTCTGAACTGACCGCTGGTTTTGTTTTGGTACCCCAGAATATGTTGTGTGGCTATGTTTGCTATGTAAATGACTGGCTTTGGATACGTGCTAATTATTGTTAAGTAACATCCAGGTAAAATCTGTGAATTTTACTCACAGCAAAAACTCCTTTGACAGGTTATTGGTACACATAACCAAACGGTGAGAAATATGGGCGTGTGGTCCGACATGGTGCTCTCCTTCGAGTCTCGTGTAAAAGAGATAACAAAGACCGCCTTTGTCATTTGAGGAACATAGCAGAATCAGACAAGTTTTGTTAAGAAACACTGCAGGCGTTCTTGTCCATGCGTTTGTGTCTTCACGTATAGATTATTGTAATGCTCTTCTTTCTGGGCTACCAAAGAAAGGTTTTAGAGGTCTACAGCTGCAAAATGCAGCTGCTCGCATTTTAACATGATCTGGGAAATTTGAGCGCATTACCCCTGTACTAAGATCTCTTCATTGGCTACCTTGTCAGGTTCGAGCAGATTTTAAGGTCCTGCTGCTCACCTACAAGGCTTTAAACGGCACCTTCATACCTCTCCGACCTTTTACACCTTTATGTTCCATCCTGTGCTCTACGATCTCAGGACTCTGGCCTTCTAAAGGTTCCTAGAGCCAGAAAAAAGACAATTGGAGAGCGTGCCTTTTCTTTCCCTGCCCCGTTTCTGTGGAACAACCTCCCTCAAGATATTAGGCAGGCATGCTCTGTGGAGGTTTATAAAGTTATTATTATTATTATTATTATTATTATTGTCAGATAATTGCCTTAAAAAATCTCCAAAAGGCACAAACAAAAAACCTACTGCACAACGGCAGCAAAAGTCCCCTCTAACTCCATCTTTCTGTCTTTTTCACTTCAGTGATAAGAAGAGCGAGCGAGCCAAAGATATGCACCTGGTAAAGAAACTCACTACCCTACTAAGGAGCCGAGACATTGAGCTTGGTAAGTGCATGACGAGAGATGTCAGGTTTCATGTTCAAATATATTTCATGTGTTATACAGTATTATATTATTAATGACTCTGTGTTCCTTTAGATATATTGGAGAGTGAAGCCAGAAGCATCGTACTAGATATCAAACACCCTGCAGTTAAGAAGCAGGTACGACCAAAATCTGATGTGGTTATTGTTTTAAATGGCCCTGTTTTACTCTAATTACAGACTTCTCCTAAATCTAACCAACCTGCAACTGAAAACTAAATATAAATTGAAAAAGAGATTAAAATTAAAAGTCTGTTAAGTCTAAGAATGATGAAGCAACTTTTACTTTTCTTTCACATGGGACAGGAACCCAAGTAATTTATCTTTTCAAATACTTGAACAGCCCTGATTGGTCCAGCAGCTCAATCCTGGGCCCCTGTTCAAGTCTTCTTGGGCACACTGGCCCTATATGTAAATATCCTTTATTTTCCAGGTGATTTTAAATTGTGGTTGCAACCGAACTGAACACCACTGCTGCCATTATTCACTTAAAACTCTTTTTGTCAGTTGAATATGATGTCATATGAATTTCAGTGTCTCCATTTTCTTTCAGGCACTGGAGTCTCTTCTGTCAAATAAAAACACTCCTGTCTCTTGTCTTGTTAACATCACACGTGCCTTAGATGACACTTTGAAACGGCAAGGTAAAGAATACGTTTACTGATGAAAGAAATGTAATATGAAAGAAAAAAGTGTCAGGAACTTGTATCTCATAATCACCCTGAGCTTGTTTCTCCTTTTGTTTCTGCACTTCAGAGCCTGGGGAAGTGGATGCTGAGTTGCTTCAGCTCTGCTCATCACAGCTCAAACTACTGCAGCTCTACACAGACATCCAGCAACTGCATTCTGCCGCAGATGTCGAGGAAACCGCTGAAAATGTGAGAACACACACACACAGAGATTTAAAGAAACTAAGAGCTTCTTTAGAGGTGGTGAGCTGAAACCTCGGTGCTATTCCAGTATTTCTTTCTTCCATCCTTGCAGGACTCCCTTGAAGGCATAGAGGAGGAATTGTCCCGTGTTGCACCGACCTTGCAGCGCTATGCCCAGTTCACACCAAGACCCAGTGTTTCGTTTGCCCAGGATTCGCCTGACTCCCCCCTGCCTGCTCAGGCTTTTCTCTCCCAGTTGGAGTGCACAGAGGATGAGGAGGTTAAGGTGATCCGTAGGTCTGAAACTGAATGGAACCAGTTGGGTAAGGCAGGCAACATAAGTAGGCACATTAATGCTGTTACACTCAATCAAAACTCAGACTGAGTACTTTTCCTGTTTGTCATTTGCAGGAAACTTCTTGTTCTGGAGTTGTCTGTGTGGAAAAAGTCCACTCCATAAAGTTTGTTACACACTACAGCAGGCCGGCATCAGCCCACAGCAGCTTCTGGTAAGCGGGGGCGGGGGGGGGAGAATGGGTGAAAGGTGGGATCAGGATGTGACAGGATGTGTAGCTGCTGTTGAGAGAAATCTTACAAATCTTATACAGTGCATACAATTTTATATAGAATTGCATATCTTTTTAATTTTTTACTGTATGATACATACATAATACTGATATGAGGCTTTTTAAATCTTTGCCAGAGATGAACCACAACCCACTGGTGTGTAATTTATTCAGTAATGGTCACTTTATATTGTGATGTCAGTATTCAGTATTTACTGTTAATGAGTGAAAGAACGCAGACTTCATTATCTGCCTGCGTAAGTCTACCCAGCGTGTCTGGAGCCTGATATGTTCTCACATGAAATTAGGGTGTATAATATACTCCAAATAGGTCTTTGAACAAATATCAGTAATTAATTCAGTTCATACTTCCTGTTTCTGTCAGTCTTTGCTGTTGAGTGTGTGGTTGCATCGGGAGAAGGAGTTGCTACAGAAACCAGAGGAAAATGTTCGAAACCTCCACAGACTACTTGTCGCCCTCAGCGATATGAAAGGTACCTGTAAGGCTTGTCGTGTTTGTGTAGTTCGCGAGGCTAAATAATACAACTCTATATGTTAATGGTTGAAGGGCTAATTCATCTGATGTTTCTGATGTTAGATGTGCTGATGTTGGTTGGTGCTCTGGTGGTTTTCTTCAGTTGGACATCAAGAAATCGAAAGAAATGTGAACCTCAAGAAGTAACCGTCAGACTGGAAAAGAAGAATAAGTAGAATAAGAGTGGCCTCTTCTTTTTCTCTCCCTCCGTTTAGGTGCAGTCGAGGAGTCATGGGACACACAGTCAATCTCCCCCTGGTGGCAGCAAGTCCGCACTACATGTGTTCAGTCCCACAACGCTGCCGCTGCCCTGCTGGCTGCACTGGTTGCTCACCGTGCTGCTAAAGCTAGCATCACAAGCCGAGCTGATAGCAAGGTAGAGAGGCGTCATGCATTTGAGGACTGTCTTAAGCAAAAAAATAGGAACATAACCCCCTTTAAAAATCAACCAACACTAATGTGTGTGTGTCAGTTTCAGTCAGAGTGGGAGGCAGTGTCACTGGAGTTGGAGCAGTGGGTGGTGTGTGTTCGCCAGCTGGAAGACGTGCTGGTGCTGCAGACTCTGCTGTTGGTGCCTCCTCCACCAGGAGCAACGGGGGGCGCTACAGTTCAGTGCTCTATTAAAACATTGTTGGAGGGAGGCACAGGTAGAGAAAAATAAGTTCAGGGAGACTTCAAGCTGTATGAGTTCATTTTTTACTTGTCATGTTTCTTTTCTTGGTTTTTCCTCACTTCATAAATGTATTCAAATGCACTGTATCGCTGTTCTCTCCTCAGTTACTCCTTGTTTTTATTGACTTCTTCTCTCCATGAATTCAGTGTCTTGATGATATTGACCATAGTTTTCCCCTGATGGCTGCATTCTTCTTTGGAGTGTGGGAATCTGGAACAACTGCCACAACCCATTCAAATACACTGCCTGGCCAAAGCCTAGTTAGTAATTTCAAATACATTCAACGTTTGCTTTTGTCTGTTTCAGGCGGTATTGCCGACAGCGTCTCTAAGTGGGTGTTTAGACAAGACATTTCCCCAGAGCGGCTCAAGGAAATCCTCCAGAAAAGGGGAAATAAAGAAGCAGATGACAATGTGGAGCAGAGAGACGAAGAAGAAAGACATGAGCAGGAGAAAAGCCAAGAGGACACAGACAGGACAGCAGGTGAGGACTGAGGCATTAACACACGTTCGGTATGTTAGTCTTTCTGGGCAATTTTGAGATATAGTTTAACCTGAAAATCCTAGAATAATGTGGCGTCAGCTGTGTTGTTGTTTGTGGTGATTTAAAAAAAATCAAATTCAAAAAGACAAAAAGTAAAATAATGGAAATCGATTACTTAGCCTATTTTTGGACCTCTGTATCAGTAATATATGTTTTTATGCAGATGACACTATGAACTTTCTTATTAAACGTAAGCTTGTTCTCAATGCTAGTCTGGTCACCTAAAAGCATCCAACCTATAGACCACAGTCAAACCAATGATCATCAAATTAAAACTGTCTATTGCTATAAATATTTTGGACTCTAGCTGGGCACATGAGTCTGCTAAAGCCCAAGAATATTGAAAGTAGAAATTGGACATTTGTATAGAAAGATCTCTCTACAGTTAATGTGCAGTGTGACAGTTCTCTTTGGCTAACAGAAGACAATAGCATTGTATGGTATTTATTCATAATGATCAAGGTTTGGTTAATGATCAAATAATCACAGTAAGCTGAAGACAGGCAAATTAGTCATATTTCCTGTTCTGCAGTACACATTGTTTCATGGAGCCTGAATCCAAATCAGCCTCTGTTTTCTTCCGTGTTTTTCAGAGTTGCTGTTAGCGGTATGCCAGCGGTTCCCACACTCTCTCTCACCTGATTTTCTCTTCGCCCACTGCTGCTGGGAGTATGTGGTGCAGTGGAACAAAGACCCAGAGGTGTGCAAATACACAAGCACGCACACAACGCGTTATCACAAAGTCACACGTCTCCACCCATAAGAAGGAAAAAGCTTTCCCAGATTTAGCATTAGCATACGTCTCTTCCAAGGTTGTCTCCTTGTGCTCTTCTACACCATTTCAAAACCTGCTGCTATGCTTAGATCACTCACAGCCAACACTGGTGAAAATGTAGCAGCAGCAGACAGACTTGAAGGGAAGATTAGCTAAATTTACTTGAGGTTTGGTGCAGCATTGTAAATCTTCTATCTGTGCGCAAACTAACACATACTGTATTTAATAGTAGAAAGTGCAAACTTTCAGATTTTCATAAAGACCTGAAGAGTTCTGCAGTCTGATCTCACACCTGCTTCTCTTCATAGGAGGGTCGATATCTCTGCTGGTCTGTGGAACATTTGAAGATGGTCTCCAGTCCTCATATTCAGCAAGGTGAGTACCACACTGGCTTTCGGTCTGTTTTATTGATCCAATAATACAATGCATGCTTTAGAAGACAGTACCTCCCCGGTAGTCAGCATGTCTTAACTCCTCACAGGTGTTTGTACAATGATGTGGAGCACATTCATTGCCAAGCGTCTCTCAGCAGCAACCTTTCTCATGGAGAAAGTAAGTTCTGGTCATAATGAGTCGAGTTGAGCTCTGTCACTGTGTCGGGACTTTGTACAGAATTAAATCTCTTATTTTATTGATTTATTTTGAAACAGGTGGGGAAAGCACCCAAAGATCGCTTGTGTCGACGGGTAAGAGTTACATTTCAGCACCAATTCTATTCAAAATGTTTATTTGCCGGTAAATATATTAGTCCATACAAATATTCAGATTTCAAGCATGTACTAAAGATCTGTGAATTTTTGTGCAGGATGTCGGGATGGGAGACAAAGCGATGACGTCCTTCCTGGGCTGCTGCGTCCAGCTGCTGAATATCCTCATGGAGGTGACTGGAGTGTTGGTTAGGAATCAGTGCCTTTTTTCTTTTATGAAGTTTTATGTAAGTAAAGGAGACAGCAGAGTGATAGCATGGAGAGTGGTTAGCATGGCAGTGAAACACTGAACGACAACAGTAGGAAGTTTATAGAAATGGGATTTTAGTCTAATATAATGGGAAAGCATTTCTAGTTGTTAGTTTTTTTTCCACCTGCTGCCTGATCAAAAGAGCTACTAATACCACCCACACTGCCCACACTGCACCAGAGACCTGATTTATTCTATGCATGTGTGAAAAGGACTTCTTCCTGTTCTTGCCATTCACATAAAACCTGCATGACTGCTGTACTCTTGCAGTAGTGAAGAACACTCTTGCTGAAAATATCAAATAAATTGCTTGAAAAGTAAGCATTAGGAATAAAATAAAATCATATCTTTGGTTTTTCTACAAGATCTTTTTTTCTTAATGAATATGTATAATAGTGTTTAATATAAATTGGAAAATGAATCCTCTCATTAGCTGTATTTTCCTTTTCCGTGCAGGCGGACTCGGCGGTGGAGGAGGTTTCTGCCCCAGAGTTGTCCATCGAGGAGGCGTGGTCTGGAGCCGAGGGCCCAGCTTCCATTGCTGAACTTGCCCTGGAGCAAAGAGGTGTTCACTACCCGCTGGTCCAGCACCACTGCCTGTTAGCATCCCTGCTACATGCTGCTATGACCTTCAGTGTCAAGGTCAAACCATTCAGCCTTTTTGATAGCAAGGTGAGGAGATCGACACTCTGCCAAAGTTTAGAACAAAAACGTAGACATGGAGGGACACTCACTGCTGCATTTGAATCCATCCGTCACCCACTGGAGGTTCTGAAGTCTCCGTAAAGCCACCTCCATGTTTCTTTTAGTTAGACGTTAGGGGAGTTGAAGAGACAGCAGACAGCTGACCACCACAGTGACCTGACAGTTCCAACGGCCTCATCCTTAATGATGCAAACGTTTAAGCATTAATACAATGTAAACCAGAGTTATATAAACAAATCACCTTTCTGTAAATCCAAATCCAGGCTGTACGGGTCGATTCATGTTTTGTAGCCAGTCTTAAGTTGCCATTAGGAAAAATGCAGTTGATGGTACTCCGGTGCTGGCAGATACAGATCACAAATGATACCAGCCGACATTTCTAATGTTTATCTATTTGTGTCACATGTGTGTTTGCAGGGTAAGAATGCTTTCTTCAGAGACCTGACGACCATCCAGCTGATGCCCAGCGGAGACATGGACCCAGGTTTGGTCTCTGTGCGACAGGAGGTAAGAGGTGGAACAAAATGCAGACAGTAATCGGACAATGATGTTCCACACCCATCGCTTGATCTCCTGCTGTTCCACTTTGTCCTCTGTTTCAGTTCCTCCTGCGGGTGCTGACCGGTTGGGCTCAGGCTATAGATGATCCCACTAGCTCCGCTCCACTTCCTTCAAGCGGACCCAAAGCCGAGTGGTGGCCCTCGCTGTGTTTAGAGCTCGGCTCTCTGCTGCAGGTCAACCCAGACATCCTGCGGCGGCATCTCGTCTGCGAGCTCTACAGCCAAGGACTGGATCTTCGGGCAGAAGAGGTTGGAAACTGTTTCCTTGTAGATCACGAAAACTTGCTTAAACTCACTTTAGGCACTAAGACTACTTGGTTTAGGTATTGGTTAGGTGTGGTTATCTGAAGACATTTGTAGCCACAAACCGTAGATCACGAAAACTTAAATCTTAAAGCAATTAATCTCCCCGTCCTCAGGTGATGTTAGAGGTGGAAGATAAGGATGTTTTGGGCTCCCAGTTGTTGGTGCTGACAGGTCAGAGGCTGAGCTACTCGCTTCTCCACAGCCAGAACCAGACGCAGGCTGCCATGGAGCTGCTGGCCCGCCTGCCCCCCACCCTCTGCACGTGGCTGAAGGCGATGGTGAGATCCCAACACTACAGCCTGCTCTTTTCCTAAAGGGTTATTTGCAAGTAGTGCTTGGAGAACTAGAGTGCATAGTTCAGTGTACATACAGGGTAAGAGTCTTTGAACTCTACATTTATGTGTTTTCAGAAACAAATAGGAACCTTTGGTGTCCCCAAAGAGCCAATGTGTTGTTTTTTTTTCTATTGCTCAACTGAATCTGGCACCGCAGTTTCTCCTTTTTGTTTCTTTAAAATGTAGTCATTGCTGAGTTCTGTTCACAGTGACAGATTCTCTGTTATAACATGAAATTGTTTAACTTTTGCTCAAGTTGGTACAGTCATGAGTGTCCAACATGAATAATTAGCCATTAAAATCACAATAGGTTAAATTTAAGGCGTATTAAAAAACTTTTTAATAGAATTTAAATGATCTCAAAAACGTTACACTTCAGTTCAGTTATATCCAGTTCCTGCTGGTTTGGTTTAGGGAGCAAGAACTGGTGGTTTGAGAGTGAGTCAGTTCACAATGACGCTAGAAGATTGGAGAAACCCAATGAGCAGACCGTGCCCTGTGAGCTGCTCTTTCTGAAATTGGTGCAATGATGTCAGTTTTGTCTGAATTTAAAATTAGATAAAAGCAGCACAAATTAAAATCCTGGGAGTGAGAATGGGCTGATTTATTATTACTTACAGATATAAAAACTGACTGAAATCATTGGTGAGACTGTAATAAATTAGAAAGGGGGGGAACTGGTCGCTGCAAGTGCTGCCCCTCAGCCAGGACGTGTAATGTAGTTTAAATAAATCATCTGGTCATTTTTAACTGGAAGTGTGGTTTATTTTGCAGGACCCACGTGAGCTGCGGTGTCCCCTGATCCCGCTGCCCCAGACCAGCCGGCTGGTCGGTCGTCTGATCGAGATACTGCCGGAGAACCACGCTCAGTACAGTCTGGCCCTCCACCTGCTGGAGGCCGTAGAGGTCCTCACCACGGAGGACTGAGGGGAAGATGCTGCAGATAGTTGGAATGTGAGAGACTGTCAGAGAGGAAGAGGATAAAGAACTTTCTCACCCCCGTTTGGAGGTTTTGTTGTTCTGCTCAGTAATCATAGGTGGTGTTAAACACGATGGATTCAGAGGCTTTTAATTGTTTTTTTTAATCCATCTTATTTCCCTGCATGTGACAACAAATGAGATTAAATATTTGTGTTAGTACTCACGTTAAAGTCAGACACCCTGTGTGCCGTGTCAGACGACGACTCCTCTTCTTCACAGATCAGAAATGTATTAGCAAGAAAAATGGACCTGATTTTTTATTTATATATGCAGACTGAACTTTAATAGCTGTGCCTGTACACCAGCTGTTCCCATGCAGAATAAAGATGCTTCTTAAAGCTGGGAGAACATGAGTCTGAAGACCCGTTCTTTATTTTTTCATTTATAAGTCAGACAACTTTGAATTCTTTATGTTTACAAGGAACACAAGCTATTATACAAAGAAGTACCCACCAGCATCAGTTTGCTGTCACAGTGACTCTGTAGTGCATTCTTTTCCCATACAGTAAAAGGAGCAACTAAATCAAACACTCATTTCTCCTCTGGTTTGTAGAGCTGTTTAATTACCTGGATTTATCATCTGCCTCCCCCAGAATATGACAGATCTAAACAGGGAAATACATGTTTGAAAAAGAAAATATCCACAATCCTTATGATCAGGTATGATCTAAATGCACCAACAAAAGAAGATTCCAGCTAGATAACATCAACATTTACAGCAACATTGCAAGCTTACAATTTAGAATAATTCAGTGCATTTTAGGACCTTTTAAAATCTCAAAAATATGGTGGCCAAGACGTTCATATCAGGAGCACCATCTACTAAATTCAAATTTTTTAAATGACAAAGTGCATTCAAGATTGTACAGCTTTGCTGACAGCAGAACTGTCAACATATCCGAGGCACATTTTATTTGGTGCTTTACACAAGGGAGGGAGAACTGAGGGCGCTACATCCAAATGCACTTCTGACAAATTAGCCTGTAGGTGCTGATAAAGTGATTGTTTTAAGGTGTAACTGGAGACTCACACAACCCAAACTTGTGTCTCTAACACAATTACGAGGTTTCATTAATAGACGAGACAACAAACATCTCTAAAGCTCCAAAACTTGCCAACTGATACCAAAAATTGTTTAGATTAGGGGAGAAAATGAGAAATAAACGCTACAAACCAGAGGTGACGAGTCTACATTTGCCTTTGGGGTCAAATGTGGCTGTAGCACTTTTTTTTTTAAAAGAACGCAGACACACGTAAGCTCTCTGAATGGAAACCCCACCTATAGACCATCTTTTTACATTTGTTAAAACACATTTCAGAGACCAGATGCTTTGTTGCCTTCCTGTGCTGAGCTGAGGCTTTGTTTTTCTTCCAATAAGCATCCTCTGAGAGAGAACTACAGCACGACAGCAGATGTTTCTAGTCCTTTTTACAGCCTCCGATGGGCGTGCAAAACCTGGTCTCTGGTCAGCCCTTCAAACCGAGCCAGAGGTCATCAGTGAGCCTGGGAGACGACGCTCTGGCAGCGCGGGCAGAGGCAATCCGCTGAGTTGGTGGTGTAGCGGCGACACCGTGGGCAACGGGCAGCAGAGGTGGGCGTCACTGCGATACTGTAGGCGCTCTCCTCGCGGATTACACCACCTGATAAAACACAGACAGATTCTGGTGTGAAACTTGAAGATTTGCAGGTCTGTGAATGTATAGAAATGCAAAAATCCTGTCAAAGCAGTTTGAATAAAAGTAATTTCAACACCAAAATCTTACTTTATGTGACAAAGTATAGATTACTATGGTTGCATACTACAAAAAAAGGTAAGGCATTGCTGTGACAGCTATCAGCTGCTGTTACTCTTATCTGGGAGTTTTAGGCTGAAGGTCCTCACCCTCCAGGTTGATGAGGAAGGTGCCATGGTTCAGCAGAGCCTCCGGATCCAGGTCTCGAGGCATCTTTGTGGCCAGGTTGACCCGAGCTGCCATCATCAGCTCAGCCAGCTGGGAGGTGGTGGAGGTGGGCTCCTCCTGGAGAGACTGGAAGTAAAGTGGATGATGGCAGGAGTATATATATATATATATTATATATATATATTAAAAACTTCAAGTACAAAGTAGTGCACAGTGTTTCACAAATCAAAAAATGCACGAGTGCTAATATGAGGTACCAGAAATACAAGTTTTTCAATTTCAGTGCACAACAGCAGCTGTCCCGGTAAAGGTAATGTCTGTAATTGTAATTAAGCAAAGTGACACGGTAGCTTGTAAAATCAGCCAGATATTAATTGATATTTAAATTGGATTTCAGTCCATTTATGACTTAAAAAAAAAGCTGGATGGGTTTTGGTGATGATGGGCCAATCTTTGCTCTCCCATTCTAAGTTGTTTCGTGAGTACTTCAAACGTTTTTCCAAACTCTGCTCAGAATGAATCAAGATGAGTGAGAAACTCAGACAATTAATTTTCTCACTGTTATGCTTGAGACGGGTATATTGGGAAGCGTTTATCATGCTTAGAGTGATGCAACATCTTCCTATCAAATTCATTAATATTTCTCTTCTCTCTGCTTCAAGGTGAGAATATGAATGAGACGAGGAGAAACTAGCATCATCATAAATAATGTTTTGACGTTGGCAGACTCTCACACTAAGCTGTAATCAGACTAAAGCAACTAAATTAGCTGATTAACTAATTTATGATGTATATATTTATAAACTTAAATTTATGGATGCATTTATTTGTAACATTTTACAAAGTTACAGCGCGTGTGGATGTTCACCTGGGGGGGCCGGCTTCTTTCACAGCTTGCTGAGCTCAGCAGGTTGTTCACTAACACCTACTATCCTACACCAGAGGGCTAGTACTAGTGCAGTACACTACAACAGATGACCCAAATACAGCATCTCTAGGTCAGTTTAAAGTCTATATCTATTTCTTTGTTGTTAACAAAACCAACACAAAAACAAACCCATGGGAGTTTCTGTCACACAATCCTTCTGCACTGTCGCACACACTTCCGTTCAGTTTATATGAAGAGCCAGCTTACCTCCATGAGTTCGAACAGGAGACCTGGCTCGATGGCGACAGTGAGGTCGTACCTGGCGGCGTTTTTGCCAGGAATGGAAGACAGGAAGGAGTCCCTGATGGCACACGCTCCTTCCACAGCCTCCTCTAATCCTGGTCGCCGCCACACAGAGCTGCTTTTAATCCAGCCACTTTTAAATAATGTCTCCTCTTCTATTGAAACACAGAAAACATAGAAAGGCTGTGGTGGAGAATGCATGCGGCAGTAAAAGAGTAATCACAGAAAATCGAAAGACACGTACTGTCATGTCCCGGTGCGTGCAGGTACACCTCTTCAGCCATATGTGGCAAGATCGGAGCGATGGATCTCGTCACGCCATCAAGAATTTCCTCTAAAACTGTCTGGCAGGATCTTCGACCCAACGAGTCCTCTGCATCGCAGTACAGTCTGACCGACGGAGAGACAAAGACATGAACAAAGCTACTGGAGGCAAAGGAATCTTTAACATGTTCTGACATGTTACCTGTCCTTGATGATACTGAAGTAGAAGCTGGAGAGTTCTCTGGTTATGAAGGCCTGCAGCACACGGATGACCCTGCCAGCATCAAACTCACTGTAGGCGTCCGTAACCTGCGAACAAAGAGACGTCAGCAGGGGGCACAAATGTGCTCGTTTCATTAGTTGGATGGACTACACCTTAAACACACCTTGATGCTGTACTCGCGCAGCAGGTGCAGCATGTACTGGTCGATGTAGTGCATCTGTTTGGGATCCACAGCCTGCAGTCGTGGGTCGAAGCCCTGCAGGTTTCCGAGCAGGAATTTCAGAGTGTTCCTCAGCTGGAAGGCAAACAACAGCCATGAGAGGAGGTGCAGCAGGTGAGATGAACGTGGCGAGCAGATAAACTGCACCTTAAAGTACCTTACTGATACTGTCCCGGGCTGAGCTGAGCGCAGAGGGGCCAATCTGGACATCAGAGAAGACGTTCGACTCTGCCACCCACCAGCGGAGCACGTCTGCCCCGTAGGCCGGCTCAGTGGGGCCCTGGCAAAGATGACAGGTTAGAAAGTTTCTACACAGAAATGCAAATTTATCTTCTCAGTTTCAGCTTCATTTAAAATCTTTTTTTGTGTGTTTTTTAAAGTGGCAAACAAGGAAATGGTAAAATCAAAGAATCACAATTGGAAATCTTTGATGCGTGAAGTCCTATATTTGCAGAGTGTAGCTGACACAACATGTAGATTGTAGTGAACAATTTATTTAACTTTATCTTAATTTTAAATCTAGAACAGGTTGAAACGTCTTCATCCGTTTTACCTTCCCTCCATTAATGACCACATCAGGATCCACAACGTTGCCCACCGACTTGGACATCTTCTCTCCTTTCTCACTGACTGCAAAGCCGTGGACCACAAGAGACCTGCAACAATATTCATTTTTCAGACACTTCTTTCCGTGTATCATTATCATCTGTGTGGCGAGTGGAAGGCACGCTCACTTGTAAGGTGCCTTGTTCCGGACAGCCACACTGGTGAGCAGCGATGACTGAAACCAGCCTCCAATCTGGTCCTTTCCCTCCACATAAACGTCAGCCCGAGAGTCCGACTCCGCTGCAAGAAAAAGCTGAGCTCTGAGCTAAACTGTATAAAATTTGAGTTCAGCATTTAATGATTTGCAAGCTATTTTAAGCTAACAACAATAACACATTCTTAATAAATCTTTAAAGCCTTTACAAAGTAATCTCCCATGGGTCAATGAGATGATTATGGAATTTTTTAATGACAAATACATTGTTATCTAGTATTTAGCTAGCAATTTCAACTCCTAGCAAAACTTAAGCTAATAACTTCAGACTTTATTGATAATTTTAACTACGCATTTTAAATGACTGAAGCATGTTTAGTTAACAATTTATTTGCTAATAATTTCATTTCTTTATCCCTACATTTACATAACAGCTTCTCACACTATTTCAACTGTTTATCCAGTTATGTAGCAAAGTGTCCTGAATGTTTTTGAAAGGGAGTCATAAAAGGCAGGGTGCTGAGATTCATGCTGTGCTAATCAGTTACAATCTTCCAACTGAACAACATGTTCATCAAAAGTCACAGGAGCTTGCAAAGAAAAGCGTCTGGACTTCTTTAAGTTGCTTGAAGACGTTTCACCTCTCATCCGAGAAGCTTCTTCAGTTCGAAGGTCAAATGGACAAGACTCAGCAGTCCATCTGCATCTAAAGGTCAAAGGTCACTCTTTCAAGGATGCCAATGTTCACATTTTGGACAGAGAGGACAGATGGTTTGAAAGAGGAGTGAAAGAAGCATCTATGTCCACTGTGAGCGACCATCTTTGAACAGAGGCGGGGGTTTACGACACCAACTGTCTGCCATCTATAATCCAGTTTTGAGATCCCTCCCCAGACGCCTTAACGCCCACTCACATCCTGGGCCATCTGACCTCAGGAATTCGCATGATAAGGTGGGCCCAGGTTTCACAATGAGCTCACCCGAAACTCTGGCTGATTGGGACCCACGCCCAGTTTCACACCTTGGCTCAGGCGATTAGAGGATCATCAGGGGTCCTTTTGTCCCTCTGTGGGGGGTTACTCCCACTAGGTTATATCTGGGACTCTCCACCATTTGACCTTAGAACTGAAGAAGCTTCTCGGATGAGAGGTGAAACGTCTTCAAGAAACTTAAAGAAGTCCAGACGCTTTTCTTTCCAAGCTCCTTAGACTACAATGACCTGGATGACTGAGAACCTTCACAGACATGTTCATCAAAAGACATCACTGAGTACTGGCAGTACTGAGGCACTGCGATGGAGTAGAAGGAAGAAATGGGTTGGCTGGTAAGTGATAACACATCTTTACCAAATATCCCAAAATATTTTAAAGGTAAAAAGAGGTAAAAAGTACAAGAGAAGATGGAAAGAGACAAAAAAGAAAATAAATGACTATAATACAAAGACTAGAGTGCCTGTCCCTGTAGCTGAACGATCGAACAACCTGTAACCAGAGATTTCTGGAGCCCAGCTGGGAGCCATCTGAGATGTGACTCAGGCTCAGAGTTTTCCTCCATTTCCTCTACAAATGACAACACAATCACACAGATGATGGAAAAACTCTCATACTTCAGCAAATAAGTGTCTATTTGAATCTCCTGGAGCAAAACAAAGCTACTGCGCCATGTGGTAGTAGTTCAAAAATACCTTCAAAATGCAGACAGTTCAAAGTGAGCAGGATCCAACTCTAATATTGGTTGAATTGCTATTAAAAAAAAACATTAACTCCACTCACACCCCTCGGCAAATTTTGACCCAAAATGTGCTGAATAATAATCCCCCACCCCATTACGCCACCTGCAGCCTGAACCATTGACATGAGGCAGGATGGACCCCTGATTTCATCAAATTCTGATCCTATCCCAGATATTTGTGTTTAACAGGTATACCTAATAAAGTGTGTAATTTCTGCCATTTCAACTTTTAACCCAGTGTTTAGTGAACGATTTCACTTCTTTATCCAAACATACTGTTTCCATACTATTACCAGTTTTAACTTTTAGTCATACTTATTAACCGGTTTTCATTTTTTCCTACTTCTGACCCTGACAGTGAGCAGGAATTTCTTCCAGTTCTAAAAACAGATAAATAAATCCAATCACCTTGTCCAGTATCTGTGATGTGCTGACGTTTGCTAATCCAGGACTCCGACTAGCCCACTCTCACTAATGATGCTTTGCAAAGCAGCTTACCTGGCATGTGGGACTACATAAAGTAGCTTCAAGTAGCTTTGTCGCTAATAAAACTAATAACAGGAGGTTTGATTAGAGGCACCTGGAAACCTTCAGTCACAGGCGTGTTCTGCTGCTCTGAGACGATCATTTTCAATGTCCTCGGAGAGGTTTTTACAAAATTAACAAAATCCATTAATACTTTTACATGATCTGCATAACAGGACAAACTGAAGAAACTTCAAATGTACCTTCGAGCACTGCTGCCCACGACGCTCCACTGTCAAACCAAATGTCCAGAACGTCTTCTCCACGAACGTAATCACTCGCTGCACCTGCTTTACTCTGAGACAAATATATATATTCACAGAAAAACTGTGATAAGTTTTACATTTACGAGAAAAACATCTCAAATATTCTCTTAGAGAAAAAAAAAATGTAAAAAACATTGCCAAGAGTAAAGCCATGTGCCCTTGACTCCCTATGATGCCTTTAAAATCATTAATGGATATGGTTTCAGTTTTTCCTTGTCCACAGCATGTAAGAAAATGCTTTTCCCAGACTTATCAAAGTCCAGCCACCATTTGAAGTGTAGCTGGTAACTTACCGGAGTAGAGACAGAAGGGTGTAGAGCTAGAGTGGAAATTTACCCAATATTGGTTTATAGATATAGATAAGAAGCATATGCACGAATGACACCATCATCAGCACAGAGGTGTATTTTTGCTTAGATGTCCTTGCAAATGTCATTAATAAAAACGGGTCCCAACACGGAGGCCTGTTAATCCAAGAAAAATCTGATTTACGGCCCCCTGTGTGGACACACACTGGGTTTGATGCACCAGTAGGTTTGCTCCTAAGCTTGTACACTGGTTTAGAAATAGAACCCAGAAGGGCTGTTACACTGTTGCACATTTTTCCTACAGTTGTTGTAGTTTTTACAAAATGCCGTTGCCTAAAAAGTGGGACGGCAAAGTTAAAAATGCTTGAGGATGGGAAGGGATGCCTCTGGCAATGACATCAATGATGGATGACAGTGAGGACCCTGTTATCAGTAATATCTGATTGTTAGCTGTTTCCACACATTAGTTTTCGCACCTTCTTGAGCACCTCGGGAGGCAGCAGAGTCTCAATGGGAAGCTCCCACCAACAGTCGCTGCCCTTTTCTTTGAAGAGCTGTGCGATGTGGGACACAGTGTATCTGTAAAGGTCAAAGAATCACAGATGTTTGCCAGTTTGTAAATACTGTTTAAAAAAAAAAAAAAGAAAGAACAAAAAGAGAAATTTCAAGCATACAGTAAATATGTGCACGCAGCTGTTGGTGTGTGTGTTTTATTATGAATGCGTTTGTTGGCTTTACTTGTTGATGAGAGCCTCTCCACTTTCTTTATGGTAGAAGACGGGGATGGGGACGCCCCAGCTGCGCTGCCTGGAGATGCACCAGTATGTCCGTCTGTCCAGCATGGTGAGCAGGCTGCTCCTGGCCGACTCGGGCAAAACACGCACCTTCTGCAGGGCCTCCTGCAAAATCCCACGCACATACTTCTTTAGACAAAACTGGAAATGTGAAGCACTCTCGCTCACTGGAAGAAATGAAGTGTCAGGTACAGACGAAAAAACGAATCTGGTCCAAATGATCTGAATGTCTTTTACCTTTGCTTTGTCTTTGAGTGACTCTGTGTTGATGAACCACTGTTTGCTGGGTCTGATGACTACAGGTTGCTTTGTCCTCCAGTCATACGGGTAACTATGGACGCACTGCTCCTCCTTCAGCAGAGCATTGCACTGCTTCAGCATTGAAATCACTGAGTGAAGCAAGCATCAGATACATCCATCATCAAACAAGAAACAAACTCATTTTCAAAACATTTTTTTTTATCTTGATTAACAATATTATTAAAAAATTATTTCTTTTTAGCAGCCTGTAGAAACCCCACGTTCTTCCCTCTTTTCCATGTTTTTATACCTTTATCATTTCCTTCTGTCATTACAGAAAGCTTCTGTAGTTCAGGTCCAGCTAATTCATTGAATGTCCCATCTTCATCCACCATACATTCCTTTGGTAGAAGAATAATGTGCACAAATACATCAGGTTTTATCATATACTGTAGCCACATTATTCATCAAACATGGTCCACACTGTTAAATAATAATCTCCTTGCATGTATATTGGCTATACTGATTAATGAAAATCCCTTTTTGTATTTTATTTGCTTTTTACAGATTTCAGCCAACTCACAAAGCTTTCAAAAGTCAAAACCTAAGAAATTATGTCTGTGTGTGTACAAAAAGAATTATTAAAAACATAAATACATTTCCAATTGGATTTTTTATATATTTCTGTATTTTCACCTTAGTTATTTCCCCAGAAATATGTTTTTTTCTGTATTTCTTCCTACTTTTGGCTCATTGGGGCCTCCATATACCCACAAGTTTTTTCTTGACTGTTGGGATTTTTAGTTTTTACACACAGAACACACCACAGGCAGTTTAAACTGCGAGGCCACACTGTAGTCCTCCATCCCATGCGCCGGTGCCGTGTGAACCAATCCAGTTCCCTTCACCATGGTCACGTGATTAGCTGGCAGCAATGGCACTTGTTTGTCAGGAATCGTGGGATGTTTGCAGATCCCACCTTCAAGCAGGGAGCCTAGGAGAGGAAAAAGATGGAGAAACAACTCTGCTCGTCTTCTCAAACTTTGGGGCAGGGTCCACTGATGGGACGCAGAAGGAAAAATACAGAGAAGAATTTCATTTCCCCAAAATTCAACCTGGATTATTTTTGTTAAAAGCTCATTTCTACTGCAGGAAGTATCACGTCTGCACCTGGTAACGTGATGCTTCAGACACTGTGTGTTACCTGCGAAGACGCCTACAGTCTGCAGGTCTGTGCCCAGCAGTGCTGCTATGCTGGCCGTCCGCTCAGTTGCTACTAGAAACTTCTCAGAGTTGTCCGCTCTCTTCACCACAGAATACCTGCAAGCAAGACAGAAAACAACTCACTCAAAACCCCACCACGCTATCCACGTTACTGACATCATAATAATAGTGCCTGGGTTAGACAATGTTTGGTTTAAAACAAACAAACAAACAAATACACTCTATAGTTATGAAATGGAAACGCATCTCTTAGGTTTAGGTAATAAAGTCATGATGACATCTTATAAACTGAAACAAATCGTTTGCTTTTTTCACGACTGTCACATTTTGCAATGAGACCAAGCTGGACGAGTCTCCAGTGTGTGGTGCTGTTCCTTACTGGGCATTTGGCATGTAGCAGACAGCCTGGTTAGCAGGAATGGTCCAAGGCTGGGTGGTCCACACCAACACGGAGACACTTTCCATCCCTGCACAGACACACACAGTCAGGAGATTTCACACCAGGTGAAAAATGACTAAAAGCTTTATCCACATGTGTGCTTCACCTTCTTGTGAAGCGATCTTTGGTGGAAGCGTGACGAGGGGGAATGTGGCATAGACGGCTCTGCTCACATGCTCGGGGTTGTACTCCAGCTCCGCCTCTGCCAGAGCTGTTCTGTAAAAGTTGCAGCAATAGATTCAAGATTAGAAGAAATTATTACAAAGATGTAATAACTGCAATAAACTGCATTACCCGGATGAAGGAGACCAGAAGACAGGCTTGTAGTCCTGGTAAATGAGCCCCTGAAGAACAAAGAGGGACAACCACATTAGACCATACACTGGAAGCTAAAGATATCTCAGTGAGTCCCATTTTGATGTTTAAATTAAATAAACGAATTCAAAAATAAATAAATAAATAAAATGTTCTCTGACTGGGGTTTGGGGGTCTGTTAATCCAGCTGACACAAAGAAAGCCTGGTCATGCTGAACCTGCTTTGTAGGTACATCACTCTACTGTGACACTGCCTGATGCTTAGATCAGATCATCACCCACCTTACTGTGCATCTCTTGGAAGACTTTCAGCTGAGCAGCCTCGTAGGTGCCATCAAAAGTGTAGTAGCACTGATCCCAATCAGCCATCACCCCCCAGCGCTGGAATGCAGCTTTCTGGCGGGCTATTGCTCCCTCTGCAAACTCCCGCGCTGGATGAGACAAACCAAACAGCAGCTGCATAAAATTTGAATAAAAGTCACCAGAAAAAGCCCTCTTTCTACTTCCTCCTTCTTCTTCTCACCTTTCTGTCTGATCTGCAGAGGACTAAGGCCGCTCGTCCCCAGGTCTCCCAGAGCCTTCAGCTCAATGGGGAGGCCGTGGCAGTCCCACCCTGGGATGTAGTGCACCTGCCGCCCTCTTAGCATCTCAAAACGGTTACGGATGTCCTTCAGGATCTGAATGGAATAATAATTGAGAAGCTAGTAAATATTTACAAATCATGAGGGCAGGAATAAATACGCCGTTGTTCGCATCCAAAAGTTCCGTCTTATTTGTTACTTTCACTATAGGAGGAAGAGTAGGTGAAATATACTACCGGTACTTCCATGTTACTCTAACCTTCTCAGTCTCAAATTCCTTTGGAAGGTATTTCCTTTTAACTGGGCTCAGACAGAGTTCCTTTAACAGAATAAAGTTGATGTCTTTTGTTGTAAACCAATTATCAAAAAGGATTCTTACTATGCAGAGACATCCAGGAGAAACCTTGGAGTACAAAATGTTATCTTTAACAGTTGATGTTTAAAGGACTAGTATAACTTTTATAATGAACAGTGACCCAATTTTTGGATTTAAAAAGGCTAAAGGTGGGTCAGGGTTGGTTGGCAGATGGTGTTAGCCCTGCAACAGGTAGGTGATCTGTCCAGGGTGTGACAGCTGGGGTAGGCCCCAGCTCAACTACAATGCTGAATTGGATAAGTGAAAGAAAATGAATGGATGGATGTGACCTTATGTACAAAGATGCTTTTGTTTTCCTCGTAAAATGCACTCATTATTATACACGTGTTTTGTGGTATAACATTATATTTGCAAACCAATTTTCATTGGAGGAGGACTTGATGATAGAAAGCTGAAAGGTTTCACTTTTACCTTATTGAGAGCGTGTCCAACATGAGGGTCTCCATTAGCATACGGAGGTCCATCATGAAGGCAGAACTTATTCTTGGCCTTCCTCTCCCGCTGCCATGAGTACAAATCTGCAAAACCACACTCCTGCAAAAAACAAAAATTAATATCTATTAAATCTTGAGTGAGCTTTTCCAATATGTATGAAGGCATGATATAAGTATTTTATCACGTGTGACCAGGCTTAGTAATCCCATTCCTGTAACTTTTACTCGTGTGTTAATTTATAATTTTCTCAAGTCAAAATTGTTTTATTTTCTTCTTTTACTTCCTTTGTAAAATTTCTTATACTGTCTTGTGCTAATCACGTTACAGTAATCCCTTTAATATTTCATGAATAGCACTTTAAACTGCCTTGTCGTTGCAATGATCTGCATGTTTCAGCTCAAAATTGAAATCAGGACTAGTTAAAAGTAACAATGATATAGCTGTCAGCCTGAACAGTCATGCCGAATTAAAGACTAAATGCTAAACAAAAGTATAAACTATTCGTCTGTTGTAGTTTATCGAAACCACTTAGTAAGCGACATAAAACAAATAGAATTTAACAATTTTTGAATGAGATTTCGTTAGCCTGCTGTACCTGTTGTATTTGGAGTTCTCGGTCCAGAAGCTTCTGTCCGGTCAGTTTCATCGGGAACTCGGTCTTGGGCAAAAGCACTGAATCCCGGTACAGTGCGTTACCGGAGCCGTTCTCTGCGGGCTGACCATTAACTTCACCCGAACCGGTACCGTGACAGCGGCGGCTGGAGGTGCAAGACCGAGCGCCGTGCAGGAGGAGACCGCCTCCCCGCTGTGACCTCCGTGCCCATCGCACTAGCGTCTGGCTCCCCGCCGAACTCCGGCACAGCAGCCGCAGCATGGACAGACGAATAGCTCTGCGGCCGAGCTGCTAACTCGCAAAAACAGACAGCTTTGTTGTTTCTGCGTGAAGTTTCCGTGTTGTTTTAGTCCGCCCTTCTGTATTAGCGTGCTCTGTTTCCTTCGGAAGAAATACAGGAGAGGACAGCTACGGAAACCCAGCGGGGTCATGGGTGAAGCTTTCGCATTTGTGACAGCGAGATGCCGCCGTGGGCGCTGTTTATTTTGAACCATGACAGCAGAAAGAAAGACATTGCTATAAATTATTACGCGTAAATTACTTTTCATGTATATAGAATATGGAGTGGTGCTCATCACTTATGCCTCACTGGGGTTCAAATCTTGATATTTAGGCCCCTTAAAGACCTTATAGTAACTTTTTACTCCAACAAAGCACTTTGCTCTCAGACTGCTGGTTTACTTGTGGTTCATAGCATATTTAGACGTAGAATGGGAGGCAGAGGCAGAGATCATGGGGGACTCCCATGATCCATTGAGTGTTTCCACAGCAGTCTTTGTGTTTTCCTTCCCACTGTCACAAAAGTGCTTGTTTATAGGGGTAATCTGATTGTTGTTTTTTCTTTGTTTGTTTTTTCGTATTTTGTAGGGTACTTACATTAAAGCTTGAGGCAACTGTTGGTGTGATTTAGTGCTATATAAATTGAATTGAATTGAATTCAGTCTGGGGCTTTTCTGTGTTGAGTTTGCATGTTCTCCCCATGTCTGGTTCTCTTGTGGTAATCCAGCTTCCTCCCACAGTGCAAAGACATATAGTTAAAGGGGTTAGGGTCATTGGTGATTCTAAGATTGATTATAGGTGTAAATGTCAACGTCAGAAGTTAGTCATTGTGAAAAACTGGCGACCCGTCCGGAGTGTACTCTGTCTCTCGTCCTATGACAGCTGGAATAGGCTCCGGATAGATCTATCTGTTTATAGATAGATAGATGTAATTATAATTTGTGTGTCGTATTCACCTTTTCCAGTTGAGTTTAGTACTATGATTAAAAAATAGTCTGTTTTCTGTTACATAAAATGTCTTTTTTAGAGGGTGGCCTCTCAGCAAATCCACTGCTGAACCAAGGCGTTTTAACTCCTCTTTCAAAAGCTACACTTCCTTTACGCCAGCTTTCTATTGATTGACTCCCCCTTGCAAACAGAATGTTTGAACATCAGGCTAGATGACTGGGATGACTATTTTAGTGCTGTTTCCTCTCACAGGAGCTTTGATTATTGCAGTATTATATATTTATGTACATGAGAGAAAACAAGGAAACACAACAAAAGTCCCCCTTTAAAAGGAACCAAGCAGAAACTGACCTTTACAATGTACCTTGTGTGCGCTTGTGTGACATGATGAGTGAAGTGTTTTTCATGCAAGAATACAAAAGTTCTCAGACTTGCGGTCCTCGGATTTGCTCATTCAAAAATTCAAGTAGAATTTGGGAAAACTTTACCTACAAACCTAAAGAACCTAAAGTAATTATGAAACTGGGAATCTCTTCAAAATAAATTATAATAAACATACATGACCATAATGACTCCAGAAACAGGAAAGTTACTTTTTGTCAGAATTACGATTCAGCCTCAGTGACAGTCTGCATACTGTATTACTCCCTGATGTTACTGTCAGGGCCTTAGAAACTTGTTTTCATCAAACTGGCTTCTTTTTTTGCTTATGTTTCACAGTGAGACTATAACCTGGCAGGACTCAATGCATCATCAACAGCTTGACTGGCAAATGAACTGAATGTGCAAAACACAGTGTGTTGCCTGTTGCCTTTTCTAAAGCGTGCCTTAGCTACAGCACATAGAAGAGATTTAAACAGCTCCGAAGTACAAAGCATTTATGTTGGAGCTCTGCACGACCTGCTGGTGCCAACTGGCTGTGATTTCTTGGGCCACATGAGGTTTGTTCTACCAGATTAAATTCAATAAGTGATACAATTATGACACATAACTTAAAGATTCAGAATGAGAAGGAAAAACTTCCTTTTACTGCAGTACAAGCAAGTTTTTCTTTCTCATTCTGAATCTCCACGGGTGCTGAACACACTGAACCTTTTAATAATCTGGTTAATAATTGGCTCAAATAATAATCTTGTGTTTATGTTTCATCTTTACACAATGTAATCCCCACATATGAAATGGTATAACCTCTAAATAATGTGTGAGGGATAAATTAGAGTCTGGAAGTGAGACAAAAAAAATTGGTTCTTGTCATTCATCTTCAAACGGAATTTAATTTGACCTGCAAAGATAGAAATGGGGAGCCTGGAGAGCCTTGTTTTAATCACTCTATTGATAAAGCTTTACTGAGCTATTTCATCTAACGCTCTCCACTCAAAGAGAGAACACTGTAAAATCACGATCAATGCATCAAAGACCACATAGAAAACAGGGAATAGTTCAGTATTAGTATGGCAGCTATATCTCTAATTTATTAAATATGCATTAAGTAACTTTGCTATTCATTTGTTTTTATTTCTTATCCGGTTTACTATAACGCAAAATGCATAATTCGTAGCTAAGTAAAAGTAAATAACATTTGTTGCAGAATGATACATAAAGGCAGGTGTTTTGGCGTGGTTGATGACGTCACTGGGAGGTATAAAAAAAGCAAAGGCTTGGTCTCCTGTTCCATTCACGTTTTCTCTACCAAGAAGAACAGAATCCCATCCATCATGAAGAAACTGTGCGTCGCAGTCGTCGGAGTTTTGCTGCTGGCTTTCCATCTCACATCACAGGTCAGTTTGATCCGTGCCTCCTTTTTTTGTTTTGTTTCTTCATACTTTCACCAACCTCATCAACTGTGGCCAACGGAATTTGTTTACGCATGAAACGCTGTAATGGCGCAGATGAGCTAAATGTTCAATTAGGGATCGAGGTTAAAACGTTATGCTTGGAGTGCATCTACGATCTCGTAATTTTAGGGGAAAAGTCATGAATATAAAAATCAGTTTGTCCCCTGCAGAACAGACGGCGGCAATAAGGATACAATGGCAAACTTCTAGAAGTTTCGGGCTAGGTCTTGAACAGAGGCTTTAAAGCGCTTATCTTACTTTTTTTTTTTTTTTTTTTTTTTTTCCCCAAATCAAAATGGAAACGAAATGACTGAATTTTGATTAACTTTCTCCCTCGCACGTTAAATCCTAGTTTAAAAATGAAATCACCCGGACTGAATCATCTTAATTAAATACAAATGTGTTTCAGGTGGCCCTGGCGAATAACGCCACGAATCCGGACAACACAAACATCACCACCCCGAGCTCCACGGGGGCTTGTTGTGGGGCTACCGCCGCCTTCATGGTGCTGCTCCCCCCGCTGGCTCTGACCGCTCTTCTCCTCCACCGGTCCTGATTGAGTGGACTGACCGCGCTGGACACAAAAGCCAGCACAGGTTACACTGTGGATCCAGTGCTGGCTTAGTCTAATTACACTAATCTCTCAATCCACCCACCCACCCACTCAAAAACAGCCAAAAACGCGTTTTGGAATTACATTTCAAGTGCTGGGTGGGAAAACTTGTCTTAAAAGGCGACGCTCACTTTCAAGCATTCTGCTCTTTCTCTCCTCTGTACTGGCTCTGCAAGGACTCTGAAAACTTTGGCACCACACCGGCCCTTTTACTCCTGCGTGCAGTGGGAGAACACCTCAGACTCGTGTAGTGACCGTCTTTGATTCTGGTTTCATTCGCCTGAACGTGATTTGTAAATGAGCTAAATTGTGACCACTGTACTTTCAGGGTGTGACTTGAACTGTTTATTTTTATGTAGATTAAATAAAGCTTTAAATTGTGAGACCACATGACTGACCATCTCGTTCCTGCTTTGAGTGTTTAAAGTTTTCAGGGTAGACTGTAGAGCCATCAAATTAACACTGAATAAAGCTGGCGAGGCTGAGAAAGAAGAGAATCAGATCAAGGGCCCACAACTGATGCAGCTCTGCTTCAAACTCCAAGGCTCTTACTTGGTTTTGGATGAAGGGGAAAGAATACGCTGAAGGGGTGTGGCCTAATTCTCAACTGGCTTTAGCTGCGAGTTTATTTCGGTTTGGTTAAAGCACAAATTACATCTGGAGTGTGTGGGGTACTGCCATTTCAGAAGTGGTTTTCTTCATCCACCATAATCTGGCAACAGTATCTCACAAAGCAAGACGTTGGTGGCATCTTAATAACTGACCAAGAGCAAGTAAATGAAGGGCTGCCGAGGCCTTCCTCCACCTATTGCAGGGGCTTAGCCATAAAGGAGCCGCCTGCTTATCTGTGAAGGTCGGTGGCTGGATGGAATTCACCTGAGACCCCCCCCCCCCCGATTTGTGTGGGAATTTCCCCCTTTGATCACGAGACAAAGGCCGCATTGTCCAGCTCATTCTCTGCTAAACTCAGATCAGGACCTACTTCAGGTGCTGCAGCTTCAACTGCATAAGCATTTTTCCTTGATCTTCACATTTTCTCATCTTCCTGCTTGATAATCCGAAACCCAAAGAGGCCACATTCACCACTGAGGTGTGACCCCTTAAGTCTCTCATCCTCCAGTTTCTTACCATCTGGAACAAAAGCAGAAACCTGAGTTCAGGTAAAGTGTTTGGTCACTTGTGGGAAAGGTGGGTGAGGGTACATGAAAGAAGGGAGAGGGGGGGAAAGGTGAAGGACAAGTTTCAGAGTTGAGCCACTTCTCCTGTTCCCAGGCTCTTTCTGAGCAGCAATGTGCACTCAAAACTTGAATGATGAAACAAATGGAAACCTTTGAGGCTGAAAAATGACAAAAACGCGTCAGGACTCAAAGTACTGCTGTTCCTTCAACAACCGACTCCAAATGTGAGTCTTTTCCCATAAACCCCCATGTTTAAATGTCCAATTTTAGAGCAGAATTAAACATGCTTACAGCCTGGAACAAAAACAAGGTTTTGGTCTTTGGCTTGTTATATATGATGTTAACATTAATTTGTAACGTATCTTTAAGCATCTTTTGTTTAACTCTGTGTGTTGAATACCAATTGTTGGTAAGGTTTGGAAAAGAGTTACCATCAGGCTGACAAAGAAAAGCAGGAAGTGAAACAGTGCAGATGATATCATCAGTGTGATGGCTGCTCTCTGAAGCATGGATTTACTGTTAAAAGTAAGTGAAATTGATACATGTAGGGCTGTAAGTACTTGGACATTGACTCGATTTTTGTCATTTTTCCCATTTATACCTCCACATTGGATTTAAAATCATGCAATAGGTGATTGAGTAACTGAAAAGATCGGATCAGATCAGCAGTTATTGTCTCGCTTGGGAGAAATTTATCTTGGACAAAGAGGGGAAACACGTCATATAAGATAGCACACATACATTCACAGTTTCACCAAAAGCCCGCTCTACTGGTTGGATGTCAGGTTTCTGACTTGGCCATTGAAGAATATCCCATTTCTTTGTACCGAGAAACTCTTGGGTTGCTTTTGCAGCAGGATTTGGGTCATTATCCTTTTTCCCCACGAAGCACTATGAGATAGGTTTTGCACAAAACTTTTTTAATTTTGTGCAACACATTTTAAAAACTGGAATGTTAATGTAATTATGTTAAAAAAAATACACATACTCTGTTCTGGGTGGACTCTGTGATTACTTTCCTTTTACATGCTGTGAGAAGTGACCAGCCTGATGAGTGAAAGTCTTCCTTGTGGAAGTAGGTTTTCCAACCATCTTTTAAACAAGGCATTTCACACCATGATGCAACTGCATTCTGGCAGAGAAAAGCCCCTCAAGCTGCGCCTTAAAAGTGGCAACAGATATGAGAGCTAGAGCCCAGGAACAGAAGGGCTTCACCCACAGTTTGAGCAACCACACAGCCGGCCCAGCTCTTCACCTGAAAAAGAAACCAGCAGAGGGATAATGGTATGATTTGCTATGCAGTTAATTGCACTAATCCAAAACCAAGAAGCTTTTTTTGCTAAATAAAATTCTAGTATTTTATTTGGATGTTACATAGCAATAATTCAGTATAAGAATACTTTATTAATCCCCGAGGAAATTATGTAGTGGTTGTGGTGCTTGTGTGATGCACCCATATTGTGTAAAAATGCAGTTTACTTAAAAAATAGATAGTGCTAGTTGATAACTTAGATTTCCACTCATTATACTAAATGTGGTCACGTCTCTCTTAATAAAGAAAGAAATAATCGTGGCAGCAGCCCAGCAAATTGAGACTTCAAAATGTGAGTCCACAAAACAATTGATGGCCCAGTGGCTAAATCAATGTTTTATATACAGTCTGTTGGTGACTCACCAAGCCACCTTACAATATTGTATTTCTGAATTTGATATTGACCTATAAAAATGTCCCCTCACTACAAATATTAACGAGAAAATAACATACTACACGAAAACCGTAGCCATACAACCTTAAACCACCATTTAACAGCGGTGTGCGATATTTACAGACAGGCAAGCAAGTGCTTCCTCCTCTCACAACCAAATAAGTAAATAAATAATAAAATGAAATAAACTGTTCCTTATATTCTCCAGTCTTTAAAAAGAAAAATTGGTTAGATATTTCCTATATTAGTAGACAATGCCGAGTGGTGGATAATTTTTTTAGAACCACTGCTTTAGCAATAAAACACTATGCAAACACTAGGCCATATGTAAGAATAAGATACCACCCTTTCAACTCATTCATAATAGTGACTGCCACATCTTATTGGACTATTGAACTTCACACGTAATGGGCATGAGACTTTAAAAAAAAGCTTTCTGTCGTGCTTTAGAAGGTTAAAATATGTTTTTATGCATAATTAGTGACATTTGGTAAAGAACAGAAGAGGTACACATATGAAGCGATATTTATTCTTCCTCTGAGCCCCCAGCAGCATTATAAACACCCTCTAGTGTCTGGATGTGGAATACTGCTGTATAATAACCAAAATTTATGATAGTTAAAAAAATTGTTTTTTTGAAAAAAGTCAACTTTGGTTTAATATTTAACTTAATTAATTCGATTATTCTCATTCTAATCTTACGGATAAAACTAGAAACAAAAGTACAGCTCCATTCAGTATTTTCCAATGACACCACAAAAATGGTTTGCCTTTACCATTTGACTCAGGTAAGGTTTCTGTTAAAAAACAACTAATGGTGTCATCGTGCCCTCTAGTGGTGGCGAGCTTTATAAAACAAAACAAAACAAAATACAGCATGCCTTTTAATATCGCTTTCACACGATGCAAGAGATTACCCTGCAGTATACCCACAATACAAACTTTAGGGGTGCCTGTTTGTATATTTTTTTAATAACCCTAACCCTATTTCCTAATTTATTCCTACAGTTGGCGAAGATGAACTGATTAAAGATCTTATTTTAAGTCTATTGTTTTCATTATTTGTGTTGTTATTCACATTTTCATTTTAGGATACATGAACCTCATCTAAACAATCTGACAGGTCAAATGTATCATTAAGAGTGTAAAACATTAGCAGAAATGAAAACTTGAAGTTCCAGTCTATAGTATCATTTAAAGTTTAATATTGATCTCCACTATCCCATGTCCAGTTCTGCCTCATTAAAGGATGTAGAAACTTATCTTATACTGTGATTACACATATTTTTGAAGTCTAATCATCATAATAATAAATGTGATATATAAGGTGCAAAGAAAGAGGTCCTGTTTGTGACTCTCCTGTGAATGTACAAAATCCTACCACATGATAACAACACTAACCAACACAGTCACGTGTTCTCAGTTTGCTCAAAGTTAAGTCTCGCCAGAAGAAACTGAAGAAATTATTAAATTAGTCTTAGCCCCGCACTTAAATGAGATTGAAATGGTTATAATATTTATTTTCTATTTCCCATTATCTGACGTGCTGTGATGCAGGGGTGATTCTAGGATCAGAGATTTTGGGGGTGCTGAGCACCCAGAGAACTGCCCAGCCAGGCAAGATAAACTTTACTCGTCACAATGAGACTTCTTCCCTGTCTCTGTCAGTCCCTGCATCCTTAAATGTCTCCAGTTGTCCCAAGTTCCTTCTGACTGTCTCCTTGGTGCATTTAAACCCCTGTTCCTCCCTGTCCTCATCGTCTGTTGTCTTCATCTCCGTTATCAGTCATCATAATTTTACCATCTCTATGCAAGTCTGCAAATTTCTTTATTAAATCATAAGATTCTTAAATTCATCAAGTCTCTCTGTGCCTGGGTCCTCGTCACAAAACATGACATCACTGTTTTGTACATTTTAACACAATTTAATCCCCACATTTGCAAAACACTTTTTTAAAAGTCTGTGACAAAACCATCAAATCAGATAAAGGTTATTTAAATGCTGCAAAAGAAGAATGGATTGGAATTTAAAAAAAAAAACAAAAAAACACACACACACACACACACATCCTAACCTTAATTACTTTACTGGGGGAAAATGATGAATGATGATTATGGTGAGTAAGAAGTAAACTGAGTGCATTTTTTGGACAGAGATTCACTTTTAATGTGTATGTATAATACAATACAGATATATAAAAATACACTCCAAAAATAGAGTCATTGAAATGTACAAAATATTGATAAAAATATATATATAAAAATGGAGGCAACTTTGCCTATGGTACAATGTATGAAAATATCTTTACTGCAGATACTACTATGGCTCTGCAGATTTATTTCTTTTATTTTAACCTATGTTGCCTCACCTTGAAGTTGGCAAATCTGTCTATCACTTTTTGGTGGTCAACTCTCTCAAGCAGTTTAGCAGTTCATTTTGCCTGTCACTATTCCCTGTCTGTTTTCCTACCTGGTTCTTCCTGACCTTGCCCTTTCTCCTCACGTTCCCCTCTTTCCTCTCTCCCTCTTTGGACTGACAATCATACACAAATAGATTGTATTCAATTAGATGAAAAAATGACATTAATATGAAAAAAAAAATACTATTAAGATCACTAATAAAAAAAAATCCTCTCTCAGTGTACTCTCAACCAAAAGGCAACCAAACCATATGTACATCTAATAAAAGATATAAATATTGAAACACTGATCCAACATTATCCTTTATTGACGGATCATTTGTTCTTACACTTTTACCTGGGTTTAATGTCGGCACATATGACAAAATAACCAGCTTCTCTCATTCCATTTAAAACAGGACAGTGGTAACAACTTTAGGCTACGGACAATTTTAAGTTTTAGATTTTAAATATACATTTCAATGGGAGCAACAGGACGGTCAAATGTCGCTGATTTTACTACAGAGCAGGACTGATTGTAGGGTAGAAAACATCGTGGAAAACACGTTTCCAACACTGCAGGTTACCTGGGTGAATCAGCTAAAAAGAAACATGTTCTGACTCCTACCTAACTATATAAAGAGTAACTGAAGGTTAAATGTAGCTAATATGTCCTGTTTTAAGCCAGGCACTTACACCTCTGCTCCGCTGTGTCTCAGCCACCATGCTCTGGCAGCAAGAGCGCTAGAGCCAGAGTAGGGGAGAGTAGTGATGGGTCGTTCGCGAACGAAATGGCTCTTAGAGCCGAATCTTTGACGTGGACGATGCGAGCCGGCTCCTTATCGCGAGCCGTCACGTGGGTTTGTTTTTCTTTCTCTGAGCCTCTCTCTCGCACTTTTTTTCCGCTTCACTCAGCACGTGAGCCTTGTGCTTTACGCTGGGCAGAGCGGGAGCCTGGGATTGTTTAGCTAAACGGCCTAAACCGTTTCCCATTCATTCTCTATGGTAGTGCTAAACCACTACGGATGTAATATATTTTTGGCCACTACGGTCTTCCGGCGCTGTTGGGAGTTTGAGATGCAGCGGCACTTTTAAAAAATCTCCTCTTTTACGTTTCGGGAGAGAAAACAAGTAACTCACCGCTCGCAACACATCCCAACGCTCCTAATTCATTGATCAAAGGTAAGAAACGTCGTTTGAAATAACAGTAAACCAACAGAATACATTTACAGGTGTATATTACAGGTAATAGGCGTGTTGCGATTGCATTTACGAAGCATCCATCGCTCAGTTAAAGACGGTGGGAGTTTGCATCTGCTGTTGTAAAGTGGCACGGTAAAAAATGAATGAACGTGATCCTTAAATAAATTGCGTGTTTCATTGACGTGTTTTGCCATTAAATAAACTTTGTAGGTTTCCGACTGCTGTGACACTGACATTACTATAATGTGGTACAATTAAATAACCGATAAGTGTCTTGTTATGAGATGACATGCTAAATGACTGAACCTGCTTTAAAAGAAAATGTATTGCTTTCATGTTGTAATGGTCAGTCACCTTATCAATGCGAAAATCTGTTTTGATATCTCTAACATGAGCAATGCCCACTCGTGTATGAATAAACACGATGGCTTAAATACATATATGTTGTTAATCTACCAGCAATTCTTATGTGCCATGACTACTAAGCAGTTACCACAAATTTTGCAGATATGCCAATAATCATTCAACCATGAAAGGTTTTTATTTACAGACAGAACAGTTTGTTATACCTGGAGGAAAAAACAATTTTATCCCAAATGTTGTCAATGTTCTTTCAAATTGTGTCTCGTTATTGTTCTCCTGCATCCTGCTGTGTAAACCCAGCAGCAAGATTATAACCTGAAATGTCTTTGTTTGTGTTTGGAATCAATTTTGTTTAATATAATTGTTTATTTTTTCACTGCTTGTCAAGATGCAGAAGAAAGTTGCGCCATATCCAGGGAAAATCTCTGTGGTGTTCCGCAAGGGGCCACTTGGATACCTTCTCCAGGACCCGTCAAAAGAAGCTCGACGGATTAAAAATGACCCCAAACTGCAGGACAAGTCTGCACCTGTGAGGGAGGATGTTTACATCGGAATGCTCTGACTGTCATCTATCAGAGAGGAGGGGATGAGTCTGACATGAAGGAAGTGCAGGGAGAGTACATTCTGCAGTTTGGAAAGCATAAAGGGAAATCTTTCCGGTGGCTTCTGGGGAATGATGTCGGGTACACCATGTACCTGATCAAAGATCTCCAGAAGGAAGAGGCTGCAGGGACCTCTGTGGAAGAAGGGCATGGCAAGGAGAGCTTGCATTCATTTGTACAGTATGCCCTCAGCTTTACAGAGATAAAGACTCTTCTGAACTACAAGACCAGCAGAGTGAGTGTTGCTGCAGAAGCCTCTGAGAATGATCAGCTGGTTGGCTTTGGCTCACGAGCCAAGAGCACCTGGAAGGAGATTCAGGAGTCTCCTTTCTACGAGGCAGAGAGACAAAGATGGGTGGAAGAAAAGAGGAAATAGGGGAGAAACTGTTGATATTGTACATAAGATAGTTTTGTTCTAGTTTTGTAATGTTTATTTTGTTTATATAAATAAAAACTGATTGTAAATATAAAAATGTGAATAAATTGTGTTCTGTAAAAATAGCAGCACAGCTCTCTTCTTTATAACCTCTTAGAGTTCACCTGTATGTTTATATACCTGTGTGTGCTCACCAACAGGTAATCAGTTTTAAAAAGCTGTGAGTGCTGCCCTGAAAGCTTACATATTATTTCTAAATCACTTCATGTAATGATAACAAGCCATCCTTTCTCTAGTGGGGTCTCACAGCTTTTATCTTTATAATCTTTCTGGTTGATTTGTAATATTAGAAACATGACTGCTGTCTTTTATCTGTGTGACTATACAGCCTGTTTCAGACATGACAACCAGACAGTGTCTGAAGTTACCTTTAATACATGCAACACAGCTGGAGATAGTCCAGACACTGTCTCACTTCTGATGATAATATTTTTGGTTTAGGTATTGTTGCTTTCTGGCTTGAAGCTTATCTACAAAAGCAGTTCAATAAGGAGAGATCATGTGGAAAAACTGAACATGATTTATTGAGATACAGAAATAAATGTAACTGTTAGGCAGTTAGACTCCAATGACCCATCATAGAAGAAGAAATCTCAGCAGTGACAGGATTTTGCATAAGCCACACCCCAGAGTCAAAATGCTGGTAGTGATGAAGATGGAGGCTGGGACAGGGTTCTGAGTGACCACAGTGAGGAGGAGAAAGGAGAGGAGGCGGGCTGCATAGCTGAGGATCTGAAACGCAGAATGGTAGAAGCAGAAGAGCAGAGCAACAGATTTAAAGCATGCAGAGTGGAGGCTGGCAAGAGCATGACTAGAATAAAGTAATGATGTCAGTACTGAGTTTGTGCTGGAAAATGAATAGATATAAACTAACAGCCACCAGGAAGCAGACAGATGACTTATTACAGACATGCCTTGTTTAAATTATGTATAAGCTTCATTTTCTATGTCATCAGAATGTATCTGTATTGTAGTTTTAGCTTTAGTCTTTGTATTAAAAGTTGGATGTCTGCATAATTGTAGACTATATGTCTGCTATGTATCATCTCAAGACTGTGATGATACAGTTTAGTCTGAGTTGTGTACTTTGTGACAGTATAGGTACGTAATGCAGAAAAATTGCTCCACAGGCCATAACACTATATAATATAAATAAAATGATAATGAAATAAAAATTAGAAGTGAAAAATAAATGTTATCCACGATAAGTAAATTGAAAATGGTGTTTAACTTTTGATAATGTAACACAACCTTTGTCCCAACCAGGACTCGAACCCGCGCTCAGACAGTTCAGTGTAAAAAAACCCCATTTTTTTCCAATGCCCGAAAAGCTGCGATTTGATTGGCTGTTTCTCCGTTACACCTATACGCGATGGGCCCCCGCGGGGGGAGGGGCGGTAGTTACACTCAGTAGCACAGGAACAGAGCCAGAGAGAGAGAAAGAGAGGCAGGGACAACAACATTAGAAAGGTATAGTAATCATCCACAACTATTTTCGGTTGCAGATGATAAAGGATTCAGAAAGTTTATTCATGCAGGTCCATATGACAGAGAATGTGCATCTTCTGTTTGTTTTCATATTATAATTTATATTTAATTGTGTTGTGGTTTGCAGTGTTTTGTGTTCTTTTCACTTTAAATTTGTAAAAGGAAAAAGCTGAAAATTTAAATAGTTAAAAGTTGAAATGTGAATAGTTGATTTTTGTATTATATGATTTATTTATTACATTTTATATGGAGTGAATAAATAAAAGTATATTTACGGTGGCCCCAAGAGACAAAGCACATACAAACTTCAAATCACGTATGAACTCTGAAGCATGTACAAACTCCAAAACACGTAAAAACATGTACAAACTCCAAAACACGTAAAAACTCCAAAACACGTAAAAACACGTACAAACTCCGAAGCACATAAAAACTCAAAACACGTACAAAAGACAACAGAAGTGCTCCAGGATGCTGGGCGCAGTGTTGAGCCTTTGTTATCTTGTGGCTACATAAGCCAGCAAGTACCAACGACCGGATTTGGTGTGTGGTAGTAACAGGTAAATGAACTTTTTTTTAAATTATTTGAATATATATGAGTGCCTGTGTATAAATACACAAACAATACACACATGCTTTCAATTGTGTAATTTAAGTGATCTAGTAGCTCTGCTTTGGAAGTTCAGTTCATGCTAGAAATGTGTTTTGGAGTTTGTACGTGTTTTGTCTCTAGGGGCCACCGCATATATTTATATATAAACATTAGGGGTGCAACGATACACAAAATTCACGGTTCGGTTCGGTTCGATACTTTGGTGTCACGGTTCAATATTTTTTCGATACAAAAAAATGTTCATGCATTTTTAATTTGTCATTTATTAAAATTATAAATATATATTTTAACTCAAAAGTACAGTTTTTGAATTTAACCCTAACCCTTGTGCGTGTTTTTTATTTTGACAGCGAATGCGCACCGGCGGACCACTTATGTGCAGCCCTGGTTATTTAGCTCATCATATTGCAGCCACAGAAATTCTTTTGTCCATGAAACCATAAAGCTGCACTTTCTTTTTGCCTCATAGTCTGATTTGTCATAACTTCTCCGTTTTGTGGTAATCTTTTCTTTGGCTGTCACTTCTTCACCCTGACCTGTCTTATTTGGCTCAGCAGAACTGAAATGCTTTTACACACTCACTCACATAAGCTCAGCGATTCTCTGCACGATCAACCTCTCACATGTTTAAGCTTGCTGCGGGAGATTTCACTTGTCATGTTTGCATAGTAAGCTAACGATTAATAAGACGATGTCAGAGGAATTGGTGCACAAATTATCATCACTCACAGATCAGTGCTGTCGCTCTCTATACACAGTTCGCACGATTGCAAAGTGAAAGCAAAAAAACAAGCGCAAATTCAAACGCGACTTCAATATGTCACATATTGACAGTGGCTCACCGATGCCAATGACATAATAACCCAGCTACATTTCTGAAAGAATGCAAAAGCATTGACATATATTTTTCCTACAATAGCCCGACGGGCAGGGAAGAGATAGATTTTGGTAGCCCGACTGAAAAAATCGCTAGCTCCGGGACGTCGGGCTAGTGATATTGCGAGCCCTGTATCTGATTGAGGAATCACTCATCTTTGGAAAAGAGAGTTTATTACAGAGAAATGTCTCTTTCCAAAATAAAAGCTATACTATCCGCTTCTTCTGGGCTATATTCTCAGCAGCATAAGGAGAATCATGTGCTAACAGCTGTCTAAATGACTCGGCTAAAGTTAGTAGCATGCTTGCTTTTTTTTGTCTGCTTCCACTTGTCTTTGCACTAGGATGATGTCGGCGTAAATGTGCAGTCATATTCGTCGTGTTCCCGCTAGTGCTTTCAGGTTAATCTCGTTGAAATGACCTTAACGCCACAACACGGCAAATCTCCGTTAACGAGCTACCGCCGATCGCCCCGTGCATGGGGCTAGACGGCCAACACCTAACTGCGCTAACACACTAGTTCACACCAATGTAATTGAGCATTGCATGGCACATTCAACATACTGTTTTACTTTAGTCCATACGTCACATGAAAACCAAAATAATTCCAAACGCCAGATCTGAATGACGTTCAATTTGCCTGTTGAAAGGAGAGCTTAACTTCTGTCTCGCTAGCTTGCCCTGCGCTCTTCCTTCTGACTATGCTGTCTGTGTTGAGCGCTCAGTGGATCTGCGCTCGACAGTGCAGCCTAGGCGGAGTAGTCGAACACAGATTCACTGAGCGCTCAACACAGACAGCATCGTCAGAAGGAAAATTGATAAAATAAATTACAAATGTTGTATTGTTCATACATATGCGTACCGAACCGAAAGCACTGTATCGAACGGTTCAATATCGATACGAATATCGTTGCACCCCTAATAAACATATATAAATAAAACCACTTTTTTTTACGTTAGCAATTCCTTTTGTGCATAATTTTATATTATTGTTAATAATAAATTAATTAAAGCAACAAAACAACCTGAAGAGCCAGTTGTGAGCCGAAAGAGCCTGGTCTTTTTAGTGAGTCGAACCGAAAGAGCCGGATCTCTAAAAGGAGCCGGAAATCCCATCACTAGGGGAGAGGCGAGCTGGAACAAACCATTTTGGGAGGGGGGGGGGGGGGGGGGGGGAATTATCTATACTTTTGTTGTTAAAATGTTATGTCTCAACCAAATACTGTATGCTTTTTTTTTATTTTTAGTAGTGTGTCACACAAACAACAAATATTGTCAAAACAGTAAGAAATATTGGGGGGTGCTTTGATTCATTTTAGCCCCAAAATGGGCTAAAATCGCTGTGATGTTTTATCTGAAATTGTAAAACATCTGAACAATCATGATCCAAAACGGATAATATTCAAATATTAATTTTGAGGAAACTGCACCATGTTTTAGTTTCTTCTTTTCGTTTTGTCTTTTGATGAAATGGAAATGTTAAGTTTCGTTTTTCATTCGTGACCTATAAAAACAGGAAGTGTGCCGCTCTGACCGTGTCAGTGTTAGGGTCATGGAAGCAGTACCACAAGAGCAACGGAGAAAGCGGAACTCCGTAAACATGCGTGTCGGTGAGTATTTTAATACACGTATTACTTTAAAATAACTATACTCATGTGTTTAATGGTGTGACGGTGCCATGATGATAGCTAATGTTAGTGCTGATGTGAGCTTTGATGTTGTGTTTCAGGGACGATCGCTGCTGTTGCAGGGGGAGCAGGTAAGGCTTTGGACGGTCTGTGTGGTCACCGGGGTTCAACCTACCCACGGTATCTCTCTGTTATGTTGATCCACTACCCTGCAGTCAGGAGAAGCGGTCACACAAAGCTGGGTGTCGGCTTGATAAGCTAACCCAGGGCTTGATTGGGGCTGACGCAAGGATGGATTTTGGCAGCATGTAAACAATTTGCCACCAACACGGAAAAGAAAAATGTTAAGGAATAAAGTGAAGTGTAAGAATATAGATTTATTACTGATGCGCATCAGGGAAAGCACTAAAACTTTAGAGTTTTGAAAAACTTTAGTCCGTCCTACTGTCTGCACTCCGAGTTCTGAGGGATTTTCTATGAATAGTGACGCTATTTTCAGAAAACTGAGTAGTTAGCAGGCGTTGTTTCATACCTGCTGATCGTTAATCATAACTTGAACCCTGTGTGCGCCATTGTAATTACAATGTAATTACACACTCTCACACTCTGCTGTGTTCAGTATCTGTATAATGTTTTTAACCTCTTCATATTTTCTGTATAGTTTTCTCTTTCTTTGTAAAATCAGCCCTTGAGCTGCCAGCACGCTTACACTTCCCAACAGCACCAGCCCTTTTACGTGAGCGAGCAGGGTGAACCCTGGATACACTCAGTTTCTTTGATAACAGCTTCATGTGACCACTTATCTGGATCAAATCCAGATAACTGAAAGATACCAGCAACCTTATTTTAACATGTAAAGTGAGCCCAGGATAAGATGTAATCCTGCCTCGTACCTCAGGCCTCTGCTTATATAAAAACGCCATTGTAATTACAATGTGTGCGCCATTGTAATTACAATGGCGCACACAGGGTTATGCTCTGAAATGAAATATAGAGATCGGTATGCATGAAATCACCACCTACTGACCAATACATCATCCAGACAATAGGGTTCATAGAAAGTCCCTCAGACCTCTGTGTGTGGACAGTAGGAGGATCTAATGTTTTTGTGTTCGTTTTTCCCTGATGTCATTAATAAATGTAGATCTTTAGATACAACCTTATTGCTTCCAACAGGAAAAATTACATTATTATTGTTGCAATAATACATGATTGTGAAACAGGACAGAAACTTGTACTTGCTGACCTTGATTATAATCATCTGGTTCTCCTGTGCCTCACAGACAGAACTGTGATATTGAATCTTTTAACTTTTCCTGGCTTCAAATAGGCCAGACTTTATTATTAATGTGTATTTTCCAGTCATGCTGTCCAAAGAGCTTAGAGGGCACAAACATTCATACAGCACTTTTAATACTAAACTACTGTAAAGTACTTTTTTCCCTCTCACACACTCTCACACTCTGCTGTGTTCAGTATCTGTATAATGTTTTTAACCTCTTCATATTTTTTGTATAGTTTTCTCTTTCTTTGTAAAATCAGCCCTTGAGCTGCCAGCACGCTTACACTTCCCAACAGCACCAGCCCTTTTACGTGAGCGAGCAGGGTGAACCCTGGATACACTCAGTTTCTTTGATAACAGCTTCATGTGACCACTTATCTGGATCAAATCCAGATAACTGAAAGATACCAGCAACCTTATTTTAACATGTAAAGTGAGCCCAGGATAAGATGTAATCCTGCCTCGTACCTCAGGCCTCTGCTTATATAAAAACTTTTTACATGGCATATCATTTGTAACAGTCACACTGATGCTGGTGTTCTCGTCCATGTGCAGTCGGTGCAGTGGCCTTGGCTCCTGTTGCTCTGGGGGCCGTAGGTTTCACCTCAGCTGGAATAGCTGCAGGCTCCTACGCTGCAAGCATGATATCTGCTGCTGCGGTGGCTAATGGAGGTGGAGTGGCAGCAGGAAGTGCAGTGGCTGTTTTACAGTCAGCAGGTAGGCTTGTCTGACTTTACTATAGTCTCATTAATAGTGCTGTACACATTCACTTTATTAGGAACCAAAGCAAAGGTGACCTTTGCTCCTGTTGGTGGTGACCAGTATATGGCTCGTAAAACTCTGGCTACTCAGGGACTGAAATACAAATGACTGATAACATATTTACAAATGATTCAGCTTAAAGCCTATTTACAGACTTAAATGGAGACGGCCTTAGTGTCAATAAGATCAGTTAATTGTTCCAGCCTGTCCTTACAGGACTAAGCTTGTGGTGCGATTAGACTAAGGACTATAATCCTGCCACACTTTGAACTCTTTTATTATAAAATGTAGTTTTATTGCCCTTGCACTGAGTATTGTCCACATATACAGACATCACATTTTGGGATGTCTGGACCAAAATACTAAATCTTGCTCTACAAGGGCCTGATATCTGCTTTCGAGGACATTATACTGCCACTGTTCTATCAAAATTTAAAATGAATGTCCTCATATGTGGACATATGTGGATCTCATTTTTCTTAGAAACAAAAATTCGGTAAAAAAAAAAAAAATCTGGTAATTCTTTGTTTTTAAATTCATCAGGTCCCAATCAACCCAAATAGCAAAGAAAAATTAAAAATGCATGCCATGAAGGAGTTCGGGTCTTAGGAGATTAAAAGGGACTTGAACATGAGTGTGCAGCTGGCAGAGCCACAGAAAGGACATGCTGCAGTTATGTCAACACTGACCCAGTTCTGATAAGTTTGCCAATAGTTTTGAATCCATGCCGCAAAGAACTGGGGCTGTTTTGAGAATCAAGAACCGTGTATTAGTGTACAAGCCATAGGACATTGTTTAGTTTATGAAATCTGACACCACTGAGGGGGCAGTGATGCCACAATTAGGTAGCAGTCAGTACAGTTAGTTTGATTCCTGATAAAGTTATTGGCAATCTCAGCTGCTTGACTTGGAATATTTGTCCTCATTCCTCCCAAAGGTGCAGCCGGGCTGTCGGGGGCTGCCACTGCGGCTGTGGGCGGTGTTGGAGCTGCTGCAGGAGCAGGACTGAAATGGCTAGGAGGTCTCATTTTCAAGGACAAAGAAGACGATGAAGACGATGAAGACAAAAAGAAGTAAAGTAAAAATTTAAATGATCTCACGTGGAAAATTTTAATGATATTTGTTGGCACAAGATATTAAACAAGAGTGAAGAGTTGTCATTTTTAAAGATGTGCTGTACATTTGTCGCTCTTACAGCTTTGCCACTGATCATTTCAGGTGTAGGAATGGAAACTCGCCATACCCGAGGCTCCCTGAACTGTCCTCACACTTTGCCTGAAGGCTGTGGATTCTGATGATGTCATTCTGATCATTCCTTTTGTGCCTCTGGGTGACTTTTTCTGTGCACGCTGGTATAATATTAGTGAACTACATATGACTGAAAAGCATGACTGTTTTTAAGCAAGTGTGGATTTTTTTTTCTCCTACATCTTCTAAAATTTGTATCTCAATCAATGATCTAATTGCAGGAAATCCTAATTCTAAAATTCTGAATGGTGTTGTTGCCACTGTCCTCACTAAGATAAAGCTAAACTTTGGTAAGAAAGTCTGGTTAAATTCTTTTAACATTCAGTTATTTGGATTTCCTAAAACCTTCTACCCATTTCCATAATCCTGCCTGCAGATCAGCTCAGTGCATCAACTATGAGAAAACTTTCTTTGGAAAATATTGTAAACTGTCTAGAAACTCTTCATTTATTTACTTTAGTCTTTAACAAGAGCATTTTGACCAGTTTCAAACATCTTCACCTCTCTGCACTTCTTTCTGGCAGTAGAATTGTTAAATGTTATTACTCACTACAGTTAGCTAACTATTTATTATTAGCTCAAAATGACAAGTGGTTGAGGTTTTTTTTTTTTTTTTTTTTTTTTTTTTTAAAGAATCATTGTTTTATGTTCAAAATACTTTGCGAACACTTCATTAAACATAAAACTGCATTTATTTTTTGGCAAATTCTATGTAATATATCAAAAATAAAAGTATTTATTCTGCAGTAATCGGTGTTACATGGATCAGTATTACTGCTGCAGGTGATATTGTTAACTATCAGTGTCTACAATGAGATTAAAAATTAATGAAAAATTAACCAAACAGCTGGTTAAATTTTCTACAAGTGATTTCTCAGAGATGTTGGTCTGAAAGTGCTGATGGAGGCTACAGCTGTTCAACTTGCCTGCCTTATGAAGTCATATATGACAGGGGTTCCCCTCTCCATCATCACAGCTTTTATTACTAATGTGCTAAATAAGTAAAAAAAAAAAAGGTTCATATATCACACGTGTTGGTCCAGGTCTTTACGAAGATAAAACTAATTATGATGATAAATAAGGGTACTTGTTTACTTGCTAATGCTAGCTTTGTTTCCACGCAATACACAACTTGTAACTGATCTCAGGGATTTCCACAACATGGATTTATGCACAAACAATCAGCTACAAGCTGCTGTCCTCTTAGCTTGACAAGATCCAGCCATGATTAACTGGGCACAGATGTTGATTAGGACACCTACCATATATTGATTTCAGTAGCTCTATAATCAAGCAGTGTCAAGTCTACTTTCAGAGACAATAGCCAACTGTGGCCATAGGATGGCAGTGATGTAAAGGATGGACGCAGACAATCATGAGTACAGCTTTATGACAGAATGCTGTTTGCGCTGAAACAAGAGTGATTGCTTTACTTTGGTATACTTTAACTGATGTCTGTTTTTTTACATTTAACTGGACAAACATTGTTTGCCTTGCTTGACCTGACATAATACCATGAGACTCTCTTCACAAAGCATTTTATTTACCCATCTTCTGCAAATTCTCCAACAAACAACATTTCCCACTCTTAAGATAATTAAAATTTATCTGAATAGATATTTACTGGCATTTGGCAAAGAAGAGGTACACACAAAGCTAGTGTTAGCTTTCGACAGGAAGGTTTATTCTTCCTCAATAAGATTATTCTAATAATGCTGATAAAACTAGAAACAAAAGCACAGCTCTATTCAGTATTTTCCAATGACGAACACATGTACCAAAAAAACAAAAAACTGCTTTATCACTTTATCACAGCACCTGACTCAGGTAAGGTTTCTGATTAACACTGCTCTCAAATGAGATTATGACTATAATGAAATGACTATGATATTTATTTTCCATTATCTGTTGTGCTTTGTTTAAATGTCAAAAATCACTGGGAAAAGCTTTAAATAATTTATCTTTTATATGTGATTTAAAAACAAATCCGAATTGCAAAACATCTGAACAACCATGCAATATACATAAACGGAAAAGTTAAGTTTGTTTTTTCATGTTACCATAGAAATACCGGAAGTGTCTCCGTGGCAGAGTCAGTTGAGACTGTCACTATACGATACGCAAACATAGAAAGCGGAACTCCGTAAACATGCGTGTCGGTGAGTATTTTAATACACGTATTACTTTAAAATAACGATACTCGTGTGTTTAATGGTGTGACGGTGCCATGATGATAGCAAATGTCGGTGCTGATGTGAGCTTTGATGTTGTGTTTCAGGGACGATCGTTGCTGTTGTAGGGGGAGCAGGTAAGGCTTTGGACTGTCTGTATGGTCACCGGGGTTCAACCTACCCACGGTATCTCTCTGTTATGTTGATCCACTACCCTGCAGTCAGGAGAAGCGGTCACACGAAGCTGGCTGTCGGCTTGATAAGCTAACCCTTGATTGGGGGCCTGTTCTTCGTACCGCGCTAAGTGAGTTAGCTGGATGAGATTGTTGACGATTTCGCGTGATCCTGGATCGTTCGGTTCCCCGAAGCCCATCCGGGACTTGCTGTCATAGCAACAGAGCCGTAAGCGTAAACCTGCTGGGGAGCAGGTTTACTTTATGTAAACAGGATTAGATCGCGGCCACGCAGGTATGTCCGCGTCATTCATACGAAAGCAACAGCGATATTCCACCACTGTTTCACCATAAATAAATAACATCAATGTAACTAAAGATAATGCAGTACTTGATCCTTTTATTGATGTCACACAGATACATACAGGTCATTCCCTAAAAAAGGGAAATGTACTATTAACATTCTATTACATGTATGTGATTATTACAGATGTAATTCATATTTCAGAGTAGTAATTGTAAATTACTTCGTGTAATCAAGATGAGAGACCACGGCTATAAAAGCGAAGGTGGATTTGGGAAGTCTGTCGCAGCCATGTCCTGTCCGTTTACGCGAGCAACCCATTGCGGAAGGTGCAAGATTGATAAGGAGAGTCCTCAGAATTCAGCGTATATTGCGGGACAGACAGGATCCTTTAGCTCAGCGCGACAGTGTGCTCATAGAGAGATATCGATTTTCCCGTGAGGGTATTATTCACTTAACCAACTTGTTGACGAGGGGGTGCAGGACCACCACCTGTCTTTTTTTTGCTCTGCCCTTTTCTTGGTTGCTGTTATGAACAAACAAACAGAGTATTCCAGGGTCTCTTTCCAAGAGACTAAAAGCAATATAAGTGATAAATATTACCATTCTGTAGAATATTCTTATATTTCACTTTTACTTGTTCCCATGTTCTAGTGGGTCCTGTTGTGGCTCTAATGTGAAAGGGGATATAATATAACATATTATAATATAATATAATGTAATATAATATTGGATAATATGGTGTGATATGATAAATCTACCCTACCGCCTACTGGTGTTGGCCAGAGGGGCCGATGGCGCGATATGGCAGCCTGGCTTCTGTCAGTCTGCCCCAGGGCAGCTGTGGCTATAACCGTAGCTGCCTCCACCAGTGTGTGAATGTGAGAGTGACTGAATAGTGCCATTGTAAAGCGCTTTGGGTGCCTTGAAAAGCGCTATATAAATCCACTCCATTATTATTGTTATTATTGAATTACTTACGAGTTTGATTTGTCAGCAACTTTCTGCCAGCCCTCTCTCCTTGCTTTTGCAGCCTTTGCAGTGTTCCCTTGCGTTTTAATTTAACTCTGAAACTCCTGAAATCCCTCACTCAAGAGTTCTTGCTCTGCTGCCGAAAAATACCGAGCGCGCTCCTTCGACATTTTCGCCGACCAATCAAAGGGTTGCCGATCAATGTTTCTACTGTCGATGCGTAGCCCCTGTTGGGCCACCCAGTGATCTCACATTACTTCATCCAGCTATACTAATCGTCAACAACAGGTGTGTTCGGGGAACCGGAATAGCGAGCTCAAAGTTAGCGCGATGATTTGGTCTTGGATGTGTCATTTGATCTTGGATGTAGTAAGCGACGTACGAAGCACAGGGCCTGGGGCTGACGCTTGACAGGGATTGTTTTTGGCAGCATGTAAACAATTTACCACCAACAGGGAAAAGAAAAATGTTAAGGAATAAAGTGAAGTGTAAGAATATAGATTTATTACTGATGCTCCTCAGGGAAAGCACCAAAACTTTAGAGTCTTTTGAAAAACTTTAGTCCGTCCTACTGTCTGTACACCGAGGTCTGGGGGATCTTCTACGAATAGTGACGCTATTTTCAGAAAACCGATTAGTCAGCAGGCGTTGTTTCATACCTGCTGATCCTTAGTCATAACTTGAACCCTGTGTGCGCCATTGTAACTTATGCTCTCAAATGAAATATAAAGATTATGCATGAAATCACCACCTACTGACCAATACATCATCCAGACAATAGGGTCACTGTTCATAGAAAGTCCCCCAGACCTCTGTGTGTGGACAGTAGGAGGATCTAATGTTTTTGTGTTCGTTTTTCCCTGATGTCATTAATAAATGTAGATCTTTAGATACAACTTTATTACTTTACGTTTTCCTGTTGGAAGCAAATGTTTTACAACATTTTCTTTGTTCTCCAGCAATAATACATGATTGTGAAACAGGACACAAACTTGTACTTGCTGACCTTAATTATAATCATCAGATTCTCCAGTGCCTCAAACACAGAACTGTGATATTGAATCTATAAACTTACACAGCTTTTCTGGCTTCAAATAGGCCAGACTTTATTCATATAATGTGTATTTTCCAGTCATGCTGTCCAAAGTGCTTAGAGGGCACAAACATTCATACAGCACTTTTAATACTAAACTACTGTAAAGTACTTTTTCCTCTCACACTTACACTTGACAACAGCACCAGCCCTTTTACGTGAGCGAGAAGGGTGAACCCTGGATTAACTTAATTTGTTTCATAACAGCTTCATGTGACCACTTATCCAGATTGCCAGTGTTGGGGTAAGTGAATCCAGATAACTGAAAGATACCCTCGATATGCTAAACTTGCTTTAACATTTAAAGCGAGCCCAGGATAAGATGTAATCCTGCCTCGTACCTCAGGCCTCTGCTTATATAAAAACTTTTTACATGGCATATCATTTGTAACAGTCACACTGATGCTGGTGTTCTCGTCCATGTGCAGTAGGTGCAGTGGCCTTGGCTCCTGTTGCTCTGGGGGCCGTAGGTTTCACCTCAGCTGGAATAGCTGCAGGCTCCTACGCTGCAAGCATGATGTCTGCTGCTGCGGTGGCTAATGGAGGCGGAGTGGTAGCTGGAGGCCTGGTGGCTGTTTTACAGTCAGCAGGTAGGCTTGTTGTCTGACTTTACTGTGGTTTCATCAATAGTGCTGTATACATTCACTTTATTAGGAACCTACAGTGGCCCTGAGAGGCAAACGGACCTCAACTTAAGAAAACAGCAGCAATAAGAAAAACGCTGCAAAAGCACACAAAACACAACGGAAATAGGAAAAAACAGATTTCCGAAAGCACAAGGGAAGTGTTTCTGGGGAGACAATAACCCGACGGACGAGTTGCAGGAACCAAAAATATACTAAGAATTGGGCTGGGAGACACTTAAAAGAAGTGGAGCATCTCTCAGTTTTGTGAGGAAAGAAAAGATTAGAGGTAAGTGTGTTAGCCTAACTATTAGCCTAAAAATCCGTCATCAGTATTAGTTTTGTGTGCTTTTGTAGCGTTTTTCTTATTGCTAGTGTTTTCTTAAGTTGCAGTCCGTTTGGCCTCTCAGGGCCACCGTAGGAACCAAAGCAAAGGTGACCCTTGCTCCTGTTGGTGGTGACCAGTATATGTATACTCGGGGACTGAATAATTCAATACAAATGACTGATAACACATTTACAAATGTACACACTGATTCAACTTAAATCAGTTGAATCGTCCCCATTTAAGTTTACAGACTTAAATGGGGACGGCCTTAGTGTCCTGTGTTGTGTTACAGGACTAAGCTTGTGGTGTGGGGCGATCGTGCCTCAAGAGTTGGCAGTTTGTCTTGTAATCAGAAGGTTGCCAGTTCGAGCCCCGGCTCCAACAGTCTTGGTTGTTGGGCAAGACACTTCACCAATTGCCTACTGGTGGTCAGAGGGCCCGGTTGCGCCAGTGTCTATGTGTGGCTACAATGTAGCTTGCTATCACCAGTGTGTGAATGGGTGGATGACTGAATGTAGTGTAAAGCGCTTTGGGGTCCATAGGGACTAACTAAAGCGCTATACAAATGCAGGCCATTTACCAGACCCTTAAAATGACTTTAGTGCCTACAACATGAGTGAGGTATTGGTGTATAAGCCATAGGGCATTTTTTAGTTTATGAAATCTGACACCACTAGGGGGCAGTGATGCCACTATTAGGTGGCAGTCAGTTGTTTTGATTCCTGATAAAGTTAGAAGCAAACTCAGCTGCTTGACTTGATGCAACATATTGAAGCTGTGAATATTTTCCCTCCTCCCTCTTGAAGGTGCAGCTGGGCTGCCGGGGGCTGCCACTGCAGCTGTGGGCGGTGTTGGAGCTGCTGCAGGAGCAGGACTGAAATTGCTGGCAGGTGTCATACGGAAATAAAAAATGTAAATAATCTCACATGGCAAATTCTAATGATATTTTGTTGCCACTGCTCTTCCTACTAATGAGCATTGTTGTGATGTCAGAAATATGAGTGATACATTTTTTAACTGTTTCAGTGAATGAGTGAAAGTGTTTCTGCAGTCAGTGTTTCTGTGCACCAAAGAGTAATTCCACAAATTCAGAGTGTTGTAAAAATTTCAGGATTTAACGAAATTTTTTGGTCATACCACGTTACTGAAGTGTTTAAACTAAAGAGTGTTCTAGTGTTTATTCATTCAAGGTTCAAAATAAAGGAAGATATTAAACCAGAGTGAAGAGTTATCATTTTTGAAGATGTGCTGTACATTTGTCGTTCTTACATCTTTGCCACTGATTATTTCAGGTGTAGGAATGGAAACTCACTAAACCCTTTCCTTCCTTCTCTAAGCAATATTTTACTTTGTTGAAAGATCTAAATAAGAGTAACTGAAATTAACTTAATTAAAATGCATTTCAAAGTGTCTGCTGGCTCCAGTGTTTTTAAAATTTGTAATGGTACAAAAGATTATTTAAAGATTTAATCCTCACACAATAAACCTCACACAATCTTCCCCCCCCCCCCCCCCTTTTTTTAAGGATGTGCAGATGTTTTTTTTAATGTTCTACACTAAAATTTTCATATCAATTGATTACTTTATTGTAGGAAATTGTAGTTCTAAATTTCAGAATGGTGTTAATGCCTTTGTCTTCACTAAGGTGAGTCTGATTTATTTATTTTTTAGCTTTCAGGTGCTCGTGTTTTGATTTCTTAAAGCCTTGCACCCGTTTCCATAATCTTACCTGCAGATGAGCTCAGTGCATGTATTATGAGGAGTCTTTCTGTGGAGATTATTGTAAACTTTCTGGAAACTGAGGCATTCGTGGGCTCTATAACTCATTCTACTTTCTTTGCTTTCCCTGTTTTGTATTTTGCATTTTTGCATAGCACTGGGTGAAGCTGGTATTTGATCCCCTACAACCCAGTCAGAATTTTGGCACATTTTCTGGACTTTTATGGAGTGGTTGATATTTCTGCATTACATTATGATGTTTAAAATAAAAACAACTATGCTTTTATTTTGCATGGATTTTTATTTTCACATTAAATTCAGAAAATTTCTTCGTATCAGTCTTGGGTTCAGATCAAACAGCTTCATGCTCTACAATGATACCTAAAAATGATGCATTCAAAATAGCAGCAATCTTAATCCACCATATATTTAACTTAATTTTCAAATTTTGCTTTAAGCTGAGTGTCTGACGTTTCTAAAATGATGCTTCATTTGAGATCTGTCACATGACTAAACATCTGGTGTAATGTTATGTGCACATTGAGAATTTTAGCATCTCCTAGTGGTTAGCTTGGAGACTGCGGTCAAGTGAATTTTTATGTGGTTTGGCTTGTATTCCTATTGGATGTTTAGAGTCACATGAGTGGGGTGATACAGGAAGAGTTTCCTATTGGATGTTTAGAGTCACATGAGTGGGGTAATGCAGGAAGCCATTTTAGTATTGGGATTTGCACAATGAGGCGTACCAGAAGTCTCCCTGTTTAATCCTTAAGCATCCACCTGTGTTATGCCATGGAGAAGCTTTGTTTGTAAGTTTGAATTGTGTTTCATCTTTATAAGTAGTGAGTGTTGTATATTTTATTGATTTTATGCATATTTGGAGAGATGTATATATAAATGCCTAGATCTGTTCGCCATGTGAAGCAAATGCATAATTCTTTATTGAGCATATTTCTTTTTGTATTTTTTGTAGTTTCACAAGTTCTGGGAAATCACTGTAAGTTGTACGTTGATGAAGACAAACAAGTAAACAGCCCTCAACTTTACTTTCACGCCTGACTCATCATTCAACGCTTTCAGTGCTTACGGCATATGTTTAGCTATCTGTCACTTCGTGTACCAGAACCACGCACGCAGGGGACAGAATAGTGAAAAAACAGCATCACACCAGGGATAATACAGCAAGTCTGGATAGCAGAGACCGCTAACGCTCATTAGTCTTCCTGCCTTGTTTAGTTGTACCTTGCATGCCGAATAGTCATCATGGACAATAAGCCAGATACAGAAGATCAACAGAAGACTAGCTCTCCAAGAACATCTGTGAAGTCATATGTGACCAGATCCGTTGCTAGTTCTTCTAACAGCTCCTGCAAGTCTTCTGCCAGCCTAGCAGCTGCTAAAGCACGTGCAAGAGCTGAAGCAGTGCGTGCTCGCTCCACCTTTGTCAAAAAAGAAACTGAACTCATGGTGGAAAAAGCCCAGTTGAGAGTAGAAGAGGCACGCATGGAGGCTGCTCTGGCCACACTGAAGCAAGAGAAAGAAGTTGCAGCGGCTTTAGCTGAGGCGGAGGTTTTGGAATCAGCCGTAGCAGAACTCGGCTCTAAACAAGATCTCAGGGCAGCGGACATCATAGGAATTCCCCCTGACTCCACAGAAAAAAGAACAAATGATTATGTTGAGTGTCACTCAAGAATGCACTCTAGTCAGCTGTCGTTGCCCGGCCTTGAGTCCCATATCACCTCCAGTCGGCCACGCGATTTCTCTCATGCGCCACCACTCCAGGACAACGAACTGAATCCCATTCGTACAGCCATTGATGGACTGAGCTCCACTCCAGCTCGTGTCAAGAGCCATACTACCTTTGAAGAAAATGGTATGAAGCATCCATCTGCTCAGAATTACCCTGGGATTTATCCATGTAGTGTCACCCCCCTGCAGGAACCTCAACCACACACACATCCTCTTAGAATGCAAGCAGCGCAGCCCTCTGCTCTGAACCATACCGGCATTAATGACTTTGCTGTATACATGGCTCGCCGGGAACTTGTGACATCCGGGATGACAAAGTTTGATGATCGTCCAGAGAATTATTGGGGCTGGAAGTCTACCTTCATGAACATCATTGAAGGGCTAAAACTCACCTGCAATGAAGAGCTTGACCTTCTCACTAGATGGTTAGGTCCTCAATCATCTGAGCAAGTCAGGAGAATCAGAGCTGTTCATGTCAATGACCCCGCTGCAGGGCTCAGGATGGCGTGGATGCGACTTGAAGAGAACTACGGGTCTCCTGAAATAATTGAGAAAGCTCTGCTGGACAAACTGGAGAGATTTCCTAAGATCAGCAACAGGGACCCTCTCAACCTGAGAGAGCTTGGTGACTTGTTAAGGGAGTTGGGGTCAGCAAAGTTAGAAGGTTGTTTGCCTGGGCTCGCCTATCTGGATACCTCTCGCGGCATTAACCCAATAGTGGAGAAACTGCCGTATGGCCTTCAAGAAAAATGGATGACACAAGGCAGTGCGTACAAGCTGCAAAACCAAGGCCAGTTTCCACCATTCTCATTCTTCACTGACTTTGTCTGCAAAGAAGCCCGCACTCGTAATGATCCAAGTTTTGCATTTAGCTCATTTGGGATGACGACAGTGAAACCAGAAAACTCACCTAAAAGGTACACGCATTCCAGGAACCACGTCTCATCCAGCAAAACAGAGATTACATCAACATCTGCCATCAAGCCCACAGAGTCAGCTAGCAGTAAGTTGGATGTGGACAGACAGTGTCCGATTCACAAAAAACCCCACCCTCTCAAGCGGTGTAGGGGCTTCCGAGCTAAGACACTGGATGAACGCAAAACGTTCCTGCGAGATAGTGGAGTTTGTTTCAGATGCTGCTCCTCAACTGAACACGTTGCTAAAGACTGCAAAACAATTATTCACTGTAAAGAGTGTAACAGTGACAAGCACGTCACAGCACTTCATCCAGGACCAGCTCCATGGGCTGTCAAAGACCCTGAGGATGAGCATGGCGGGGAGGAAGATGAAGCGGCTTCTCCTGACATAATCTCCAAATGCACAGAAGTGTGTGGAATTGCCAATAACTCCCGCTCTTGCTCTAAAATCTGTCTCATAAAAGTGCATCCTAGAGGACAACCAGAAAGATCTATAAAAGTCTATGCCGTACTTGATGACCAGAGCAATAGGTCTCTTGCTCGGTCCAAATTCTTCGACCTGTTTGGCCTCAAGGGTAGCGATTCTCCCTACACGCTGCGCACATGTGCGGGAGTCACTGAGTTATCTGGCCGAAGAGGAGTTGGATTTGTTGCTCAGCCATTGGATGGACGTCTCAGCATTCCTCTTCCCACACTTATTGAGTGTAGCCATATCCCAGATGATAGATCGGAGATACCTACTCCTGATGTAGTCAAACACCACCCACACCTAAAGTCTATCACTCATCTCATCCCTGAACTTGATCCAAATGCGCAAATTCTCCTTCTGCTGGGTCGGGATGTGTTACAAGTCCATAAAGTGAGAGACCAACGCAACGGGCCCAATAATGCACCCTATGCCCAAAGACTGGACCTTGGCTGGGTCGTAGTTGGAGACGTCTGTTTGGGTGCAGCTCACAAGCCGAAAGCAGTTAATGTCTACCGGACTAACGTTCTGGAGAATGGGCGTCACTCTCATTTCAGTCCATGTCCCAACCACCTAGTTGTGAAAGAGAAGCTTACAACAAGGACAGGCATAAGACCTCTCAACTCTCAAACCCTGTCACACTTTCATCCTCTGGACAGCCTGTTTCAGAACTCTGATGATCATTTACTTGGCAACAAAATCTTCGAAAGAACAGAGAATGACAATGAAGTTGCCCCATCTATTGAGGACAAACGGTTCATTCAGTTGATGAATAATGAGATGTTCATAGATGATGCTAACAGTTGGGTAGCTCCCCTTCCCTTTCGCATGCCAAGACCACGGCTGCCTAACAACAGAGGACAAGCTCTGACTCGTTTCACCAGTCTCTGCAAAACTCTAGAAAGGAAACCTGAGATGAGGAGACATTTTCTGGCTTTCATGCAGAATATCTTTGATCGAGATCATGCTGAACCAGCTCCAGCACTCAACGATGGAGATGAATGCTGGTACCTTCCCAGTTTTGGCGTCTATCATCCACGCAAGCCTGGCCAGATCCGAGTTGTGTTTGATTCAAGCGCTCCTTATCTTGGCATCTCCTTGAACGATGTGCTGTTGACAGGGCCAGACTTAAATAACACTCTGCTGGGAGTCCTAATGCGGTTTAGGCATGAACAGGTAGCCATCACAGCAGATATTGAGCAGATGTTTCACAGCTTTGTTGTCAGGGAAGACCACAGGAACTTCCTCAGATTTCTGTGGTTTAAAGACAATGACATCACGAAGGAAGTTGTGGAATATCGTATGAGAGTCCATGTGTTTGGCAACCGCCCCTCTCCAGCTGTGGCTACTTATGGGCTTCGGAGAGCAGCTTTACATGGAGAGGGCGAGTTTGGGGAGGGGGCAAAGGAGTTCATACACAGGAACTTCTACGTTGATGATGCACTCAAGTCACTGCCATCTGCAACAGCAGCTATCAGTCTTCTCAAGGCAGCCCAAGGCATGCTTGCCATCTCCAACTTGAGACTTCATAAAATAGCATCCAATTGCCTAACTGTCATGCAGGCTTTCCCATCAACAGATCATGCAAAAGACTTGAAAAATCTCGACCTGGACAAAGATTCACCTCCTTTGCAGAGAAGTCTTGGATTAAGCTGGGACCTTGTGAATGACACTTTTACATTCCGTGTTGCCAAGAGCGAGAAGCCATTCACCCGAAGAGGAGTTCTTGCAACTATCAATAGTTTGTTTGATCCACTTGGTCTCGTAGCTCCCGTTACTATTCATGGGAAGCTCTTGTTGCGGCAGCTCACTCGTGACAGTAGTGACTGGGATGCTCCCCTCCCGTCTGAAAAGGCAACAGAGTGGATTACCTGGAGGGATTCACTGCAGGATTTGGAACAGTTTGCAATCTCCCGAGCCTACATTGCTACGTCCCTGTCCACTGCACAACGTACAGAGATCCATATCTTCTCGGATGCTTCCACCAAAGCCATTGCGGCTGTGGCATATCTCAAAGTGGAAGATGTGGAAGGTAAATGTCATGTAGGTTTCATAATGGGGAAAGCCAAGTTAGCCCCCGTGCCATTCCACACTATTCCCAGGTTGGAATTAGGTGCTGCTGTTCTGGCAGTGGAAATTGCTGAGCTGCTTGTGAAAGAGCTGGACATTAGTCTTGATAGTCTGAAGTTCTATACTGACAGCAAGGTGGTGCTGGGGTATATTTACAATGAAAGCAGGAGATTTTATGTGTATGTCAGCAACAGAGTGGAACGGATAAGGAAGTTCTCATGCCCTGAACAGTGGCAATATGTCCACACTGATGAAAACCCTGCAGATGTTGCCACCAGGTCAGTGCATCCAGCTCGTCTCTTAAGCACCAACTGGCTTACAGGTCCACGTTTTCTGAGACGTTCTGGGGACATAGACTCAGGTAAAGAAACATCCTATGACCTCATTGATCCAGACTCTGATGCAGAGGTCAGAAGCCACATTACTACTGTTGCAAACCCCCATAGGAGTATGGGGTCGCATCGATTTGAAAGATTCTCCATGTGGCAACCCCTTGTCAGAGCTGTGGCCTCCCTAATCCACATCGTCCAATCCTTCAGGTCTGAGAAGGATAGCAATGGGCAAGACTGCAAAGGTTGGCATCACTGTTTGAAGCCACACAAAATGGATACACTGTCGCAAGCAAGGCATACCATTATTGGATGTGTACAAAAGGAGACATACCAAGTGGAAGTGTCTTGTTTGGAGAAAGGCGAAGTAATTCCCAAAAGCAGTCCTCTGAGGAAGCTCAGCCCAATTCTTGATGATAGCAAACTTTTAAGAGTTGGTGGGCGGCTCCAGCATGCTTCAATCGAGACACATGAAAAGCATCCTCTCATCATTCCTGGCCGCAGCCACATAGCTACTCTACTTGTAAACTACTACCATGAGCGGGTTCACCATCAAGGCAGAGTTTTTACTGAGGGAGCTATCCGCACGGCTGGCATCTGGATTGTAGGGGCAAAGAAATGTATCTCCAGAAACCTGCACAAGTGTGTTACATGCAACAGACTTCGTGGTAGACCCGCAGAGCAAAAGATGGCAAATCTTCCACCTGATCGTCTTAGCACTGAACCTCCATTTACAAATGTGGGCCTGGATGTATTCGGCCCCTGGAATGTCTCCACCCGTCGCACCCGAGGTGGTGCCGCAAACTCTAAAAGGTGGGCAGTACTCTTCACGTGTTTAAGTGTTCGTGCTGTACATATCGAGCTCATAGAGTCAATGGACACATCGAGCTTCATTAATGCTCTACGGCGGTTCTTTGCTATGCGTGGTCCTGTGAAGATGATCCGCTCTGACTGTGGCACAAACTTTAAGGGGGTTTGCAGAGAACTTCAAATTCTCCTACGGGATGAAACCGATATCTCAAGGTACCTCAGTGAGGAAGGATGCACATGGCTGTTCAACCCACCTCATTCTTCCCATATGGGAGGAGTATGGGAAAGAATGATTGGGGTTTCGAGACGGATTCTTGACTCTATGCTTTCTCAGATCAGTCCCTCGCATCTCACTCATGAAGTGCTTTCGACCCTTATGGCTGAAGTAGGAGCGATAATAAATGCAAGGCCTCTTGCTCCCATCTCAAGTGATCCAGATTCACCGTTTCTTCTGACTCCAGCAATGATCTTGACACAGAAGGTCTGCACCCCTCTTGCTCCTCCAGGATCATTTGAAGCTACAGATATGTATCGTCAGCAGTGGAAACGTGTTCAGCACTTGGCTAATACCTTTTGGGAGAGATGGAGGCGAGAATATCTCTCTACTCTTCAAAATCGAAGCAAGTGGCAAAATAGTCAGCCCAATGTCAAGGAAGGGGACTTGGTGTTGCTCAAAGACCCTCAGGTAAAAAGAAATCAGTGGCCAATGGCTCTTGTCACCAAGGCTTACCCAGACAGCGATGGAAAGGTCAGGAAACTCGAACTGAGGGTCACGAAAGGAGGTACCATTAAGACCTTCTTTAGACCAGTAACCGAAGTAGTGGTACTTTTGTCTATCTGATTATCTACCATGGACAGTCAATGTGTTATTTTCTTTAGCTGATTGAACTGCTAAGAAATTGATAGTGGTATTGTGTTCAATACCAGGCGGGGAGTGTAATGTTATGTGCACATTGAGAATTTTAGCATCTCCTAGTGGTTAGCTTGGAGACTGCGGTCAAGTGAATTTTTATGTGGTTTGGCTTGTATTCCTATTGGATGTTTAGAGTCACATGAGTGGGGTGATACAGGAAGAGTTTCCTATTGGATGTTTAGAGTCACATGAGTGGGGTAATGCAGGAAGCCATTTTAGTATTGGGATTTGCACAATGAGGCGTACCAGAAGTCTCCCTGTTTAATCCTTAAGCATCCACCTGTGTTATGCCATGGAGAAGCTTTGTTTGTAAGTTTGAATTGTGTTTCATCTTTATAAGTAGTGAGTGTTGTATATTTTATTGATTTTATGCATATTTGGAGAGATGTATATATAAATGCCTAGATCTGTTCGCCATGTGAAGCAAATGCATAATTCTTTATTGAGCATATTTCTTTTTGTATTTTTTGTAGTTTCACAAGTTCTGGGAAATCACTGTAAGTTGTACGTTGATGAAGACAAACAAGTAAACAGCCCTCAACTTTACTTTCACGCCTGACTCATCATTCAACGCTTTCAGTGCTTACGGCATATGTTTAGCTATCTGTCACTTCGTGTACCAGAACCACGCACGCAGGGGACAGAATATCTGGTATTTGTTCATAGTGTAAATCTTAACGTGTTCCAGTCTGGTTACAAATGGTTGAGAGCAGCCAACCCACTGTTCCTCCAGCACCAGCAACACCTCCAATGCCAGCTCCCGTCAGACCTCCCATACCTACGGTGAGATTATAGACGCCATCAACTGTTTGTTATTCATGTGTAAAGCTTTTATGCTATTCTTTTTGATGCTTCTCTGTATGATTTGCATTATATCTGTTTTATATCCAGTGCATCCCCCCCTGCCTTTTTATAATTATTGATAGAAGTTTCACTTTCATTTCTTAGTAAATGATACTAACTGCCCACACGTGAACAGCAGCACCGGACAAAATACACCACTGCACTGTGTGGGGTCGCAATTTCAAGAGGTTGTGTGAGCAATTCTTCTGTCCCCTTCTTATGGGCCAGTAACCCCACCTCCTGCTGCTGGGTAACTTTCCACTTGTCCTCCAGCCAAAAACAGCAGAGCAGGGTCAGGTACCGACCAAGATACAGGCAGGGGCCAGTCAGGACTCTGGCTAAGGGCCGTCTGCAGAGGGGCACCCTTTGATTAACCCTTTGCTTTGCCTTATCACAGTTGGTCACATCATGGTCAAAAGTCACACATTAACATACATCAGCAAGTGGCATAATCTTATGACATTACTTCTGACTGCAGACAGGTGTTGATTTTGCTACATGCGAACAAATATCTGATGATGTTTATTGCAGATATGCAGTATACACGTCATTCAAAAAATCCACAACAACTATGCTGCTTCTGGGTAAAAATATTATCATTGTATTAGTATTTAGTTACTTGTATTTTCCTACCATAGACAATAGTAGAGACATACATTTGAATAGCCCATAAAGTCCATACAAGCTCTGCATAATAACCTGTCTTTTGTTCATTTATAGTTCAGGCAAAATCACAGAAATACACCACTTAATGTGTGAAAGCATAATAAATGGATGGATGGATGTCAACCCCCTGAGATCCAACCTCAGAATCACTTTCACTTCCCAAGAAACAACAGCTGACCCTCACACTTGTATATAAGGCACAGTCGAGTCTTAGGCTCCTCATCCTGTGTGAGATAATGGGTCTAAGTGAGTACAGCTGCCTTTTTCACATCGTCTATAGCTACATCATATAAGCTCATGATTATAGCGTCACAGAAAATGTCTAAATAATTCCAGCTGGGCTGAGGTAAGATGTTTTTTTCTTTCTTTCCTGTGTTTCAGTGACAGCTGTAGCGATCACAGCTGGGGCAGGTAAGACACTTAACCTTACTTTGTTTTTGTTTTTTTAATCACTCAAGCTCATAGGAGAAGTCATAGTAGATATCATACATCACTGCTAAATTGCTTTAATAAAATATCCTTTATTCAAAAAGTCTAAATTGTGGATGTCCCCCCTTTTAATTCTTTGTGAAACAGTAAAGGTAGAAATCTTTGTGTAAATAACATTTACAAGTTACTCAAGTCATTTAAAAGTAACAGACCATAACTGGTAAAACTGGTCCAGAAGGCTACTCGGGACCCATTTGTTTGTTGTTGTTTTTTAATCAGGATGGAGTAGACAACTAGAGGGCTTTTGAGGCAGTTAGAACAGGGTGAGTTACCTTCATCATCGGCTCCATCTAGGCTCTACACTGCGTATTGGGTAAGGCCCGAAGGATAAATGACTAGACATTTAAACTAAGAGCTGATCCAGACTTCCTGTATTGGGGTGCTGGTTCCACAGATAGACACACGTCATTATGCTGCAGTGAGGATAAAGCTTTCCCTTCTGTTGGATTCTACCTCAAGGTCAACTAAAACACTTGAATATATATTTGAATATATTTAATTCTACCAGGCGCTCCTGCTGTTTCCTCTCTCTGTTTGTTTTGTTTAAACAAAGACAGAGAACAAAACAGAAAATATATTACCTGCGAACTACAAGGTTGCTATGACACTCACTGGAACTGCACCTCTGTAAAATATAGCAAAATATGACATCAGTTTGGAAGTACTGGATCCTGCTGCTATTCCACTTGAAAAGAACCTCAGTTCAGCCAGAACAGAAGGAGTCAGAGCTAGTTTCCATCTGCAGTCCCCGGGGGAGGTCAAAGAGACATAAAAACATGAAATGAATGAATCATGTGGTGCTTACCTCCTAGATAACATGCACTGGAAAAAATACAATACTGCAATGTGGTACTTTTGGGTATAATTACTGTAAATTTATTTGTATTTATTTTTTCTTACCATACATAATAGCATAGAAATACATTTGCAATGACCCAAGTGAAGTCCATACAAGCTCTCCATAACGAATTGGGTTTTTTAAAAAAAAACTTTTAGGCAGGGTGACTAAGCAACTTCCTCTCTTGCAAAATCCCTGAAATACTTCAGTACACCTCAGAATCACTTGTTCCAAAATGACTGAGGAAGCGTTGTTTACTTCACAGACCCAGTGACGCCCACTCTAAGAGTTTCGTTTCCTAGGAATAACAGCTGACCCTCCCACTTATTTATAAGGCACAATCTAATCTTAGGCTCCTCATCCTGAGTGGAATAATGGGTCTATGTGAGTACAGCTGCCTTTTTATATTATCTATAACTACATCATATAGGCTTATGATAGTAGCATCACAGAAAATGTCAAAATATTTACAGCTGAGCTGAGGTAAGATGTTTTTTTTCTTTCTTTTTTTGTGTTTCAGTGACAGCTATAGCAATCGCAGCTGGAGCAGGTAATACAGCTGTTTGTTTTTTTTATTTATTTATTATCACTCAGGCTGGTAGAAGTTGCACATATCATACAAGTATTCATTTCGAAGCATCCTGATGATCAGTAACCAGGTTTTTCTTCCTGTTGTCAGGTGGAGCAGTGGTGTCTGCTCCTATTGTCCTGGGGGCTGTAGGTTTCACTTCAGCTGGAATAGCTGCAGGCTCCTACGCTGCAAGCATGATGTCTGCAGCTGCTGTGGCCAATGGAGGAGGAGTGGCAGCAGGAAGTGTGGTGGCTATTTTACAGTCAGCAGGTAAAAAAACAAAAACAAAAAAACCCTTAGTATGATATACCGGACAGGCCTTATAAACAATAACATGTCGCTGTGTTGCAGTGAGGATAAAGCCTCCCCCTCTTCTCTGCAGCTCAGTTACTTCATCTAACTGCTCGATCAGCTGTCTGGTGTTCTGAAGCCTGTTTTCTCTCTGCAGGTATGGCAGGTCTGTCTGGGGCCGCCACCGCAGCCGTGGGCTCTGTTGGAGGAGCTGTGGGATTTTTGGCTACTCTCATCTGAGACCAGGAAATTATGATAATCAGAAAGAAAAATAATAACAAAGAATATAATTACTGTTGTTAGAAACAGTTGCCAAAAGTATCAGCGTCATGCTTCAGTAAAGCTTGGCTGAAATGTGAGTGCTGGTAATGCTGTGGTGTTTTATTACGAAACACATGGACACGGTCAAATTGTGCAACTTGTTAAAAACGTTGATGGTCTGCCCAAAATGATTTCTGCTATATAAACTGTTGGAAATAAATTGCTGACATTTAATCTGTCAAACACATCTGAAACATGTCTCTCATTAATGACATCTGAGCAGTTTTGTGCCAGAAAGAACATTCCAGTCAAAACACGATCCAGTTTGTGTGACTCTCTGTCGCCCTCTGTTGTTCAGCTGTGAACACAAAGTTTTGTTTCTGAGGAAATGAAACCTTGCTTGCTATAAAAACCAGCCCGTTTCAGAGCAGACGCAGAGCAGATAAAGACATGGACCCCGGTGAGCCATTCGTCTTTGATAGAAACCAGCTGAGCTATGGCCCAGTGTTCTTATGTTGTGTTACAGCAGTGGTTACCAATTTTGTTTTGCTAGGACCTCGCTTTGTTTTACAAGAAAATCATCCCCCCGCATAAACACATCCTAAAACCAGTTTTCAAACCTTTTGTAAACAATTAAACAAATAAAAGTTAACTGCAATAAATTACAGGTTGCAATTAAATAAACCACTACCTCTTTTAAAAATCAGAAAAACATCTTTAATTATTTTACATATAGTTGTTTTTTTTAATATATACAGGGCTGGACTGGGACAAAAGTTGGCCTGGGCATTTTGACTAGAGACCGGCCCACCAGGTATTATAGGAAACGCCATAAAGTCTTTGAATGAAAACAAACGCTGTCGTGACAATGATGTCTGTCGTGATGTCTGTCTTGATGGTATATGTATGATTTCTATACATTTTACATCAGATAAAAACTTTAGTTGTAAGATCCAGATAATTATTTATTAAAAGCCAGACATTTTAAATGAGAATAAGAAAGAAAAGTATTTCTTTGTGCCCCCCTTTCCCTATTAATGCCCTACCTGACCCCCTGGCAAAGCTGTGCTAGACCCGCCTCTGCACAGTTACCAGCTGTCAGCTACGTAAAAAAAGGATCCTGGTGTTATTTGTCTCTCAGAAATGGTTCATAACTTCCCTTCAACTTATTCATGTCACCTAAAAGGTAATGACCAGCAGCTTTACGGTCGTGGCTGCAGAAAAAATCAGCTGATACAAGTAATATTAAATAAATTCTAACAACAGCTGATCAAGCTTAAACGTGCTGCTGTTGTTTAGCGCGACATCCGCTGGTTTCCTCTTTCTGGCGCAAAGCGGGAGATAAACAAACAAGAGAGACGGGACTTGCGTCAGAAAAACCGATCAGCTGATCATTGATCAGTTTCATGATTGAGGTAGCAACAGGAGAAGGAGGGAGAGAGAATGAGAAAAGAGGCATCAGCGGGTAAAGACATAGAATAACTCCAGCTTTTTGTCTTTTTTCATTCTAGCTGAAGTACGGGACAAATCGTGTTCCTTTTCAGTTCAATACGAAATGCGGCTGCCTCAGGTCTCTCCTCCTTCCTGCCCTTTCCCTCATCCACCTGCTGGCCTCTGTGGAAGCTCCGCCATAGCCACCACCAAACATCAGAGTTATTTTTACACATCTGCCAGCATCTGGCTAATCCACCACCTTTCATTTTTTATACCTGTCAATGGAAATTATATTTAGTAGTCAGTATAATCTTTTAATAATATAAGTTTGTTTATGGTAGAATACTGCATGTAATCATTTGTGTTTAGAAGTATATAGTTGGTGGCATATTGAAAGAATGTCTCATCCTAGGAGGTCTGTAACGACTTTGTGTGCATTCAAGAGTGCACTGGCATTCACACCTACATCCTGGGGAACTGGGAGAGGTCGTACCTTCTTTTCCAATTTTACGGTAGGATAAACGTAGCTAGTCTAAGTCCCTTTTTATTTAAATGAACTGCTGGATTTCCAGACCAGCAGGTTTACGGAAGTCTTCACGGGGTCACAGCTTAACCTCTCTCTCACACACACACACACACACACACACACACACACACACACACACACACACACACACACACACACACACACACACACACACACACACACACACACACACACACACACACACACACACACCTAAACATCCATATTCCAATGTAATGATCAAACGCACCCACTGATCTATAAATAAAGACCAGGGCAGTGGCAGAGCGCGAGTCTCAGAGCGCTCACTCTCAGTGCGAGTGCTCTGTACTGCCCTTGCATGCAAGTAAAACTGTGTGTTTCTCCTCTCTGATTCTCAGCTGAAGAAGTGTCTTAGAATACATCTTTTGACATTTGTTTTGGTCCTTTGTAGCCGGAGCAGAAACATCAGAACTGTTATCCGTGACTCTGTTCCAAGATCTGGCGGACTGATTCCTGACGCCGTGGGGAGCCAGCACCGAAGTCTGTGCACAGCCCTCTTAGATGAGGAGGAAAGCCCCGGAAGGTGGACTCGAGTCTGGGCGGTCTGGTCCACGGCGGTGGGATTCAGTCTGACGATCTGAACCACCAGTTCGCCAAAAGGAACTGTGTTTAGACTGTTTTTAGAGGTAGCCGTAAAATACTTCGTGACAAAATAGTGCGCAAATGTCTATGTGTGTATGTGTCTGGAAGTAAGGGTTACATGAATAGGATGAGGGACCTATGGATTCTTCGATACCCAACATCCACAATGACAGCGAAACAACTAGTAGCTCAGTGTTCCAACATTCGAAAGAAGAGACTGCTCTCACAGCTAGAGATTGACGAGGTACAACATAAATGCTACGGCAAGGGGGAGCCAGGTCAGGGGGGAGATATCATCACCCCCACCCAAGATTGGGTACCAAGCCCGGGTGGGGGTGATGATATCTCCCCCACCCGGGGAGATATCATCACCGATAGGAGAAGGATCTTTGAGTGCAAGAGAAACTGACCTGAAAGATAGGATCATGGCCAAGCTTGAAACCTGGACCCCCCGTAGCCGGTTAGCAAGATTACGTGAAGTACCCACAGAAGGTCTGCTAGATGATGTTAATGCAGCACTACGGACGATACCTACAGCCACGATTACCGACACTAACAAGCTGATCTACAATACGGCAGCAGTGATCAGTGAGATGCTTGGCTACAAGTTGAACAGCCACAAGGGGCAGTACCCTCCATGGAGAATGAGGCTAGAGGGCAAGATCAAAGTAGCACGGAGGGAGGTTAGCCAACTATTGGAGTTGCAGAAAGGCGCAACTCCGCCTTTGAGGAAGGTGCCTAAGAAGTACAGGAAGCTGTCCATACATGAGGCCTTGGAAACTGCCAAGCAACGACAAACAGCCTTGGCCTCCTCAAGCGGCCTTGGCCAGCCGCATGAGGAGGCACACCAGAGCAATAGAAGGCAGGAGAATAAACCAGCTGTTCTCCACAGAACCAGCAGAGGTGTACTCTCAGTGGCAGGGGAACAATAAGAGAACAGCACCACCAAGGCTGGAGACGGAGCAATACTGGAAGAGAAGGAGAAGAAGGACGCAACCCATAACGGCAATGCTCAGTGGCTAGTGGATCTGAGGGCAGACCACAGCGACCTCCCCGAACAGGGTCCAGTAACCATCACAGTGGCAGATATCCAAGAAAGGGTCTCCAGTATGAAGAGATGAACAGAACCAGGCCCTGACATGGTTCACGCCTACTGGCTGAAGAAGCTGACTGCACTCCACGAGCGTCTGGCAGCACAAATAAACCAGCTGCTAGTTAACGAGAGACACCCGGAATGGCTAACCGAAGGCCGGACAGTCCTGTTCCTCAAGGACCCCAAGAAGGGACCGGTCCGTCCAACTACCGACCAATAACCTGCCTCAGCACCACGTGGAAGCTCCTGTCAGGCATCATAGCGGCTAAGATGAACAGGTACATGGGTCAATACATGAGCCCAAAACACCAGCTACTGGCAGACCAAGCAGTCAGCCGAGACTGCAGGACCAGACTGACCAACCTGTGCACTGCCTGGATTGATTACAAGAAGGCCTATGACTCAATGCCCCACACCTGGATTCTGGAATGCCTAGAACTATATAAGATCAACAAGACCCTGAGAGCCTTCATCAGGAACTCAATGGGGATGTGGCGGACAACACTGTAGGCCAACCTCAAGCCCATAGCACAAGTCACCATCAAGTGCGGGATCTACCAAGGAGATGCTCTGTCCCCACTGCTGTTCTGCATAGGCCTGAACCCCCTCAGTGAGATCATTATCAAGACTGGCTACGGATACCGACTACGGAATGGAGCAGTTGTCAGCCACCTCCTGTACATGGATGACATCAAGCTGTATGCCAAGAGTGAACGAGACATCGATTCACTGATCCACACTACCAGGATATACAGTAATGACATCGGGATGTCATTCGGGCTGGAGAAGTGTAGTCGGATGATAACAAAGAGAGGGAAGGTAGTCAGAACTGAGGGGATCAAGCTACTAGAAGGCAACATTGCAGACATAGAGGACAGTTACAAGTACCTGGGGATCCCGCAGGCGAATGGGAATCATGAAGAGGCCGCTAGGAAAGCTGCAACCACCAAGTACCTGCAGAGGGTCAGGCAAGTCCTGAGGAGTCAGCTGAACGGTAAGAACAAGATCCGGGCTATCAACACCTACGCCCTGCCCGTGATCAGGTACCCAGCTGGTATAATAAGTTTGCCAAAGGAGGAGATAGAAGCCACTGACATAAAGACAAGAAAGCTCCTTACCATGCATGGAGGGTTTCACCCCAAGTCCAGCACCCTGAGGCTGTACGCTAAGCGGAAGGAAGGGGGCCGGGGACTGGTGAGTGTCAGCACCACAGTCCAGGATGAGACAACGAACATCCAAGAATACATTGGGAAGATGGCCCCAACTGACCGAGTGCTCAGTGAATACCTCAGGCAGCAGAAACCCAAGAAAGAGGAGGGAGACGAGGAACCATCATGGACAGACAGGCCCCTGCACGGTATGTACCACCGGCAGATAGAGGAGGTGGCTGATATCCAGAAATCCTACCAGTGGCTGGACAAAGCTGGACTGAAAGACAGCACAGAGGCACTAATCATGGCAGCACAAGAACAAGCTCTGAGCACAAGATCCATAGAGGCTGGGGTCTATCACACCAGGCAAGAGCCCAGGTGCAGGCTGTGTAAAGATGCCTCTGAGACAATCCAGCACATAACAGCAGGGTGCAAGATGCTAGCAGGCAAGGCATACATGGAACGCCATAACCAAGTGGCCGGCATAGTATACAAAAACATCTGTGCCAAATATGGCCTGGAAATTCCGAGGTCAAAATGGGAGATGCCCCCAAGGGTGGTGGAGAATGACCAAGCTAAGATCCTGTGGGACTTCTAGATACAGACGGACAAAATGGTGGTGGCTAACCAACCGGACATAGTGGTGGTAGACAAACAGAAGAAGACGGCCGTAGTGATCGATGTAGCGGTCCCGAATGACAGCAACATCAGAAAGAAGGAACACGAGAAGCTGGAGAAATACCGAGGGCTCAGAGAAGAGCTCGAGAAAATGTGGAGGGTGAAGGTAACGGTCCCCGTGGTAGTCGGAGCACTAGGTGCGGTGACTCCCAAGCTAGGCAAGTGGCTCCAGCAGATCCCGGGAACAACATCAGAGATCTCTGTCCAGAAGAGCGCAGGACCCTCAAGCTCCCAGGCCTCTGGTAGAGGACCCGAGCTTGAAGGATAAACCGCCCGCAGGGGCGTACTGGGTGTTTTTCATATATATATGCATCATATCAGTCTTTGGGTGAGATAAAACATCTTCCATCTTCATCCTCTACAATGATATTTTATTTAAAAAATGATGAGTAAAAGTCATCAGCAAGCTTTATCAATCATTTTTGTAACTTGGTCCTCAAATCATGCTTTAATCGGAGTGTCTGTCATTTACACATAAAAAAATAAATTTTAATTCAGGCTATTGAGTCAGTCTAATTTGGCACAATAGGAAACATTTGAAGGCCAGTTTGTGTTTATTCAGTGTGTTAATTTTCATATTTCACAGTCACGTTGAGGTTACACACAGTTGAGATCATCCAACCCGCTGCTCCACCAACACTTCCAAACACTAAAGTGGCAGCCCATGACAGACCTGCTGCACCTGCAGTGAAATCACATTAGACACTATTAGCTGTTTGTTATACTTGTGCAACATGAGAAAAGCTTTTATTCTTCATTGTCACACCCTGATTTACATACACTATTTTACTCATGACCCTTTATTTATACAGATGTATGCAAAAATAGTGTTTCATATCTTTGATAAACATCAACAGCCAAAGTGGACTAAAATATTACTCTTAGGTACTATTAGGAAAATATAATAAAATATGTCTATTGTTTGTTTTGTTTGACACGCACTTAGAGGGAGCTAGTGAGAAAGAGAGAGAAAATATATTACAAATTATTCAGTTTACCCCATGACTGCAAGATTGCTACGAGACCTCCTGCTGCAACTCCACCTCCACCAGTGATTGCCAAGTATGACATCAGTTTGGCAGCGATGGAGCCTGCTGCTATTCCAGCTGAAGTGAACCCCAGCGTTGTCAGAATGGCAGGAGTCAGAATCACAGCTCCAGTAGCTCCTAGATCAAAAAGTTTAGATTAAAGATTTTCATATCAAAATTACGCTCTGGTTAATGGGGTTAATGTGATGGCATACCTGCAATCGTAACGATTGCCTTACCTGTCAATGAAATACAAAAAGATATCAAGAAAAATTTGCAATAAGTGAATAATAACAATTCATAAACACTGTATAACGGAATAAAACTATTACTAAAAATATAGACTCACATGTCTCTTCCCAGTCCATGTCTGTTGTGATATTTCGATACCCATTTACTAGTTGTTTTTCTCTTTCTCTCTGACCCAAGAATTGATGTGCAAGACTCACAGGCTGGTACCCCAAGGTCGAAAATACCACAGAGACGAGACCACTTCCTTACTCCCATCCTCCCTTCTTTATCTCTTAGAAAAAGGCTCGTTAAAGGCCAGGTGGTTTGTTTCAGAATTCACTAATGAAAGAACTCTGTATTCTATGTCTAGGAGTGTATTTTGCTGGAATGATCATAAATTGTAGCTGAACTGATAAACTACACAAAGGATACTTCTCTGCTCACAAGGCAGGAAGACGTTTCCTTATTTGGTCTGTACCGGTTTGAACTGAGAATCTTCTGACACACGAACCTTTTTCCTCTATATAAGCTGTTGTATGATAAATAAACCTCTGAGTCAGTTTGGAATGACACCTAGAACGGTCTCCGTGTCTTCTTGTTTTTCTGAACTGCTCCCGGTACTCCGGCCGGTACCGTGATTGCCCGTTGATCATGCATGAGAATATTTTAATTTTGTTATATGTTAAAGGATGAACTCTGCTTATTGGTGCCCATGCCTTAGGAGGAAAAGCTCTATCTACGGACAGAGATTTCCTTCAATGTCTATGCTTTCAAAGATAACTTAGATGACACAGAGAGCTCAACTGCAGATACTAAAATATGTTTCAACCTGATGCAGATTTTTTACTTTTTCCAAGCATGGCCACTCCCATTTCTTAGAAAACAACACACCCTGACAGCAAATATGAACAGAGGAGGAGCAGCATAAGGATGTTGTTTTTTAAAAATAGCATGAACACTATCTGTATATATACAGTGGCTTGCAAAAGTATTCAGCTCCCTTGAACTTTTCCACATTTTGTCACATTACATCCACAAACATGAATCAGTTTTACTGGAATTCCACGTGAAAGACCAACACAAAGTGCTGTACACGTGAGAAGTATGTGTGTGTGTGTGTGTGTATATATATATGTATATATATATGTATATGTATATATATGTATATGTATATATATGTATATATATATGTATATGTGTATATATATATATATATATATATATACACGTGTATATATATATATATATATACATGTATATGTGTATATATACATATGTATGTATATGTATATATATGTATATATATATATATGTATATATATGTATATATATATATATGTATATATATGTATACATATATATATATATATATATATATATATGTATACATATATATATATATATATATATATATATATATATATATATATATATATATATATATATATACATATATATATATAACAACAACAACACCCAGCACGCCCCTGCGGGCGGTTTATCCTTCAAGCTCGGGTCCTCTACCAGAGGCCTGGGAGCTTGAGGGTCCTGCGCAGTATCTTAGCTGTTCCCAGGACTGCGCTCTTCTGGACAGAGATCTCCGATGTTGTTCCTGGGATCTGCTGGAGCCACTCGCCTAGCTTGGGAGTCACCGCACCTAGTGCTCCGATTACCACGGGGACCACCGTTACCTTCACCCTCCACATCCTCTCGAGCTCTTCTCTGAGCCCTTGGTATTTCTCCAGCTTCTCGTGTTCCTTCTTCCTGATATTGCTGTCATTCGGAACCGCTACATCGATCACTACGGCCGTCTTCTTCTGTTTGTCTACCACCACTATGTCCGGTTGGTTAGCCACCACCATTTTGTCCGTCTGTATCTGGAAGTCCCACAGGATCTTAGCTCGGTCATTCTCCACCACCCTTGGGGGCATCTCCCATTTTGACCTCGGGACTTCCAGGTTATACTCGGCACAGATGTTCCTGTTAGAGATGGCACGATACCACTTTTTTATGTCCGATACCGATACCGATATATAAATTTGGATATATGCCGATACCGATATGAATCCGATATAGTGTTTTTTAATCAACAAAACTGTTTTTTAAAATATCTTGCTGCATTTTGCAAGTCTGCAAGTTCATACTCAAGTGTAAAACAACAACTACACTAAAGCTATTCTGTTATACCTGTATACAAAAAAAATATTTCATAGTTCAGCAATACTGATCAATCTAATAAACTTAGACCTACACCATCCTCCCTATTCTGGTATTTTAAAGAGTACTTAGCGTAAATATTAAGCAACCTAACTAATAGGGTTCCAACTCCCAGCAACAACAAAAAGAAATAAATAAAAAATAAGGAACCACCCCTCACGCGCCACCTCATGATGCTTAATCGACGTAATCAACCTTAATTTGATGCAGTGTGAAAAAAAATGCACAGAAATCAATTATTTTTCAAGAAATATTAAATAGATTCAACATCTTTCTTCAACAAAATTGCAGACTGCACAGATGGTACCTTCCCAAAGTAAAAAGTACTATAGCTTACTAGGGTATATATTAGACTTAATAGTCACTATATACAGTAATTGACTTCTATTCATTTTACATCAAATTAAAACTTTGGGTGTCAGATAATTATTTATTAAAAGCTCGACATTTTAAATGAGAATAAGAAAGAAAAGTATGTCTTTGTGCCCCCTTTTCCCTGTTCATGCCCTATCGGCCCCCCTGGCTAAACTTTGCTAGATCCGCCCCTGCACAGTTACCAGCGTCAGCTACGTAGAAAAAGATCCTGGTGTAGAAAGAAATATTAAATAAATTCTAACAACAGCTTATCAAGCTTAAACGTTCTGCTGTTGTTCAGCCGCTGGTTTCCTCTTTCTGGTGCAAAGTGGGCCAAAAACAAACAAGAGAGACGGACTCGCAACAGAAAAGCCGATCAGCTGATCATTTAAGCAGTTTCACGATTGAAGTAGCAGCCGGAGAGCGAGAGGCAGTCGCTTGTTAAGCTTAACGTGGGAATGCTTTACAAACATTCAGAGATGGACTTACACACTTGCTTTACTTCTCTCGGGGATAACTTTGTCGGAGATGAAATGCCAGGTTGCTAGCGAAGCTCCAAATGCTATCCAGACCACCGGTCCGGCATGCCACAGCTGCTCTATCACGTGATGCATACTGCTCCGACTGCTAACGTTCTGAGGTGAGTTACGGCGTGTTGCAAGTTTTGCGAGGTGCTTTCGTGATATTTAATGGATCGGATTACATTTTTTATTTTTCTCCGATATCCGATCCAGTAATTTAGGTCAGTATCGGACCGATACCGATACGTAATATCGGATCGGTCCATCTCTAGTTCCTGTACACTATGCCGGCCACTTGGTTATGGCGTTCCATGTATGCCTTGCCTGCTAGCATCTTGCACCCTGCTGTTATGTGCTGAATTGTCTCAGGGGCATCTTTACACAGCCTGCACCTGGGGTCTTGCCTGGTGTGATAGACCCCAGCCTCTATGGATCTTGTACTCAGAGCTTGTTCTTGTGCTGCCATGATTAGTGCCTCTGTGCTGTCTTTCAGTCCAGCTTTGTCCAGCCACTGGTAGGATTTCTGGATATCAGCCACCTCCTCTATCTGCCGGTGGTACATACCGTGCAGGGGCCTGTCCTTCCATGATGGTTCCTCGTCTCCCTCCTCTTTCTTGGGTTTCTGCTGCCTGAGGTATTCACTGAGCACTCGGTCAGTTGGGGCCATCTTCCCAATGTATTCTTGGATGTTCCTTGTCTCATCCTGGACTGTGGTGCTGACACTCACCAGTCCCCGGCCCCCTTCCTTCCGCTTAGCGTACAGCCTCAGGGTGCTGGACTTGGGGTGAAACCCTCCATGCATGGTAAGGAGCTTTCTTGTCTTTATGTCAGTGGCTTCTATCTCCTCCTTTGGCCAGCCTATTACCCCAGCAGGGTACCTGATCACGGGCAGGGCGTATGTGTTGATGGCCCGGATCTTGTTCTTACCATTCAGCTGACTCCTCAGGACTTGCCTGACCCTCTGCAGGTACTTGGTGGTTGCAGCTTTTCTAGCGGCCTCTTCATGGTTCCCATTCGCCTGCGGGATCCCCAGGTACTTGTAACTGTCCTCTATGTCTGCAATGTTGCCTTCTGGTAGTTCAATCCCCTCAGTTCTGACTACCTTCCCTCTCTTTGTTACCATCCGACTACACTTCTCCAGTCCGAACGACATTCCAATGTCATTGCTGTATAGCCTGGTAGTGTGGATCAGTGAATCGATGTCTCGTTCACTCTTGGCATACAGCTTGATGTCATCCATGTACAGGAGATGGCTGACAACTCCTGTACATATATATATATATATATATATATATATATATATATATATATATATATATATATATATATATATATATAGATATATAGATAGATAGATATACACACATATGTCTTGCATGTCCATGCTTTCAAAGATAACAATCAAGAGCTCAGCTGCACATATATAGTAAGTAAGTAAGTAAACTTTATTTATTAAGCGCTTTTCGCAGACAGGCAATCACAAAGCGCTGTACACAAATATTAAAATATTAAAATAAACAATAAAATCAGTAGACATTATATACAATGTAAAAGATCAAATGTAAATAATGTAAAAAAATAAAATAAAATATGTAGATCAACAAAAGGCTTGTTTGAACAGAAGAGTTTTTAACTGTTTTTTTAACTGTATATAAAGACATACCTGATGTATGTCTTTTGCTTTTTATCCAAGAACTGCCACTCCCGTTTCTAAAGGAACAATACAAACCAGATAAAGGAGGAGCACAGGGATGTAGTTTTTAAAGAAATAAAATAAATATGGTTATCAAGTATGGTTCATAGCTGTGGAAGCACAAACGTCTTTGCCACATAAAAAAAAAAAAACATATCCCTTTACAATGTTCCACATGAAGTCATTTGCGGTGATGATCAAGCATCTCAGAGATGTTAAAAAAAAGGCTTAGTTTTAGATAGTTTTAAAACATGAGAAGTTGAAATGTGCTCCTATCATTTCTCCTTCATTGGATTTTCAACATTTTGCTTCTCATGCTCCAAGTATCCTTGTAGTCCATCACTCCAGATTAGGTGAAAATGATTAGGATTAAATGCAGTATAATAACACTTTCATGAAACTGTGTCCTGTCATGATCTCCAGTGCTGCCATTTCGTAGGATCTCCTGTCCTGTCTCCTCAATCACTGGTTGTTCTTATAACTCATTTCACCTTCTGCTCTAGTGTTTGTTGTGATAAGCCTTTTATTTTCTCCCATTTTATTTCTGTTTCTGTTTCTCACTATTATTCATAACAGGCTTAAAACCAGAATCAAGGTATGACTCAAGCATGTGAAGAAATTTTACACTAGTTGGTACCATCTGTCTTTCCTGTATTACATCCCACACCCCAAAGACTTGAACAATTAAGATTACATTATAATTGTTTGTTTTTAAGGATTTTTTGAAAATAGATAAAGTTATAGATTTACAGATAGTGACTCTTTTAAGCAGCCTAATGTAAAGTGACAGTTTGTTATTATTAAGCAATCTATCATTTCTTTATTTTGTGCTTCACAGGTGTTTCATACCTGATGTAGCTTAGCATGCAATAACTCGAGCTCCTCAGAGTACAGTATTCTTCCATCCCTGCTTGCAAAACTGTGAAACATTGTACAAAGTTTTGTAGGGAAACTAAACATCCTCAGTAAACATCAACACAAGGTGTTTTTTTCTTAGCTGAACTGTGGCACAGCAGTCAACTTCAGGTGAAAGACCCCGGAGTACACGTGAAATCACAATGAACGCACAGTAAAGTGACCTTTAGTGGGATTTTTAATCTTGTTTTTAATTTTAATCATACTGTGTTTAATATAAGTCTGCAGATGAGGACGTTAGAGCACCACAGCTTGCAGCACACAGCACTGTGCTGATTCATAATAATGCAAGGAGAGGTTTCCTCCTAAGCAAACAGAACATACAACAAAAGGAAAAACAGGTCATTCAAACTAACCTGACCTGACAAATTAAATGTACAGAACTTGTTTTGAAGTAAGAAAGAAAAGGCCCTGATCCTTTATTCATCTGATTCCTGAATGTAAAGGAGGACTGTTCATGGGTGAGGCTTCATCACATTCCATTGCTGTTGTCACTGCAGTCGTGTGACATCACAATTATGTCTGAACAACTACCAGAAGTTAAAAAGTGCAAATGTAAATAGAATAAGTAGGATAAATAATAAATAAGCAAGAGCAATAACAAACATAGCTACATGTCAAACATTCATAAAAGCTTTAATATTTAAAAAAAGTATTAGTAAGCAATTTGTAAGGCAATAGTGAAGTTTCTGCTCAGACCTCCATGAACTGTTCCATGACAGAAAAAAACACTTTGGTCTCGCCTGTCCAAACAACATTGTTCCAGAAGTTTTGCGGTTTGTTTAGACGAAAATGATACCAGCTTCAATAAAAATGCATTTAAAATGTTCATTACTTCATTGTCTTATTTTAAATTATTTAAAACAATGCAAAGGTTAAACCCTAGGTCATCTATTCAATTCAATTCAATTTTATTTATATACTGCCAAATCACAACAACAGTCGCCTTATGGCGCTTTATATTGTAGAATAGATCCTACAATAATACATAGAGAGAAATACCCAACAATCATATGACCCCCTATGAGCAAGCACTTTGGCGACAGTGGGAAGGAAAAACTCCCTTTTAACAGGAAGAAACCTCCGGCAGAGCCAGGCTCAGGGAGGGGCGGGGCCATCTGCTGTGACAGGTTGGGGTGAGAGAAGGAAAACAGGATAAGACATGGTGTGGAAGAGAGACAGAGATTAATAACAAGTGTGATTCAGCAGAGAGGTCTGTTAACACATGTTGAGTGAGAAAAGTAACTGAAAAGGAAAAACTCAATGCATCATGGGAATCCCCTGGCAGCCTACACCTATTGCAGCATAACTAAGGGAGTATTCAGGATCACCTGATCCAGCCCTAACTATATGCTTTAGCAAAAAGGAAAGTTTGAAGCCTAATCTTAAAAGTAGAGATAGTGTCTGTCTCCTGAATCCAAACTGGAAGCTGGTTCCACAGTAGAGAGGCCTGAAAACTGAAGGCTCTCCCTCCCATTCTACATTTAAATACTCTAGGAACAACAAGTAGGCCTGCAGAGCAAGAGCGAAGTGCTCTAATAGGGTGATATGGTACTACAAGGTCATTAAGAGGTGTTTGGATTCAATTCTGGTATTAAGAGGAAGCCAAGGAAGGGAAGCCTTCATTGGCCTGTCAATACTCTTCCTACAGTATTTTGTAGGAACTGAAGGCTTTTCATAGAGTTTTTAGGACATCCTGATAATAAAGAATTACAGCAGGAGTAATTGTTACTAAAAATGTTCTTTGTATGGTTGTGTAGCTATTTCCTTAAACATTATAAGTGATTTATGAGGACTGATTTAGTTTCAAAAACATCTGTGGAAACATTTTGCATAAGCTTCATGGAATATTACATTCAAATGAATGTACTTTAATCATGAAAAACAAGGACTCTTCAAACTGAAAACAAACTTGAGCAGTAGTGTATATTGCATGTTTGTATCTGACTGTATCTGATCAAGGTTTTGAAACAAAGACAACTTTTTAGCTCTGTATTTTAACAAAAATTGAGCCAAACTATTCCAACTCCGATAAAAATCTCCCCCTAACAAGTCCACTTTATTGCATGCTCATTGGTTTCTTCTTATCAGTGGCTCATAGCTGTTTAACAAATCCACTTTTGGATTCTTATTAATACTGATCTGTCACACTTATCAGTGGCTCATGGTTGCTTAAAGCCTATGTCTGTACTTGACCACAGAGGCAGAGCATCATTCAATCCTGCCAGCTGCCTGTCTTGGTAGCATTTCAAGGATGACAGACTCCACTTTCTCTGCAGCAAGACAGCTCATAACGTTTTAACAGTCTGTCCCTGTCCTGATACTCTACATCATCTGCTATAATCAATAACCATGGACTCTCACTGCAATGTACGCTACAGCTCAGAAGTTTGAATCCAGTCAGAAATGTCTTGATTTCTGAAGAAAATAAAGGTTAGTTTGATGTTGAGTAACACAAAATTAATCTGAAATTTAAAGAAATATAAATGCTTAATAGTAACACTGACTATAAATCGTGAATGAGGTTTAATGGAATATCTACACAGGTGTACACAGGCCCATTTTCAGCAACAATACCTCCTGTCTTCCAGTGGTACATTGTCTTATCTACTGTAAGTTTATCATGTTAAATCCCAACTTATCAGTCAAGAACGCTTTTACCAAAGATATCAGCACAGACCAAAACTACTTTGTGATTAAGAAAATAATGACTGTGTGGATCATCCCATTTTCTCTTTCACACTGATTAAACCAAGTTGGCACTTTTCCATAAACAATGTGAACATTTGGGTTCGCCACTACCTTCAGCTTTTGATCAGCTTCACTCATGAAAGAATTTTCATATCTAAAAGCCAATTTTTTCTGATAAATAATTTTAAAAATCCTTTACTTTGACCCATTTTAACACTGTATTAGAAAAAAAAACAACAAAACTTCCAGATCCCAAAATTAACTCAATTAACTCAATTCCAAATTTTTCATGTTTGTTATTGTATTTGCAGCTCAGCAGGCCGAAGCAACTTTAAACATTTTCAGAAGCTGTCTAATTTTTCTGTTTGTCTTCAAAGTTTAGGAGCTGTGTCTCAGTTTCACTAAGGTTCCTCTTATGACGCTCTCCCTCCTCGATTTTTCAAAAAGGTTTTCCTCACTATAGCACCATTTGTACAATCCATTGTAAATAGTAGTTTGTCTTCTGGTGTTGTACCTGTGAATCTTAAACATGCAGTGATTCAACAACAAAATCACTGCATGTTCAAAATGAAAAAAACAAGATGGCTGCTAGGGTGCAGACACACAGCTTGGCAGGTCCTGTGCGTTTGCCAAAAAACCCACCTAAAAAACCATCTAAAAACCCCTGGATCTTGACATCAACTTGTCGTTTTGTTTTTATACATTTTTATCTTCTGTGGAGTTCGACATGTCCAAGAAAGCTGGATAATTATACCACTTTCCCAGCCAAATGGAGTCAACATCTTTTGTTCACAAGATTCTTGGATTTTGGTCATGCCAGACCACCCCCAGGTAAATATGAACAATCAGATATACCACAACTGTCGCTGGAGATTCTGAAACTTGTTCTGATGCTACTTTTGGCTGGTGATATAGTTAGCCTAGGCCTGCCTGGGCCTCCACCTCAGCTGCCTGGGCCTCCATTTCAGCTTCCTGGGCCTCCATTTCAGCTAGCTGGGCTTACACCTCAGTTGCTCGGCCTCCACCTCGGCTGCCAGGGCTTACACCTCGGCTGCCAGGGCGTACACCTCAGCTGCCTGGGCCTCCATTTCAGCTGCCTGGGCCTCCATTTCAGCTGCCTGGGCCTCCATTTCAGCTGCCTGGGCCTCCATTTCAGCTGCCTGGGCCTCCATTTCAGCTAGCTGGGCTTTCACCTCAGTTGCTCGGGCCTCCACCTCGGCTGCCTGGGCCTCCAACTCGGCTGCCTGGGCCTCCAACTCGGCTGCATGGGCCTCCACCTCGGCTGCCTGGGCTTACACCTCAGCTGCCTGGGCCTCTAACTCAGCTGCCTGGGCCTCTAACTCAGCTGCCTGGGCCTCCATCTCAGCTAGCTGGGCTTACACCTCAGCTAGCTGGGCCTCCACCTCAGCTGCCTGGGCCTACACTTCAGCTGCCTGGGCCTCCAGCTCAGCTGCTCGGACCTCCACCTAGGCTGTCTGGGCTTACACCTCAGCTGCCTGGGCCTCCATTTCAGCTGCCTGGGCCTCCATTTCAGCTGCCTGGGCCTCCATTTCAGCTAGCTGGGCTTTCACCTCAGTTGCTTGGGCCTCCACCTCGGCTGCCAGGGCTTACACCTCAGCTGCCTGGGCCTCCAACTCAGCTGCCTGGGCCTCCAACTCAGCTGCCTGGGCCTCCAACTCAGCTGCCTGGGCCTCCATTTCAGCTGCCTGGGCCTCCATTTCAGCTGCCTGGGTCTCCACCTCAGCTGCCTGGGCTTACACCTCAGTTGCCTGGGCCTCTAACTCAGCTGCCTGGGCCTCCATCTCAGCTAGCTGGGCTTACACCTCAGCTAGCTGGGCCTCCACCTCAGCTGCCTGGGCCTACACTTCAGCTGCCTGGGCCTACACTTCAGCTGCCTGGGCCTCCACCTCAGCTGCTCGGACCTCCACCTAGGCTGTCTGGGCTTCCACCTCAGCTAGCTGGGCCTCCACCTCAGCTGCCTGGGCCTCCACCTCGGCTGCCTGGGCCCCCACCTGCTGTACCCAAACTACACTCTCCGGTAAAGGGTTTCTCATCATTAAATGCTCATAGTATTGTCAACAAAAGGACAAGAAATCCTGCTATTAAAATTTACAGAGGAACAAAGATCTGCAAGACATTTAATCAGGCTAAAGTAATCTGGGACACTAAAAATAAACCAAAGGGGCTTCTATGTGGACACATTAACATTCGCAGTATGTTACCAAAGCATGAGCAACTGGAACATTCCAATATTCCAATTCCAATATTTCTATTTTGGGTATCTCTGAATCTTGGCTCACAAGTTCTTCTCCTGAGTCTGCGGTTGTCTTTCCAGAGTACACAGTATTCAGAAGGGATAGAATTGGAACAAGAGGAGGAGGAATACTTGTGTATGTAAAAAAACACCTGGATTGCTCTTTACTTAGTTCACCAATAGATGTCGAAATAGAACATATTTCTGTTAAAATCACTCTTTCCCCAGAAATGTCATTTACGTTGATCTGTTTATATCGCCCTCCTTCAGCAAAGAATATTTTTTATGAACAACTACAGATATTACTTAAATATCATGCTATAAATAATAAGTCTAATGAAATAATTGTAATGGGAGATTTTAATGTCAACTGGGACTGTGAAAAGGACACAAAAACACTCAAGGACATAATGGAGACTTTGAACTTTACTCAACACATTGAACAACCCACAAGAATAACAAGATACTCTAAAACTAAAATAGATCTGGTTTTCAGTAATAAGCCCGAGCGAATTATTAAATCTTATAATTTTATCACTGGTATTTCAGACCACAATTTTATATTATTTTCTAGAAAACTTATAAAATCACGGGTTAAGAATGACTTTCAAAGTTCATCTAATAGGAGATCCTTTTATGAATTCATACCAAGAAGTCAGCGACAAAATGTAGCAGAAGCATTAGCATCAGTTAACTGGGAGCCTTTATTGTGTAGTGATGATCCACAATTCTGCAGCAGTCACTTCACTGACATTGTCAAGGATGTTATATCAACATACTCCATTAGAGGTCGACAAAAAATAAAGACAACATCTAATTTGCCCTGGTTAAACAAAGAGTGCAAGAATTTAATGAAAACAAGAGATCAATTACTAAAGCAGTTCCTGAAAACAGGTCTAACTCTGGATAGACAGATATTTACTTCAATGCGGAATAAAGTAACAAGAAGTTTGAGACGGGCCAAAGCAAAATTTTTTATAAATATAATTGAAAGAGCCAAAGGTAATGGTAAAATTATCTGGCAACACTTAACTAAATTACTTGGCCGTCATTCAAACAAAAGTAAAAACACAATTGAACTTTATGTAAATAACTCTATTGTTAGAGAGCCTCTATCTATTGCCAGTAACTTAAACACTTTCTTTATTTCATCTGTTAAGGAGATCAGTCAGAGCTTTGACTCAGTCGTATGCTCTGATAATGTGAATGATGTTGGTCAAAATTTGTTCACCATCACTCATATTTCAGACACTGAAGTTGCTAAACTAATTACAGGTTTAAAACAATCAAAAGCACTTGATGTATATGGTATTAACACAAACTTCCTAAAGGAACATATGGATTTGCTTGTACGTCCAACAACTCATGTTTTGAATATGTCTTTCAAACACTCCATTGTTCCAACAGATTGGAAAATTGCTGCAGTTACACCAATTTTCAAAGCAGGTGTGAAGACTGACATGGCTAATTATCGCCCCATAAGCATACTCCCGGTCGTATCTAAAATAGCTGAGAAGTGGGTGGTTAAACTCCTCACTGCTCACCTAGAAAACACCCAACCCTCATTACATCCATTGCAGTTTGGCTTTCGGGCACATCACTCCACAGATACTGCCCTGTGTATGTTAGTGGAGAACTTGAAGAGCTTGCTGGACAAGAGTCCCTGTGTTGGATTGTTTGATGGTAGTGTGACAAGTCCATTGTGTCTGAATAACAACAAGAGTCATTTCTTATGAACTGAAAGTAAAACAAAAATTAATCAGATCAATAGGACAATTCTTGACATTTTTCATTTTCACAAAAAAGGTGTTAAACATTTAAAGAGTTGCAAAAGCAGAAATGATAACTGCGTTCTTAACCATCAATACACAGTTATAAGGACAAGACATGATTTTGTGTACAAGTTCTTAAAGATGGATGACTGATAGTCAGGTTTAAGGGTGCAGTCAGGACTGAACATAACTGGCATCTCTTTAGTTTTTCTCCGTTTGGGTTTACATTTAAAAAGAAGACTGGCCATTTTAATGCCACAGATTATCATCATGATATTCCATAATTACTGGGAGACCAAGGTAATGAAAAAAAATATGCTGCTAATGCTTCCCCTCAGCATCCAAGTAGATACACCAATTGTATCAAACATCACCTCATTCTCGAGTTATCACATCAACACCTGGTGGGATGACAATACCCTTCAGCCTTTTGTGGCTGATAGGATAAAAGGTATGGGGGGTTTTTTTCTCATTTTTTTTTACTCTACCCTGTTTCTTATGACTGTAACTGGGATTAGTTCCTGATCTATGTTTTGCAAGCAGTTTAGAGGAGTCAGGAATAAACTAGTGTAACAGGTCTGTAAAAGGTTCTTCCTGATACAGACCTGTTGTATCAGCCTTTTTCTTTGTTTAAGCAAAAATAATCTTAACCATCTCCAGTCAGTCTAGAAAAACTGCTGGAAGGCTCTTAACAAAGAAACGAAAACAGAAAGCACATTACATCAGTTTTATTATCATTACACCGGCTTCCAGTACATTTTTGAATTTATATCAAAATTTTTGATTGTTTGATGGTGGTGTGACAAGTCTATTGGGTCTGAATAATGAGAAGAGTCATTTCTTATGACCTGAAAGTAAAACAAAAATTAATCAGACCAATTAGTTCAATTCTTGACATTTTTCATTTTCACAAAAAAGGTGTTAAACATTGTGATGGCAGATTTTTTTTCTCATATATTAATCACAAATTTAATCATATTACATTAGTTATAATAATATCACTTTCTCACTTTACTATAGTAAGAGCACTCCTGTCACTACTTTACATGCATGTGGAAAGTTAACACAGTGAGGCCATTGTAATGGGAGACATTAAACAGATAGTGGGACTCCTTCTGCTTATCAGGGATGTAAATCTTTAGGTGACGGCCAAGCAGAAAACAAGGTCATAATTCTCTCTGTGAGGGAGAAGGTATAGCCCCCCCGTGAGAGGGGCCAACATGTAAGAGTTTGTGGAATGTTCTTTGTCTGTGTCTCTGTATATAAGATGTAAGGGCGGTGGCCACAATTCAGAGATGGTCCTGGTGTTTCACTGGGATGCTCTCTCCACATTGCAATGTGTTTATTAAACCCACTTCAAATCAAGCTCACTGGGTGTGTTGCAGGTTATTGTTAAATTTTCCACAACAACATTTAAAGAGTTGCAAAAGCAGAAATGATAACAATAATAACAGAAAAACAACATCAAAGAAAGAGTAAAAATATAAATAGTACAAGGATAATTTCAAAAAGTAAAGCCAAATAACAAAGATTTTCTCCATGTCTGTCTCCATGTTTATGAGCGAGAGACATAAATATGAAGCCATAACATACCACAGCCATGCCGGCTTCGACGTTGCCCGGATTAACAAGGTCCGCTCAGATGTTGAGGAACCAGGACACGCTGATGAGAAGTGGAACAAGTCCACAAAAGATGAAAATAGGGCACCCAGTCAGGCCCAACTGATAGCTGCAATGGTCTGGTTTTCCCATAGTGAGCTGGTCCTCAATAAGCTGATCAGTCAAGTTAGAAATATTCATTTCAAAATGTATCCGTGTGTGGGATTATAATATTACCTTATGCCATGTTATACCCCTGATTAAAGATTGTGAATTATTATGTAGTTTTAGTTTGCATTATTCTCCTGAATTAGAAGAAGGTGATAACTATTACATTTGTTAAACTGATTTGCATTACATTAGACTGCTGATTTATTGTGAAAGAATTATATTGTTTTATGATGTCTGATTAGAAGAGAACAGAGCATACTGCCCCATCTCAGCAGGAGCAGATAAACAGGGAGCCAAGGTTGTAGCTTAGGCGCCGTGTGAGAGAAAGAATGTGAATGTTTAGGCTTTTATGACTAGGTGGGGGGCCACTAGAGGCTATAAGAGTTTGATCAATGCTCCACCATTTTGAGATCTGATGCTGTCTGCATACAGTGTCCATCGGCCACATGTGTACATTAAAATCATCGTTTGACTCAACCCGGCCTGTGTCGTCCAGGCTCATTTACCACCACAAGGCTGATTTTTATTAGAACTCATCTCAACTAGTTAGTTTCACTTTTCACCTCCAGACTGGATTGTGACTGTTTCCTCATTTTTTCCTATTCTTGTTTCTCTGTTTATATCACACAGTCTTTTGAAAAAAAAAAATATGGCTCAAGTGTTCTGAATGGAGCTTTAAAGGAGTGTTAGACAGGCTGAACAAGTCTTTAGCTTTTCTGCCTTTGGAGTAATGTGGCATTTGAAGTGATGATTGAGAGTCTCGGAGATGTTTTAAAAAAAAGAAGCTTTATGTACTTTTTGATAATCACACTCCCGGGTTACAGTCCTTTTATTTTCTAATTGTATAATTGGACACTTCGAATGAGTTTAAAGACTTAAGAAAGGCTGGCTGACTCTTTCTATAAAAAGTATATTAAACATAAGTCCTATGCAGTATAATGTGTTACACTAATTTTTGCTGTGACGTGATTAAGGACACGTCCCTCTGATTACGATGGTCCTTCAACATGTGCTAGACACAATTCAATTGCTTTTGACTGAGGATGAGTTAAGACACAATAAATGATATATCACAGTTTTTCTTTAACACCACTTTTAAATGCTGAAATCACAAAACCTTCAACACCAGGCTATTTGGAGAACATGAACTGACTCGCTTCCGATGACTATCTTCTGTTTTGCCACTGTGGACGCCTCCAATGCAGCATTAATATGATTCTTGTGGTCATCAAAGAAGATGTGAGGGCTGATCTTCTCAAGGGTGGGAGCTTTTTCACTCCCTCCCACAAACACAGTGTTCTCTGATCACTTCGTTGAGTGATTCTGATGGGCCGTCATCAGTGAGTATAATCTTACACGTTCTTCACTCTCAGGGTAATGCTACTTAAGTTTAGCATTCACTGCCTGCAGAACCTGAGAGCACAATATATCCCCCAAAATTTCTGTTTATTCAGGTGGAAACTAAAGAACTGTTTCAGAAAAGTACTTGCTTGTATTTATGTGGTGTTTCCTGCTGTGTGTGTGTCACCTCATCTCACCTACTGCTCTTGTGTCTGCTGTGATAACTCTTTATTCTTTCCCAGATTATTTCTGTTTCTCAGTATTTTCCTTAACAGGAATCAAACCAGAATCAAGCTATGAGTCATGTTGGCGATTTAATTTTACACTACAGGGAGCGCAGAATTATTAGGCAATAGTGTGTGTTCGATGTGGGCTCGTGGCAAATAAAGTTCTTCCACTCTGACATCATTCCCCGTCTCTGACCGGACATTATTACCAGGGAACAGTACCGAATCACGTTTCAGAGATAGTGGTCCAGGGCGTCCACTATAACAAGTGGTCCTTCGAGCAACCTAAGGATGTTTGCACTAAAGGTACGCTCCCTGGTCAGCATGCTTGCACAATTAGGAAGGAAAGGAACTGTGGAGCAGGAATTTGGGTCCCATGTGTCAAGGTTGCTTGAAAAACTGCCGCATGATTTGAGATCCAGCTTTAGTCCATACAGGGAGTGCAGAATTATTAGGCAAGTTGTATTTTTGAGGAATAATTTTATTATTGAACAACAACCATGTTCTCAATGAACCCAAAAAACTCATTAATATCAAAGCTGAATGTTTTTGGAAGTAGTTTTTAGTTTGTTTTTAGTTTTAGCTATTTTAGGGGGATATCTGTGTGTGCAGGTGACTATTACTGTGCATAATTATTAGGCAACTTAACAAAAAACAAATATATACCCATTTCAATTATTTATTTTTACCAGTGAAACCAATATAACATCTCCACATTCACAAATATACATTTCTGACATTCAAAAACAAAACAAAAACAAATCAGCGACCAATATAGCCACCTTTCTTTGCAAGGACACTCAAAAGCCTGCCATCCATGGATTCTGTCAGTGTTTTGATCTGTTCACCATCAACATTGCGTGCAGCAGCAACCACAGCCTCCCAGACACTGTTCAGAGAGGTGTACCGTTTTCCCTCCTTGTGAATCTCACATTTGATGATGGACCACAGGTTCTCAATGGGGTTCAGCTCAGGTGAACAAGGAGGCCATGTCATTAGCTTTTCTTCTTTTATACCCTTTCTTGCCAGCCACGCTGTGGAGTACTTGGACGCGTGTGATGGAGCATTGTCCTGCATGAAAATCATGTTTTTCTTGAAGGATGCAGACTTCTTCCTGTACCACTGCTTGAAGAAGGTGTCTTCCAGAAACTGGCAGTAGGACTGGGAGTTGAGCTTGACTCCATCCTCAACCCGAAAAGGCCCCACAAGCTCATCTTTGATGATACCAGCCCAAACCAGTACTCCACCTCCACCTTGCTGGCGTCTGAGTCGGACTGGAGCTCTCTGCCCTTTACCAATCCAGCCACGGGCCCATCCATCTGGCCCATCAAGACTCACTCTCATTTCATCAGTCCATAAAACCTTAGAAAAACCAGTCTTGAGATATTTCTTGGCCCAGTCTTGACGTTTCAGCTTGTGTGTCTTGTTCAGTGGTGGTCGTCTTTCAGCCTTTCTTACCTTGGCCATGTCTCTGAGTATTGCACACCTTGTGCTTTTGGGCACTCCAGTGACGTTGCAGCTCTGAAATATGGCCAAACTGGTGGCAAGTGGCATCTTGGCAGCTGCACGCTTGACTTTTCTCAGTTCATGGGCAGTTATTTTGCGCCTTGGTTTTTCCACACGCTTCTTGCGACCCTGTTGACTATTTTGAATGAAACGCTTGATTGTTCGATGATCACGCTTCAGAAGCTTTGCAATTTTGAGACTGCTGCATCCCTCTGCAAGATATCTCACTATTTTTGACTTTTCTGAGCCTGTCGAGTCCTTCTTTTGACCCATTTTGCCAAAGGAAAGGACGTTGCCTAATAATAATTATTCTGTCCCCTGCGTGCGTGGTTCTGGTACACGAAGTGACAGATAGCTAAACATATGCCGTAAGCACTGAAAGCGTTGAATGATGAGTCAGGCGTGAAAGTAAAGTTGAGGGCTGTTTACTTGTTTGTCTTCATCAACGTACAACTTACAGTGATTTCCCAGAACTTGTGAAACTACAAAAAATACAAAAAGAAATATGCTCAATAAAGAATTATGCATTTGCTTCACATGGCGAACAGATCTAGGCATTTATATATACATCTCTCCAAATATGCATAAAATCAATAAAATATACAACACTCACTACTTATAAAGATGAAACACAATTCAAACTTACAAACAAAGCTTCTCCATGGCATAACACAGGTGGATGCTTAAGGATTAAACAGGGAGACTTCTGGTACGCCTCATTGTGCAAATCCCAATACTAAAATGGCTTCCTGCATTACCCCACTCATGTGACTCTAAACATCCAATAGGAAACTCTTCCTGTATCACCCCACTCATGTGACTCTAAACATCCAATAGGAATACAAGCCAAACCACATAAAAATTCACTTGACCGCAGTCTCCAAGCTAACCACTAGGAGATGCTAAAATTCTCAATGTGCACATAACATTACACTCCCCGCCTGGTATTGAACACAATACCACTATCAATTTCTTAGCAGTTCAATCAGCTAAAGAAAATAACACATTGACTGTCCATGGTAGATAATCAGATAGACAAAAGTACCACTACTTCGGTTACTGGTCTAAAGAAGGTCTTAATGGTACCTCCTTTCGTGACCCTCAGTTCGAGTTTCCTGACCTTTCCATCACTGTCTGGGTAAGCCTTGGTGACAAGAGCCATTGGCCACTGATTTCTTTTTACCTGAGGGTCTTTGAGCAACACCAAGTCCCCTTCCTTGACATTGGGCTGACTATTTTGCCACTTGCTTCGATTTTGAAGAGTAGAGAGATATTCTCGCCTCCATCTCTCCCAAAATGTATTCGCCAAGTGCTGAACACGTTTCCACTGCTGACGATACATATCTGTAGCTTCAAATGATCCTGGAGGAGCAAGAGGGGTGCAGACCTTCTGTGTCAAGATCATTGCTGGAGTCAGAAGAAACGGTGAATCTGGATCACTTGAGATGGGAGCAAGAGGCCTTGCATTTATTATCGCTCCTACTTCAGCCATAAGGGTCGAAAGCACTTCATGAGTGAGATGCGAGGGACTGATCTGAGAAAGCATAGAGTCAAGAATCCGTCTCGAAACCCCAATCATTCTTTCCCATACTCCTCCCATATGGGAAGAATGAGGTGGGTTGAACAGCCATGTGCATCCTTCCTCACTGAGGTACCTTGAGATATCGGTTTCATCCCGTAGGAGAATTTGAAGTTCTCTGCAAGCCCCCTTAAAGTTTGTGCCACAGTCAGAGCAGATCATCTTCACAGGACCACGCATAGCAAAGAACCGCCGTAGAGCATTAATGAAGCTCGATGTGTCCATTGACTCTATGAGCTCGATATGTACAGCACGAACACTTAAACACGTGAAGAGTACTGCCCACCTTTTAGAGTTTGCGGCACCACCTCGGGTGCGACGGGTGGAGACATTCCAGGGGCCGAATACATCCAGGCCCACATTTGTAAATGGAGGTTCAGTGCTAAGACGATCAGGTGGAAGATTTGCCATCTTTTGCTCTGCGGGTCTACCACGAAGTCTGTTGCATGTAACACACTTGTGCAGGTTTCTGGAGATACATTTCTTTGCCCCTACAATCCAGATGCCAGCCGTGCGGATAGCTCCCTCAGTAAAAACTCTGCCTTGATGGTGAACCCGCTCATGGTAGTAGTTTACAAGTAGAGTAGCTATGTGGCTGCGGCCAGGAATGATGAGAGGATGCTTTTCATGTGTCTCGATTGAAGCATGCTGGAGCCGCCCACCAACTCTTAAAAGTTTGCTATCATCAAGAATTGGGCTGAGCTTCCTCAGAGGACTGCTTTTGGGAATTACTTCGCCTTTCTCCAAACAAGACACTTCCACTTGGTATGTCTCCTTTTGTACACATCCAATAATGGTATGCCTTGCTTGCGACAGTGTATCCATTTTGTGTGGCTTCAAACAGTGATGCCAACCTTTGCAGTCTTGCCCATTGCTATCCTTCTCAGACCTGAAGGATTGGACGATGTGGATTAGGGAGGCCACAGCTCTGACAAGGGGTTGCCACATGGAGAATCTTTCAAATCGATGCGACCCCATACTCCTATGGGGGTTTGCAACAGTAGTAATGTGGCTTCTGACCTCTGTATCAGAGTCTGGATCAATGAGGTCATAGGATGTTTCTTTACCTGAGTCTATGTCCCCAGAACGTCTCAGAAAACATGGACCTGTAAGCCAGTTGGTGCTTAAGAGACGAGCTGGATGCACTGACCTGGTGGCAACATCTGCAGGGTTTTCATCAGTGTGGACATATTGCCACTGTTCAGGGCATGAGAACTTCCTTATCCGTTCCACTCTGTTGCTGACATACACATAAAATCTCCTGCTTTCATTGTAAATATACCCCAGCACCACCTTGCTGTCAGTATAGAACTTCAGACTATCAAGACTAATGTCCAGCTCTTTCACAAGCAGCTCAGCAATTTCCACTGCCAGAACAGCAGCACCTAATTCCAACCTGGGAATAGTGTGGAATGGCACGGGGGCTAACTTGGCTTTCCCCATTATGAAACCTACATGACATTTACCTTCCACATCTTCCACTTTGAGATATGCCACAGCCGCAATGGCCTTGGTGGAAGCATCCGAGAAGATATGGATCTCTGTACGTTGTGCAGTGGACAGGGACGTAGCAATGTAGGCTCGGGAGATTGCAAACTGTTCCAAATCCTGCAGTGAATCCCTCCAGGTAATCCACTCTGTTGCCTTTTCAGACGGGAGGGGAGCATCCCAGTCACTGCTGTCACGAGTGAGCTGCTGCAACAAGAGCTTTCCTTGAATAGTAACGGGAGCTACGAGACCAAGTGGATCAAACAAACTATTGATAGTTGCAAGAACTCCTCTTCGGGTGAATGGCTTCTCGCTCCTGGCAACACGGAATGTAAAAGTGTCATTCACAAGGTCCCAGCTTAATCCAAGACTTCGCTGCAAAGGAGGTGAATCTTTGTCCAGGTCGAGATTTTTCAAGTCTTTTGCATGATCTGTTGATGGGAAAGCCTGCATGACAGTTAGGCAATTGGATGCTATTTTATGAAGTCTCAAGTTGGAGATGGCAAGCATGCCTTGGGCTGCCTTGAGAAGACTGATAGCTGCTGTTGCAGATGGCAGTGACTTGAGTGCATCATCAACGTAGAAGTTCCTGTGTATGAACTCCTTTGCCCCCTCCCCAAACTCGCCCTCTCCATGTAAAGCTGTTCTCCGAAGCCCATAAGTAGCCACAGCTGGAGAGGGGCGGTTGCCAAACACATGGACTCTCATACGATATTCCACAACTTCCTTCGTGATGTCATTGTCTTTAAACCACAGAAATCTGAGGAAGTTCCTGTGGTCTTCCCTGACAACAAAGCTGTGAAACATCTGCTCAATATCTGCTGTGATGGCTACCTGTTCATGCCTAAACCGCATTAGGACTCCCAGCAGAGTGTTATTTAAGTCTGGCCCTGTCAACAGCACATCGTTCAAGGAGATGCCAAGATAAGGAGCGCTTGAATCAAACACAACTCGGATCTGGCCAGGCTTGCGTGGATGATAGACGCCAAAACTGGGAAGGTACCAGCATTCATCTCCATCGTTGAGTGCTGGAGCTGGTTCAGCATGATCTTGATCAAAGATATTCTGCATGAAAGCCAGAAAATGTCTCCTCATCTCAGGTTTCCTTTCTAGAGTTTTGCAGAGACTGGTGAAACGAGTCAGAGCTTGTCCTCTGTTGTTAGGCAGCCGTGGTCTTGGCATGCGAAAGGGAAGGGGAGCTACCCAACTGTTAGCATCATCTATGAACATCTCATTATTCATCAACTGAATGAACCGTTTGTCCTCAATAGATGGGGCAACTTCATTGTCATTCTCTGTTCTTTCGAAGATTTTGTTGCCAAGTAAATGATCATCAGAGTTCTGAAACAGGCTGTCCAGAGGATGAAAGTGTGACAGGGTTTGAGAGTTGAGAGGTCTTATGCCTGTCCTTGTTGTAAGCTTCTCTTTCACAACTAGGTGGTTGGGACATGGACTGAAATGAGAGTGACGCCCATTCTCCAGAACGTTAGTCCGGTAGACATTAACTGCTTTCGGCTTGTGAGCTGCACCCAAACAGACGTCTCCAACTACGACCCAGCCAAGGTCCAGTCTTTGGGCATAGGGTGCATTATTGGGCCCATTGCGTTGGTCTCTCACTTTATGGACTTGTAACACATCCCGACCCAGCAGAAGGAGAATTTGCGCATTTGGATCAAGTTCAGGGATGAGATGAGTGATAGACTTTAGGTGTGGGTGGTGTTTGACTACATCAGGAGTAGGTATCTCCAATCTATCATCTGGGATATGGCTACACTCAATAAGTGTGGGAAGAGGAATGCTGAGACGTCCATCCAATGGCTGAGCCACAAATCCAACTCCTCTTCGGCCAGATAACTCAGTGACTCCAGCACATGTGCGCAGCGTGTAGGGAGAACCGGTACCCTTGAGGCCAAACAGGTCGAAGAATTTGGACCGAGCAAGAGACCTATTGCTCTGGTCATCAAGTACGGCATAGACTTTTATAGATCTTTCTGGTTGTCCTCTAGGATGCACTTTTATGAGACAGATTTTAGAGCAAGAGCGGGAGTTATTGGCAATTCCACACACTTCTGTGCATTTGGAGATTATGTCAGGAGAAGCCGCTTCATCTTCCTCCCCGCCATGCTCATCCTCAGGGTCTTTGACAGCCCATGGAGCTGGTCCTGGATGAAGTGCTGTGACGTGCTTGTCACTGTTACACTCTTTACAGTGAATAATTGTTTTGCAGTCTTTAGCAACGTGTTCAGTTGAGGAGCAGCATCTGAAACAAACTCCACTATCTCGCAGGAACGTTTTGCGTTCATCCAGTGTCTTAGCTCGGAAGCCCCTACACCGCTTGAGAGGGTGGGGTTTTTTGTGAATCGGACACTGTCTGTCCACATCCAACTTACTGCTAGCTGACTCTGTGGGCTTGATGGCAGATGTTGATGTAATCTCTGTTTTGCTGGATGAGACGTGGTTCCTGGAATGCGTGTACCTTTTAGGTGAGTTTTCTGGTTTCACTGTCGTCATCCCAAATGAGCTAAATGCAAAACTTGGATCATTACGAGTGGGGGCTTCTTTGCAGACAAAGTCAGTGAAGAATGAGAATGGTGGAAACTGGCCTTGGTTTTGCAGCTTGTACACACTGCCTTGTGTCATCCATTTTTCTTGAAGGCCATACGGCAGTTTCTCCACTATTGGGTTAATGCCGCGAGAGGTATCCAGATAGGCGAGCCCAGGCAAACAACCTTCTAACTTTGCTGACCCCAACTCCCTTAACAAGTCACCAAGCTCTCTCAGGTTGAGAGGGTCCCTGTTGCTGATCTTAGGAAATCTCTCCAGTTTGTCCAGCAGAGCTTTCTCAATTATTTCAGGAGACCCGTAGTTCTCTTCAAGTCGCATCCACGCCATCCTGAGCCCTGCAGCGGGGTCATTGACATGAACAGCTCTGATTCTCCTGACTTGCTCAGATGATTGAGGACCTAACCATCTAGTGAGAAGGTCGAGCTCTTCATTGCAGGTGAGTTTTAGCCCTTCAATGATGTTCATGAAGGTAGACTTCCAGCCCCAATAATTCTCTGGACGATCATCAAACTTTGTCATCCCGGATGTCACAAGTTCCCGGCGAGCCATGTATACAGCAAAGTCATTAATGCCGGTATGGTTCAGAGCAGAGGGCTGCGTTGCTTGCATTCTAAGAGGATGTGTGTGTGGTTGAGGTTCCTGCAGGGGGGTGACACTACATGGATAAATCCCAGGGTAATTCTGAGCAGATGGATGCTTCATACCATTTTCTTCAAAGGTAGTATGGCTCTTGACACGAGCTGGAGTGGAGCTCAGTCCATCAATGGCTGTACGAATGGGATTCAGTTCGTTGTCCTGGAGTGGTGGAGCATGAGAGAAATCGCGTGGCCGACTGGAGGTGATATGGGACTCAAGGCCGGGCAACGACAGCTGACTAGAGTGCATTCTTGAGTGACACTCAACATAATCATTTGTTCTTTTTTCTGTGGAGTCAGGGGGAATTCCTATGATGTCCGCTGCCCTGAGATCTTGTTTAGAGCCGAGTTCTGCTACGGCTGATTCCAAAACCTCCGCCTCAGCTAAAGCCGCTGCAACTTCTTTCTCTTGCTTCAGTGTGGCCAGAGCAGCCTCCATGCGTGCCTCTTCTACTCTCAACTGGGCTTCTTCCACCATGAGTTCAGTTTCTTTTTTGACAAAGGTGGAGCGAGCACGCACTGCTTCAGCTCTTGCGCGTGCTTTAGCAGCTACTAGGCTTGCTGAAGACTTGCAGGAGCTGTTAGAAGAACTAGCAACAGATCTGGTCACATATGATTTCACAGATGTTCCTGGAGATCTAGTCTTCTGTTGATCTTCTGTATCTGGCTTACTGTCCATGATGACTATTCGGCATGCAAGGTAAAACTAAACGAGGCAGGAAGACTAATGAGCGTTAGCGGTCTCTGCTATCCAGACTTACTGTATTATCCCAGGTGTGATGCTGTTTTTTCACTATTCTGTCCCCTGCGTGCGTGGTTCTGGTACACGAAGTGACAGATAGCTAAACATATGCCGTAAGCACTGAAAGCGTTGAATGATGAGTCAGGCGTGAAAGTAAAGTTGAGGGCTGTTTACTTGTTTGTCTTCATCAACGTACAACTTACAGTGATTTCCCAGAACTTGTGAAACTACAAAAAATACAAAAAGAAATATGCTCAATAAAGAATTATGCATTTGCTTCACATGGCGAACAGATCTAGGCATTTATATATACATCTCTCCAAATATGCATAAAATCAATAAAATATACAACACTCACTACTTATAAAGATGAAACACAATTCAAACTTACAAACAAAGCTTCTCCATGGCATAACACAGGTGGATGCTTAAGGATTAAACAGGGAGACTTCTGGTAAGCCTCATTGTGCAAATCCCAATACTAAAATGGCTTCCTGCATTACCCCACTCATGTGACTCTAAACATCCAATAGGAAACTCTTCCTGTATCACCCCACTCATGTGACTCTAAACATCCAATAGGAATACAAGCCAAACCACATAAAAATTCACTTGACCGCAGTCTCCAAGCTAACCACTAGGAGATGCTAAAATTCTCAATGTGCACATAACATTACAATTATGCACACCTGATATAGGGTGTTGATGTCATTAGACCACACCCCTTCTCATTACCAGTGTTGGGTAAGTTACTTTAAATTAGTTAGTTACATTACTAGTTACTTCTATCAAAAGTAACTCAGTTACTTCAAGTTACTCGTTACTTTCAGAGTAACTAGTTACTAGGGAAAGTAACTTTGGTTTTACTCAGAATTCTCTTGTTAATGTGTTGCTTCCGTAACTGGATACCCAGCCAGACTGCCAGTCTTCTAACTTGCTTACTTGCCACAAGTGCACTGTGCCACCTACCAATAGAAAGGAAAAAATAATGTGCACATTTCCACGGGAGAAATCCCACGCCTGATTCTATCGTAGCCTGCTTTTTACATCCAACACAAAAACTGCAGTCGTGGTGCTTTCGATTGTACTCAGAACTCGGAAATTCTGCCTTCTGAATAGGAAGATGTTGGTAACACCAGACTGCAGATGAGCTGCATACAGGGCTGGACTGGGACAAAAAAAAATTGTCCCGGGCATTTTGACTAGAGACTGGCCCACCGTTATAGGAAAAATCATAAAGCCTTTGAATGAAAATAAACACTGTTGTGACAGTGATGTACACTGTTCTGATGGTATATATGTATCAATCGATCAATCGTTTGTTGCAAGACTCAGATAATTATTTTTTTTTAAAGTGAGACATTTTAAATGAGAATAAGAAAGTATTTCCTTGTGCCCCCCTTTCCCTGTTAATGCTCTACATGGACCTCTGGCAACACTTTGCTAGATCCGCACCTGCACAGTTACCAGCTGTCAGCTACATAGAAAAGGATCCTGGTGTTATTTGTCTCTCAGAAACAGTTCATAACTTCCCTTCAACTCATTCATGTCACCTAAAAGGTAAACCTGTTTCTCCATCACAGCTCTGATGATTCAGTAAGGACATCTCCTGGTTTCGTCTTCATGTTTCCATCTCACCACATAACCAAACCGACATCATGACCCGCAGGTTTACAGCTGTGGCTCCAGCAAACATCAGCTGATACTAGAAATTAATATTAAATAAATTCTAACAACAGCTGATCAAGCTTAAACGCGCTGCTGTTGTTTAGCGCGACATCCGCTGGTTTCCTCTTTCTGGCGCAAAGTGGGCGATAAACAAACAAGAGAGAAAAGCCGATCAGCTGATCATTGATCAGTTTCATGATTGAAGTAGAAACAGGAGAGGGAGGGTGAGAGAAGAAGAGGCAGCTCTGCAGCAAAGACGCAGAATAACTCCAGCTTTGTGTCTTTTTCATTGTAGCTGAAGTCTGGGACAAACTGTTCCTTTTCACCTCAATGAGAAACGCGTAATATTTTCTCTGAATGCGAGACGATTCCGTTTTTTACAGGACGGTTGGCAACTCTAATAATTAACCTTATGAACAAAATAAAGTTCAACATCAGTAACATAGCAGCCACCCAGCTGTATAGAAACTCCGTCATGCTAGCTAGCACGCAGTACGAAAAAGTCAGCATAACGAAAATAAACTCCACCTAAACTTGGTTCATATCTGACCCAGATAGAATGCAGGTTATAACCCCTTTTCCTTCATCCACCTGCTGGCTTCCACCACTTGCTAATGTTATTGAATCTGTGGAAGCTCCGCGATAGCCACCACACGAAGTAACGAATAACGAGCCTATCTAAATCCCAGTAACGAGTAACGCGTTCCCGGTTTTGGCATAATAACTAGTTACCGTGCTCGTTACCACAATAATAACGTAGTTACTGTAACGCGTTACTTAATAACGCGTTAGTCCCAACACTGCTCATTACAGAGATGCACATCACCTAATATGCTTAATTGGTAGTAGGCTTTTGAGCCTATACAGCTTGGAGTAAGACAACATGCATGAAGAGGATGATGTGGACAAAATACTCATTTGCCTAATAATTCTGCACTCCCTGTAGTTATAACTTGCCATCTTTCACTTTACATTATCATAGTTTGTTTTTAAGGATTTGTTTGAGAGTAGATAAATGTATATATTTACAAGGAGTGACTCTTTTGTGCAGCCTAAAATAAAGTTGGCTATTATCTGCTTCATACGTGTTTCATACCTGATGTTGCTTAATTTTGCCATAACTTAAGCCCCCCCACGTGTGGCATTGTAGAGGAACTCATTAGTGATTAACACAGTGGTTATTGTGACTGTAGCCAAGGTAAACACAATAATCCTGTTACCTTTGTGCTCGCCTTCACTGGCAGGCATCGCATGGACTAAATGAAATGCTCATTTCAAACACCCTCCATAAATTAAAGCAACTTACTGCTGTTATGTTCTCCTCCCCACTCTTGAGTCCTGGGAGGTCTGGGCCTCTTTGCTTTGGCTGCTGCCCCCGCGACCCGGCCTCGGATAAAGCGGATGAAGATGGATGGATGGATTTTAAAGTTGTGTTCTGGTTATTTTTATTATTTTTTTTATATTTTATTATTCTATTTATTTATCTGTTATTTGAAAATAATAATACATTGATCATTATTTTTATGTAATTGAGTACCAAGGCTGACATACTTGCTTTTTATAACTGGCAGAAATAAGGCGATCATCAAAGCTTGAAGTGAAAACACAAAGTCATACACACTGAGTGTCGCACATGATACAAATTCTACTTCTAAGCATAAATTATTTTGATTTTTTTTCACTGCATTTTATCTACTGATAAGAAAGTGATATCTTGCCATCTGGTTATAAATATTTCCGACATTAAAACTGTTGTGAATGACGAACTGGCATTTAATCTGACGCAAATCTCTCATGAAGCTACAGCCACAAAGATACCGGTTTCTTTATTTTATACATGTGACCCTTTCGTAAATACTACTAACACCACCGCATTTACCAATATAAGCAAAGATAAGAAACACAAAAAACAGAAATCACTCTCCAGTTTGTGTTGCTCTCTGTCGCCCTCTGTTGTTCAGCTCTGAACATAAAGTTTTGTTTCCGAGGAAATGAAACCTTGCTTGCTATAAAAATCAGCCCATTTCAGAGCAGACACAGGGCAGATAAAGACATGGACCCCGGTGAGTCATGTCTTGTTTTGATCCCTTCTGGGAGCTGCTGGTTTCACCTCAGCAGGAATAGCTGCAGGCATGATGTCGTCTGCTGCAGTTGCTAATGGAGGAGGAGTGGCAGCTGGAAGTGTGGCGGCTGCTTTGCAGTCAGCAGGTAAATAAATAATTAGATGTTTCATTAGGATTTTAACTTGCAACAACATGCAAAAAGAAAAAGTTCATCAAAATATCATAATTTTAGATTAGATAATTGCATCTGTTGTATGCTTTTGACAGCTTCTTTGTGTCATGGTGCTGCAGGTGCAGCTGGTCTGTCAGCTACTGCTGGTGCTGGAGCAGCAGTGGGATGGTTGGTGAGTTTCATCAGCTGAAAATCATGTAGAACTCATATATTTGCTTCATGCCAAAACTGGAAGTCTTGTTATTCTCTCAAGATTGTTTTTAATCATTGTGTTGTGTTTTCATGATGATAATTTTTATACATTTATATTAAAATTAACTATTATGGTGTAAAGCTTGTGTGTATCATTAGTACAGCTAACTGTGTTCAATACACTTAATCCTTTGTGAAAGAGTAAAGGGATAAATGTGAGTATTAAGTAGTTTTAGTTTAAAAAGCTCATACAGGCTACTCCACCTTCTAATGTTACAGTCCCTTGGTGCCTTCTTTCCAGGCCTCTTAAATCATCCCAGGTGAACAAGTGCAATGATCAAGAGGGGAGCTGCTGCTAACTGGTGTGACTGATAAGATCTGACCTATAGTGCTTCTCAGGGTTTATCATATGAGGGAAAGCAGGGGATACACTTGGACTTCAATAAAAAAGCTGAACCAGACTTCCTGTATAGAGGTGCCCGTCCTGCAGATCAACAATCCAGCCTGTCTTATCAAAGCAAGAAACCTTCAGAGGTTGCAAAGGTACAGACATTCTGTATTTTTCACGAGTTGTCATTGCAGATTTCCATCCTCTATACTCAGTATACTGTTAATGCCTTTGTATCTTTTAATGCCTGTTTATGTCTTTATACTAGACACTATAAAGTTGGTGTGAAGGTGGAATTCAGTGAAGGAATCTAAGCATCATCAGCTTAACTTCAAATTCACCTCTATTTCACTTGATGTAACGTAACTCTGATCACAGCCACTGTAATAGACGGGCTCATAGATGGACTTTTTTTTTAAATCTTAAACTTTAATTTACATTTGACCTTTTGTATTGTCTTTATTGTCTGACTGAGTACCTGAAGTTCTGTTTATTTAAGCCCTTTCTGTACAGTGCTTTGTGACTGCTTTTCTATGAAAAGTGCTTAATAAATAAACCCTACTTACTCTCTTTTGATTAACAGCACATATTTCAATAATAATACTTTGCATCTTCATCCTGAAATATTGTTTCTGTGTGAGGAAATCCAAGTCTGCTATTGCAGCTCTATCACATAGTACAGACTTTTTTTTTTACATAAAATATTTTTTATGAACACAATGTCACAAAAAATGCTTTCATCACTTCTGCCATCCCTTCTGATCTGCTCATTCAGGTGTTGAAGTGGTTTGTTTTTCACTCAACAGTGAAAAGAAAACCATCAGCTGATTTTCACAAACAGCTGATTTACTAAGAAGCATTTGATATAATTCAAAATTTATAAAACATTGATACTGTAGAAAAAAACACAACAGACCACAGATGAGATAAAGATGTTTGTTTGTTAATTTATTTGCATTTATGAAGCATTATGGAAACATACTTTTCAAGTTCACATGTTTCCAGCAGTTATAAAATCCAATCAACAGATTGCTATTTATTGTTAGTTTGGTGAGAGCACCAGACATGCCACTGTGCCGACCTCCAATGCAGCATCAACATGACACTGCTGGTCATCAAAGAAGATGTGAGGCTTGATCCTCTGCAGTGTAGGACCTTTGTTAGCCCCTCCCACAAACACAGCTTCATCAAGCTCCAGATCCCAGGTGCGCAGAGTGTTTAAAGCTCTGTAGCCGTCACAGCCTGCCCCTCGAGATGTCACCAGGTAGGTACGAATGGGACACTTCTTGTACAAGCCTCTATTATGCAACTTTTTCTGCAGTTTTATTAAAACCTCCAAGAATCCTTTGAATGGTCCCTGAATAAAGAAAAGAGAAGAAGAGCAGAGACTCAACACATGACAATCTGGTCAAAGCAGGAAAGTGCATTTGGATAATTTAGCTGATATCAGTTTATGTGAATGTAATTAGCAAAGATTTTCTTTTCTATTACTAAATATATATTGCTTACAACAGTGCAGAAGGCCAACATAACTGTAACCATATAGTTAAATTAGTTGTTTTTTTGAAAAATATTAAAAGAAGATGGAATGTGTTTCTATCATCTATCTTTCATACCTCGTTCATTGGAATTTCGACATTTTGCTCCTCATTGTTCAAGTATTCTTGTAGTCCACTCTTGAACACGAGCTCTGACTCATCAGAGAAGAGGACAGCGTCGCCATCAAAGGCAACACGCAGCTGATTCTCAGACTCTGTGATGATGTTTGTTGGGGTGAACATGATAGCAGCTGCTACACCTGATGTAGGGACATTCATTCACAGTAACACACAGAGTCATTAAAGTACAACAGCAGAAACTGCACTTTGTCTTAAAATTAGCACCACATTTAACACTTTTACCTTCATTCAAAGCTTCCTGAACCTTCAACCCTGGTTTATCAGACAGGTACAGGTGGGTGTTGTTTCTTTGTAACTCATTCACAAGTTGATCTTCAGTCACAGGTAACAGAGTGATAAGTTCTTCCAGCCCTGCAAACAAGAAGGAATGAAAAGGCTGCTGGACAATCTGATTTACCAAATCTGTTTAGATTCATCAGAGTAGTGTTAGCAATAGTGTTACTATTACTTACTTATATCTATTATTTTTGTATTGACTTGCTTTTAGAGTACTTACACTTTCAAGTGTATTCTACTTTATAAGATTCTGTTTTAGTGTTTTTGTTGTCTTATTGTAAGCCTGTCATTAATCTATTTAAAAATTTGAAGGGCATGAAAAGTGCTGTACAAATGAAGCCTGAATGATTTAGAAAAGGTATTGGGGTAAACAAGAGTTGATCAGAATCACTTAGAAGTGGAAAGATTGTCTCAGTCTCAGTCTAATTGTTTCCATTTATCCATTTTCTCAAAATTTAGAAGTTTCCTCATAAGACACATGTATTTGAAATAATAGTAAGTGTGTTTGGAGGTATCATAAACTCACCATGTTCACGGATCCGATTCATGAGAAAGTCTGATGATGAGCTGTCATTGATGAGTTTGACTTTAAAGAGCTCCTCACTGTCAGGGTAATGGTTTGTGAGTTCAGCATTGACTGCCTTCAGAGCCTGAGAGCAGGACAAGGAAGATAAATTAAATTCGAGTGAATGTTAAGTAACTGTGTGAGTGCAGTATTTGTGTGCAGGTTTCTGTGGTGCTTTGTCTTATGTGGTATATTCTCATCTTTCACATAACCACTACATGCAATTTTGTGTATGTGTTTTTCCCCTCATAATATATGACCTTAACAAATTTGAAGGCAGGGCCATAGCCCTGCTGTTCTTGCTTGAAGAGGAGTCCTGAAGACATGGCAATGGTGACGGGGATCTCTGGTTCAGACTGAAGGAGAAAAAAATGTTTCCCACAATTCAATAAAGACATTCTTTTGCATAGTTTAAAAATAAATTGTCAACAATTTTCTTATTTGACCTCTGCACTCATACAGTATGTTATGACACTATTTGCACTTCTTGCTTGCTGATTTAATGCTTTATCTGTACTTTTGTAGGAACTTGTTATGAATCAGTTTTTAACCTTAAATCTTTCTCTGTCTAGAAGATCTTCATGAAAATGACTGGATTTTATTCACTGAGTTGCCACAGCTGCCATTCACTTTTGTCTTCTGCTCTTGGGTCTGGTGTGATAACTCTTTATACTCTCCCACTTTCTTTCTGTTTCCCACAATTTTTCCTAACAATCAATCTGAGAATCAATCTGAGTTAGTTAGTGAAAATCGTCCTACAGAATTGTTTTTTAGTGACAAGGAAGGATATGATTTCTGTTCAACACATAAATATATTGTGGTGATGAGTAATTAAACATCACACTGCATACTTTCATGCTCGTGCTTCCAGCATCTTGTTGTTAACACTCGTTTGCCGTTCACAAACACACATTACCAACAACAACAACACTGCAGGACCTAGTTCAGCTTTTAAGTCGGTGAGGTGTGATTGTGATGGCGCTCAGGTGTGTGCCGCCCCTGTAGTGGCACCACAGACCACGTCCTGCCACAGAGTATAAGGATGTTTAAAAGATGCTGCAGAAAGCTGCATCTGGTCAGACGGAAAAACACACAAACTCGGATGAGTGTGTGGCGGAGGTGTGGTTCCTGGCTCAGCTGCAGGGTAGGTGTGCTGCAGTGTATAAAAGGCCCCAAAGTTCATAGGTGAATTCTATTTGAGCTCTGATACCAGTGTTTGTAAGTTTGTATACGTTTCTATACTGTTCATGTAGCATTCAACCTTCTGTTAGTTACAGTTACTAACAAGAAAATGTGGTGCGGTCGCGTTAAAATTTTCCAACAAACAGACGGCTGAAGCTGTGTTCAGCTTACCGCACCTTATATCAGATTAAATAAGTAATCTGGGCGCTACAGCTTTACGCAGCTGTGCGCGCTCCTGCGGACGGCAATCACGATCACTGTCTAGCACAACACCTGGAGCTAAGGGGGCAAAACAATCGCATGAGTGCTGCTGTTTGACTGAGGAAGAATAAAGTAGTCGTGGTAAGCCAATCACACGACCACCTTAAGATGACAAAGCAACAAGGTGATATATACCAGTTTTTAAATTGTGTTGATAGGCCACGTAAAACCAGAGTCATGATAAACAATATATATGTGTGTTTTTTCCTCAATAGTTTCGTCATGTTTACTGTCTGAGCACAGCGCTAGCAAGCACTCTCTGCTTATGAGCAAAAAATAAAAAACACAAAACAAAAAACAGCCCGTTCGTGTTGGTGGAAAAATGAACCATGTCAACTAATCAAAAAAAATGGGCAACTTGACATTTGGTTGTTTAGGAAGAGGGGGAAGTTTTAGGAGTGACGGCGAGAGAGGGTGAGAGAGAAAGACAGTAGAAAAAGAGAGAGAGCGAATTTTGAGATGTGAGAGATTTGCGATGTTTAGCATGTTTGGAGTGTGTAGTTAATCTTCTGTAGTTAGCGTGTAGTGTTGGGGATGGTTTTGTGTTGTGTGTCAGAACAATGCGGCGACTGCTGTCTCCAGGTAGGAGCCTGACACCTCCTGCTGTCAGGCTTGTAATGTTCTCCTTTATAGTGGACAGAAATTATTATTTTGGAGTGGCACAAATAATTTGTGTGGCATCTTATTGAAACTGCAAATAACTTTGTTGTTTGCAAAACTTGTGCATTTGATTTTAAAATTGACAATTTATATTTGCATTTAAAGTTATGAAATATGATTCAATAAACATATTTGTGGTTGTTACAGTAAAAAATATAACTTTTTCTACTCGGATTTTATGTTTTTTGTCTTATTTTAGATCAATTGTGTTAATACAGTATGTCAAAATGAAAACATAACTGTAAATTCAGACACGTGAGGTTGTGCTGAAAAGAATGATACCAAACAAGGCAAAGTAATTAGTTTTTAAAAGTGAAATGTAGAGGAAACATCAAATGTATTAAAAAATGACCAATTATACCCTGGACCCCAGAGAGTTAAACAATTTTTTTTAAGTAACGCAATAGTTACTTTTCAAGTAATTAATTACTTTTAGAATCTTGTAAATCAGTTACAAACTCACTTACTTTTTTGAAGAAGTAACTAGTAACTATAAATAATTACTTTTTCAAAGTAACTTGCCCAACACTGGGCACTATACAGTTGGTATGAAGGTGGAATTCAGAGAATGAATCTCAGCATCATCAGCAAAAATTCATATGAATCTGTGCTACACTTGATGTAACATAACTGTGACCTTTTAATCCATCACAGTGTAGCAAAATAACCTGTTTATCCTGCAGAGGATTTTCATGCAACTTTTAAATAACACAGTTAGTGTACCACAGTTTCCTTTACAGCATGTTTCACATTATTGAAAATGCAGTGTACAATGTACGGACCCAATATCAGATTTAAAAACATGGGGACGTACATGTAAGCTTAAAACTGCAGTTTATCAAACACCACTAAGCAATTGTTACCTTTCTTATCTTTCTCTGAGTAAAGTCAGCTCTCTTTCTTTTCTTTCCCTGTAAAATACAGCAGTTGGACCTTTCGCTAGCGACACACTGTGCAACAAACTGCACATAAACAGTTTGTGTGTTTGCTAAGATTTGCTGAGCTGAAAGAAACGCTGCATTTGAAATTACCTGACACTTAAAAAAGTCACTTCTTTGCTGTCTTCAATAGGGCTAACTAGATGCTGAAATACTGCAACTTAAGGTTTTAAAAATATACATGTTCCAAGATAATATTCAAATTAATACTGGGGGTGTCATGGTCCCCGTGTCTGCCCGGCCGGCTCCACAAGGCCACATGTGTTTTTTGTACATTCTCCTCTCTCCTCCCCACCAGGGTGGAGCTCACTGCAGGCTCCCGCCCTTGGCACACACACCTGCATCTCGTCAGGCTCTAATTATGGGTTGGACTCTTGAGGCCGGGACGCAGACAGCCTCACCGCTGGATGATTGTGCTAGACCTGTCAGTAAACCTCAGCCTGGTATCCTTAAGCGTTGTGGACCTGCGATTATTTTATTGTACTTTTTATATTTTATATTTATCTTGCACCAACGGAGTGGCACTCCAATTTCGTTGTACTCTGTACAATGACAATAAAGGCTATTCTATTCTATTCTACCTGCTGTGATCTCTGTGTAACCCTCTTTTCTCCTGTGCACAGTTTCCCCGGACCCGTAGCCAATCTGTTGTTTGAACCGTTGTAAAGAAGAAGAGCTAGCGTGTATGTGACTCCTTTCCCGGACTTCCCTTTCGGACCCAGGATCCCCGCTCCCCTCACTGTATATATCTGCACCTGGTGACTGTGTAAATAAACGTTGCTTTCCCCTGAACTCTGCTCTGCGCCTGAGTCCTACCACACCGCATGACAGTGGAATTAAACAGTTATCTGTATATGACAATTCATTCAATTCAATTTTCAATTCAATTTTATTTATATAGCGCCAAATCACAACAGCAGTCGCCTCAAGGCGCTTTATATTGTACAGTAGATCGCACAATGAAAGCATTTGTCTAATTTGTTAAAAGAAAAGAGGTTTACAGGAGTATACTGCAGCAGCTGGTTGTAGTGTCGGTTACAGGAAGACAATTCACTGACTCTCTTCATAACTGTATATCTTTTTTATTATTCTTGATTACTTAACACAATTTTACACCTTATTTCAAAAGATGACAAAGTTATCGAAATATTCATTAAAACTGCTACAACAGAAATATTTTCTTGTTAATAGTGCACAGCTTTCTGACATAGTGAAAAGAAAATCACAAAGGATGGCACACCATCATCCACCAGAGCATATAACTTTCACTAAGTTGTTAAAACTACTACATAATTGCCACACACCAGCATATATTAATACATTAAAAACTGACTTACTGTAGAAGTTCTGCACTCACTCATCGTGCTTCTGAAAGTAGGAACACAGATAGAAATAAACTTGAATTTCCTCTGTTTGCTGACTGCAGAACTGCTGTTCTTCCTTTTTATTCTAACTAGAAAAGCTACGTCATGATGCAGAACCTGTGGAGCCTGTGGAACCTGTTGCCATGCCATTTGTTTTGATTGTTTGATGGTAGTGTGACAAGTCCATTGTGTCTGAATAACAACAAGAGTCATTTCTTATGAACTGAAAGTAAAACAAAAATTAATCAGATCAATAGGACAATTCTTGACATTTTTCATTTTCACAAAAAAGGTGTTAAACATTTAAAGAGTTGCAAAAGCAGAAATGATAACTGTGTTCTTAACCATCAATACACAGTTATAAGGACAAGACATGATTTTGTGTACAAGTTCTTAAAGATGGATGACTGATAGTCAGGTTTAAGGGTGCAGTCAGGACTGAACATAACTGGCATCTCTTTAGTTTTTCTCCGTTTGGGTTTACATTTAAAAAGAAGACTGGCCATTTTAATGCCACAGATTATCATCATGATATTCCATAATTACTGGGAGACCAAGGTAATGAAAAAAAATATGCTGCTAATGCTTCCCCTCAGCATCCAAGTAGATACACCAATTGTATCAAACATCACCTCATTCTCGAGTTATCACATCAACACCTGGTGGGATGACAATACCCTTCAGCCTTTTGTGGCTGATAGGATAAAAGGTATGGGGGGTTTTTTTCTCATTTTTTTTACTCTACCCTGTTTCTTATGACTGTAACTGGGATTAGTTCCTGATCTATGTTTTGCAAGCAGTTTAGAGGAGTCAGGAATAAACTAGTGTAACAGGTCTGTAAAAGGTTCTTCCTGATACAGACCTGTTGTATCAGCCTTTTTCTTTGTTTAAGCAAAAATAATCTTAACCATCTCCAGTCAGTCTAGAAAAACTGCTGGAAGGCTCTTAACAAAGAAACGAAACAGAAAGCACATTACATCAGTTTTATTATCATTACACTGGCTTCCAGTACATTTTTGAATTTATATCAAAATTTTTGATTGTTTGATGGTGGTGTGACAAGTCTATTGGGTCTGAATAATGAGAAGAGTCATTTCTTATGACCTGAAAGTAAAACAAAAATTAATCAGACCAATTAGTTCAATTCTTGACATTTTTCATTTTCACAAAAAAGGTGTTAAACATTGTGATGGCAGATTTTTTTTCTCATATATTAATCACAAATTTAATCATATTACATTAGTTATAATAATATCACTTTCTCACTTTACTATAGTAAGAGCACTCCTGTCACTACTTTACATGCATGTGGAAAGTTAACACAGTGAGGCCATTGTAATGGGAGACATTAAACAGATAGTGGGACTCCTTCTGCTTATCAGGGATGTAAATCTTTAGGTGACGGCCAAGCAGAAAACAAGGTCATAATTCTCTCTGTGAGGGAGAAGGTATAGCCCCCCCGTGAGAGGGGCCAACATGTAAGAGTTTGTGGAATGTTCTTTGTCTGTGTCTCTGTATATAAGATGTAAGGGCGGTGGCCACAATTCAGAGATGGTCCTGGTGTTTCACTGGGATGCTCTCTCCACATTGCAATGTGTTTATTAAACCCACTTCAAATCAAGCTCACTGGGTGTGTTGCAGGTTATTGTTAAATTTTCCACAACAACATTTAAAGAGTTGCAAAAGCAGAAATGATAACAATAATAACAGAAAAACAACATCAAAGAAAGAGTAAAAATATAAATAGTACAAGGATAATTTCAAAAAGTAAAGCCAAATAACAAAGATTTTCTCCATGTCTGTCTCCATGTTTATGAGCGAGAGACATAAATATGAAGCCATAACATACCACAGCCATGCCGGCTTCGACGTTGCCCGGATTAACAAGGTCCGCTCAGATGTTGAGGAACCAGGACACGCTGATGAGAAGTGGAACAAGTCCACAAAAGATGAAAATAGGGCACCCAGTCAGGCCCAACTGATAGCTGCAATGGTCTGGTTTTCCCATAGTGAGCTGGTCCTCAATAAGCTGATCAGTCAAGTTAGAAATATTCATTTCAAAATGTATCCGTGTGTGGGATTATAATATTACCTTATGCCATGTTATACCCCTGATTAAAGATTGTGAATTATTATGTAGTTTTAGTTTGCATTATTCTCCTGAATTAGAAGAAGGTGATAACTATTACATTTGTTAAACTGATTTGCATTACATTAGACTGCTGATTTATTGTGAAAGAATTATATTGTTTTATGATGTCTGATTAGAAGAGAACAGAGCATACTGCCCCATCTCAGCAGGAGCAGATAAACAGGGAGCCAAGGTTGTAGCTTAGGCGCCGTGTGAGAGAAAGAATGTGAATGTTTAGGCTTTTATGACTAGGTGGGGGGGCCACTAGAGGCTATAAGAGTTTGATCAATGCTCCACCATTTTGAGATCTGATGCTGTCTGCATACAGTGTCCATCGGCCACATGTGTACATTAAAATCATCGTTTGACTCAACCCGGCCTGTGTCGTCCAGGCTCATTTACCACCACAAGGCTGATTTTTATTAGAACTCATCTCAACTAGTTAGTTTCACTTTTCACCTCCAGACTGGATTGTGACTGTTTCCTCATTTTTTCCTATTCTTGTTTCTCTGTTTATATCACACAGTCTTTTGAAAAAAAAAAAAATGGCTCAAGTGTTCTGAATGGAGCTTTAAAGGAGTGTTAGACAGGCTGAACAAGTCTTTAGCTTTTCTGCCTTTGGAGTAATGTGGCATTTGAAGTGATGATTGAGAGTCTCGGAGATGTTTTAAAAAAAAGAAGCTTTATGTACTTTTTGATAATCACACTCCCGGGTTACAGTCCTTTTATTTTCTAATTGTATAATTGGACACTTCGAATGAGTTTAAAGACTTAAGAAAGGCTGGCTGACTCTTTCTATAAAAAGTATATTAAACATAAGTCCTATGCAGTATAATGTGTTACACTCATTTTTGCTGTGACGTGATTAAGGACACGTCCCTCTGATTACGATGGTCCTTCAACATGTGCTAGACACAATTCAATTGCTTTTGACTGAGGATGAGTTAAGACACAATAAATGATATATCACAGTTTTTCTTTAACACCACTTTTAAATGCTGAAATCACAAAACCTTCAACACCAGGCTATTTGGAGAACATGAACTGACTCGCTTCCGATGACTATCTTCTGTTTTGCCACTGTGGACGCCTCCAATGCAGCATTAATATGATTCTTGTGGTCATCAAAGAAGATGTGAGGGCTGATCTTCTCAAGGGTGGGAGCTTTTTCACTCCCTCCCACAAACACAGTGTTCTCTGATCACTTCGTTGAGTGATTCTGATGGGCCGTCATCAGTGAGTATAATCTTACACGTTCTTCACTCTCAGGGTAATGCTACTTAAGTTTAGCATTCACTGCCTGCAGAACCTGAGAGCACAATATATCCCCCAAAATTTCTGTTTATTCAGGTGGAAACTAAAGAACTGTTTCAGAAAAGTACTTGCTTGTATTTATGTGGTGTTTCCTGCTGTGTGTGTGTCACCTCATCTCACCTACTGCTCTTGTGTCTGCTGTGATAACTCTTTATTCTTTCCCAGATTATTTCTGTTTCTCAGTATTTTCCTTAACAGGAATCAAACCAGAATCAAGCTATGAGTCATGTTGGCGATTTAATTTTACACTACAGGGAGCGCAGAATTATTAGGCAATAGTGTGTGTTCGATGTGGGCTCGTGGCAAATAAAGTTCTTCCACTCTGACATCATTCCCCGTCTCTGACCGGACATTATTACCAGGGAACAGTACCGAATCACGTTTCAGAGATAGTGGTCCAGGGCGTCCACTATAACAAGTGGTCCTTCGAGCAACCTAAGGATGTTTGCACTAAAGGTACGCTCCCTGGTCAGCATGCTTGCACAATTAGGAAGGAAAGGAACTGTGGAGCAGGAATTTGGGTCCCATGTGTCAAGGTTGCTTGAAAAACTGCCGCATGATTTGAGATCCAGCTTTAGTCCATACAGGGAGTGCAGAATTATTAGGCAAGTTGTATTTTTGAGGAATAATTTTATTATTGAACAACAACCATGTTCTCAATGAACCCAAAAAACTCATTAATATCAAAGCTGAATGTTTTTGGAAGTAGTTTTTAGTTTGTTTTTAGTTTTAGCTATTTTAGGGGGATATCTGTGTGTGCAGGTGACTATTACTGTGCATAATTATTAGGCAACTTAACAAAAAACAAATATATACCCATTTCAATTATTTATTTTTACCAGTGAAACCAATATAACATCTCCACATTCACAAATATACATTTCTGACATTCAAAAACAAAACAAAAACAAATCAGCGACCAATATAGCCACCTTTCTTTGCAAGGACACTCAAAAGCCTGCCATCCATGGATTCTGTCAGTGTTTTGATCTGTTCACCATCAACATTGCGTGCAGCAGCAACCACAGCCTCCCAGACACTGTTCAGAGAGGTGTACCGTTTTCCCTCCTTGTGAATCTCACATTTGATGATGGACCACAGGTTCTCAATGGGGTTCAGCTCAGGTGAACAAGGAGGCCATGTCATTAGCTTTTCTTCTTTTATACCCTTTCTTGCCAGCCACGCTGTGGAGTACTTGGACGCGTGTGATGGAGCATTGTCCTGCATGAAAATCATGTTTTTCTTGAAGGATGCAGACTTCTTCCTGTACCACTGCTTGAAGAAGGTGTCTTCCAGAAACTGGCAGTAGGACTGGGAGTTGAGCTTGACTCCATCCTCAACCCGAAAAGGCCCCACAAGCTCATCTTTGATGATACCAGCCCAAACCAGTACTCCACCTCCACCTTGCTGGCGTCTGAGTCGGACTGGAGCTCTCTGCCCTTTACCAATCCAGCCACGGGCCCATCCATCTGGCCCATCAAGACTCACTCTCATTTCATCAGTCCATAAAACCTTAGAAAAATCAGTCTTGAGATATTTCTTGGCCCAATCTTGACGTTTCAGCTTGTGTGTCTTGTTCAGTGGTGGTCGTCTTTCAGCCTTTCTTACCTTGGCCATGTCTCTGAGTATTGCACACCTTGTGCTTTTGGGCACTCCAGTGACGTTGCAGCTCTGAAATATGGCCAAACTGGTGGCAAGTGGCATCTTGGCAGCTGCACGCTTGACTTTTCTCAGTTCATGGGCAGTTATTTTGCGCCTTGGTTTTTCCACACGCTTCTTGCGACCCTGTTGACTATTTTGAATGAAACGCTTGATTGTTCGATGATCACGCTTCAGAAGCTTTGCAATTTTGAGACTGCTGCATCCCTCTGCAAGATATCTCACTATTTTTGACTTTTCTGAGCCTGTCGAGTCCTTCTTTTGACCCATTTTGCCAAAGGAAAGGACGTTGCCTAATAATAATTATTCTGTCCCCTGCGTGCGTGGTTCTGGTACACGAAGTGACAGATAGCTAAACATATGCCGTAAGCACTGAAAGCGTTGAATGATGAGTCAGGCGTGAAAGTAAAGTTGAGGGCTGTTTACTTGTTTGTCTTCATCAACGTACAACTTACAGTGATTTCCCAGAACTTGTGAAACTACAAAAAATACAAAAAGAAATATGCTCAATAAAGAATTATGCATTTGCTTCACATGGCGAACAGATCTAGGCATTTATATATACATCTCTCCAAATATGCATAAAATCAATAAAATATACAACACTCACTACTTATAAAGATGAAACACAATTCAAACTTACAAACAAAGCTTCTCCATGGCATAACACAGGTGGATGCTTAAGGATTAAACAGGGAGACTTCTGGTACGCCTCATTGTGCAAATCCCAATACTAAAATGGCTTCCTGCATTACCCCACTCATGTGACTCTAAACATCCAATAGGAAACTCTTCCTGTATCACCCCACTCATGTGACTCTAAACATCCAATAGGAATACAAGCCAAACCACATAAAAATTCACTTGACCGCAGTCTCCAAGCTAACCACTAGGAGATGCTAAAATTCTCAATGTGCACATAACATTACACTCCCCGCCTGGTATTGAACACAATACCACTATCAATTTCTTAGCAGTTCAATCAGCTAAAGAAAATAACACATTGACTGTCCATGGTAGATAATCAGATAGACAAAAGTACCACTACTTCGGTTACTGGTCTAAAGAAGGTCTTAATGGTACCTCCTTTCGTGACCCTCAGTTCGAGTTTCCTGACCTTTCCATCACTGTCTGGGTAAGCCTTGGTGACAAGAGCCATTGGCCACTGATTTCTTTTTACCTGAGGGTCTTTGAGCAACACCAAGTCCCCTTCCTTGACATTGGGCTGACTATTTTGCCACTTGCTTCGATTTTGAAGAGTAGAGAGATATTCTCGCCTCCATCTCTCCCAAAATGTATTCGCCAAGTGCTGAACACGTTTCCACTGCTGACGATACATATCTGTAGCTTCAAATGATCCTGGAGGAGCAAGAGGGGTGCAGACCTTCTGTGTCAAGATCATTGCTGGAGTCAGAAGAAACGGTGAATCTGGATCACTTGAGATGGGAGCAAGAGGCCTTGCATTTATTATCGCTCCTACTTCAGCCATAAGGGTCGAAAGCACTTCATGAGTGAGATGCTTTTCATGTTTGTTATTGTATTTGCAGCTCAGCAGGCCGAAGCAACTTTAAACATTTTCAGAAGCTATATTTAAAGCTGTCTAATTTTTCTGTTTGTCTTCAAAGTTTAGGAGCTGTGTCTCAGTTTCACTAAGGTTCCTCTTATGACGCTCTCCCTCCTCGATTTTTCAAAAAGGTTTTCCTCACTATAGCACCATTTGTACAATCCATTGTAAATAGTAGTTTGTCTTCTGGTGTTGTACCTGTGAATCTTAAACATGCAGTGATTCAACAACAAAATCACTGCATGTTCAAAATGAAAAAAACAAGATGGCTGCTAGGGTGCAGACACACAGCTTGGCAGGTCCTGTGCGTTTGCCAAAAAACCCACCTAAAAAACCATCTAAAAACCCCTGGATCTTGACATCAACTTGTCGTTTTGTTTTTATACATTTTTATCTTCTGTGGAGTTCGACATGTCCAAGAAAGCTGGATAATTATACCACTTTCCCAGCCAAATGGAGTCAACATCTTTTGTTCACAAGATTCTTGGATTTTGGTCATGCCAGACCACCCCCAGGTAAATATGAACAGTCAGATATACCACAACTGTCGCTGGAGATTCTGAAACTTGTTCTGATGCTACTTTTGGCTGGTGATATAGAACTAAATCCTGGACCTAATTCAAACATCAGTGATTTGGACTGGCTACAACTAATTAGCCTAGTTAGCCTAGGCCTGCCTGGGCCTCCACCTCAGCTGCCTGGGCCTCCATTTCAGCTTCCTGGGCCTCCATTTCAGCTAGCTGGGCTTACACCTCAGTTGCTCGGCCTCCACCTCGGCTGCCAGGGCGTACACCTCAGCTGCCTGGGCCTCCATTTCAGCTGCCTGGGCCTCCATTTCAGCTGCCTGGGCCTCCATTTCAGCTGCCTGGGCCTCCATTTCAGCTAGCTGGGCTTTCACCTCAGTTGCTCGGGCCTCCACCTCGGCTGCCTGAGCCTCCACCTCGGCTGCCTGGGCCTCCAACTCAGCTGCCTGGGCCTCCAACTCAGCTGCCTGGGCCTCCAACTCAGCTGCATGGGCCTCCACCTCGGCTGCCTGGGCTTACACCTCAGCTGCCTGGGCCTCTAACTCAGCTGCCTGGGCCTCTAACTCAGCTGCCTGGGCCTCTAACTCAGCTGCCTGGGCCTCCATCTCAGCTAGCTGGGCTTACACCTCAGCTAGCTGGGCCTCCACCTCAGCTGCCTGGGCCTACACTTCAGCTGCCTGGGCCTCCAGCTCAGCTGCTCGGACCTCCACCTAGGCTGTCTGGGCTTACACCTCAGCTGCCTGGGCCTCCATTTCAGCTGCCTGGGCCTCCATTTCAGCTGCCTGGGCCTCCATTTCAGCTGCCTGGGCCTCCATTTCAGCTAGCTGGGCTTTCACCTCAGTTGCTTGGGCCTCCACCTCGGCTGCCAGGGCTTACACCTCAGCTGCCTGGGCCTCCAACTCAGCTGCCTGGGCCTCCATTTCAGCTGCCTGGGCCTCCATTTCAGCTGCCTGGGCCTCCACCTCGGCTGCCTGGGTCTCCACCTCAGTTGCCTGGGCCTCTAACTCAGCTGCCTGGGCCTCCATCTCAGCTAGCTGGGCTTACACCTCAGCTAGCTGGGCCTCCACCTCAGCTGCCTGGGCCTACACTTCAGCTGCCTGGGCCTACACTTCAGCTGCCTGGGCCTCCACCTCAGCTGCTCGGACCTCCACCTAGGCTGTCTGGGCTTCCACCTCAGCTAGCTGGGCCTCCACCTCAGCTGCCTGGGCCTCCACCTCGGCTGCCTGGGCCCCCACCTGCTGTACCCAAACTACACTCTCCGGTAAAGGGTTTCTCATCATTAAATGCTCATAGTATTGTCAACAAAAGGACAAGAAATCCTGCTATTAAAATTTACAGAGGAACAAAGATCTGCAAGACATTTAATCAGGCTAAAGTAATCTGGGACACTAAAAATAAACCAAAGGGGCTTCTATGTGGACACATTAACATTCGCAGTATGTTACCAAAGCATGAGCAACTGGAACATATTCTAAGCAATTCCAATATTTCTATTTTGGGTATCTCTGAATCTTGGCTCACAAGTTCTTCTCCTGAGTCTGCGGTTGTCTTTCCAGAGTACACAGTATTCAGAAGGGATAGAATTGGAACAAGAGGAGGAGGAATACTTGTGTATGTAAAAAAACACCTGGATTGCTCTTTACTTAGTTCACCAATAGATGTCGAAATAGAACATATTTCTGTTAAAATCACTCTTTCCCCAGAAATGTCATTTACGTTGATCTGTTTATATCGCCCTCCTTCAGCAAAGAATATTTTTTATGAACAACTACAGATATTACTTAAATATCATGCTATAAATAATAAGTCTAATGAAATAATTGTAATGGGAGATTTTAATGTCAACTGGGACTGTGAAAAGGACACAAAAACACTCAAGGACATAATGGAGACTTTGAACTTTACTCAACACATTGAACAACCCACAAGAATAACAAGATACTCTAAAACTAAAATAGATCTGGTTTTCAGTAATAAGCCCGAGCGAATTATTAAATCTTATAATTTTATCACTGGTATTTCAGACCACAATTTTATATTATTTTCTAGAAAACTTATAAAATCACGGGTTAAGAATGACTTTCAAAGTTCATCTAATAGGAGATCCTTTTATGAATTCATACCAAGAAGTCAGCGACAAAATGTAGCAGAAGCATTAGCATCAGTTAACTGGGAGCCTTTATTGTGTAGTGATGATCCACAATTCTGCAGCAGTCACTTCACTGACATTGTCAAGGATGTTATATCAACATACTCCATTAGAGGTCGACAAAAAATAAAGACAACATCTAATTTGCCCTGGTTAAACAAAGAGTGCAAGAATTTAATGAAAACAAGAGATCAATTACTAAAGCAGTTCCTGAAAACAGGTCTAACTCTGGATAGACAGAGATTTACTTCAATGCGGAATAAAGTAACAAGAAGTTTGAGACGGGCCAAAGCAAAATTTTTTATAAATATAATTGAAAGAGCCAAAGGTAATGGTAAAATTATCTGGCAACACTTAACTAAATTACTTGGCCGTCATTCAAACAAAAGTAAAAACACAATTGAACTTTATGTAAATAACTCTATTGTTAGAGAGCCTCTATCTATTGCCAGTAACTTAAACACTTTCTTTATTTCATCTGTTAAGGAGATCAGTCAGAGCTTTGACTCAGTCGTATGCTCTGATAATGTGAATGATGTTGGTCAAAATTTGTTCACCATCACTCATATTTCAGACACTGAAGTTGCTAAACTAATTACAGGTTTAAAACAATCAAAAGCACTTGATGTATATGGTATTAACACAAACTTCCTAAAGGAACATATGGATTTGCTTGTACGTCCAACAACTCATGTTTTGAATATGTCTTTCAAACACTCCATTGTTCCAACAGATTGGAAAATTGCTGCAGTTACACCAATTTTCAAAGCAGGTGTGAAGACTGACATGGCTAATTATCGCCCCATAAGCATACTCCCGGTCGTATCTAAAATAGCTGAGAAGTGGGTGGTTAAACTCCTCACTGCTCACCTAGAAAACACCCAACCCTCATTACATCCATTGCAGTTTGGCTTTCGGGCACATCACTCCACAGATACTGCCCTGTGTATGTTAGTGGAGAACTTGAAGAGCTTGCTGGACAAGAGTCCCTGTGTTGGATTGTTTGATGGTAGTGTGACAAGTCCATTGTGTCTGAATAACAACAAGAGTCATTTCTTATGAACTGAAAGTAAAACAAAAATTAATCAGATCAATAGGACAATTCTTGACATTTTTCATTTTCACAAAAAAGGTGTTAAACATTTAAAGAGTTGCAAAAGCAGAAATGATAACTGCGTTCTTAACCATCAATACACAGTTATAAGGACAAGACATGATTTTGTGTACAAGTTCTTAAAGATGGATGACTGATAGTCAGGTTTAAGGGTGCAGTCAGGACTGAACATAACTGGCATCTCTTTAGTTTTTCTCCGTTTGGGTTTACATTTAAAAAGAAGACTGGCCATTTTAATGCCACAGATTATCATCATGATATTCCATAATTACTGGGAGACCAAGGTAATGAAAAAAAATATGCTGCTAATGCTTCCCCTCAGCATCCAAGTAGATACACCAATTGTATCAAACATCACCTCATTCTCGAGTTATCACATCAACACCTGGTGGGATGACAATACCCTTCAGCCTTTTGTGGCTGATAGGATAAAAGGTATGGGGGGTTTTTTTCTCATTTTTTTTTACTCTACCCTGTTTCTTATGACTGTAACTGGGATTAGTTCCTGATCTATGTTTTGCAAGCAGTTTAGAGGAGTCAGGAATAAACTAGTGTAACAGGTCTGTAAAAGGTTCTTCCTGATACAGACCTGTTGTATCAGCCTTTTTCTTTGTTTAAGCAAAAATAATCTTAACCATCTCCAGTCAGTCTAGAAAAACTGCTGGAAGGCTCTTAACAAAGAAACGAAAACAGAAAGCACATTACATCAGTTTTATTATCATTACACCGGCTTCCAGTACATTTTTGAATTTATATCAAAATTTTTGATTGTTTGATGGTGGTGTGACAAGTCTATTGGGTCTGAATAATGAGAAGAGTCATTTCTTATGACCTGAAAGTAAAACAAAAATTAATCAGACCAATTAGTTCAATTCTTGACATTTTTCATTTTCACAAAAAAGGTGTTAAACATTGTGATGGCAGATTTTTTTTCTCATATATTAATCACAAATTTAATCATATTACATTAGTTATAATAATATCACTTTCTCACTTTACTATAGTAAGAGCACTCCTGTCACTACTTTACATGCATGTGGAAAGTTAACACAGTGAGGCCATTGTAATGGGAGACATTAAACAGATAGTGGGACTCCTTCTGCTTATCAGGGATGTAAATCTTTAGGTGACGGCCAAGCAGAAAACAAGGTCATAATTCTCTCTGTGAGGGAGAAGGTATAGCCCCCCCGTGAGAGGGGCCAACATGTAAGAGTTTGTGGAATGTTCTTTGTCTGTGTCTCTGTATATAAGATGTAAGGGCGGTGGCCACAATTCAGAGATGGTCCTGGTGTTTCACTGGGATGCTCTCTCCACATTGCAATGTGTTTATTAAACCCACTTCAAATCAAGCTCACTGGGTGTGTTGCAGGTTATTGTTAAATTTTCCACAACAACATTTAAAGAGTTGCAAAAGCAGAAATGATAACAATAATAACAGAAAAACAACATCAAAGAAAGAGTAAAAATATAAATAGTACAAGGATAATTTCAAAAAGTAAAGCCAAATAACAAAGATTTTCTCCATGTCTGTCTCCATGTTTATGAGCGAGAGACATAAATATGAAGCCATAACATACCACAGCCATGCCGGCTTCGACGTTGCCCAGATTAACAAGGTCCGCTCAGATGTTGAGGAACCAGGACACGCTGATGAGAAGTGGAACAAGTCCACAAAAGATGAAAATAGGGCACCCAGTCAGGCCCAACTGATAGCTGCAATGGTCTGGTTTTCCCATAGTGAGCTGGTCCTCAATAAGCTGATCAGTCAAGTTAGAAATATTCATTTCAAAATGTATCCGTGTGTGGGATTATAATATTACCTTATGCCATGTTATACCCCTGATTAAAGATTGTGAATTATTATGTAGTTTTAGTTTGCATTATTCTCCTGAATTAGAAGAAGGTGATAACTATTACATTTGTTAAACTGATTTGCATTACATTAGACTGCTGATTTATTGTGAAAGAATTATATTGTTTTATGATGTCTGATTAGAAGAGAACAGAGCATACTGCCCCATCTCAGCAGGAGCAGATAAACAGGGAGCCAAGGTTGTAGCTTAGGCGCCGTGTGAGAGAAAGAATGTGAATGTTTAGGCTTTTATGACTAGGTGGGGGGGCCACTAGAGGCTATAAGAGTTTGATCAATGCTCCACCATTTTGAGATCTGATGCTGTCTGCATACAGTGTCCATCGGCCACATGTGTACATTAAAATCATCGTTTGACTCAACCCGGCCTGTGTCGTCCAGGCTCATTTACCACCACAAGGCTGATTTTTATTAGAACTCATCTCAACTAGTTAGTTTCACTTTTCACCTCCAGACTGGATTGTGACTGTTTCCTCATTTTTTCCTATTCTTGTTTCTCTGTTTATATCACACAGTCTTTTGAAAAAAAAAATATGGCTCAAGTGTTCTGAATGGAGCTTTAAAGGAGTGTTAGACAGGCTGAACAAGTCTTTAGCTTTTCTGCCTTTGGAGTAATGTGGCATTTGAAGTGATGATTGAGAGTCTCGGAGATGTTTTAAAAAAAAGAAGCTTTATGTACTTTTTGATAATCACACTCCCGGGTTACAGTCCTTTTATTTTCTAATTGTATAATTGGACACTTCGAATGAGTTTAAAGACTTAAGAAAGGCTGGCTGACTCTTTCTATAAAAAGTATATTAAACATAAGTCCTATGCAGTATAATGTGTTACACTCATTTTTGCTGTGACGTGATGAAGGACACGTCCCTCTGATTACGATGGTCCTTCAACATGTGCTAGACACAATTCAATTGCTTTTGACTGAGGATGAGTTAAGACACAATAAATGATATATCACAGTTTTTCTTTAACACCACTTTTAAATGCTGAAATCACAAAACCTTCAACACCAGGCTATTTGGAGAACATGAACTGACTCGCTTCCGATGACTATCTTCTGTTTTGCCACTGTGGACGCCTCCAATGCAGCATTAATATGATTCTTGTGGTCATCAAAGAAGATGTGAGGGCTGATCTTCTCAAGGGTGGGAGCTTTTTCACTCCCTCCCACAAACACAGTGTTCTCTGATCACTTCGTTGAGTGATTCTGATGGGCCGTCATCAGTGAGTATAATCTTACACGTTCTTCACTCTCAGGGTAATGCTACTTAAGTTTAGCATTCACTGCCTGCAGAACCTGAGAGCACAATATATCCCCCAAAATTTCTGTTTATTCAGGTGGAAACTAAAGAACTGTTTCAGAAAAGTACTTGCTTGTATTTATGTGGTGTTTCCTGCTGTGTGTGTGTCACCTCATCTCACCTACTGCTCTTGTGTCTGCTGTGATAACTCTTTATTCTTTCCCAGATTATTTCTGTTTCTCAGTATTTTCCTTAACAGGAATCAAACCAGAATCAAGCTATGAGTCATGTTGGCGATTTAATTTTACACTACAGGGAGCGCAGAATTATTAGGCAATAGTGTGTGTTCGATGTGGGCTCGTGGCAAATAAAGTTCTTCCACTCTGACATCATTCCCCGTCTCTGACCGGACATTATTACCAGGGAACAGTACCGAATCACGTTTCAGAGATAGTGGTCCAGGGCGTCCACTATAACAAGTGGTCCTTCGAGCAACCTAAGGATGTTTGCACTAAAGGTACGCTCCCTGGTCAGCATGCTTGCACAATTAGGAAGGAAAGGAACTGTGGAGCAGGAATTTGGGTCCCATGTGTCAAGGTTGCTTGAAAAACTGCCGCATGATTTGAGATCCAGCTTTAGTCCATACAGGGAGTGCAGAATTATTAGGCAAGTTGTATTTTTGAGGAATAATTTTATTATTGAACAACAACCATGTTCTCAATGAACCCAAAAAACTCATTAATATCAAAGCTGAATGTTTTTGGAAGTAGTTTTTAGTTTGTTTTTAGTTTTAGCTATTTTAGGGGGATATCTGTGTGTGCAGGTGACTATTACTGTGCATAATTATTAGGCAACTTAACAAAAAACAAATATATACCCATTTCAATTATTTATTTTTACCAGTGAAACCAATATAACATCTCCACATTCACAAATATACATTTCTGACATTCAAAAACAAAACAAAAACAAATCAGCGACCAATATAGCCACCTTTCTTTGCAAGGACACTCAAAAGCCTGCCATCCATGGATTCTGTCAGTGTTTTGATCTGTTCACCATCAACATTGCGTGCAGCAGCAACCACAGCCTCCCAGACACTGTTCAGAGAGGTGTACCGTTTTCCCTCCTTGTGAATCTCACATTTGATGATGGACCACAGGTTCTCAATGGGGTTCAGCTCAGGTGAACAAGGAGGCCATGTCATTAGTTTTTCTTCTTTTATACCCTTTCTTGCCAGCCACGCTGTGGAGTACTTGGACGCGTGTGATGGAGCATTGTCCTGCATGAAAATCATGTTTTTCTTGAAGGATGCAGACTTCTTCCTGTACCACTGCTTGAAGAAGGTGTCTTCCAGAAACTGGCAGTAGGACTGGGAGTTGAGCTTGACTCCATCCTCAACCCGAAAAGGCCCCACAAGCTCATCTTTGATGATACCAGCCCAAACCAGTACTCCACCTCCACCTTGCTGGCGTCTGAGTCGGACTGGAGCTCTCTGCCCTTTACCATCCAGCCACGGGCCCATCCATCTGGCCCATCAAGACTCACTCTCATTTCATCAGTCCATAAAACCTTAGAAAAACCAGTCTTGAGATATTTCTTGGCCCAGTCTTGACGTTTCAGCTTGTGTGTCTTGTTCAGTGGTGGTCGTCTTTCAGCCTTTCTTACCTTGGCCATGTCTCTGAGTATTGCACACCTTGTGCTTTTGGGCACTCCAGTGACGTTGCAGCTCTGAAATATGGCCAAACTGGTGGCAAGTGGCATCTTGGCAGCTGCACGCTTGACTTTTCTCAGTTCATGGGCAGTTATTTTGCGCCTTGGTTTTTCCACACGCTTCTTGCGACCCTGTTGACTATTTTGAATGAAACGCTTGATTGTTCGATGATCACGCTTCAGAAGCTTTGCAATTTTGAGACTGCTGCATCCCTCTGCAAGATATCTCACTATTTTTGACTTTTCTGAGCCTGTCGAGTCCTTCTTTTGACCCATTTTGCCAAAGGAAAGGACGTTGCCTAATAATAATTATTCTGTCCCCTGCGTGCGTGGTTCTGGTACACGAAGTGACAGATAGCTAAACATATGCCGTAAGCACTGAAAGCGTTGAATGATGAGTCAGGCGTGAAAGTAAAGTTGAGGGCTGTTTACTTGTTTGTCTTCATCAACGTACAACTTACAGTGATTTCCCAGAACTTGTGAAACTACAAAAAATACAAAAAGAAATATGCTCAATAAAGAATTATGCATTTGCTTCACATGGCGAACAGATCTAGGCATTTATATATACATCTCTCCAAATATGCATAAAATCAATAAAATATACAACACTCACTACTTATAAAGATGAAACACAATTCAAACTTACAAACAAAGCTTCTCCATGGCATAACACAGGTGGATGCTTAAGGATTAAACAGGGAGACTTCTGGTATGCCTCATTGTGCAAATCCCAATACTAAAATGGCTTCCTGCATTACCCCACTCATGTGACTCTAAACATCCAATAGGAATACAAGCCAAACCACATAAAAATTCACTTGACCGCAGTCTCCAAGCTAACCACTAGGAGATGCTAAAATTCTCAATGTGCACATAACATTACAATTATGCACACCTGATATAGGGTGTTGATGTCATTAGACCACACCCCTTCTCATTACCAGTGTTGGGTAAGTTACTTTAAATTAGTTAGTTACATTACTAGTTACTTCTATCAAAAGTAACTCAGTTACTTCAAGTTACTCGTTACTTTCAGAGTAACTAGTTACTAGGGAAAGTAACTTTGGTTTTACTCAGAATTCTCTTGTTAATGTGTTGCTTCCGTAACTGGATACCCAGCCAGACTGCCAGTCTTCTAACTTGCTTACTTGCCACAAGTGCACTGTGCCACCTACCAATAGAAAGGAAAAAATAATGTGCACATTTCCACGGGAGAAATCCCACGCCTGATTCTATCGTAGCCTGCTTTTTACATCCAACACAAAAACTGCAGTCGTGGTGCTTTCGATTGTACTCAGAACTCGGAAATTCTGCCTTCTGAATAGGAAGATGTTGGTAACACCAGACTGCAGATGAGCTGCATACAGGGCTGGACTGGGACAAAAAAAAATTGTCCCGGGCATTTTGACTAGAGACTGGCCCACCGTTATAGGAAAAATCATAAAGCCTTTGAATGAAAATAAACACTGTTGTGACAGTGATGTACACTGTTCTGATGGTATATATGTATCAATCTATCAATCGTTTGTTGCAAGACTCAGATAATTATTTTTTTTTAAAGTGAGACATTTTAAATGAGAATAAGAAAGTATTTCCTTGTGCCCCCCTTTCCCTGTTAATGCTCTACATGGACCTCTGGCAACACTTTGCTAGATCCGCACCTGCACAGTTACCAGCTGTCAGCTACATAGAAAAGGATCCTGGGGTTATTTGTCTCTCAGAAACAGTTCATAACTTCCCTTCAACTCATTCATGTCACCTAAAAGGTAAACCTGTTTCTCCATCACAGCTCTGATGATTCAGTAAGGACATCTCCTGGTTTCGTCTTCATGTTTCCATCTCACCACATAACCAAACCGACATCATGACCCGCAGGTTTACAGCTGTGGCTCCAGCAAACATCAGCTGTACTAGAAATTAATATTAAATAAATTCTAACAACAGCTGATCAAGCTTAAACGCGCTGCTGTTGTTTAGCGCGACATCCGCTGGTTTCCTCTTTCTGGCGCAAAGTGGGCGATAAACAAACAAGAGAGAAAAGCCGATCAGCTGATCATTGATCAGTTTCATGATTGAAGTAGAAACAGGAGAGGGAGGGTGAGAGAAGAAGAGGCAGCTCTGCAGCAAAGACGCAGAATAACTCCAGCTTTGTGTCTTTTTCATTGTAGCTGAAGTCTGGGACAAACTGTTCCTTTTCACCTCAATAAGAAACGCGTAATATTTTCTCTGAATGCGAGACGATTCCGTTTTTTACAGGACGGTTGGCAACTCTAATAATTAACCTTATGAACAAAATAAAGTTCAACATCAGTAACATAGCAGCCACCCAGCTGTATAGAAACTCCGTCATGCTAGCTAGCACGCAGTACGAAAAAGTCAGCATAACGAAAATAAACTCCACCTAAACTTGGTTCATATCTGACCCAGATAGACTGCAGGTTATAACTTCTTACCTGAAGTTCAGTTCACCTGATACTCGGACCGGCGGCTGCTTCGGGTCTCTCCTCTTGCCTCCCTTTTCCTTCATCCACCTGCTGGCTTCCACCACTTGCTAATGTTATTGAATCTGTGGAAGCTCCGCGATAGCCACCACACGAAGTAACGAATAACGAGCCTATCTAAATCCCAGTAACGAGTAACGCGTTCCCGGTTTTGGCATAATAACTAGTTACCGTGCTCGTTACCACAATAATAACGTAGTTACTGTAACGCGTTACTTAATAACGCGTTAGTCCCAACACTGCTCATTACAGAGATGCACATCACCTAATATGCTTAATTGGTAGTAGGCTTTTGAGCCTATACAGCTTGGAGTAAGACAACATGCATGAAGAGGATGATGTGGACAAAATACTCATTTGCCTAATAATTCTGCACTCCCTGTAGTTATAACTTGCCATCTTTCACTTTACATTATCATAGTTTGTTTTTAAGGATTTGTTTGAGAGTAGATAAATGTATATATTTACAAGGAGTGACTCTTTTGTGCAGCCTAAAATAAAGTTGGCTATTATCTGCTTCATACGTGTTTCATACCTGATGTTGCTTAATTTTGCCATAACTTAAGCCCCCCCACGTGTGGCATTGTAGAGGAACTCATTAGTGATTAACACAGTGGTTATTGTGACTGTAGCCAAGGTAAACACAATAATCCTGTTACCTTTGTGCTCGCCTTCACTGGCAGGCATCGCATGGACTAAATGAAATGCTCATTTCAAACACCCTCCATAAATTAAAGCAACTTACTGCTGTTATGTTCTCCTCCCCACTCTTGAGTCCTGGGAGGTCTGGGCCTCTTTGCTTTGGCTGCTGCCCCCGCGACCCGGCCTCGGATAAAGCGGATGAAGATGGATGGATGGATGGATTTTAAAGTTGTGTTCTGGTTATTTTTATTTTTATTTTTATATTTTATTATTCTATTTATTTATCTGTTATTTGAAAATAATAATACATTGATCATTATTTTTATGTAATTGAGTACCAAGGCTGACATACTTGCTTTTTATAACTGGCAGAAATAAGGCGATCATCAAAGCTTGAAGTGAAAACACAAAGTCATACACACTGAGTGTCGCACATGATACAAATTCTACTTCTAAGCATAAATTATTTTGATTTTTTTTCACTGCATTTTATCTACTGATAAGAAAGTGATATCTTGCCATCTGGTTATAAATATTTCCGACATTAAAACTGTTGTGAATGACGAACTGGCATTTAATCTGACGCAAATCTCTCATGAAGCTACAGCCACAAAGATACCGGTTTCTTTATTTTATACATGTGACCCTTTCGTAAATACTACTAACACCACCGCATTTACCAATATAAGCAAAGATAAGAAACACAAAAAACAGAAATCACTCTCCAGTTTGTGTTGCTCTCTGTCGCCCTCTGTTGTTCAGCTCTGAACATAAAGTTTTGTTTCCGAGGAAATGAAACCTTGCTTGCTATAAAAATCAGCCCATTTCAGAGCAGACACAGGGCAGATAAAGACATGGACCCCGGTGAGTCATGTCTTGTTTTGATCCCTTTTGGGAGCTGCTGGTTTCACCTCAGCAGGAATAGCTGCAGGCATGATGTCGTCTGCTGCAGTTGCTAATGGAGGAGGAGTGGCAGCTGGAAGTGTGGCGGCTGCTTTGCAGTCAGCAGGTAAATTAATAATTAGATGTTTCATTAGGATTTTAACTTGCAACAACATGCAAAAAGAAAAAGTTCATCAAAATATCATAATTTTAGATTAGATAATTGCATCTGTTGTATGCTTTTGACAGCTTCTTTGTGTCATGGTGCTGCAGGTGCAGCTGGTCTGTCAGCTACTGCTGGTGCTGGAGCAGCAGTGGGATGGTTGGTGAGTTTCATCAGCTGAAAATCATGTAGAACTCATATATTTGCTTCATGCCAAAACTGGAAGTCTTGTTATTCTCTCAAGATTGTTTTTAATCATTGTGTTGTGTTTTCATGATGATAATTTTTATACATTTATATTAAAATTAACTATTATGGTGCAAAGCTTGTGTGTATCATTAGTACAGCTAACTGTGTTCAATACACTTAATCCTTTGTGAAAGAGTAAAGGGATAAATGTGAGTATTAAGTAGTTTTAGTTTAAAAAGCTCATACAGGCTACTCCACCTTCTAATGTTACAGTCCCTTGGTGCCTTCTTTCCAGGCCTCTTAAATCATCCCAGGTGAACAAGTGCAATGATCAAGAGGGGAGCTGCTGCTAACTGGTGTGACTGATAAGATCTGACCTATAGTGCTTCTCAGGGTTTATCATATGAGGGAAAGCAGGGGATACACTTGGACTTCAATAAAAAAGCTGAACCAGACTTCCTGTATAGAGGTGCCCGTCCTGCAGATCAACAATCCAGCCTGTCTTATCAAAGCAAGAAACCTTCAGAGGTTGCAAAGGTACAGACATTCTGTATTTTTCACGAGTTGTCATTGCAGATTTCCATCCTCTATACTCAGTATACTGTTAATGCCTTTGTATCTTTTAATGCCTGTTTATGTCTTTATACTAGACACTATAAAGTTGGTGTGAAGGTGGAATTCAGTGAAGGAATCTAAGCATCATCAGCTTAACTTCAAATTCACCTCTATTTCACTTGATGTAACGTAACTCTGATCACAGCCACTGTAATAGACGGGCTTATAGATGGACTTTTTTTTTAAATCTTAAACTTTAATTTACATTTGACCTTTTGTATTGTCTTTATTGTCTGACTGAGTACCTGAAGTTCTGTTTATTTAAGCCCTTTCTGTACAGTGCTTTGTGACTGCTTTTCTATGAAAAGTGCTTAATAAATAAACCTTACTCATCTCTCTTTTGATTAACAGCACATATTTCAATAATAATACTTTGGATCTTCATCCTGAAATATTGTTTCTGTGTGAGGAAATCCAATTCTGCTATTGCAGCTCTATCACATAGTGCAGACTTTTTTTTTTACATAAAATATTTTTTATGAACATAATGTCACAAAAAATGCTTTCATCACTTCTGCCATCCCTTCTGATCTGCTCATTCAGGTGTTGAAGTGGTTTGTTTTTCACTCAACAGTGAAAAGAAAACCATCAGCTGATTTTCACAAACAGCTGATTTACTAAGAAGCATTTGATATAATTCAAAATTTATAAAACATTGATACTGTAGAAAAAAACACAACAGACCACAGATGAGATAAAGATGTTTGTTTGTTAATTTATTTGCATTTATGAAGCATTATGGAAACATACTTTTCAAGTTCACATGTTTCCAGCAGTTATAAAATCCAATCAACAGATTGCTATTTATTGTTAGTTTGGTGAGAGCACCAGACATGCCACTGTGCCGACCTCCAATGCAGCATCAACATGACACTGCTGGTCATCAAAGAAGATGTGAGGCTTGATCCTCTGCAGTGTAGGACCTTTGTTAGCCCCTCCCACAAACACAGCTTCATCAAGCTCCAGATCCCAGGTGCGCAGAGTGTTTAAAGCTCTGTAGCCGTCACAGCCTGCCCCTCGAGATGTCACCAGGTAGGTACGAATGGGACACTTCTTGTACAAGCCTCTATTATGCAACTTTTTCTGCAGTTTTATTAAAACCTCCAAGAATCCTTTGAATGGTCCCTGAATAAAGAAAAGAGAAGAAGAGCAGAGACTCAACACATGACAATCTGGTCAAAGCAGGAAAGTGCATTTGGATAATTTAGCTGATATCAGTTTATGTGAATGTAATTAGCAAAGATTTTCTTTTCTATTACTAAATATATATTGCTTACAACAGTGCAGAAGGCCAACATAACTGTAACCATATAGTTAAATTAGTTGTTTTTTTGAAAAATATTAAAAGAAGATGGAATGTGTTTCTATCATCTATCTTTCATACCTCGTTCATTGGAATTTCGACATTTTGCTCCTCATTGTTCAAGTATTCTTGTAGTCCACTCTTGAACACGAGCTCTGACTCATCAGAGAAGAGGACAGCGTCGCCATCAAAGGCAACACGCAGCTGATTCTCAGACTCTGTGATGATGTTTGTTGGGGTGAACATGATAGCAGCTGCTACACCTGATGTAGGGACATTCATTCACAGTAACACACAGAGTCATTAAAGTACAACAGCAGAAACTGCACTTTGTCTTAAAATTAGCACCACATTTAACACTTTTACCTTCATTCAAAGCTTCCTGAACCTTCAACCCTGGTTTATCAGACAGGTACAGGTGGGTGTTGTTTCTTTGTAACTCATTCACAAGTTGATCTTCAGTCACAGGTAACAGAGTGATAAGTTCTTCCAGCCCTGCAAACAAGAAGGAATGAAAAGGCTGCTGGACAATCTGATTTACCAAATCTGTTTAGATTCATCAGAGTAGTGTTAGCAATAGTGTTACTATTACTTACTTATATCTATTATTTTTGTATTGACTTGCTTTTAGAGTACTTACACTTTCAAGTGTATTCTACTTTATAAGATTCTGTTTTAGTGTTTTTGTTGTCTTATTGTAAGCCTGTCATTAATCTATTTAAAAATTTGAAGGGCATGAAAAGTGCTGTACAAATGAAGCCTGAATGATTTAGAAAAGGTATTGGGGTAAACAAGAGTTGATCAGAATCACTTAGAAGTGGAAAGATTGTCTCAGTCTCAGTCTAATTGTTTCCATTTATCCATTTTCTCAAAATTTAGAAGTTTCCTCATAAGACACATGTATTTGAAATAATAGTAAGTGTGTTTGGAGGTATCATAAACTCACCATGTTCACGGATCCGATTCATGAGAAAGTCTGATGATGAGCTGTCATTGATGAGTTTGACTTTAAAGAGCTCCTCACTGTCAGGGTAATGGTTTGTGAGTTCAGCATTGACTGCCTTCAGAGCCTGAGAGCAGGACAAGGAAGATAAATTAAATTCGAGTGAATGTTAAGTAACTGTGTGAGTGCAGTATTTGTGTGCAGGTTTCTGTGGTGCTTTGTCTTATGTGGTATATTCTCATCTTTCACATAACCACTACATGCAATTTTGTGTATGTGTTTTTCCCCTCATAATATATGACCTTAACAAATTTGAAGGCAGGGCCATAGCCCTGCTGTTCTTGCTTGAAGAGGAGTCCTGAAGACATGGCAATGGTGACGGGGATCTCTGGTTCAGACTGAAGGAGAAAAAAATGTTTCCCACAATTCAATAAAGACATTCTTTTGCATAGTTTAAAAATAAATTGTCAACAATTTTCTTATTTGACCTCTGCACTCATACAGTATGTTATGACACTATTTGCACTTCTTGCTTGCTGATTTAATGCTTTATCTGTACTTTTGTAGGAACTTGTTATGAATCAGTTTTTAACCTTAAATCTTTCTCTGTCTAGAAGATCTTCATGAAAATGACTGGATTTTATTCACTGAGTTGCCACAGCTGCCATTCACTTTTGTCTTCTGCTCTTGGGTCTGGTGTGATAACTCTTTATACTCTCCCACTTTCTTTCTGTTTCCCACAATTTTTCCTAACAATCAATCTGAGAATCAATCTGAGTTAGTTAGTGAAAATCATCCTACAGAATTGTTTTTTAGTGACAAGGAAGGATATGATTTCTGTTCAACACATAAATATATTGTGGTGATGAGTAATTAAACATCACACTGCATACTTTCATGCTCGTGCTTCCAGCATCTTGTTGTTAACACTCGTTTGCCGTTCACAAACACACATTACCAACAACAACAACACTGCAGGACCTAGTTCAGCTTTTAAGTCGGTGAGGTGTGATTGTGATGGCGCTCAGGTGTGTGCCGCCCCTGTAGTGGCACCACAGACCACGTCCTGCCACAGAGTATAAGGATGTTTAAAAGATGCTGCAGAAAGCTGCATCTGGTCAGACGGAAAAACACACAAACTCGGATGAGTGTGTGGCGGAGGTGTGGTTCCTGGCTCAGCTGCAGGGTAGGTGTGCTGCAGTGTATAAAAGGCCCCAAAGTTCATAGGTGAATTCTATTTGAGCTCTGATACCAGTGTTTGTAAGTTTGTATACGTTTCTATACTGTTCATGTAGCATTCAACCTTCTGTTAGTTACAGTTACTAACAAGAAAATGTGGTGCGGTCGCGTTAAAATTTTCCAACAAACAGACGGCTGAAGCTGTGTTCAGCTTACCGCACCTTATATCAGATTAAATAAGTAATCTGGGCGCTACAGCTTTACGCAGCTGTGCGCGCTCCTGCGGACGGCAATCACGATCACTGTCTAGCACAACACCTGGAGCTAAGGGGGCAAAACAATCGCATGAGTGCTGCTGTTTGACTGAGGAAGAATAAAGTAGTCGTGGTAAGCCAATCACACGACCACCTTAAGATGACAAAGCAACAAGGTGATATATACCAGTTTTTAAATTGTGTTGATAGGCCACGTAAAACCAGAGTCATGATAAACAATATATATGTGTGTTTTTTCCTCAATAGTTTCGTCATGTTTACTGTCTGAGCACAGGGCTAGCAAGCACTCTCTGCTTATGAGCAAAAAATAAAAAACACAAAACAAAAAACAGCCCGTTCGTGTTGGTGGAAAAATGAACCATGTCAACTAATCAAAAAAAATGGGCAACTTGACATTTGGTTGTTTAGGAAGAGGGGGAAGTTTTAGGAGTGACGGCGAGAGAGGGTGAGAGAGAAAGACAGTAGAAAAAGAGAGAGAGCGAATTTTGAGATGTGAGAGATTTGCGATGTTTAGCATGTTTGGAGTGTGTAGTTAATCTTCTGTAGTTAGCGTGTAGTGTTGGGGATGGTTTTGTGTTGTGTGTCAGAACAATGCGGCGACTGCTGTCTCCAGGTAGAAAATAGGAGCCTGACACCTCCTGCTGTCAGGCTTGTAATGTTCTCCTTTATAGTGGACAGAAATTATTATTTTGGAGTGGCACAAATAATTTGTGTGGCATCTTATTGAAACTGCAAATAACTTTGTTGTTTGCAAAACTTGTGCATTTGATTTTAAAATTGACAATTTATATTTGCATTTAAAGTTATGAAATATGATTCAATAAACATATTTGTGGTTGTTACAGTAAAAAATATAACTTTTTCTACTCGGATTTTATGTTTTTTGTCTTATTTTAGATCAATTGTGTTAATACAGTATGTCAAAATGAAAACATAACTGTAAATTCAGACACGTGAGGTTGTGCTGAAAAGAATGATACCAAACAAGGCAAAGTAATTAGTTTTTAAAAGTGAAATGTAGAGGAAACATCAAATGTATTAAAAAATGACCAATTATACCCTGGACCCCAGAGAGTTAAACAATTTTTTTTAAGTAACGCAATAGTTACTTTTCAAGTAATTAATTACTTTTAGAATCTTGTAAATCAGTTACAAACTCACTTACTTTTTTGAAGAAGTAACTAGTAACTATAAATAATTACTTTTTCAAAGTAACTTGCCCAACACTGGGCACTATACAGTTGGTATGAAGGTGGAATTCAGAGAATGAATCTCAGCATCATCAGCAAAAATTCATATGAATCTGTGCTACACTTGATGTAACATAACTGTGACCTTTTAATCCATCACAGTGTAGCAAAATAACCTGTTTATCCTGCAGAGGATTTTCATGCAACTTTTAAATAACACAGTTAGTGTACCACAGTTTCCTTTACAGCATGTTTCACATTATTGAAAATGCAGTGTACAATGTACGGACCCAATATCAGATTTAAAAACATGGGGACGTACATGTAAGCTTAAAACTGCAGTTTATCAAACACCACTAAGCAATTGTTACCTTTCTTATCTTTCTCTGAGTAAAGTCAGCTCTCTTTCTTTTCTTTCCCTGTAAAATACAGCAGTTGGACCTTTCGCTAGCGACACACTGTGCAACAAACTGCACATAAACAGTTTGTGTGTTTGCTAAGATTTGCTGAGCTGAAAGAAACGCTGCATTTGAAATTACCTGACACTTAAAAAAGTCACTTCTTTGCTGTCTTCAATAGGGCTAACTAGATGCTGAAATACTGCAACTTAAGGTTTTAAAAATATACATGTTCCAAGATAATATTCAAATTAATACTGGGGGTGTCATGGTCCCCGTGTCTGCCCGGCCGGCTCCACAAGGCCACATGTGTTTTTTGTACATTCTCCTCTCTCCTCCCCACCAGGGTGGAGCTCACTGCAGGCTCCCGCCCTTGGCACACACACCTGCATCTCGTCAGGCTCTAATTATGGGTTGGACTCTTGAGGCCGGGACGCAGACAGCCTCACCGCTGGATGATTGTGCTAGACCTGTCAGTAAACCTCAGCCTGGTATCCTTAAGCGTTGTGGACCTGCGATTATTTTATTGTACTTTTTATATTTTATATTTATCTTGCACCAACGGAGTGGCACTCCAATTTCGTTGTACTCTGTACAATGACAATAAAGGCTATTCTATTCTATTCTACCTGCTGTGATCTCTGTGTAACCCTCTTTTCTCCTGTGCACAGTTTCCCCGGACCCGTAGCCAATCTGTTGTTTGAACCGTTGTAAAGAAGAAGAGCTAGCGTGTATGTGACTCCTTTCCCGGACTTCCCTTTCGGACCCAGGATCCCCGCTCCCCTCACTGTATATATCTGCACCTGGTGACTGTGTAAATAAACGTTGCTTTCCCCTGAACTCTGCTCTGCGCCTGAGTCCTACCACACCGCATGACAGTGGAATTAAACAGTTATCTGTATATGACAATTCATTCAATTCAATTTTCAATTCAATTTTATTTATATAGCGCCAAATCACAACAGCAGTCGCCTCAAGGCGCTTTATATTGTACAGTAGATCGCACAATGAAAGCATTTGTCTAATTTGTTAAAAGAAAAGAGGTTTACAGGAGTATACTGCAGCAGCTGGTTGTAGTGTCGGTTACAGGAAGACAATTCACTGACTCTCTTCATAACTGTATATCTTTTTTATTATTCTTGATTACTTAACACAATTTTACACCTTATTTCAAAAGATGACAAAGTTATCGAAATATTCATTAAAACTGCTACAACAGAAATATTTTCTTGTTAATAGTGCACAGCTTTCTGACATAGTGAAAAGAAAATCACAAAGGATGGCACACCATCATCCACCAGAGCATATAACTTTCACTAAGTTGTTAAAACTACTACATAATTGCCACACACCAGCATATATTAATACATTAAAAACTGACTTACTGTAGAAGTTCTGCACTCACTCATCGTGCTTCTGAAAGTAGGAACACAGATAGAAATAAACTTGAATTTCCTCTGTTTGCTGACTGCAGAACTGCTGTTCTTCCTTTTTATTCTAACTAGAAAAGCTACGTCATGATGCAGAACCTGTGGAGCCTGTGGAACCTGTTGCCATGCCATTTGTTTTGATTGTTTGATGGTAGTGTGACAAGTCCATTGTGTCTGAATAACAACAAGAGTCATTTCTTATGAACTGAAAGTAAAACAAAAATTAATCAGATCAATAGGACAATTCTTGACATTTTTCATTTTCACAAAAAAGGTGTTAAACATTTAAAGAGTTGCAAAAGCAGAAATGATAACTGTGTTCTTAACCATCAATACACAGTTATAAGGACAAGACATGATTTTGTGTACAAGTTCTTAAAGATGGATGACTGATAGTCAGGTTTAAGGGTGCAGTCAGGACTGAACATAACTGGCATCTCTTTAGTTTTTCTCCGTTTGGGTTTACATTTAAAAAGAAGACTGGCCATTTTAATGCCACAGATTATCATCATGATATTCCATAATTACTGGGAGACCAAGGTAATGAAAAAAAATATGCTGCTAATGCTTCCCCTCAGCATCCAAGTAGATACACCAATTGTATCAAACATCACCTCATTCTCGAGTTATCACATCAACACCTGGTGGGATGACAATACCCTTCAGCCTTTTGTGGCTGATAGGATAAAAGGTATGGGGGGTTTTTTTCTCATTTTTTTTACTCTACCCTGTTTCTTATGACTGTAACTGGGATTAGTTCCTGATCTATGTTTTGCAAGCAGTTTAGAGGAGTCAGGAATAAACTAGTGTAACAGGTCTGTAAAAGGTTCTTCCTGATACAGACCTGTTGTATCAGCCTTTTTCTTTGTTTAAGCAAAAATAATCTTAACCATCTCCAGTCAGTCTAGAAAAACTGCTGGAAGGCTCTTAACAAAGAAACGAAACAGAAAGCACATTACATCAGTTTTATTATCATTACACTGGCTTCCAGTACATTTTTGAATTTATATCAAAATTTTTGATTGTTTGATGGTGGTGTGACAAGTCTATTGGGTCTGAATAATGAGAAGAGTCATTTCTTATGACCTGAAAGTAAAACAAAAATTAATCAGACCAATTAGTTCAATTCTTGACATTTTTCATTTTCACAAAAAAGGTGTTAAACATTGTGATGGCAGATTTTTTTTCTCATATATTAATCACAAATTTAATCATATTACATTAGTTATAATAATATCACTTTCTCACTTTACTATAGTAAGAGCACTCCTGTCACTACTTTACATGCATGTGGAAAGTTAACACAGTGAGGCCATTGTAATGGGAGACATTAAACAGATAGTGGGACTCCTTCTGCTTATCAGGGATGTAAATCTTTAGGTGACGGCCAAGCAGAAAACAAGGTCATAATTCTCTCTGTGAGGGAGAAGGTATAGCCCCCCCGTGAGAGGGGCCAACATGTAAGAGTTTGTGGAATGTTCTTTGTCTGTGTCTCTGTATATAAGATGTAAGGGCGGTGGCCACAATTCAGAGATGGTCCTGGTGTTTCACTGGGATGCTCTCTCCACATTGCAATGTGTTTATTAAACCCACTTCAAATCAAGCTCACTGGGTGTGTTGCAGGTTATTGTTAAATTTTCCACAACAACATTTAAAGAGTTGCAAAAGCAGAAATGATAACAATAATAACAGAAAAACAACATCAAAGAAAGAGTAAAAATATAAATAGTACAAGGATAATTTCAAAAAGTAAAGCCAAATAACAAAGATTTTCTCCATGTCTGTCTCCATGTTTATGAGCGAGAGACATAAATATGAAGCCATAACATACCACAGCCATGCCGGCTTCGACGTTGCCCGGATTAACAAGGTCCGCTCAGATGTTGAGGAACCAGGACACGCTGATGAGAAGTGGAACAAGTCCACAAAAGATGAAAATAGGGCACCCAGTCAGGCCCAACTGATAGCTGCAATGGTCTGGTTTTCCCATAGTGAGCTGGTCCTCAATAAGCTGATCAGTCAAGTTAGAAATATTCATTTCAAAATGTATCCGTGTGTGGGATTATAATATTACCTTATGCCATGTTATACCCCTGATTAAAGATTGTGAATTATTATGTAGTTTTAGTTTGCATTATTCTCCTGAATTAGAAGAAGGTGATAACTATTACATTTGTTAAACTGATTTGCATTACATTAGACTGCTGATTTATTGTGAAAGAATTATATTGTTTTATGATGTCTGATTAGAAGAGAACAGAGCATACTGCCCCATCTCAGCAGGAGCAGATAAACAGGGAGCCAAGGTTGTAGCTTAGGCGCCGTGTGAGAGAAAGAATGTGAATGTTTAGGCTTTTATGACTAGGTGGGGGGCCACTAGAGGCTATAAGAGTTTGATCAATGCTCCACCATTTTGAGATCTGATGCTGTCTGCATACAGTGTCCATCGGCCACATGTGTACATTAAAATCATCGTTTGACTCAACCCGGCCTGTGTCGTCCAGGCTCATTTACCACCACAAGGCTGATTTTTATTAGAACTCATCTCAACTAGTTAGTTTCACTTTTCACCTCCAGACTGGATTGTGACTGTTTCCTCATTTTTTCCTATTCTTGTTTCTCTGTTTATATCACACAGTCTTTTGAAAAAAAAAAATATGGCTCAAGTGTTCTGAATGGAGCTTTAAAGGAGTGTTAGACAGGCTGAACAAGTCTTTAGCTTTTCTGCCTTTGGAGTAATGTGGCATTTGAAGTGATGATTGAGAGTCTCGGAGATGTTTTAAAAAAAAGAAGCTTTATGTACTTTTTGATAATCACACTCCCGGGTTACAGTCCTTTTATTTTCTAATTGTATAATTGGACACTTCGAATGAGTTTAAAGACTTAAGAAAGGCTGGCTGACTCTTTCTATAAAAAGTATATTAAACATAAGTCCTATGCAGTATAATGTGTTACACTCATTTTTGCTGTGACGTGATTAAGGACACGTCCCTCTGATTACGATGGTCCTTCAACATGTGCTAGACACAATTCAATTGCTTTTGACTGAGGATGAGTTAAGACACAATAAATGATATATCACAGTTTTTCTTTAACACCACTTTTAAATGCTGAAATCACAAAACCTTCAACACCAGGCTATTTGGAGAACATGAACTGACTCGCTTCCGATGACTATCTTCTGTTTTGCCACTGTGGACGCCTCCAATGCAGCATTAATATGATTCTTGTGGTCATCAAAGAAGATGTGAGGGCTGATCTTCTCAAGGGTGGGAGCTTTTTCACTCCCTCCCACAAACACAGTGTTCTCTGATCACTTCGTTGAGTGATTCTGATGGGCCGTCATCAGTGAGTATAATCTTACACGTTCTTCACTCTCAGGGTAATGCTACTTAAGTTTAGCATTCACTGCCTGCAGAACCTGAGAGCACAATATATCCCCCAAAATTTCTGTTTATTCAGGTGGAAACTAAAGAACTGTTTCAGAAAAGTACTTGCTTGTATTTATGTGGTGTTTCCTGCTGTGTGTGTGTCACCTCATCTCACCTACTGCTCTTGTGTCTGCTGTGATAACTCTTTATTCTTTCCCAGATTATTTCTGTTTCTCAGTATTTTCCTTAACAGGAATCAAACCAGAATCAAGCTATGAGTCATGTTGGCGATTTAATTTTACACTACAGGGAGCGCAGAATTATTAGGCAATAGTGTGTGTTCGATGTGGGCTCGTGGCAAATAAAGTTCTTCCACTCTGACATCATTCCCCGTCTCTGACCGGACATTATTACCAGGGAACAGTACCGAATCACGTTTCAGAGATAGTGGTCCAGGGCGTCCACTATAACAAGTGGTCCTTCGAGCAACCTAAGGATGTTTGCACTAAAGGTACGCTCCCTGGTCAGCATGCTTGCACAATTAGGAAGGAAAGGAACTGTGGAGCAGGAATTTGGGTCCCATGTGTCAAGGTTGCTTGAAAAACTGCCGCATGATTTGAGATCCAGCTTTAGTCCATACAGGGAGTGCAGAATTATTAGGCAAGTTGTATTTTTGAGGAATAATTTTATTATTGAACAACAACCATGTTCTCAATGAACCCAAAAAACTCATTAATATCAAAGCTGAATGTTTTTGGAAGTAGTTTTTAGTTTGTTTTTAGTTTTAGCTATTTTAGGGGGATATCTGTGTGTGCAGGTGACTATTACTGTGCATAATTATTAGGCAACTTAACAAAAAACAAATATATACCCATTTCAATTATTTATTTTTACCAGTGAAACCAATATAACATCTCCACATTCACAAATATACATTTCTGACATTCAAAAACAAAACAAAAACAAATCAGCGACCAATATAGCCACCTTTCTTTGCAAGGACACTCAAAAGCCTGCCATCCATGGATTCTGTCAGTGTTTTGATCTGTTCACCATCAACATTGCGTGCAGCAGCAACCACAGCCTCCCAGACACTGTTCAGAGAGGTGTACCGTTTTCCCTCCTTGTGAATCTCACATTTGATGATGGACCACAGGTTCTCAATGGGGTTCAGCTCAGGTGAACAAGGAGGCCATGTCATTAGCTTTTCTTCTTTTATACCCTTTCTTGCCAGTGTTAAGATTCAATATTGAGGAAGGGTACAAGAGGTGATCGAAGAATAACCACACCGATCCGGCCGGGTGAAGTCAAACGATGATTTTAATGAATACACGCGTGGGAAGACACTCTGTACGCAGACAGCCAGTAGTCTTCAACTTAATCAAAGCATGAACAGATATTTTATAGCATCAGGGTTTGTTTACTGACGCCCCTTCATACGTCACAGACACATTTTATACATAGATCAGATCAACATCATCATGACTTTTCACCCAGAAAATCATCTTCTATTTTCATGGCTTGGTACTTTCCGTTCTTATCTTAAAATGAATTGTTCCTCTTTCTTGTCGAGACAACAAGAAACGGTTCCTCTTTTACCGAGACACTTTTGCAGTTACAGCCAAACATAACTAACCTCTCCTCTAAATAAATCTAATTTAACGTGTGTGTGTGTGTGTGTGTGTGTTGACCTCACATGCTCTTTGTGTCACCTCTTCACCTACTGTCTGTGTCTCGTCCTCAAATGCTCTTTCTCAATTCACCTGTTGCACTTCTGACCTTTTACCAGACCAGAAGCTCACTGAGACTATGTGTATGTCTTCTACTAAATAAATGTTTTAATCAAGAACCTCTACTTAAACCTTAATATAAAATGACCTGATATAAGTGTTTTGTAAGCATGTATTGCGATTCCTTCTATGGCTCCAAGTCACTTGCACAATAGATTGTCCGAACATCGCGCCGAACAAAGCTTCCGACCCCCAATTAATTGACCGAGCTCCAACTCTTTAATAAGCACAGATATGCATTGTGTATAAAATAGTCATAGCTGCTTAAGGCCTTCTTAAAGCTATCTGTTACATTGTTAAAGCCTCGTCTTAGCCTGCGGCTCAAAATAACTTCCTGCTTCTTTCTACATACAACTTCCTGTCAGCCTGCAACTCAGTCTTTCTGAAAGAGACACTGTTTAAACCTTGGAATGCAATATCCATGCTGCAGATTATATTATTAATGCAATGACAATTATTTAACAATAGCAGTAAAATAATTTCCCTCCTCGACACTCCCCCTTTTGACCTCTGGAACACCAGAGGTCACAATACATTGTGTCCTCACGCAGACCCTTCTCTGGTGGTCTCGAACCTCGAGATCTCCAGGATCCTCGCCCCTCCTGTGGTCGCCGAGATCTTCTGCAAAGGAAACAAAACACCTTTCCTGCATCTCCCTAACTTATCCTATCTGGGACTCTTTAATCAAAAGCCTGATCCTAATTATCTTCTTAACTTATTGACTTGTATTTATGTATACTCTTCAACGTTACTCATCCCTTTAGAACTCTTTAAGCCCTGCTTTCACGTCCGGTTGCTCGCTCTATTTTCCCTTATCTGATCATCAACATCCTGTGCACAAGTTGTCGCTGCTGCAAGTTAATCTACTCCAAAAGAAAACAACCACTTTAATCAATTAAGTTTAAGCATATAAGCAATTACTCCTGTATACATTTCATCATAGCTAAATACTGCCTTGAAACAACTCCTATGTGTTAACACTAACTTCATTTTAAAACCTCACATTTCCTATGTTATCACCTGTTTTGGTATAGCCTTTTTATTTCATTTTGCTCCCTTTAATGTAACAATACCTCCTAATTCTAGTTTATCAGACTTAACCAAAATATATGCTTTTCCTTCCTCTTTGGTCCTTCTTTAAGTTCAGTTAAAAGCTAAATGAATTTAAGGCCTTTTGCCTGGAATCAATACTGTCATGTGTGTTTCTTAACTCTGTATCTGTAAGCGTGTGCAATCCTTCATGAACTCATATTATCCTCACAGTAGATTGGCTAATCATAGCGCTAGCCAAAGGCTCGTGACCCTCCAGAGACAAATTTGAGCCACACCTCCTTTAAAAGCACAAAATGCAATATGTATAAAAATCATTTCTATTTATAAGCTCCCCCTTTATCCTAAAAATACCTCCTGTGTAATATCTGTATGTGTAAGCCTACATTATAACCACTTCTTCTAAAGATCAAAAATCAAAGCTGTTCTACCCCTTCAACCCTCACTAATTTTCCCTCTAAGATTTATTCACAGCTTTGAAAAACCGGCATTGTATCTTCTAAACAGGATTCAGTTCTGTCATGGTCCTGGGCCATTTTGGCCCAGCATTCTTGGTTCCTTGTATTTTCGCTCCTTATTTAGGCCAGGTTTTCTGAGGTGTCCTATTGTGGTATTCCCTAAGTATTTTTCCTTTGTGACTCTTACCCCCTTGTGCCCCTCTGTGTATTTATGAGCTCTCGTCTCTCTTTGTGTTTATTCCATGTTTTCCCCCAGCCTGTTATGTCTGTGTTCTCCCCGTGCTTTCTCTCCTCCTGTCTGAACCTCTGTGTACTTCCTGTTTTACTTTGACAGTCTCTCGTCAGTATGCGTAATGTTGTGTTCACTCCTGCCCTGTCTCGTTATGTTTATCAGTGTCACCTGTGTTCCCCACCTGTGTGTAATCTCCCTGTGTTCTCTGGGTGTATTTAAGTTGTGTCTTCTGTTATTCTAGTTGCTGGTTCGTCTGTGTTGTTTCCCCTCGGTCTCCCTGCGTCTCTTGTGTATTTCCCCGGACCTCCCTGCATCCTCGTTTCTGGTTTGTGTTATTAGCTTACCCAGTTTAGGTTGTTTTTCCACCAGTGCTGTTTTGTGCCCACCGTTGTAAATAAATATTCACCTGCACCAGAGCTGCCGCCTTTTGGGTCCTTTTCTACAACTCCACACGGCTTGCCTCGCAAACCGTGACAAGTTCACTTTTAATCCTTTAACCTTAACTTAAAAATAACAGTTTCAGTTTTACCATATCCAAATGATCAAAAACCCAAAAGGTCCTAAAATGATCCTAAATTATTAAACAATTAAATTATTAAACCCTAAACCCCCCTTTATCTTGATACATTTCATGTGTCAAGATACTATACAAAACTTAAAACTGCTCAGTTTTCCCCACTCATGATCCAATCTATGTCATAAAAATAAACTTAAAACAGAACAGTTATCAGTCATGTGTTTCTTCAATTAATGATAACTGAGTTACATCAAAAAATATTTCCCCTTTAGCATTTGGCATTCTCCCAACAATATACTATAATCCCATAATCTAACCCCACCTAATAAAACAAAACAGAAATTTTCTCTGGTAAAAACAAATTGTATATCCACATTTATTCATCCTCACCTTCATCCAGTCACACATTCACTCACATGCAGTCACACCATATATTTGCTGATAGTGGAGCCTCCCGCACGATCAGATACTCCACCCTCAGCAAAATGAGCTCCGTCATTTTTTATTTTCCATAGGAAAATATTTCTTTATGCTTTTGGACTGGATTGACTCGCATAAAATCCTTTTTACAGGGACTTACGACCTGAATAGTCCCCAGGTAGCTCTCCTCAGCCAATTGTAATCTGGAAAGCCCCCTTATATTTGCTCTTCCCGAGAATTTTCAGCGCTGTATTTCACTGTTGCAGGCCTGCTTAAAACAAAAATGGAAACAATAGAGCTGATTGTTAGCTCATAAAAACAAAACAAAATCACCTGACAGGTTTTCTTTAAGTGCACTGTTACAAAATAATGGGCCCAATTTTAGACATGTCCATGTTTCCTAAAACTCCCTCTATTTAAAACAAAAACAACAACAACCTACCTGACAGAATCAACCCATCACCACAACAACCTTAAACACACAAATCTTGCCACCACATAATTTCACCTCCTCAATACACCGAAAGTCTCATTAAAACCACACAATTTGCACACAAAAATCACCCCCTTATGCTCTATAACATACTTCAATTCAGCATAAAACCCCCTTACAACAACATATCACTAAACTATAAATTTCCTACCCCAATCTGCACTTCTCGTCTCTGCTATGCTTCCTCTTCCTGAAAGTCACAGTCACACACACACTCCAGCTAATTTGCATACTGAATCATCTCTCAAGAAGCTGTAACAACAGAAACATATGTTTAAATTTGACCGCTCAGGTCCACTCTTATGACCAAATTTGGACTCTAACCAACACAATAACCAATTCCCTACCAACTACTTGAGACTCTAACTCAATTTCTTTGGGACTTCAACCCAGTATTTAAACTTTTCCTGGCAGACTCTAACTGCTTTAGCAGACTTTACTGCTTTCATTTCTTCATTCTTCTTAGCAGAACTCTAACTGCTTCAACTCATGAGATTTTTCATCAAAATCAAAACAGACATCCACCAGTAACTTCAGTGAGTAGACTTAAATTTTATCATATCCAATTTGGCACACTTTGGAAATAATTCAACAGGTAGTGCCTTACCTTTTGGATAAGCCGGCTTATGCCCACTCACTTAGACCACTGGAATTCATGTCTGCCCGTCAGACCACCCAAGACCCCGGATTTCTCCGTCCAAACCTCCAACTCTCCCTCCTCAATAACCGGACGAAGCCCCCAAATGTTAAGATTCAATATTGAGGAAGGGTACAAGAGGTGATCGAAGAATAACCACACCGATCCGGCCGGGTGAAGTCAAACGATGATTTTAATGAATACACGCGTGGGCCACGCTGTGGAGTACTTGGACGCGTGTGATGGAGCATTGTCCTGCATGAAAATCATGTTTTTCTTGAAGGATGCAGACTTCTTCCTGTACCACTGCTTGAAGAAGGTGTCTTCCAGAAACTGGCAGTAGGACTGGGAGTTGAGCTTGACTCCATCCTCAACCCGAAAAGGCCCCACAAGCTCATCTTTGATGATACCAGCCCAAACCAGTACTCCACCTCCACCTTGCTGGCGTCTGAGTCGGACTGGAGCTCTCTGCCCTTTACCAATCCAGCCACGGGCCCATCCATCTGGCCCATCAAGACTCACTCTCATTTCATCAGTCCATAAAACCTTAGAAAAACCAGTCTTGAGATATTTCTTGGCCCAGTCTTGACGTTTCAGCTTGTGTGTCTTGTTCAGTGGTGGTCGTCTTTCAGCCTTTCTTACCTTGGCCATGTCTCTGAGTATTGCACACCTTGTGCTTTTGGGCACTCCAGTGATGTTGCAGCTCTGAAATATGGCCAAACTGGTGGCAAGTGGCATCTTGGCAGCTGCACGCTTGACTTTTCTCAGTTCATGGGCAGTTATTTTGCGCCTTGGTTTTTCCACACGCTTCTTGCGACCCTGTTGACTATTTTGAATGAAACGCTTGATTGTTCGATGATCACGCTTCAGAAGCTTTGCAATTTTGAGACTGCTGCATCCCTCTGCAAGATATCTCACTATTTTTGACTTTTCTGAGCCTGTCGAGTCCTTCTTTTGACCCATTTTGCCAAAGGAAAGGACGTTGCCTAATAATTATTATTCTGTCCCCTGCGTGCGTGGTTCTGGTACACGAAGTGACAGATAGCTAAACATATGCCGTAAGCACTGAAAGCGTTGAATGATGAGTCAGGCGTGAAAGTAAAGTTGAGGGCTGTTTACTTGTTTGTCTTCATCAACGTACAACTTACAGTGATTTCCCAGAACTTGTGAAACTACAAAAAATACAAAAAGAAATATGCTCAATAAAGAATTATGCATTTGCTTCACATGGCGAACAGATCTAGGCATTTATATATACATCTCTCCAAATATGCATAAAATCAATAAAATATACAACACTCACTACTTATAAAGATGAAACACAATTCAAACTTACAAACAAAGCTTCTCCATGGCATAACACAGGTGGATGCTTAAGGATTAAACAGGGAGACTTCTGGTATGCCTCATTGTGCAAATCCCAATACTAAAATGGCTTCCTGCATTACCCCACTCATGTGACTCTAAACATCCAATAGGAATACAAGCCAAACCACATAAAAATTCACTTGACCGCAGTCTCCAAGCTAACCACTAGGAGATGCTAAAATTCTCAATGTGCACATAACATTACAATTATGCACACCTGATATAGGGTGTTGATGTCATTAGACCACACCCCTTCTCATTACCAGTGTTGGGTAAGTTACTTTAAATTAGTTAGTTACATTACTAGTTACTTCTATCAAAAGTAACTCAGTTACTTCAAGTTACTCGTTACTTTCAGAGTAACTAGTTACTAGGGAAAGTAACTTTGGTTTTACTCAGAATTCTCTTGTTAATGTGTTGCTTCCGTAACTGGATACCCAGCCAGACTGCCAGTCTTCTAACTTGCTTACTTGCCACAAGTGCACTGTGCCACCTACCAATAGAAAGGAAAAAATAATGTGCACATTTCCACGGGAGAAATCCCACGCCTGATTCTATCGTAGCCTGCTTTTTACATCCAACACAAAAACTGCAGTCGTGGTGCTTTCGATTGTACTCAGAACTCGGAAATTCTGCCTTCTGAATAGGAAGATGTTGGTAACACCAGACTGCAGATGAGCTGCATACAGGGCTGGACTGGGACAAAAAAAAATTGTCCCGGGCATTTTGACTAGAGACTGGCCCACCGTTATAGGAAAAATCATAAAGCCTTTGAATGAAAATAAACACTGTTGTGACAGTGATGTACACTGTTCTGATGGTATATATGTATCAATCTATCAATCGTTTGTTGCAAGACTCAGATAATTATTTTTTTTTAAAGTGAGACATTTTAAATGAGAATAAGAAAGTATTTCCTTGTGCCCCCCTTTCCCTGTTAATGCTCTACATGGACCTCTGGCAACACTTTGCTAGATCCGCACCTGCACAGTTACCAGCTGTCAGCTACATAGAAAAGGATCCTGGGGTTATTTGTCTCTCAGAAACAGTTCATAACTTCCCTTCAACTCATTCATGTCACCTAAAAGGTAAACCTGTTTCTCCATCACAGCTCTGATGATTCAGTAAGGACATCTCCTGGTTTCGTCTTCATGTTTCCATCTCACCACATAACCAAACCGACATCATGACCCGCAGGTTTACAGCTGTGGCTCCAGCAAACATCAGCTGTACTAGAAATTAATATTAAATAAATTCTAACAACAGCTGATCAAGCTTAAACATGCTGCTGTTGTTTAGCGCGACATCCGCTGGTTTCCTCTTTCTGGCGCAAAGTGGGCGATAAACAAACAAGAGAGAAAAGCCGATCAGCTGATCATTGATCAGTTTCATGATTGAAGTAGAAACAGGAGAGGGAGGGTGAGAGAAGAAGAGGCAGCTCTGCAGCAAAGACGCAGAATAACTCCAGCTTTGTGTCTTTTTCATTGTAGCTGAAGTCTGGGACAAACTGTTCCTTTTCACCTCAATAAGAAACGCGTAATATTTTCTCTGAATACGAGACGATTCCGTTTTTTACAGGACGGTTGGCAACTCTAATAATTAACCTTATGAACAAAATAAAGTTCAACATCAGTAACATAGCAGCCACCCAGCTGTATAGAAACTCCGTCATGCTAGCTAGCACGCAGTACGAAAAAGTCAGCATAACGAAAATAAACTCCACCTAAACTTGGTTCATATCTGACCCAGATAGACTGCAGGTTATAACTTCTTACCTGAAGTTCAGTTCACCTGATACTCGGACCGGCGGCTGCATCGGGTCTCTCCTCTTGCCTCCCTTTTCCTTCATCCACCTGCTGGCTTCCACCACTTGCTAATGTTATTGAATCTGTGGAAGCTCCGCGATAGCCACCACACGAAGTAACGAATAACGAGCCTATCTAAATCCCAGTAACGAGTAACGCGTTCCCGGTTTTGGCATAATAACTAGTTACCGTGCTCGTTACCACAATAATAACGTAGTTACTGTAACGCGTTACTTAATAACGCGTTAGTCCCAACACTGCTCATTACAGAGATGCACATCACCTAATATGCTTAATTGGTAGTAGGCTTTTGAGCCTATACAGCTTGGAGTAAGACAACATGCATGAAGAGGATGATGTGGACAAAATACTCATTTGCCTAATAATTCTGCACTCCCTGTAGTTATAACTTGCCATCTTTCACTTTACATTATCATAGTTTGTTTTTAAGGATTTGTTTGAGAGTAGATAAATGTATATATTTACAAGGAGTGACTCTTTTGTGCAGCCTAAAATAAAGTTGGCTATTATCTGCTTCATACGTGTTTCATACCTGATGTTGCTTAATTTTGCCATAACTTAAGCCCCCCCACGTGTGGCATTGTAGAGGAACTCATTAGTGATTAACACAGTGGTTATTGTGACTGTAGCCAAGGTAAACACAATAATCCTGTTACCTTTGTGCTCGCCTTCACTGGCAGGCATCGCATGGACTAAATGAAATGCTCATTTCAAACACCCTCCATAAATTAAAGCAACTTACTGCTGTTATGTTCTCCTCCCCACTCTTGAGTCCTGGGAGGTCTGGGCCTCTTTGCTTTGGCTGCTGCCCCCGCGACCCGGCCTCGGATAAAGCGGATGAAGATGGATGGATGGATGGATTTTAAAGTTGTGTTCTGGTTATTTTTATTTTTATTTTTATATTTTATTATTCTATTTATTTATCTGTTATTTGAAAATAATAATACATTGATCATTATTTTTATGTAATTGAGTACCAAGGCTGACATACTTGCTTTTTATAACTGGCAGAAATAAGGCGATCATCAAAGCTTGAAGTGAAAACACAAAGTCATACACACTGAGTGTCGCACATGATACAAATTCTACTTCTAAGCATAAATTATTTTGATTTTTTTTCACTGCATTTTATCTACTGATAAGAAAGTGATATCTTGCCATCTGGTTATAAATATTTCCGACATTAAAACTGTTGTGAATGACGAACTGGCATTTAATCTGACGCAAATCTCTCATGAAGCTACAGCCACAAAGATACCGGTTTCTTTATTTTATACATGTGACCCTTTCGTAAATACTACTAACACCACCGCATTTACCAATATAAGCAAAGATAAGAAACACAAAAAACAGAAATCACTCTCCAGTTTGTGTTGCTCTCTGTCGCCCTCTGTTGTTCAGCTCTGAACATAAAGTTTTGTTTCCGAGGAAATGAAACCTTGCTTGCTATAAAAATCAGCCCATTTCAGAGCAGACACAGGGCAGATAAAGACATGGACCCCGGTGAGTCATGTCTTGTTTTGATCCCTTTTGGGAGCTGCTGGTTTCACCTCAGCAGGAATAGCTGCAGGCATGATGTCGTCTGCTGCAGTTGCTAATGGAGGAGGAGTGGCAGCTGGAAGTGTGGCGGCTGCTTTGCAGTCAGCAGGTAAATTAATAATTAGATGTTTCATTAGGATTTTAACTTGCAACAACATGCAAAAAGAAAAAGTTCATCAAAATATCATAATTTTAGATTAGATAATTGCATCTGTTGTATGCTTTTGACAGCTTCTTTGTGTCATGGTGCTGCAGGTGCAGCTGGTCTGTCAGCTACTGCTGGTGCTGGAGCAGCAGTGGGATGGTTGGTGAGTTTCATCAGCTGAAAATCATGTAGAACTCATATATTTGCTTCATGCCAAAACTGGAAGTCTTGTTATTCTCTCAAGATTGTTTTTAATCATTGTGTTGTGTTTTCATGATGATAATTTTTATACATTTATATTAAAATTAACTATTATGGTGCAAAGCTTGTGTGTATCATTAGTACAGCTAACTGTGTTCAATACACTTAATCCTTTGTGAAAGAGTAAAGGGATAAATGTGAGTATTAAGTAGTTTTAGTTTAAAAAGCTCATACAGGCTACTCCACCTTCTAATGTTACAGTCCCTTGGTGCCTTCTTTCCAGGCCTCTTAAATCATCCCAGGTGAACAAGTGCAATGATCAAGAGGGGAGCTGCTGCTAACTGGTGTGACTGATAAGATCTGACCTATAGTGCTTCTCAGGGTTTATCATATGAGGGAAAGCAGGGGATACACTTGGACTTCAATAAAAAAGCTGAACCAGACTTCCTGTATAGAGGTGCCCGTCCTGCAGATCAACAATCCAGCCTGTCTTATCAAAGCAAGAAACCTTCAGAGGTTGCAAAGGTACAGACATTCTGTATTTTTCACGAGTTGTCAATGCCGATTTCCATCCTCTATACTCAGTATACTGTTAATGCCTTTGTATCTTTTAATGCCTGTTTATGTCTTTATACTAGACACTATAAAGTTGGTGTGAAGGTGGAATTCAGTGAAGGAATCTAAGCATCATCAGCTTAACTTCAAATTCACCTCTATTTCACTTGATGTAACGTAACTCTGATCACAGCCACTGTAATAGACGGGCTCATAGATGGACTTTTTTTTAAAATCTTAAACTTTAATTTACATTTGACCTTTTGTATTGTCTTTATTGTCTGACTGAGTACCTGAAGTTCTGTTTATTTAAGCCCTTTCTGTACAGTGCTTTGTGACTGCTTGTCTATGAAAAGTGCTTAATAAATAAACCTTACTTACTCTCTTTTGATTAACAGCACATATTTCAATAATAATACTTTGCATCTTCATCCTGAAATATTGTTTCTGTGTGAGGAAATCCAAGTCTGCTATTGCAGCTCTATCACATAGTACAGACTTTTTTTTTTACATAAAATATTTTTTATGAACACAATGTCACAAAAAATGCTTTCATCACTTCTGCCATCCCTTCTGATCTGCTCATTCAGGTGTTGAAGTGGTTTGTTTTTCACTCAACAGTGAAAAGAAAACCATCAGCTGATTTTCACAAACAGCTGATTTACTAAGAAGCATTTGATAGAATTCAAAATTTATAAAACATTGATACTGTAGAAAAAAACACAACAGACCACAGATGAGATAAAGATGTTTGTTTGTTAATTTATTTGCATTTATGAAGCATTATGGAAACATACTTTTCAAGTTCACATATTTCCAGCAGTTATAAAATCCAATCAACAGATTGCTATTTATTGTTAGTTTGGTGAGAGCACCAGACATGCCACTGTGCCGACCTCCAATGCAGCATCAACATGTCTCTGCTGGTCATCAAAGAAGATGTGAGGCTTGATCCTCTGCAGTGTAGGACCTTTGTTAGCCCCTCCCACAAACACAGCTTCATCAAGCTCCAGATCCCAGGTGCGCAGAGTGTTTAAAGCTCTGTAGCCGTCACAGCCTGCCCCTCGAGATGTCACCAGGTAGGTACGAATGGGACACTTCTTGTACAGGCCTCTATTATGCAACTTTTTCTGCAGTTTTATTAAAACCTCCAAGAATCCTTTGAATGGTCCCTGAATAAAGAAAAGAGAAGAAGAGCAGAGACTCAACACATGACAATCTGGTCAAAGCAGGAAAGTGCATTTGGATAATTTAGCTGATATCAGTTTATGTGAATGTAATTAGCAAAGATTTTCTTTTCTATTACTAAATATATATTGCTTACAACAGTGCAGAAGGCCAACATAACTGTAACCATATAGTTAAATTAGTTGTTTTTTTGAAAAATATTAAAAGAAGATGGAATGTGTTTCTATCATCTATCTTTCATACCTCGTTCATTGGAATTTCGACATTTTGCTCCTCATTGTTCAAGTATTCTTGTAGTCCACCACTCTTGAACACGAGCTCTGACTCATCAGAGAAGAGGACAGCGTCGCCATCAAAGGCAACACGCAGCTGATTCTCAGACTCTGTGATGATGTTTGTTGGGGTGAACATGATAGCAGCTGCTACACCTGATGTAGGGACATTCATTCACAGTAACACACAGAGTCATTAAAGTACAACAGCAGAAACTGCACTTTGTCTTAAAATTAGCACCACATTTAACACTTTTACCTTCATTCAAAGCTTCCTGAACCTTCAACCCTGGTTCATCAGACAGGTACAGGTGGGTGTTGTTTCTTTGTAACTCATTCACAAGTTGATCTTCAGTCACAGGTAACAGAGTGATAAGTTCTTCCAGCCCTGCAAACAAGAAGGAATGAAAAGGCTGCTGGACAATCTGATTTACCAAATCTGTTTAGATTCATCAGAGTAGTGTTAGCAATAGTGTTACTATTACTTACTTATATCTATTATTTTTGTATTGACTTGCTTTTAGAGTACTTACACTTTCAAGTGTATTCTACTTTATAAGATTCTGTTTTAGTGTTTTTGTTGTCTTATTGTAAGCCTGTCATTAATCTATTTAAAAATTTGAAGGGCATGAAAAGTGCTGTACAAATGAAGCCTGAATGATTTAGAAAGGGTATTGGGGTAAACAAGAGTTGATCAGAATCACTTAGAAGTGGAAAGATTGTCTCAGTCTCAGTCTAATTGTTTCCATTTATCCATTTTCTCAAAATTTAGAAGTTTCCTCATAAGACACATGTATTTGAAATAATAGTAAGTGTGTTTGGAGGTGTCATAAACTCACCATGTTCACGGATCCGATTCATGAGAAAGTCTGATGATGAGCTGTCATTGATGAGTTTGACTTTAAAGAGCTCCTCACTGTCAGGGTAATGGTTTGTGAGTTCAGCATTGACTGCCTTCAGAGCCTGAGAGCAGGACAAGGAAGATAAATTAAATTCGAGTGAATGTTAAGTAACTGTGTGAGTGCAGTATTTGTGTGCAGGTTTCTGTGGTGCTTTGTCTTATGTGGTATATTCTCATCTTTCACATAACCACTACATGCAATTTTGTGTATGTGTTTTTCCCCTCATAATATATGACCTCAACAAATTTGAAGGCAGGGCCATAGCCCTGCTGTTCTTGCTTGAAGAGGAGTCCTGAAGACATGGCAATGGTGACGGGGATCTCTGGTTCAGACTGAAGGAGAAAAAAATGTTTCCCACAATTCAATAAAGACATTCTTTTGCATAGTTTAAAAATAAATTGTCAACAATTTTCTTATTTGACCTCTGCACTCATACAGTATGTTATGACACTATTTGCACTTCTTGCTTGCTGATTTAATGCTTTATCTGTACTTTTGTAGGAACTTGTTATGAATCAGTTTTCAACCTTAAATCTTTCTCTGTCTAGAAGATCTTCATGAAAATGACTGGATTTTATTCACTGAGTTGCCACAGCTGCCATTCACTTTTGTCTTCTGCTCTTGGGTCTGGTGTGATAACTCTTTATACTCTCCCACTTTCTTTCTGTTTCCCACAATTTTTCCTAACAATCAATCTGAGAATCAATCTGAGTTAGTTAGTGAAAATCGTCCTACAGAATTGGTTTTTAATGACAAGGAAGGATATGATTTCTGTTCAACACATAAATATATTGTGGTGATGAGTAAGTAAACATCACACTGCATACTTTCATGCTCGTGCTTCCAGCATCTTGTTGTTAACACTCGTTTGCCGTTCACAAACACACATTACCAACAACAACAACACTGCAGGACCTAGTTCAGCTTTTAAGTCGGTGAGGTGTGATTGTGATGGCGCTCAGGTGTGTGCCGCCCCTGTAGTGGCACCACAGACCACGTCCTGCCACAGAGTATAAGGATGTTTAAAAGATGCTGCAGAAAGCTGCATCTGGTCAGACGGAAAAACACACAAACTCGGATGAGTGTGTGGCGGAGGTGTGGTTCCTGGCTCAGCTGCAGGGTAGGTGTGCTGCAGTGTATAAAAGGCCCCAAAGTTCATAGGTGAATTCTATTTGAGCTCTGATACCAGTGTTTGTAAGTTTGTATAAGTTTCTATACTGTTCATGTAGCATTCAACCTTCTGTTAGTTACAGTTACTAACAAGAAAATGTGGTGCGGTCGCGTTAAAATTTTCCAACAAACAGACGGCTGAAGCTGTGTTCAGCTTACCGCACCTTATATCAGATTAAATAAGTAATCTGGGCGCTACAGCTTTACGCAGCTGTGCGCGCTCCTGCGGACGGCAATCACGATCACTGTCTAGCACAACACCTGGAGCTAAGGGGGCAAAACAATCGCATGAGTGCTGCTGTTTGACTGAGGAAGAATAAAGTAGTCGTGGTAAGCCAATCACACGACCACTTTAAGATGACAAAGCAACAAGGTGATATATACCAGTTTTTAAATTGTGTTGATAGGCCACGTAAAACCAGAGTCATGATAAACAATATATATGTGTGTTTTTTCCTCAATAGTTTCGTCATGTTTACTGTCTGAGCACAGCGCTAGCAAGCACTCTCTGCTTATGAGCAAAAAATAAAAAACACAAAACAAAAAACAGCCCGTTCGTGTTGGTGGAAAAATGAACCATGTCAACTAATCAAAAAAAATGGGCAACTTGACATTTGGTTGTTTAGGAAGAGGGGGAAGTTTTAGGAGTGACGGCGAGAGAGGGTGAGAGAGAAAGACAGCAGAAAAAGAGAGAGAGCGAATTTTGAGATGTGAGAGATTTGCGATGTTTAGCATGTTTGGAGTGTGTAGTTAATCTTCTGTAGTTAGCGTGTAGTGTTGGGGATGGTTTTGTGTTGTGTGTCAGAACAATGAGGCGACTGCTGTCTCCAGGTAGGAGCCTGACACCTCCTGCTGTCAGGCTTGTAATGTTCTCCTTTATAGTGGACAGAAATTATTATTTTGGAGTGGCACAAATAATTTGTGTGGCATCTTATTGAAACTGCAAATAACTTTGTTGTTTGCAAAACTTGTGCATTTGATTTTAAAATTGACAATTTATATTTGCATTTAAAGTTATGAAATATGATTCAATAAACATATTTGTGGTTGTTACAGTAAAAAATATAACTTTTTCTACTCGGATTTTATGTTTTTTGTCTTATTTTAGATCAATTGTGTTAATACAGTATGTCAAAATGAAAACATAACTGTAAATTCAGACACGTGAGGTTGTGCTGAAAAGGATGATACCAAACAAGGCAAAGTAATTCGTTTTTAAAAGTGAAATGTAGAGGAAACATCAAATGTATTAAAAAATGACCAATTATACCCTGGACACCAGAGAGTTAAACAATTTTTTTAAGTAACGCAATAGTTACTTTTCAAGTAATTAATTACTTTTAGAATCTTGTAACTCAGTTACGAACTCACTTACTTTTTTGAAGAAGTAACTATAAATAATTACTTTTTCAAAGTAACTTGCCCAACACTGGGCACTATACAGTTGGTATGAAGGTGGAATTCAGAGAATGAATCTCAGCATCATCAGCAAAAATTCATATGAATCTGTGCTACACTTGATGTAACATAACTGTGACCTTTTAATCCATCACAGTGTAGCAAAATAACCTGTTTATCCTGCAGAGGATTTTCATGCAACGTTTAAATAACTCAGTTAGTGTACCACAGCATGTTTCACATTATTACTGCAGCAGCTGGCTGCTGCTAAACTAATTTCCCCTTGTGGGACAATAAAGAAATTGAATTGAATTGAATTGGTGTCGGTTACAGGAAGACAATTCACTGACTCTCTTCATAACTGTATATCTTTTTTATTATTCTTGATTACTTAACACAATTTTATACCTTATTTCAAAAGATGACAAAGTTATAGAAATATTCATTAAAACTGCTATAACAGACATATTTTCTTGTTAATAGTGCACAGCTTTCTGACATAGTGAAAAGAAAATCACAAAGGATGGCACACCATCATCCACCAGCAGAGCATATATCTTTCACTAAGTTGTTAAAACTACTACATAATTGCCACACACCAGCATATATTAATACATTAAAAACTGACTTACTGTAGAAGTTCTGCACTCACTCATCGTGCTTCTTAAAGATAGAAATAAACTTGAATTTCCTCTGTTTGCTGACTGCAGAACTGCTGTTCTTCCTTTTTATTCTAACTAGAAAAGCTACGTCATGATGCAGAACCTGTGGAGCCTTTGGACCCTGTTGCCATGCCATTTGTATTGATTAGTGATGTTCGATTCGTAAACGAATCGTTCAATACTCGAGAATCACTTTACTGACTCGTGAATCATGATTCACAAGCGCAACTGACTCACTGACTCATCCCTGTTGCTGTTAGCAAACTAATTCCATTAGTAGAAATATATCTATCTTATAATTAAAATTGTGGGGGGAAAAAACAACAGCCAGTTTCTTAACAAAAACATTTCTGCTCTGAACTAGAAGAAAAAACCCTGAGTAGAAGCTCACATCAAGACAATAGCTCCTCAGTTCACAGTAGCATCGCTTAGCTAGCATGCTAACAGCACATTTGAGTTACTCACCCCCTCCCCTGCTGTGCTGAATCATAGCATAAGGCGAATCACTCACTCACTCACCCCCTCCCTCCTGGCTCACAGCTCATACGAGTTGAACGAATCACTGACTTACTCATCCCCTCCCTTGCTAGGCTGAATCATAGGGTAAGGCGAATCACTCACTCACTCATCCCCTCCTTTGCTGTGCTGAATCACTCACCCCCTCCCTCCTGGCTCACAGCTCAAACGAGTTGAACGAATCACTGGCTGTATCCCAATTCAGGGTCTGCAGCCTTAAAGTACGCAGCCTCAACGGTCCTCAAGGGCCGCGTACTCAAAGACCGCTAAGGCCAGAAGTGCGAGGCTTGTGAAATGGGACGGTCTAGCCTCCGTCGCGCTGCCCAGGTTGTCTAGCAACCATGATAGCTGGAAACGTGTGGTTGACAGAAATGAAGGAGAACATATTTTGTTTGTTAGTTTGTTTCTACATGAGCTCTGTGTGATTTAATAAGTATCTGAGGCTGAGACCACAGGACTGTAAAACATGATTGTTGGGCTTCATTTCTGTACTGAACAGTCATTTAAGATTAGCTAGTAAATAACAATTAGTTAATGTTGTTCATGAGACTAAAGTCAGTGTAAATATAATATGGCCAATATCATAGTTATTATATTAATCATTATACGTTATTACAGCAGTGAGTTTGAACTCTCAAATCAAATCACTTCTATTGTCACATCACATGTGCAGGTGCACTGGTACAGTGAATTCAGGGAAATGAAGGATGCATTTGATTCATTATTAATTCATATTTATTATAAATAATTCTAATTATACATCTTGCTTCCATATTTGTATCTTGTGTCACTAAAAATACATTTTATTTTAGTTTTATACATCGATTAATGACCTGCAGAATCTCCTTATCATATTAAGTGATTCATAATTGTCACTTTATGCTTTCTCCATCTCTAAAGTGATTACATCCTTGCATTACATGCTTTAGGTTCATTTTCTGCAGGCAGGTTTCTGACAGAGAACAGGCAGATTTACACTATAACATGCAGCGTTCTATAGATGGACACATAAAGAAATGAAAAATTACATGTATGTGCTAACTTTCTAAACACTTTGTTACATTTATGATAAAGTAGATTAAACACATTTATGTCGGCCTTGACTCATAGTTCTTGTCTTTAAATGAACTTTGTCTGTGTTTCAGGTCCTGCACTCTCAAAGACTGAATGAACCAGCATTGCAGCCATGGGTTGAAGCCGCCCACTGCACCTGTAAGGCCGGAGTCGCGGAGACCTGTACCCACGTCATTGCTCTTCTGTTTAATGTAGAAGCAGCAGTGTTGATCGTGGCACAAGGACTGTTACAGATGAACCTGCATACTGGGTTTTGCTGGGTAATGTGACCAAGATACAGTCAGTGGTTGGCCATAAGATAGACTTCTCCTCTTCAGCTGCCCAAAAAAAGGCTCTTGATCAAAACATAAACAGACCATCCATATTGAAAGGTAAAAGGAGCCGTCCTCAAAAAAGAAAAATCCCACCTGCTACTGTGGAGGAGTTGTCACTGCTATAATGCCATAATGTTTTATCTAGGGGTCTAGATTTATGCCTGTAGTGCACTGCCGTGTACCCTGAATTGGGATACAGCCACTGACTCACTCATCCCCTCCCTTCCTGTTACGAATCACTCACTGGACCTTTCTCAGTTCTAAGTAAGCAAGTACATACTCGCGTTCTCGGCGAGACTGGACTTGCCGAGACCGCACGGGAGTACAATTGGAACACCAGCGTACTTGATGATGTCACAGGTCCGGAGTTTTTACTGTAGTGATGGGATTTCCGGCTCTTTTTAGAGAACCGGCTCTTTCGGCTCGACTCACTAAAAAGAGCCGGCTCTTTCGGCTCCGAACCGACTCTTCAGGTTGTTTTGTTGCTTTAATTAATTTATTATTAACAATAATAGAAAATTATGCACAAAAGGAATTACTAATGTAAAAAAAAGTGGTTTTATTTATATATGTTTATATATAAATATATGCGGTGGCACCTAGAGACAAAGCACGTACAAACTCCAAAAAGCACGTACAAATTCCAAAGCTCGTACAAACTCCAAAACATATTTCTAGTGTTAACTGAACTTCCAAAACAGAGCTACCTAGATCACTTAAATTACACAATTGAAAGCATATGTGTATGGTTTGTGTATTTATACACAAGCACTCATATATATTCAAATAAAAAAAAAAAAGTTCATTTACCTGTTACTACCACACACCAAATCCGGTCATTGGTACTTCCTGGCTTGTGTAGCCACTAGGTAACAAAAGCTCAACACTGCGCCTAGCATCCTGGAGCACTTCTGTTGTGTTTTGTACGTGTTTTGGAGTTTTTACATGCTTCTAAGTTTTTACGTGTTTTGGAGTTTGTACGTGCTTCGGGGTTTGTACGTGTTTTGGAGTTTGTACGTGTCTTGGAGTTTTTACGTGTTTTGGAGTTTGTACGTGCTTCGGAGTTTGTACGTGCTATGGAGTTTTTACATGTTTTGGAGTTTTTACGTGGTTCGGGGTTTGTACGTGCTTTCTCTCTAGGGGCCACCGTAAATATACTTTTATTTATTCACTACACATAAAATGTAATAAATAAATCATATTTTACAAAAACCAACTATTCACAGTTCAGCTTTTAACTATTTAAATTTTCAGGTTTTTCTTTTTAAATAAATTTAAAGTGAAACAACACAAAACACTGCAAACCACAACACAATTAAATATAAATTAAAATATGAAAAAAAAGAACATGCATATTCTCTGTCATATGGGCCTGCATGAATAAACTTTCTGAATCCTATATCTTCGGCAACTGAAAATAGTTGTGGATGAGTACTATGTGGAAGTAAGCATCAACGACACAGAGCTCTCAGTTCTCACTCCTTTATTCCTCTCCAACATCAACTGCACATATCGCGCCACAAAACACAGGAACACACTTCCTTAACACTGGGTGTGAGTGGAGCCTTCTAGTGGTCCACCACACATGCCCCCCCCCCCCCCCCCCCGAACACCCAGCAGAACTAGTCCAGGACCCAGGGCTTAAGCAAACGGCCGGAACGGCTGAACCGGGGCGGGTGGGGAACTGACAGAGGGCAACCCGGCCCGGGAGCGAGGCTGGCACCGGCAGTCAGAAAAAACTGCAGACGACTCGGACTCCGTTGATTGTGGGTCAGCCCGGTGGCAGGTGGGCGGCCACGGCGAGGGGCCTGGGCCGGGACCACCTGATCCTCTTGCCTCTTGCATAACATGTGCAGGCTTAAGGCTGTCAACAGAGACAACCTCCTGCCGACCGCCAAAGTCCAAAATGAAATGTTTGTTGCCTGGTTTAAGAACCCTGTATGGCCCGTCATATGGTGGACGCAGCGGAGTCCTATGGGCATTGTGCCTGACGAAAACGAAACGAGCAGAGTCCAACGAACTCGGAACAAAAGTGTCAGGCAGGCAGTGGTGCACAGGAACAGGAAATGAGTCTCTTGGGGGGCGAAAAGGCAACAAAGATGTATCGAAACATGGGGGAGGGCTCTCAGGTAAGAATTCCCCAGGGACCCGGAGGGGCTGGCCGATAATATATTATCATGCTTTTTACAACAACGTGAATGTACTATTGCTGTGTGATTTATTACTATTACTGAAGGTCCGCGACTCCGAACTGTAGTAAAGGGACCTCTGACTAATACGGCGGGGTCCCTGTCGGCTCGTAGCCGAAAAATAGCTTTACTTTGTTGTCTGGGTCAACTTTTCTTGACAGAGAGAGGCGTTGAAAGACTGCTCCAACGGAACTTATTGTTTTCGGAGGAAAACACGAACACAGTGTACAGTCGAGTCTTAATAGCTTACTTACAACTGGGCTCGTCAGGCACTCTTCTTGGCTGAAGTGGTTATTATTATATTTACATGCTTCCAGCTCCCGTTTTTCCTCGATGACAACTCGTACCTTTCCACTCCCCTTTTTCTCCCTCCTCGCGCTCACAGACCCATAACGTGTATGGCAGTCCATTCTCCCTGAAACACGGACTACACTGCCCATGATGCTACATTCCTTAGAGCTATGCTTGTAGCATTCTGCCTGTTAGCTTAGCACAACAACAACAACAACGAAAAGGCGCTCTCTCACCCAGGAAACACACAGTCGCAGAGAGAGAGAGAGCGTCGCCCTGTAACCATGGCAACCGTAACGCTGCCGCCTGGAACAACAGAACGTAGCTGTCAAACAAAACCCAAACAGTCCTGACCCGCGACAAAATGAAACAGGAAAGTACCGCAGTGTAATCCATTTATTTCAACAAAGTAACTGTATTCTGAATACCACCTTTTTAAACGGTAACTGTAACGGAATACAGTTACTCATATTTTGTATTTTAAATACGTAACGGCGGTACATGTATTCCGTTACTCCCCAACACTGTGTAGAAAGCAATAATAAATAAATTCTAACAACAGCTTATCAAGCTTAAACGTGCTGCTGTTGTTCAGCCGCTGGTTTCCTCTTTCTGGCGTGAAGTGGGCCAAAAACAAACAAGAGAGACGGACTCGCGACAGAAAAGCCGATCAGCTGATCATTAAGCAGTTTCATGATTGAAGTAGCAGCAAGAAGAGGCAGTCGCTCCATATATCGTTTGTTAAGCTTAACGCAGGAATGCTTTACAAACATTCAGAGATGGACTTACACACTTGCTTTACTTCTCTCGGGAATAACTTTGTCAGAGATGAAATGCCAGGTTGCTAGCGAAGCTCCAAATGCTATCCAGACCACCGACAGGTCCCGCATGCCACAGCCGCTCTATCACGTGATGCATACTGCTCCGACGTGCTAACGTTCTGAGGTGAGTTACGGCGTGTTGCAAGTTTTGTGAGGTGCTTTCGTGATATTTAATGGATCGGATTACATTTTTTATTTTTCTCCGATATCCGATCCAGTAATTTAGGTCAGTATCGGACCGATACCGATACGTAATATCGGATCGGTCCATCTCTACCGGAGAGCGAGAGGCAGTCGCTCGTTAAGCTTAATGCAGGAATGCGTTACAAACATTCAGAGATGGACTTACACACTTGCTTTACTTCTCTCGGGGATAACTTTGTCGGAGATGAAATGCCGGGTTGCTAGCGAAGCTCCAAATGCTATCCAGACCACAGGTCCCGCATGCCACAGCCGCTCTATCACGTGATGCATACTGCTCCGACATGCTAACGTTCTGAGGTGAGTTACGGCGTGTTGCAAGTTTTGTGAGGTGCTTTCGTGATATTTAATGGATCGGATTACATTTTTTATTTTTCTCCGATATCCGATCCAGTCATTTAGGTCAGTATCAGACCGATACCGATACGTAATATCGGATCGGTCCATCTCTAGTTAATTTAACTCTTTTTGGAGAGTTGGTACGTTAACTCTGATTTAGTGTTAAACACCAAATCTGTCTGGAGTTGATAATTTAACACTTGGTGTTAAGAGTTTATATATTAACTCTCAAAGAGTATTTTAGTTTAACTACGTAAGAGTTATCTTCTAATTCATTCTAAAAAGCGGGAATTTTACTGTTCTGAACTTCTAGAAATTTATTTTGGAAATAAATATTTACTAAAAAGATGCAATGGTTTTTGAAAAACATTTATTCTGAACTGTGCACCACAATTTCAAAACATTTTCTGAAAGATGTAACAGTATACATGTTCTCACTTTCATTAGAATTTTGTTTATCAAAGGTCTGACATGGTAAATGCAAATAACAGCATTCTCATCACTTATTTCTTCAATACAATATGCATGTCCTTCATTCATCCCTTTGTGGAACTTCAACGCACTTCTGCTCTCCCCCATATTCCATCTTCACAAGCATATCCTGTGCGGAGATTGAATAAAAATTAGTTGACACTAATTAATGGCACAAATAATCCAGTAAACAATTGCAGCACAGTAAAAAAAAAAAAAAAAAAAAAAAGGAATCCTCTTTGAGCCATTACTTGTGTAAAGTATTTTCCCAAAAGACAAGGACACAGGCAACAGGTAATACTGAACTAAATGTAAAACCTCAACCTTTTTTCATTTTTACCTAAACCGTGTGCACAAAACTCTGGAGGGATCTATGCTAACGTAGAATCCAGTCAGGACGTCTGCTACTGCTGTTTGCTCGTTTTTTTTTTTTTTATGGGCGATCGTTTTCAGGCTTCAAGTAGCACCATTATACCAACATTTCACATTCTAGACATTGTTTTAGGTGTATTTGACCAAAGGTTTGACTGAAAATTCACATGCAAGCTTTTTTCAGTGCTGTGGTATTTGCCCGCAAACAATACCTTTCAGCTAGCTAAAACAGAATGTTATGCTATCACCGAGCAACATGGCTAATGCCTTTCACACAGCTTTGTCTCAACTCCAAAGAGCCACAGAAGTAAAAGCTAATAACAATTGAAACAATCTTTGAAAAAATGACTTACCAAGCATGGCAAACAACTCAAATATGTAGAGCAAAATGTTCTGAAACGGCTTCACTTCAGCTTCGATTGGAGCCGTGCTGGGGGCGGAGTCTGTGAATTTACTCTGTTGGTGTCATAGCCCCTGTAGGAGTTCAGAGTTAAGAGGTCAAGAGTTAATGTTTCCATTGTAACACCTCCAGATTTGACAGAGAAACACTCATTTTTAACACTCGATTTTAACTACTATCATTTTACACCTCAGAGTTACATTAAAAGAATGTGACTCTGCTTAGAGTAAAATTAACTCTACTTTTGCAAGGAGACTATTAACACCAAAAAATTTAACACTTTTGAATTTGCTGTGTAGGTGACCATGACGAGAGAGACAGACAGAGTCTGGCTTAGATGCTGGCAGTTCTTGCTGCAGTCTACCGGTAGCGTCTCCTTTCAGGCCAGGATAGACGAATGTCACAGAGCAGTGACTAAGTTTGTGGTCAAAGGCTTGCACCCATTTGCCACAGCAGATGCCCCCGATTTCACTTTGGTAAGTGAATGTGTTTAATTGTAGGCAGGGACATTACTGGATATTCTTGTGTAATTGCTACAGAATAATTTATGTTACACTTTGTTATTGCTACAGGAGAATATTTATTTTTGTCACGGTCTGGCTGGCAGACCGTGGGGATGTGGGGAAAAGGAGGACCCAGGCGCGGTACTCTGTGTATAAACAGTGCGTTTATTTACAGTGATGGAAAGTAACAATAAACCCCAGTGTATTCCCCAGACTCCCATGTCGTGTCTCCCTCGTGCTCTCTGCTCCCGTGTCAGCACCCCCCGGTGCTCGCTGCTCTCCCAAGCCTTCCACGCTCCACCTGTGGGAAACAATAGCGGCAGCTGTCAGGACACTTAGGAATGGCAGGCATACACTTTAAGACAAAACCTAGACGGGGTGACTAACGTGGAATCTCATGCAATGATCCCGCGTCGGTGGGAGCTCCAAGACTCTCCTAAGTAGCTCCCCCGATCAGCGGCAGGTGTGTGGCTTCGGGTGTGGCCAGTCCCTCCGCAGGGCCACACCCCTCAGGCCTGCAGGTGGCCGAGCTCCATCCTCCAGGCACACCCGCAGACATACACACCCATACCTCACCTAAACATATGAGTGGGACACAGACTAACACAGCACAGAGAAACACATATGTACACGCACAGAGAAGGGGAAACGACACCAAAAATACATAATAATACACAGGTCCATGACTGCCCAGGGATCCTGGGTCGCCCAGTCCCAGGACCCTGACAATTTTATTATTTTACATTTACATTTTTTTTCCTGGGGACCCTGTGACACCCCATTGAAGAGCCGTAGGCTGGATCTCTTAAGATCTCACTGTTGGGTTTGTAAGGCCATGTTACTCCTAAATTTCTATCTTGTTCAAAGAGAAGATATAAAACAAAGTTCTAAGCTAATCGACCTTAGTGTTCTCCTTTTTTAAAAAGAATCGATAAGAGAATCGATAAAGAATCGAATCGTTAAACAGAATCGAAAATGGAATCGGAATCGTTAAAATCTTATCAATACCCATCCCTAGTAATGACAGCGGTTTTAGGAACGTCTTCGGCACGCACGGGAACCTAGTGATACCCCCGCACCAAGTCAATTTTAGAAAAAATCGACGTTCCGGCGAGATTGGCAGAAAAATCCTGAATGTGGGGGATGGGGTAACGGTCATTCTCCGTGGCATTATTTAAATGGCGGAAATCTCCGCACGGCCGCCACCGACCGTCCGATTTGGGCACCATGTGAAGCGGAGAGGCCCATGCACTGTTCAAACGCTGTACAATGCCAAGGCGCTCCATGGCTGCAAACGCTTCCCGAGTGACGGACAGTTTCGCGGGGTCAAGGCGGCGTGCGCGCGCGAACACCGGGGGCCCGACCGTGGGAATATAATGCTCAACCCCATGCTTCGTTACCGTGCTAGAGAAATTTGGGACAGACAGCGATGGAAAGTCTAAAAGCAAACGCTGAAAAGCATCCCCGGAGGTCACTACATTAGCCCGAATCAGGGGCTCGGCGGCCCGAGTAAAACAGGGTAGCAAAGAAAACGAGAGAGCATCAATTAAACGTCTGTTAGCGACATCGACAAGCAGTCCATGAGCACACAGGAAATCAGCACCTAAAATAGGTACAGAGCTAGCGGCAACAACAAAGTTCCACTGGAAATCCCGGCCATGAAAACAAACAGTCACCAACCTTTCCCCAAACGTTTTGATGGGAGAGCCATTAGCTGCAATGAGCTGCGGCCCACAGTTCGCTGCTTGTCCGTCGGCAGCGGTAGGGGAAGGAGGGTCTTCTGGGAGCCGGAGTCCACGAGAAAACGTCTCCCGGAGCGCGAGTCCTCTATGAAGAGCAGCCTTTCTGTATTGCCAGCGGTCGCGGCTGCTACGGCGCGCTGGCGGGTCCGTTTCCCTGGGCCGTGAAAGCGCAAGGCAGCAGGCAGCAGGCAGCAACACGCTCTGTCGCCAAATCGCTTATGGTAGAAACAGATGCTCTTTCCGCGGTGCCAACATGTAGCAATCCCTGCCGTCAGCAAGGGGGCAGATGCTCCGGAGGAGGCAGGTGGAGGCGTGGAAGGTGCCGCTGGCGAGTCCGTAGCCAGGGCGTGAACGTCGAAAGTGCGGCCAGCCAGGAGAATGCGATCCGCTTCTTCAGCCAGGGAGCGATAATCCTTTGCAGGCAGAAGCGGGGAGTTTGCGAGGACAGCTCTCACGGTGGCCGGTAGTTGGCAGATGAAGAGGTGCGCGAAGAGGAATCCCCCGTCATCCGCCCCGAGCAACGATAGCATGTTCTCCATGAGCTCGAGCGCGGTACCGCCACCCAAGCCTGACAGGTTGAGGAGCTTTTCGGCTTGTTCAGCGTCGGAGAGGGCATAGCGCCGAAGAAGCAGCTCTTTAAGGGCGGCGTATTTTATTTTATTTTTTTATTTTTTTATTTATATTCCTGGTCAAGCGAGGCCACCACATGGTGATACTTCGTGTCGTCAGCCGAGATGCCGCGAAGGGCGAACTGAGCCTCCACGTGTACGAACCATGACGGGGGGTCATGGAGCCAAAAGTCCGGCAGTTTCAGCACCACAGTGAACGTAGCTGCATCCATAGCAGAGTCTGCGTTATCTGCAGCCCGTTGCATGCTCGAGTCAGGGGTCACCAATGTGGAGGTAAGCATCAACGACACAGAGCTCTCAGTTCTCACTCCTTTATTCCTCTCCAACATCAACTGCGCATATCGCGCCACAAAACACAGGAACACACTTCCTTAACACTGGGTGTGAGTGGAGCCCTCTAGTGCTCCACCACAACTATACCTTTCTAATGTGACTGTTAAGTTGAAATGTTAAATGTTTGTCATTTTTATGTTTACCATTTGTACATAGTATTAAAGAATTCTTTCTGTCCTCCCCTCCCCAAATCCTTAAGATTCTGGGAGGGGGGGTGGTAGTGTTTTTATCACAGGAACACCCTTGTTTGATGTTGGCAAACTTCCTCCCCTTTGTATGGCTTCACTGTGTTATCTAGGGTGAACCATCTAGGGTGTGGGGGAGACTACCCTCTTTATGACCAAGGATGTTCCTACTGTGCTTTTATGTTATATGCAGCAGGATCACACACACACACACACACACACACAGTGCCTTGTCTTTGTAACCAAGGGGGGTTACGGGGGTAGGTATGTGTTGTAAACTATTGTTTATTGTGTGAACGTTGTCAATAAAAGGGAGCGAGAGGGGGCCGTCGTGGAGGTCATTTGTGAGGAGCTGAGATACCGACAAGGCCTCCCTTGCAAGTAAAACGATCGATCGCTGTTGCCTTGTTTTTCTTTCACGGGAATGAGTTCTGGGATCAGCGGGGTCTGACTTTAGACCCAACATCTTTTGGTCCTTCGGAGCCGGAGCCTAACACATTGCATCCACCGAGGAGAGGGAGAGGACGCCACCGCAACGTCTGGGATGATTGACGTAAAGCCCTGGTGTTTCACTTTGCTTTGTTACCAGGCCGGGAAGTTTGCGCCTGACCTCCCCTCGGGATGGATGACGATTGACGGGATCTAGAGACTCTTCCCATGAACGTAAACAAACAGTGAGTAGAAAAGGCCTTATGCGTCACTGAGACTGCGCGGGTACACGCGAGTCCAGGGGAGTGCTGGTTGCGCGGTTTCACGCGAACCTAAAACAATAGAGAGCGGCTACGTGACCGTGCGGTTTCTCGCAGGTACGGGAGTGCGCCAGCCGTGCGGGAAGGTCGCAGGCTACTAAAGAAACGGCTCCATAGCTGCGCGGTTTCACGCGAGCACGGGAGTGCGTTAGACTGTGCGTTTAGGACGCAGGTCCATTAGTTGTGCGGGCAGGACGCAAGCTATTAAACAAAAGAAACGGCTCCGTAGCTGCGCGGTTTCACGCGAGCACGGGAGTGCGTTGGTTGCGCGGGTCCACGCGAACCTAGAGGAAGCGGCTCTGTGACTGTGCGGATAGGTCGCAGGTCCAAGAGCACGCTAGCTGTGCGTTCTGACGCAAGCTTTGATTTTTATTTTATCTTATTTTTACTTTAGTGTATTTTTCTCCGCCGTTAAAGGTATAGAGAGTTTAAGATTATAGGCCTTAAAAAGTGTGTGAATGAGCATATGCGTGTGTGAGTGCCAGTAAAGTGAACGCAGCAACACAGAAGGAAACCTAAAGCGGTGTTAACGTAATTCTGTGACCTGTTGTGTACACGTAGCCTGGGTTTTGGAGTAAGGTGTTACCTGCCGTAAACTTAAAAGAATTGTCACAATGGGGAATAAAATGTGTAAGTCTGCCTTAGAAGGGGATGTAAAATTTATGGAGAAATTTTTACCGGGCAGCACGCAGTATGTAGGTTGTTGGCGTGAAAAATATGGATTCCACATTAGTGGAAGTTAAGTGTAAAATGCTTGAAGAAAGAATAGCTGTAAGTGTAGCAGGTAAAACAGGGAAAGCGAAGCAGAGGAAGGAATTGCAGTTAGCAGTTGCTAAGTTGTGGCTGGAGCAGGCTCAAAAGAGAAGAGAAGCACAGAATGTTAAAAGAACAATATTGCAAGCAGTAGTTGTGAAACCTGAGGATGAAACCACAGCTCAATCCACTGCAACTATTTTAGAACTGTAGAAAAGCATTAGAAAGAGCAAGAATGTTAGCAGAAAGAAGAGCCAGAGAAGAGCGTGAGAGAGCAGAGGCAGAGGTGGAGGAGAAATTAAAGGCTGAGTATGGAGAGGCATTAGGAGCAGCATTGAGTCCAAGACAGACTAGGCAGGGCAGGAAACAGAAAGTAAAGTTAGTGAACACAGACGTTGCAACCACATATCCATCCCTGACACAACATAAAAAAAAACATATGGTGTTTCTGTCCCAGAGTGTGAAGATGAAGAAAGTTTTTCTCCTGATCCATTCTGTGAGGTGAGCATGTTTGACGTCATTGTGTGTGAGAAAAGGTATCCAGCTGGGGCAGACGTGATTCTGCAGATCACCTGCCCAGTGGACAAAAAGAAATAAAATAGTTGTGTGGATGAATGATAGCACGAAGAGTGTTTGGTGTTTCTAAGTCTGAAACAGCTGTAATGCTACTTTCTGTCAGAAAAGTACAGTAAAAAAAAAAAAACAGAGAGAGATGTGTGTTGTTTTAAGCAGTGATGAGAATAATGAAAGTGTGATGAGAGAGGAACACAAAAACATACAGAAAATGCATTAACCATACTAACCCTTACATGCACATACACATAAATGATACTCATGAAGACCAGACAGCAGCTTAAGCATGAGATTCTGTTTGTCATCTTGTCCAAGTCACTAGTAAGATGAAAGTGATACATAGACTAGTGGACTGAATATTATAGGAGGACAGATGGTTGCATCATAGAGGAGAAAACAGAATGCTGATGAGAGGTTTTAAATGAGTGAGCTGAGTGAGCTGATTGTGAGTTTCTGGTGTGTGAAGAAGTTTTAACATGGCACACATTTAGTTACATGAGAAGAAACTTACTATGTGCTGAGACAGCAGGGTTATGCTGTATGTTGTGTGTGATTGGATGAATGTTTGAGATTAAACTGGCTGTTTATTTGTCTTTTGTTATTAAGTTGAGCCTGCCAATTGGGTTGTTACGATTTATCCCCCTGGCATGAAGAACACGTGTCATGACTAAAACAAGGCCTTTCTTTCCTTTGTTTTCCTTTATTTTCTTTCTTTCCTTTTTATTTTGTTACTTTCATGGTGCACTGAAAGTTTTGTTTGATGATCCATGTTTGAGCAGATCTGCACGATTAGAACCGAAGCGTCGTCAAGAAAACTGTTGCAAAATGAGCTTCTCCAAAATTAAAATGGGCTCAGGAGAAAGCCACTTATTTGGGACAATTAGGAAACAAGTTCCTGTCCAAAAGGATTCAACGAGGAAATCCAGTCTAAATTATTTTTCTTTTTGAAATGACGTCGTTTTGCTGAGCGTGGAAACGAATGCGACGATAATTTCCACAATTAGCAAAAGAAGGAATCACTGAGTGAATGAGTAAGAATTTTAAAATAAATGGGGAACTGACTGACTGACTTAACACCATTGTGTGAAGTTAACCCCCACCTAACAAAGGTGTGGATGTATCTCTGTGTGTGTCTCTGTTGCAGGAGCAGAAGGAGACCACAGGAGGAAACTTGGGTCACATGACTATGTGAACTCTGAAAATTTAACCTTTTAGTTTAAATTTTTCTGTGTCTGTGAATTTATCAGGTACCATTCACTACCTTGTGTTGCTCACAGAGATTACTGTGAGAAAGAGTGTATACACCTGCGCAGCGCTAACATTTACATTTCTTTTTACAGCAGATGGTTATTCATGTGATTTGATCATGTGATTTACAGCAGGACACAACTTAATGTTTTTCTACCACAGGATTACTGAGATTTTGTATGAAGAAAACTGTAGTTACAGGCTATATGTTGATGATGAAATTACACTGTGTTAAAATGTTGGAGAAAATGTGAATGTTACAGGGGAGAAATTAATACAGTGTGAGACATACTGTGATGAGACCATTGTTACTTTTCCACAGCGAGTGTTAACTTTATGACTTTTCACAGCTCCTCTGGAATCTGGATGGCCGACACCTGAACACCAGGACGAACCGTGTGTTTGGCTAATGTTTGTTTTTCTTTAAGAGTGCTTGTAAAGGATTCAGCACAGACAGACAAGTGACGATTGAACAGATGTGCAGTGGTTACAGAATAGTTACATGGAGCTCATTATCTGACCACACTGTTGGGCTTATGGTGAGTGACAAACTTAAGGAAAGTCACTGATTACAATGTGGAATAACACTGAGATGTTAAATAATTTGGAACAAATTATGGGAAAAAGTAGGAGTTTAATGAGTTTAGAATAAACCTGCAATGATACTTGTCTCTGTGACGCTGAATACTTTATTACTCTTATGATCTATAGTTAGTTGCAAATGTGAAGTTGTTTTAACTTTAAGACTTTCTCTTCTAGGATACAGGAGCTGGGAGCTAAACAAGCTAAACATTTAATTGCTGACTAATGTTTTTACACAGGGTTACAGCTTGGAGTGAAGCTGCTCCAAGGGGCCAACCCTGGAGATTGTTTTAGGGAGACTGTGCAACATTCTTGTACATGTCTCATTGGGGAGTTGACACAGGGCGAAAGCCGTGTGGCGAGAGGAGTGTCGTCTTTTTGATTTGTAGATGTCGTGAGGTGCCATGACGAGAAGGAGTGACTCAGAGGATCGTCCACAAGATGGAAGCTGAGGCCTGGAGAGAGTCTTCAGGAGGATCAGAGATCACCTTCAGCACAGAGAGCTGTGCTACTGGGCTTCCAAAGGATCGTCACGAGGAGACTTTGCACAGCAAAATCTTAAATAAGATGAAAGAGTTTCGATGTTGACGTTAAGGAAGACAACTACGGGGTACGACGTGCTCTGCCTTAAATCTTCAGCAGCATTGGAAAATGGAACCTGAGGGAGCGTGCCAAGCTCCAAAAAGTGACAGCGCAGAGGAGGTCCAGCGATGGACTTGTGGTTCTGTGAACAGCACAAATGCCAGGTGACTGTAAAATAACTAACAGCACTTTTTCCACAAGTGAAGCCAGTAACTTACTATCCTAAAAGATTAGCTGTAGTTGCTCGTGCTTTACCTCCATGCGTGAGATCAGTATGTGCAGCAGCTTAAGCTGTACAATGTTTCAATAGTTTATTTCACCTTTGAAATTGTTAGTTCCACACGAGGTAGATGTTTACTAAACTTACATTTCTGTCACCTACAAGACACTTGTCTTTAATGTTAATGTTACTCTCACAACCACACATATTACCATAAAGTGGTGCACAATTCTGAATCTGTCCAACCCTTTTTGCCAACAGAGGAGGGCACTTCTCATGAGAGTAGAGAGCGCGAGGAGAAGAAGTGTAAGCTGAGGGATGACTTACTAAATGTGCCACTCATTGAGGGAAAGGTTTGGTTTGTTGATGGTTTGAGTTTACAATAGCAGAGGGACAGACTAGAACAGGTTTTACTGTAGCAGACAGTGAGAGAGAGTTATCTATGTAGGACAACTAGCATGTTTCATATTTGCTTGAGCAGCAGAGATGCTAGCTTTAACGGAAGCGTGTAAAGCTGTAGAGAGACAATATACACTGATAGGCAGTATGTATTTGCTACTGTACATTTCTTTGTAGTGCAGTGAGTGAGACGAGGTGTGACAACCTCTACAGGGAAACCTGCAGAACACACCAAACTCTTGCAAAATCTGCTGGAGGCAGTGTTATTACCCAGTAGAATTGCCGTTTGTAAATGTGCAGCACACATGTGAGGGAAAGATCCAGTTGCATTAGGGAAAGTTTTTGCAGATAAGATCGCAAAAGAGGCAGCTGTAGTTAAACATGGTGTTAACCTTTTATCAATACAACATCAGCAGACATGCAGGCCCACTCACCTACAGCAGGAAAACAGTTGTGACTTACAGAGGGAGCGAGCTTATAGGATGGTGTTTATTATCTGTGGGATAAACCAGTACTGCCTAATAATTTGTATAAGACTGCTGCTGTTTTGAGCCATGGGCTATACCATGTCTTAAACAGGAGGGAGATGAGCAGTAGTTTATACTCACTCTAGGATTATTAAATACTCTTTTAAAAAAAAACTTTTTGCAGGCAGAGAGAACTAATGGAACAGTAAAGTTAAGATTTAGGAAGACAGGCAGGACATGGTTAGACTGTATAGAATAAGTACATGAGGATTACTCCAGCAGAGAATGGTCTGACTCTTTGAGATTATACATGTTAGAGCATTTAGAGTTCTAGTCTTCTGTAGTGATGATAGAAAAGCAGAAGAAAGAGCATATTAGCAGATTAGATGCTTGAAAATGTTTAAAAGTAAAGAAATCATGAGAACAAATGATCTGCCAGATGATTCTGTTTCTCTGCAGGAGCAGAGTCTGAAGTCTGGAGATTGGATGTTGATAAGGCCATGGAGAGGAAGTGCTGGTCCAGTCCATGATGGAAAGGTCCCTATCGGGTGCTGCTGACAACGACCACAGCAGTGAGGATTGCTGGAAGGAACACTTGGATACATCAAGCGCACTGCAAGAAGGTGACACACATCCAGGCCAGCTCGGAGTAAGTGGCAGGAAGACCGGGAACAAAGGGGGGGGAAAGCCTCCAGGGCCCCTCGTCTCAATCCGGTGAAGAAACCAACTGAGCCACAGGTACTCATCAGAATGGCTGGGAATGTGCTGTGCATCTTCTTGAGCCTGTGGACCCTGAGTGGGATGACAGGGAGCGCACTGGAACAGAGCAAACCACACCCATGGGTTTTCAACAACTACTGGTGGCAGTTTAAGAACACAACCGCTCACATAAAGAACGAGACCAATGGTTATGCTTGTGATGCCACTGGCTACACATTCTTCTGGACTGTGGCCATATAGCATCACTGAGAGCGAGACAGTTTGTTTGGTTGCTTTAGCAACACATCCAGGAACACTGCCAACTTTTCAACTGCTCTGAACCTGAATGGAAGGTTGATTCACCAGTAGCTGGGAAGGTGAACTGCTCTGGTAAGACAGACCTGCTCATCTGACTTAAAGAATATCAAAATCAAATCAAATCACTTTTATTGTCACATCACATGTGCAGGTACATTGGTACAGCACATGTGAGTGAAATTCTTGTGTGCGAGCTTCACAAGCAACAGAGTTGTGCAAAATATAATAATGTAAACAAGCAAAATACAAGAATGGCTACATCTGAAACTAATAAATATATGTACAATATATATAATAGTATATGCATTTCTGGATGTGTATACTAAATATTTTTCTACGTGTGTGTGTGTGTGTGTGTGTGTGTGTGTGTGTGTGTGTGTGTGTGTGTGTGTACACATATTTTACAAATTAAATAGAGTAAACAATAAATAAAATATATAAAATAAATAAAATAAAATATACAGAGTGAGACATGTGCAAAACAGTGGCGTTACTGTACAGTATGGAGTGCATAATGTTGAAGTTCCAGTAGTGAAGCTGAGGTGTCTATGACGTGTTCAGCAGTCTGATGGCCTGGTGGAAGAAGCTGTCTCTCAGTCTGCTGGTACGGGACCGGATGCTGCAGAACCTCCTTCCTGATGGAAGCAGTCTGAACAGTTGTAGGCTGCAGCTTTGAAGCTAGCTGAGAGCCACATGGACAAACAATAAAATCAACTGATGTGTTTAAATACATATGTCTATATACAGTTGGATTGTAGTGACATATGATTTTTGAGAATGATGATTCTTCTTGTTCGACTTTTGACATTCAGTTGTTTACTTGCAGAAATACATAATGAATCGCACGACAGGAGTAGATCCGCCACAAGGCTGGATAGGTTGGTTACTGTCTGGTCCTTGGTGGCATCTTCTTTTGAAAATATTAATTCCTGCTTTTGTATTGTTGATACTGATTTGCTTATGTATAGGATGCATTTTACCTTGTTTAAGATCAATGCTGACTAAGATGATTTCCAATACATTTTTTAAGTGATCTAGGTAGCTCTGTTTGGAAGTTCAGTTAACGCTAGAAATGTGTTTTGGAGGTTCTACGTGTTTTGTCTCTAAGGACCACCGCATATACTTATATATAAACATATATAAATAAAACCAACTTTTTTTTACGTTAGTAATTCCTTTTGTGCATAATTTTATATTATTGTTAATAATAAATTAATTAAAGCAACAAAACAACCTGAAGAGCCGGTTGGGAGCCAAAAGAGCCGGTTCTCTAATAAGAGCCGGAAATCCCATCACTAATATTTTCATACAGCATATTGAGATTTGTCACTGGAGGAAACATTTGTTGGCCAGTGTATGTTTGTTCAACGTGTAAATCTTCATATTTCACAGTCACGTTACACATAGTTGAGATCACCCAACCCACTGCTCTAATGCAAGAAGGAATTTCCTCTTAAGCAAACAGAACATACAACAAAAGAAAAAACAGGTCACTCAAACTAACCTGCCTTAATAATTAAAAGTACAGAACTTGTTTTGAAGTAAGAAAGAAAAGGCCCTAAAGGCAAATTCCTACGAGGGCCTAAGAGTACATCTTTCACCATCTTACAATACTGTGATTACAGCCATTCCCCAACTCTCTGTCAATGGTATTCATGGCCAATGATCAGTGGGCTTTGATCAATGGTTGTTGATCAATGGCCATGAGAATTTGCATAATCATGATGAAGGAACTGACCTCTCAGCCCATTGTTCCTTCAGTGGTGCTAGTTTCAGTCATCATGCAAATGTACTGTTTATAAGATTGGGGAAACCTGCAGTCAGCTGAGACTGAAGAAGTTACTTGGATGAGTGATGAAACGTTTCTCCCACAAAACGCTACGTCCAGATGAACACAACCAACTTTTGGGGATTTACTTACCTGAATGATTGAGCATGCATCAAGAGGTTTTAACCCACTTTGGCAAGGACTGCCTAAAGCTAAATTTAAAAGCAGAAAATTAGAGGCCATCCAGGCCTTTATGTTTATGTGTGTTATCTGGCTTCATGGATAGATAAAGTTGGGTGTCATCTGTATAGCAGTGAAAATGTATGCTATGCGTTCTTATGATGATAATAATACAGTACACTATGATATCAGCAGGACTGAAGTGATATCTATTTATTAGGCACAACTGGAAGTCTTGTTATTCTGCTAAAGTTTTTTCCCACCAGTTTTTGCAAACACTTTAGAAAATTATATTAGCTTCAATAAAAATAATTTAAACATTTGCAATGTTTATTACCTCATTGTCTTACTTTAAACTAATTATTACAACAATACAAAGTTTTAAACTTTAGGTGATCTCAGTTATAATATTGTATTAAAGCATTATTGCAACTAATTGTACTATTAGCCATCAATACAAGGACGAAACAGCTTTAAAGATGGAATACTGATAAGGCAGGTTTAAGGGTGCAGTGAGAACTGAACATAACTGGCATCTCTTTAGTTTTTCTCTCTCTTTCAGTTTACAGTTAAAATGAAGACTGGCCATTTTAATGTCACCTCACAGATTATCATCATCACCAGGAGACCAAGATAACAATGAAAGATTACTGAACATCTGTTTTGTTGATTTGTTTGTGGCATTTTCTTTCAGCTGTCTTGTGTAACAGTTTCCAAAATGCTGATAGATTTTCACTACGTCCAGCCAACACCTATGATACTCTCAGAGGTTGGGGAAACAGTAAGTCAATTTTAGTCAAATTTACTTGAGCATACAGTCAGTTATATTCAGGTGTGTTGCATCAGGGACACATGGAAAAGTTTCAGGACACCGGCCCTCAAGGACTGGAGTTTGACACCCCTGTCCTACATAGTCTCCCGTCAGAGTTGTGGCTCTGTAAGAGTGATAGATTTATGGACTATAGAAACATATGGTATTGTTACTGTGCTTTACATTAAGTTGTTTACAATAAAAGCAAGGAAACACTTATTTTTGCATGACTTTTAATTTTCACATTGAATTAATGAAGAGAATAAAGGCACCATATCAGTTGTTTTTTGTTTTTGTTTTTAATGATGGATAAAATCTGAATGAAATTTTTATGAACCATTTTTGTAACTTAATTCTCAAAATATGCTTTAATCTCAGTGTTTGACATTCACACATAAGAATAACGTTTCATCCAGGCGATTAAAATTTGTCACAGGAGAAAACATTTGTAGGTCAGTTTGTGTTTTTTTACGTGTTAATCTTCATAAACCACAGTCACGTTACACACAGTTGAGAGCACCCAAGCCGCTGCTCCACCAACACCGCCAAATAATGCAGTGGCAGCCCATGACATACCTGCTGCACCTACAGTGAAATCATGTTAGACACTATTAGCTCTATTAGCTTATTCAACATGAGCAAAGCTTTTAGAGAGAGAGAGAGAGATAATATATAGTAAATTATTCAGTTTACCCCAGGACTGCAAGGTTGCTACGAGACCTCCTGCTACAACTCCACCTCCACTAGCGATTGCTAAATATGACATCAGTTTGGCAGCGATGGAGCCTGCTGCTATTCCAGCTGAAGTGAACCCCAGTGAAGCCAGAATGGCTGGAGTCAGAATCACAGTTCCACCAGCTCCTAAAAAACCCCCAAAAAACATATATTAAAGATTTTCATTTCAAAATTATGCTGTGGTTAATGTCATGGCGTACCTGCAGACACAAGGACCGCCTTGCCTGTTAACGAAATACAAAAAGATGTCAAATAAATTCTTTACAATAATAATAATAATAATAATTCATATCCACTGTATAATGGGATAACACTGTTATAAAAAAAAATAGACTCACATATTTCTTCCCATTCCATGTCTGTGCTTTCAAAGATAACATTCAAATGACACCAAGAGCTCAACTGAACAAACCTGATGTATGTTATTTACTTTATTTCCAAGAACTACCTCTCCCATTTATCAAATATGAACAGAGGAGGAGGAGCACAGGGATGTACCTTAAAAAAATAACACAGGCATGTACAGGGAGTGCAGAATTATTAGGCAAGTTGTATTTCTGAGGAATAATTTTATTATTGAACAACAACCATGTTCTCAATGAACCCAAAAAACTCATTAATATCAAAGCTGAATGTTTTTGGAAGTAGTTTGTAGTTTGTTTTTAGTTTTAGCTATTTTAGGGGGATATGTGTGTGCAGGTGACTATTACTGTGCATAATTATTAGGCAACTTAACAAAAAACAAATATATACCCATTTCAATTATTTATTTTTACCAGTGAAACCAATATAACATCTCCACATTCACAAATATACATTTCTGACATTCAAAAACAAAACAAAAATAAATCAGCGACCAATATAGCCACCTTTCTTTGCAAGGACACTCAAAAGCCTGCCATCCATGGATTCTGTCAGTGTTTTGATCTGGGGCCTGTTCTTCGTACCTCGCTAAGTGAGTTAGCTGGATGAGATTGTTGACGATTTCGCGTGATCCTGGATCGTTCGGTTCCCCGAAGCCCATCCAGGACTTGCTGTCATAGCAACAGAGCCGTAAGCGTAAACCTGCTGGGGAGCAGGTTTACTTTATGTAAACAGGATTAGATCGCGGCCACGCAGGTATGTCCGCGTCATTCATACGAAAGCAACAGCGATATTCCACCACTGTTTCACCATAAATAAATATTATCAATGTAACTAAAGATAATGCAGCACTTGATCCTGTTATTGATGTCACACAGATACATACAGGTCATTCCCTAAAAAAGGGAAATGTACTATTAACATTCTATTACATGTATGTGATTATTACAGATGTAATTCATATTTCAGAGTAGTAATTGTAAATTACTTCGTGTAATCAAGATGAGAGACCACGGCTATAAAAGCGAAGGTGGATTTGGGAAGTCTGTCGCAGTCATATCCTGTCCGTTTACGCGAGCCACCCATTGCGGAAGGTGCAAGATTAATAAGGAGAGTCCTCAGAATTCAGCATATATTGCGGGACAGACAGGATCCTTTAGCTCAGCGCGACAGTGTGCTCATTGAGAGATATCGATTTTCCCGTGAGGGTATTATTTACTTAACCAACTTGTTGACGAGGGGGTGCAGGACCACCACCTGTCTTTTTTTTGCTCTGCCCTTTTCTTGGTTGCTGTTATGAACAAACAAACAGATTATTTCAGGGTCTCTTTCCAAGAGACGACAAGCAATATAAGTGATAAATATTACCATTCTGTAGAATATTCTTATATTTCACTTTTACTTGTTCCCATGTTCTAGTGGGTCCTGTTGTGGCTCTAATGTGAAAGGGGATATAATATAACATATTATAATATAATATAATGTAATATAATATTGGATAATACCCTACCGCCTACTGGTGTTGGCCAGAGGGGCCGATGGCGCCATATGGCAGCCTGGCTTCTGTCAGTCTGCCCCAGGGCAGCTGTGGCTACAACCGTAGCTGCCTCCACCAGTGTGTGAATGTGAGAGTGAATGAATAGTGGCATTGTAAAGCGCTTTGGGTGCCTTGAAAAGCGCTATATAAATCCAATCCATTATTATTGTTATTATTGAATTACTTACGAGTTTGATTTGTCAGCAACTTTCTCCCAGCCCTCTCTCCTTGCTTTGCAGCCTTTGCAGTGTTCCCTTGCGTTTTAATTAAACTCTGAAACTCCTGAAATCCCTCACTCAAGAGTTCTTGCTCTGCTGCCGAAAAATACCGAGCGCGCTCCTTCGACATTTTCGCCGACCAATCAAAGGGTTGCCGATCAATGTTTCTACTATCGATGCGTAGCCCCTGTTGGGCCACCCAGTGATCTCACATTACTTCATCCAGCTATACTAATCGTCAACAACAGGTGTGTTCGGGGAACCGGAATAGCGAGCTCAGAGTTAGCGCGATGATTTGGTCTTGGATGTTTCATTTGATCTTGGATGTAGTAAGCGACGTACGAAGCACAGGGCCCTGTTCACCGTCAACATTGCGTGCAGCAGCAACCACAGCCTCCCAGACACTGTTCAGAGAGGTGTACTGTTTTCCCTCCTTGTAAATCTCACATTTGATGATGGACCACAGGTTCTCAATGGGGTTCAGATCAGGTGAACAAGGAGGCCATGTCATTAGTTTTTCTTCTTTTATACCCTTTCTTGCCAGCCACGCTGTGGAGTACTTGGACGCGTGTGATGGAGCATTGTCCTGCATGAAAATCATGTTTTTCTTGAAGGATGCAGACTTCTTCCTGTACCACTGCTTGAAGAAGGTGTCTTCCAGAAACTGGCAGTAGGACTGGGAGTTGAGCTTGACTCCATCCTCAACCCGGAAAGGCCCCACAAGCTCATCTTTGATGATACCAGCCCAAACCAGTACTCCACCTCCACCTTGCTGGCGTCTGAGTCGGACTGGAGCTCTCTGCCCTTTACCAATCCAGCCACGGGCCCATCCATCTGGCCCATCAAGACTCACTCTCATTTCATCAGTCCATAAAACCTTAGAAAAACCAGTCTTGAGATATTTCTTGGCCCAGTCTTGACGTTTCAGCTTGTGTGTCTTGTTCAGTGGTGGTCGTCTTTCAGCCTTTCTTACCTTGGCCATGTCTCTGAGTATTGCACACCTTGTGCTTTTGGGCACTCCAGTGATGTTGCAGCTCTGAAATATGGCCAAACTGGTGGCAAGTGGCATCTTGGCAGCTGCACGCTTGACTTTTCTCAGTTCATGGGCAGTTATTTTGCGCCTTGGTTTTTCCACACGCTTCTTGCGACCCTGTTGACTATTTTGAATGAAACGCTTGATTATTCGATGATCACGCTTCAGAAGCTTTGCAATTTTGAGACTGCTGCACCCCTCTGCAAGATATCTCACTATTTTTGACTTTTCTGAGCCTGTCAAGTCCTTCTTTTGACCCATTTTGCCAAAGGAAAGGACGTTGCCTAATAATTATGCACACCTGATATAGGGTGTTGATGTCATTAGACCACACCCCTTCTCATTACAGAGATGCACATCACCTAATATGCTTAATTGGTAGTAGGCTTTCGAGCCTATACAGCTTGGAGTAAGACAACATGCATGAAGAGGATGATGTGGACAAAATACTCATTTGTCTAATGATTCTGCACTCCCTGTACAGTTCTTGGTTGGCCCAAAGTTTTATATGAGAATTTGTGTTTATCTGATTGGTTAAAACTGATGGGGAGAAATTATAGTTTGCACTAAACTATCCCTTTGTTGGTGCCCCAAACTAGTCCCAGCCACTAAGCACTAAAGGTTTTTTTCCCCTATTTTCTAACCTTTACCAAATGACTTGCTGTATTAGTGACCATGAGAGCAACCCTGGTTGAGTTACAGGATGCAGTTTTTGTCCCGTGGTCCCGATGACTCACACATCTTTTAAGGTTCCACCACAGTCAAGTTAAGGTCTGGACTTTGCACGTGTTTTTATTTGTCACATTAAATTTGTGAAGACAACAGAAGCATCATATCAGTCTTTGGATTAGATAAAACATCTTCATCCTCTACAATGATATTTTATTTCAAAATGATGGGTAAAAGTGAGCAACAAAGGTTATCAGACATTTTTGTAACTTCATTCTCAAATCATGCGACATTTCCATATATTTATATAGTATATATTTTCATACAGTGCATTGACATTTGTCACAGGAGGAAACATTTGTAGGCCAGTGTATGTTTGTTCAACCTGTAAATCTTCATATTTCACAGTCACGTTACACATAGTTGAGATCACCCAACCCACTGCTCTTAATAATAATAATAATAATAATAATAATAATAATAATAATGGATTGCATTTATATAGCGCTTTTCGGGGCCCTCAAAGCGCTTTACAATTCCACTATTCATTCACTCTCACATTCACACACTGGTGGAGGCAAGCCACAGTTGTAGCCACAGCTGTGCTGGGGCAGACTGACAGAATGCAAGAAGGAATTTCCTCTTAAGCAAACAGAACATACAACAAAAGAAAAAACAGGTCACTCAAACTAACCTGCCTTGACAAATTAAAAGTACAGAACCTGTTTTGAAGTAAGAAAGAAGATGCCCTCAAGGCAAATTCTCACGAGGGCCTAAGAGTACATCTTTCACCATCTTACAATACTGTGATTGCAGCCATTCCTCAACTCTCTGTCAATGGTACTCATGGCCAATGATCAGTGGGATTTGATCAATGGTTGCTGATCAATGGTCATGAGAATTTGCATAATCATGATGAAGGAACTGACCTCTCAGCCCATTGTCCCTTCAGTGGTGCTAGTTTCAGTCATCATGCAAATGTAATGTATGTAAATGAACAGAATCGACTTTTGGGGATTTACTTACCTGGATGATTGAGCATGCATCAAGAGGTTTTAAACCACTTTGGCAAGGACTGCCTAAAGCTTGTACGTCAGTATGAGCAAACAGCACGCAAGATGGCGGATTACAGGAACCACCTGAGCAGAAGCGTTCAGTGGTCACAGAAGCGTTGGAGGTAGTTTGTAAGAGATTACAGGATGACCCCAACCTCAGCAACAGGACCACTCTCAGCATCGACCAAGTGTGTTTGCTTTTCGAACTGTCATGGTCTCCGTGCCTGCCCGGCCGGCCCCACAAGGCTACATGTGTTGTTTGGTTTTCTCTCTCTCTCTTTCTCTGCCTGGGCGGAGCTCACTGTGGGCTCCCACCCTTGGCCCACACACCTGTCAACAATCAGCGGTCATCACCCAGGAGCACTATTTGAGGCTGGAACACAGATCCTCTCGTCGCTGGATGATTGTACTACAGACGTTAGTGTTTCTCCCAGCTCTTGTGAACCTGTGATTCGTGATTTGTGTGTGACTTCCCTCTCTTCTGCGACAGACTTTCCTCCCCGTACCTGTGACCCCTTCACTGTATATATCGTGCACTGGTGCTGTAAATAAAATGTTTTTTGGAGACGCCTACCGCTCTGAGTTCCTACTACCAGATTGTGACAGGAACTGTGTCTTCATTCCACCTATTTCACATTCAAGGGTCAGTTCTACAGGCAGAGCCTTGGGCTCCCCAGTTTCACCCATCGTGGCCAACTTGTACATGAAAGAAGTGGAAAAGAGGGCTTTGTTATCCTACCCTGGAACACCACCAAGCCTTCTTAGACTGTGAGATTTATGTAAACCTACCCATATGGATTAGTATTTAAGGTTTGAGTCTCATCATCCACTGGAGCATAAACTGGGTGTCATCAGGACGCTACAACACAGAGCGAACACGATCCGCACAGACACAGTGGTTGGCAGGAAGGAGAAGACTATTACATCAAGAAAGCCCTGAGTAAATGTGGTTTGTCCACATTTACTGGCTAGCCCACTGACCGTAGCCAAGAAAAACACATGTTTTTTTCCACTTGCTTTGACTTTGTACTTTGCAACTCTAATAATACTAACTTAACCATCAATATAAGGACCGGACAATTTTTTTGTACAGGTTTTTAAAGATGGAAGACTGATAATACATGTTTAGGGTTGCAGACAGAACTGAACATAACTGGCATCTCTTTAGTTTTTCTCTCTTTTAGTTTATAGTTAAAAGGAAGACTGGCCTTTTTAATTTCACCTCACAGATTATCATCATCATGGTTACAGCAACCCAGAAGACCAAGATAACAGTGACAGATGAACATCTCAGGAATGCTAAATGTTTCAACTTTTTTGCTGATTTGTGGTTGGCATTTCTTTCCAGCTGGCTCATGGAACAGTTTCAGAAACACTGATAAATTTTCACAGTGCATCCAACACCCATGATACTCTCTCAGAAGATGAGAAACAGTAAGTCAATTTCTGACAGTTGATATTTGCTGATTGACAGTGTTGGAGTGAATTGTTAAATGTTGCCATTATTGTACTTAAATTTGTAAACCTTGCCTTGAACTGCATGTTTAGATATTCTTCGGTTCCTCCCACCATCTAGGTAGGGTATGCAATAGCTTTAACTGCAAGTACATTCCATGTGAGATTCTGGTTTCCTTATCTGGTAAAGGATGTTCACTCCCAGCCATTTAGGGGCTCGCCTATGCTATATATAGTGAACCATTAAAGTTAAGCCATATATGGGTGTGAGGAGATGTTTGTTTGTTTGTTTGTGCTTAATTTGACTTTTTACTTAACTCTCAGATCTCGTCTTTCATTTCCAAGCAGCGGAAAAAACGGCAAAGTTTTTCCCTTAACTATCTGCTACGCACAGATGCAGCCACGTATCTCTGTTGTAGTGACTGGCAGCCTTCGCAAGGAATAAATGAAATGCTCAATAATCCTCAGTAAACATCAGTAAAGTGGTTTTTTTTTTTTTATCTTAGCTGAACTGTGGCACAGCAGTCAAGTTCGGGTAAAAGACCTCTGCTCTGAGTACACTTGAAATCATTATGAAAAGCACAGTAAAGTGCCCTTTAGTCGGCTTTTTAATCGTGTTTTTTATTAAAATAATACCATGTTTAAGTCTGCAGATAAGGAGGTTAGAGCACCACAGTCTGTATCACACAGCAGGGCCGTGCAAAGATGTTTAAAGGTTCGAATTTCAAGAGGGGCACATTGAACCAGGCTGAATAACAACAACACACATTCATCAAGAATCTAATAAGGGATCGCCTCATACTATATCACTGTTGTGAGGTGGCGACAAGGCAAAGCAAACGTAGCCTATGTTTTACCTGATAGGGTACAATGTTGCTGTTGAGGGGTTTCTGCTGCTCCTGCTGCTGATATTGCTGAAGGCCAGGGCTGTGTTGATCTGAGACTGTAGACATTAAAAACTCCATAGGCGAGATGGTAGCTGATTAAACAAGTGTTATGAGATAATAACAAAATGCAAAGATTGTTGACGGTGCTTGAAACCATAAGGCAACAAAAAACTGTGAGAAATAAACTCGGCTCTGCCTGTGAATCACTCTTTGCCTCTCTTCCTCCTTCATCTCCTCATCTCATCCATCACTCTCCTCTTGCTGTCCATCTGAGAACAAGGCACAGTTTGTTATTGCAATAAACTATTATTTAGTTATCCACAACAACTTTTGCACTTAATCTATAATAAAATGATGACAGAAAAATGTTATAGAAGCAAAACATTCCAGTTGTGCTTAGTATTATTTATATACTGGAATACATCTCCAACAACTGGTACATGTGATATTGTTACCTGTGCTCTTTGTAATCCAGCTGCTGAGGGACCCACTGCCTTTAGCCTCACACAGCTCCTACTGTTTCCTCCTCATGTCCTTACCAGCCATGTCTGGACAATGTTATATCATGAGTAATAATTTGAAAAATCTATAAACACACACACGCACGTACATACAGTGACATTTTAGACCTTCTTCACAATACTGTATATACTATGGCCACAAGTTTCCCTCGTGGTGCTGATCCAGAATCCCTCCCTTATTATTTATTCCTAGTGCTATAATAATTAAGTAAAAAGAAAGTACTGTGCAGGGAGAAAGCTTATTAAATTTTTAAACTGTAGAGATGCAATAATTGTACTGCTGTAAAATCATCATTTTGTCATATTTGAAATATTAATCTAATATAATCTGTTTATTACTGTATGTTGTTTAAAATACAGTGTGTGTAAATATCATAATTTTAATAATCCATAATTATGTGGACATAGAATAGAATAGAATAGAACCCTTTAATTGTCCCACAAGGGGAAATTTGACATGAATATTAGAAAGTTTTTAGTGAAATATAAATCCTCCAGAAACTTACTCTGCCTCTCTTCCTCCTTCCATCTCCTCATTTGCGGTATAACTCTCCACATGCTGTCCATCTGTGCAATAATCCTTTCTGTCATCGTTGTATTTTTACTCAGTTGTATATAGTATTTGTATTTGTATTCTATTTTTATCTTATTGTATATTTATTTTATTTTATTCTACTGTATATAGTATTTTATTTTATTCTATTCTGTACAGTTGTGTACTGTATTTATTCTTATTGTATTCTAATTTTTGCCTCATAACTTTTGCACTGTCCACTTCCTGCTGTGACAAAACAAATTTCCCACGTGTGGGACTAATAAAGGTTATCTTATCTTATCTTATCTGAGAACAAGACACAATTTGCTATTGCATTAATCTATTATTTAATTGTCCACACTTAATAACTCTCGCACCTAATCCATAATAAAGTAATGATAGAAAATGTTATAGAAACATCCTTACCAGGCATGTCTGGACTGTGTTATATCATGAGTAATAATTTAAAAAAAATCTATATACATAAAACACACAAGCGCACACACAGTGACATTTTTGACCTTCTTCACAATACTGTATATACTATGGGCACAAGTTTCCCTCGTGGTGCTCATCCAGAATCCCTCCCTTATTATTTATTCCTAGTGCTATAATAATTAAGTAAAAAGAAAATAATAAAAAAAAATATATTGTATGTTTGACTATCCACTCCGTGCAGGCAGAAAGGTTATTAAGTGTTTAAACTGTAGAAATACAATAATATTGCTGCTGTATAATAAGCATTTTGTCTTATTTAAAATATAAATCTAATATAATCTGTTTCTTAAGGTATGTTAATTAAAATACAGTGTGTGTTTAAATATCATAATTATAATAATCCATAATTATGTGGACATAGTGAAATATAAGCCCTCCAGAAAGGCAGGAAAAGTCCCGTAATTTACTTTAAAACTAAATATGTTCACTAAAACGGTGACAGAGCTACAGACCCATTACAGCCTTACACAGTTAGCTAGCAGTTATGACCAGCACTACTTGCGCAGTTAATAAAAGGACAGGTAATGTCTGTTACACACACAGCACACTCATTTGTTTCAATTTGTCAGTTGCCATAAGACAATTTATCAACGTGTACATAATAATGGATTGCATTTATATAGCGCTTTTCGGGCCCTCAAAGCGCTGTACAATTCCACTATTCATTCACTCTCACATTCACACACTGGTGGAGGCAGCTACAGTTGTAGGCAAAGCTGCCCTGGGGCAGACTGACAGAGGCGAGGCTGCCATATTGTGCCATTGGCCCCTCTGGCCATCACCAATAGGCAATAGGTGAAGTGTCTTGCCCAAGGACACAACGACCAAGACTGACGAACTGCCAACTGTTTGAGCCACGATCGCCCCGCTAATACTCCTGTGTGCTATAGATTACAGTTTACGCTGTACACCTACTAACTTGTTTTGTCGCATCAGTCTGTGTCTCTGAGTTCATTTGTGTTTCTCTTTTTTTTTTTCTTTTTTTTTTGCCTGTCCCGTTTGGCCTTTTGCCATCAGAATTATTGTCTAAAGGCAAAGAAAGATGCCCAACGGATTTACTTTACCAAATTGACCATCCCAGCCTTGCCGTAATGGTCCATTTGATTCACCTTTTATTGTTTATTTTATTTTCATTTACTGAATACGGGACAGACTTGACTGGGGGAAAGAAGGGGAGAAAGAAAGAGGGAAAGAGAAACAGCTGAGAAGAGGGACGGGGGAGAAGGGCAAAAAACAAAAACCAACAGAATAAGCAGAGAAAAAAAATGCATATATCGATCACCTGGATCACCTGTTGAGAAAGAAAAAAGAAAACAAGCAGAAGAAAACAAGAGTAATAGAATAAACAACATAACAATGATATATGGGAATATGACAATAAATACTAAATATTAAACATTATTGTGCAGCACATAAGATCAACAGAACACAGTGTGCTTTGAGGTAGGAGCCAAAAAGGGTGTAGTTTGTGGGTGTGATCACCCGTGTGTACACCTGTGAGCATGGACGCGCTTGTTTTTTTTTAAAAGACGCGCTTGTATTTAAAAGGTTCCTTCATGTAATGATCTGCTAGCTAGCAGTAGATATCAGTAGATACTAAGTAATAAACGATATTGTGCAGCACGCAAGATAGACAGCGCACAATGTGCTTTGAGGCAGCAGCCAAGAAAGCTGTAGTCCGCGTCTGTGAATACCCGTGTGTACACCTGTGTGCATACCTGTGTGGATCAGCATGCTTGCATTCCAAAGGTTTCTCCATGTAACGATCTGCTAGGGAGTGTGGGGGGGCCACAGCCCCGTCCTCCAGGACATGAAGCAGGTATGGAGGAGATCAAGACTCCAGACATCCAGAGGCCCTCAGAACACAAGAGACCAAGGAAGACCAACAGAGGGGCAGCCGCGCCACTGTCCCAGAAAGAGCTGAGGAGAGTCCCAGATGAGGGCTCACTCAGCAGCCGTGGAGCAGAAGCCAGGGGGAGTTGCAGTGACGCGCCCGTGAGCTCCGCCGGCAGCCAGCTGCGCCTGAGTGACCGAGCCCCAGGCCGAGGGGCCGGGGGCACCCCACCTCCGAAGTGGCCCGAGCGAGCCCCAGGCTCCAGGCCCCGATAAGCGGCCGCCAAGGAGTGAGCCGGTGTGTACCTGGACGTCCATCCCCGGACACAAAGAACCACCAACGCACCGACACCTGAGGGAGTCCGCCACTGGCAGGGGAAGTGGTGGTAGGGGGAGATAGGCCTCCAAACCTTGGAGGGCCTGAGATGTCCCCAGAGAGGTGGCGCCTGATACCCAACCTGACATATAGACACAGACATACAGGCACACACAGATACAAACATCCATTCCCACCCTCATGCTCTCATATGCACCTACTCCACACTCAACCAACGTGGAGACAGACATAAAGAGACGCTGTACACACGATCACACTCCCCAAGCGTACTTCACGAACCGGGTCTAGGCCCCTGGAGGGGGGAACTGCACCCAGACCCAGGTGGTGTTACCCTTTTCCCTGCGGTGGGGAGAAGCAGACCGCCCCGACTCCGCAGCAGCAGGGAGGCCCCACACTCCAGACCCCAACTCCTCCTCCTAGCCCCCCCTGCTCCAGCAGGTCACAGAGAACGGGTGTGTGTGAAGACTCCAAACCTCCCTCCACCCGCTCATTGTAGTGTTGATGCATGTGTGTTCTAAGGTGCATTTAAAACCCAGGAGGGCATGGAGCTACCTGCCAGAGAGCAGCAGGTAAGCGCATAGTCCCTCCTGCTAGCCCTCAATGTCTACGTGTATTTAAAATTGAGAGGTGGGCAACGACACCAGGGGTGAGGTGTACACCCTGATGGTAATTTGGATTCCGTGTAGCGTGCCCACCCCCAAGGGTCATTACACATACACATGTATGTGTAATGAGAGTGTGAGTAATGTGAATGTCTAAGTTGTGGGATAAAATTGAGGCATAGGCAGCCAGAAGGGGACAGAGGGGGGGGGGGGGGGGGGGGGGTAGCCTCCTCTGCACCCTGGTGACATACCCCTACTCCAAAGCCCTGCATGTGTGGGTGTGGGTGTGGGTGGTTGTGGTGGAGCGGGAAGAGGGAGGTAGCTGGAGATGGGGAGGGAAGGAAGGGAGGGGAGCTCCCCCGCTGACCCCAGTAGGCACCCCCATACTCCGCGACCCGCCAGGGAAAGGGGGCCCAGGTCCATCCGGGCCGGGGCCCAGTGCACCAGCGCCGCCCGGCCCCACAGAGCCCGGGACAGTCCACCTAACCCCACCACAGAGAAAACTGCACCCACCCCGTCATCCACTCATCTTCCAGACTACATAAGACAATACAGGGAGTGCAGAATTATTAGGCAAGTCGTATTTTTGAGGAATAATTTTATTATTGAACAACAACCATGTTCTCAATGAACCCAAAAAACTCATTAATATCAAAGCTGAATGTTTTTGGAAGTAGTTTGTAGTTTGTTTTTAGTTTTAGCTATTTTAGGGGGATATCTGTGTGTGCAGGTGACTCTGTGCATAATTATTAGGCAACTTAACAAAAAACAAATATATACCCATTTCAATTATTTATTTTTACCAGTGAAACCAATATAACATCTCCACATTCACAAATATACATTTCTGACATTCAAAAACAAAACAAAAACAAATCAGCGACCAATATAGCCACCTTTCTTTGCAAGGACACTCAAAAGCCTGCCATCCATGGATTCTGTCAGTGTTTTGATCTGTTCACCATCAACATTGCGTGCAGCAGCAACCACAGCCTCCCAGACACTGTTCAGAGAGGTGTACTGTTTTCCCTCCTTGTAAATCTCACATTTGATGATGGACCACAGGTTCTCAATGGGGTTCAGATCAGGTGAACAATGAGGCCATGTCATTAGTTTTTCTTCTTTTATACCCTTTCTTGCCAGCCACGCTGTGGAGTACTTGGACGCATGTGATGGAGCATTGTCCTGCATGAAAATCATGTTTTTCTTGAAGGATGCAGACTTCTTCCTGTACCACTGCTTGAAGAAGGTGTCTTCCAGAAACTGCCAGTAGGACTGGGAGTTGAGCTTGACTCCATCCTCAACCCGAAAAGGCCCCACAAGCTCATCTTTGATGATACCAGCCCAAACCAGTACTCCACTTCCACCTTGCTGGCGTCTGAGTCGGACTGGAGCTCTCTGCCCTTTACCAATCCAGCCACGGGCCCATCCATCTGGCCCATCAAGACTCACTCTCATTTCATCAGTCCATAAAACCTTAGAAAAACCAGTCTTGAGATATTTCTTGGCCCAGTCTTGACGTTTCAGCTTGTGTGTCTTGTTCAGTGGTGGTCGTCTTTCAGCCTTTCTTACCTTGGCCATGTCTCTGAGTATTGCACACCTTGTGCTTTTGGGCACTCCAGTGATGTTGCAGCTCTGAAATATGGCCAAACTGGTGGCAAGTGGCATCTTGGCAGCTGCACGCTTGACTTTTATCAGTTCATGGGCAGTTATTTTGCGCCTTGGTTTTTCCACACGCTTCTTGCGACCCTGTTGACTATTTTGAATGAAACGCTTGATTGTTCGATGATCACGCTTCAGAAGCTTTGCAATTTTGAGACTGCTGCATCCCTCTGCAAGATATCTCACTATTTTTGACTTTTCTGAGCCTGTCAAGTCCTTCTTTTGACCCATTTTGCCAAAGGAAAGGACGTTGCCTAATAATTATGCACACCTGATATAGGGTGTTGATGTCATTAGACCACACCCCTTCTCATTACAGGGATGCACATCACCTAATATGCTTAATTGGTAGTAGGCTTTCGAGCCTATACAGCTTGGAGTAAGACAACATGCATGAAGAGGATGATGTGGACAAAATACTCATTTGCCTAATGTTAGGGAAAATATTCTAAAACACTTCTTCAGTAAAGACAGTAAACACACAGAACTTCTTGCTAGCAAGGGCAGCCTCCAGACTGAGACTCGCACTAAGAAACTGCCCCGGTCTTTATTTATACTTGTGTGTGTGTGTGTGTGTGTGTGTGTGTGTGTGTGTGTGTGTGTGTGTGTGTGTGTGTGTGTGTGTGTGTGTGTGTGTGTGTGTGCCAGTTGCAGCCTCCAAGTTGAACACTATCACCAAATCCAACCTGGGTCAGTGTATCAGCAAGTACGACCTGCTGGTCTGGTTTGAGATCAGCGAGCTGGAGCCCACTGGAGAGTGAGTATCCACCTGGAGTGTTATATTCACGCACAAGCTTTAAAGGAACCATAAAAATGATCTCCAGGAAGAATATTATAAGTTGGGATGTTGTCTCACCTCCTCCCTCCATGCACAGGTACATCCCAGCCATCGTGGATCACAGTGGAGGCCTGCCCTGTCATGGTACCTACCTGCTGCACCAGGTACAGGATTGGTGCACATGTTGTTTCCTTATTACTCACACAGTGGTAACTGCTTCCTTTGTACACAGTTGAATATCTTCTTTTAAAGCGTAATGTTGCTCTAGCTGTGCTCACTGTGATCCTGAGCTCCTGTTATGTTTGCTGCAGGGGATCCAGCGGAGGATCACAGTGACCCTCATCCACGAGAAAGGCAGCGAGCTCCATTGGAAAGATGTTCGTGAGCTGGTTGTAGGTGAGCAGCCTGCCTTTAGGGTCTAGTCGTGCTATACCTCTGTGTAGAAAACAAAACCCCAAAGCACCGAAACAATGTTTTATAGTGTTTGTGTGCTTTTGATAGAGGAAGACAGGACAGAACATCATTAAAGGGATTTGACTTTGTGAGATCACCCTGAAAACGCACCACTCGGTTCACTCTGAGATATTTTCAGTCTGGAAAGATGAATCTGTCGGGCTTCAGGCTGCTTCTCACTTTAAGCAGTTCATGCTGTAGCTGATGGACCAAAAATGACATTTGATATTTTAGACATTCAGCTGCTGACTCTGAAGCCAACAGGCTCTTGAGTGTGGATGATTGTGTTGGTACTGGATGCTGTGATCAAACAGCTGTTCTGATCTGTCTTCATTCATGCCTGTTGTTATTAAGCCTCCTAAGCTCCAAACCAGTAAAAGCAATCTTTGGAGGCAACACCCTTTTTAGTACTTTGCTGTATTTGTTTGTGATTGTGTGACACTGAACCACAGTGCTATGTATATCCTCTGTAACACTCAGACGTTTCCAGATCAGTGTTTCCCCCTCAGCTGTTTCTCACTATAGAGTCTTTCCTCTGTAACAATGAGGCACCAGCAGAGCATATCTGGCTCCCAGTCTGTGGCTGATAGTGCCCCCTGCTGTTAATAACAGGAACAGTGTAACCTTGTATGGAGCTCATAGTGATGGTCTGAAGATTGCTGCTGCAAGGCAGTAATTTGTATCCATGTGTGCTGTCTATTCTGAGCATATGCAGTTATGTGAGCTCTCAGGTTTTATGTATCAGGACATAATTAAAAACAATCAGGTCCTTAGTAGGTCTTAATATGAGGTAAATATAAAACATGAAGTGTTTGTGAGGTTCATCTGCAGCACCTTTGTTTCTGTGAAATGTTTGCTAATTTAACATTTTCCCTCCTAAACAGGAAGGAGTTTGTGGAGGCCTATGTGAATCATGCCTTCAACACATCAGTGGAGAATCTGTTCCAGGAGTTCAAGCGAGGCTTCTTCCTGGTGTGTGAGCAGGATTTGGTGAGGCTGTTTCGACCAGAGGAGCTGCAGGGAGTGCTGGTCGGCCAGGACGTGCATGACTGGGAAAAGTTCAAACAGGTACAGTCAGCCAAACAGACACAGGCTGTAGTTTCACAGCTGTCCTGTAGCACAATAACTGTGTACTGCATACTGTCAAAAGCATTCAGTCGGCTGCTTTAACACAAATATGAACTTGAGTCACATCTCAGTCTTAATCCAGACTTTTGTATGATAGTATAATATAATAGTCAGCCCACCCTTCGCAGCTATAACTGCTTCCACTCTTCTGGAAAAGCTTTCCACAAGGTTTAGGTGTGTTTATGGGAATTTTTTGACTATTCTTCCAGAGGTGCATTTGTGGTGTCAGACACTGACGTTGGAGGAGAAGGCCTGGCTCACAGTTGCTGCTCTAATTCATCCCAAAGATGTTCTATCAGGTTGAGGTCAGGACTCTGTGCAGGCTAGTCCAGTTCTTCTACACCAAACTCACTCATCCATGTCTTTATGGACCTTGTATTGTGCACTGGTGCCCAGCCATGTGCACACATGCCCACACTTTACACTTGGCACAGTGCAGTCAGACAAGTACTTCTGGCAACCACCAAACCCTGACACATCCATCGGATTGCCAGTCAGAGAAGTGTGATTCGTCACTCCAGTAAACACATCTCCACTGCTTTAGAGTCCAGTGTTGAGATGCTTAAATCACTCCATCTGACGCTTTGCATTGTGTTTGTCAGTGTAAGGCTGGGATGCAGCTGCTCAGCCATGGAAACCAATGAAGTTTGGACATCTGTAACAACAGCAGACTGCAGATATTGGTGACTTAAGTGCACTATGAGCCTTAGCATCAGCTGACTAGCTGTTATTTCCAATTACTTCCACTTTGTTATAATATCACTAACAGCTGACTATGGAATATTTAATAGCGAGGAAATTTCATGACTGGACTTGTTGCACTGGTGCATCCTATCACATTACCATGCTGGAATTCATTCAGTTCCTGAGAGCGACTCGTCCTTTCACACATGTTTGTAGAAGTAGTCTGCATGCCTAGGTGCTTGATTTAATACACCTGTGTCCATGGAAGTGATTGGAACACATTAATTGAATGATTTGGATGTGTTAGGGAATACTTTTGGCAACATAGTGTATGCCTGACCTTACAAACTCTATGATTATAACAGTCATTTTCACTGTTTTCAGAACACAAGTTATGGTTGGAGATATCATGACCGCCACCCCACCATACAGATGTTTTGGGAGGTATTTGATGAACTAACTGAAGAGCAGAGGAAAGATTTCCTTCGTAAGTACTTGCTGAAGCCTCCATTATGATATGTTACTGAAATCACACTGTATCATATAAAACATTAGATTTTTCTGCGCTTTACCAAGATACATTAGAGAGCAGCATTGTTCTGATTAATATACTGTAAAGCTGCTTCTAGCTGGTGGACTGAGCCGCCTCACCTTTCACCTGGCTCACGTCACACACCTGGAGAGACTCGACCTCCACCTGTGTTGCCTCACGCGAGATGATCTAGAGGCTCTGAGTCAGTTGCTACCAATCTCACACGCCGGACACTAATCGCATGCTCGCTGCAGCAGTCATGTGACTCGTTGTTTTTCAGTCCAGGTGCTGCCCTCTCTCACTGCACTGACCGAGCTTGATGTGTCATCCAATAAGGAAGTGGGAGGTGTGGTCCACCTGCTGGTCTCCGCCCTCCCTGCGACACAAATGAGGAGGCTGCCATTCAACAGCTGCTACATGAGCAACGAGTCCTTCACTGCTCTGGGTAACACACACACATACACACACACACACACACACACACACACACACACACACACACACACACACTTGTTTATTTATAGAAGTTTTCCTTCAAGTCATTCTCCCCGAATACCTCTTCCACCCTCTAGCCTGAAATGGTGAAAACTTTGTGTTTATGCATCAGCCCTGGCGGTGTCCTATCTGCGCACGGTGGATATTTCCTGGTGTAAAGTGGTTGGCGGTCACTTGGCGCTCCTGCTGGATGCTCTGCAGCCATCAGTCGTCAGCGAGCTCCGTCTTTGCAGCTGCGAGCTCACCACTGATGACATGCAACATCTGGGTAACTAACACACAATGACATTATACTTTTTCTTTTTTGGTCTGTAGTGGATCATTAGGCTGCATAAATGTATATTAAGACAAGTAAAGCCTGAAGGAAATTGATATTTCTTTCATTTATTTCATGCTGCCAGCATCTGTAGCTGTCGTATAAAACAAAACAATGAAACTATTCGGTGTTATTTTTGTCTCCATCAGAAACATTGTGAACAAAACAGTAAAGTGAACAGGCATAAAGTGATCAGTTATCAATGGGTCCTCTTCCTCTGTGCAGCTGCCGTGTGCAGACGGGGCTGTCTCTCCTCACTCCGTGCACTGGATCTGTCCTACAACAGCTTGGTGGGAGACAACGGTTGGTGCAGTCTGTTTGCAGCAGGAGGTCTGGGCTCTCTGGAAGACGTGGATGTCAGTTTGCGACCTTCAACCTCTGCTCCGTGCTCAGCCTGGCTGCCCGCTCTGCTCCGAGCTCTGCCTCAAATGCCGGCGCTGGCTCGACTGGCCATGCAGAGGTGGACAGCTGACTGTCAGGAGAGAGAGCAGCTGAGGTACTGTCTGAAAAAGAGGAGCGTCCTGCTGGAAAGGGATCCAGATTTACAAGACACATCATCAACATGTAAAGGGAACAGTCAGGAGAGCCTAGAAGAGAGTCAGCCTGAGGAGATTGGAGCGGACCGCACTGGAATTTACTGTCAAAGAGCGACCCACTTTGTTGCTTTATTATTATTTTTTTAAGTCTCTGTTACCACAAGAAGGTCAGTGTTGACGTCAGCTGCATCACGTCTGATGTAAACTGTGTCACACGTGATGGTTTCAGGGAATACTGGGAACTTACAGAGTTAAGCACAGCTGGTGTGGGTTATCATATTTGTCGTCTCTCACCTTGGCTGCAGGGTCTGGGTCTTTCCAATGCAGCAGTCCTAACACTTGAGACACACATGCCGAGAAGTGGGGATACCTGGAAATGGACAAAGGCTTTCAGCAGAGTTTTAAAGCAGCTATTCAGGAAAAGAGCTGTGAATTATCTGCATACCTTGTTAGGTAATCAGCTATTTTGGGGTTCTTTAACAAATCAACCAAAAGGTCGACTGAGTATTTTCTCGTCAGAGTACCTTCACCGTTCACGATGATGTTGAGCACAAGCTGGAGCGTTTGATGGATGTTCTTTGCATCAAAGAGCTACGAGGAAATCCCAGAGATTAGAGACAGGATATTATGTGAATCAGCATGAATGTTGTTTGTTGTTCAACAGATAAAAACAAGAAGAGAAAATAGAAACAAAGTAAAAAAGGAACAATTGTTTCTGCTGTTAAGAAAAAAAAATTGAGTCATGGCAGAGACCTGCAGAAGTCTTGAGTCTCATTTGATGACATTTTGTCAGATTGCCTTGTAATTTAAAAAAAACAAAACTGTTTTTTGAGCAAAAGTTCTCCAGGTTTTTTTGGAGTTCTTTCAAAGTTTTCTTATTTTTGGACGTTAGCTGCTTTTTCACTCTTTTTCAGTCCAGTCTGTGCATCTGAACATTTACAGAAAGATTTCTTTGTTTCGTCTTTAGACACTTTGTTAAACGCAGATCCCAGCAGAGTTCACCTACCTTCTCTCCAACCTTCTCAGGTTTTGTGGATATTATACATGGTTATGCTGAGGATATGTCGGCTACTTTCCACTGGAAATGCCTTTTGGTTAAACTGTCAGCGAGGAATTTGCACTGTTACATTTTTATATAACTTTAATGCAAAAAAAACAGCTGCTTGTTTAAGTGAAAATACACTGATGGGGTTTTTTTCTATTCATGAACAGGAGTGTGATCAGTTTAATAAAAGAAAAAATAACCATAACCAAGATATGAGGGGAAATCTTGGACAAATACAAGCAGACTGGAGCAGCCAGCGTTCAAAACACCGACGTTCAAGGTAACAGAAGGTTCCCGAGCCACATCCACCCAGCTGGTTTCTGTGTTTCTTGTGTATTTGTGTACACTGTGACTTCATGGCTGTCTTGGGCTCCAGCTCTTGTTTTGGTGTCTCATTAATTTGATTTAATATCCTGCTTAGTGATAACATCACTCTTGGCCTCCCTGCACTGGCTTCCAATTGAATTTAGGATTCATTTTCAAGTTCTTTTATTGGTTTTTAAATCTTTAAATGGTCTGGCACCTGCTGAAGCCCTATGTCCCCACTCGTTCGCTCCGGTCAGCTGAGCAGCTGTTGCTCTCAGTCCCCAAATCACGGCTGAAACTGAGAGGAGACCGAGCGTTCTCTATCGTGGCTCCTAAGCTTTGGAATAATCTTCCTCTTCACATTAGGCAATCGACATCAGTGCTGGTTTTTAAATCCAGATTGAAAAAGCATTTTTATTCACTGGCTTTTGACTCAGTGGTTGACTGACTTGTATTTTATTGTTTTTCGCTATGTTTATTATTGTATCGTATTTATTATTCTTATGGTATCTATTATGTTTCTATTGTTCAGCAGTTTGGTCAGCCTTGTGTGTTTTTAAAGTGCTATATAAATAAACAATGATGATGATGATGAACATAGTAACGTGTGTTGGGTTGCTCTGTCTTCAGACTCACTGTCAGACTGATTAGACAGTGAGTCTGAAGGTGAGAGTCCTCACTGCCCACGCCTGTCTTTGGGTCTGACCAACACCGTTTCCTGTGTGTCATTCCCCCCTCGCCTTCCCCCCATCCGTCCTGTCTGCACTGACCTCTCCAATAAAGACAAAAGGCCTCATTTTCTGAAACTCTTCCTATCCCATCACCTTGCGAAGAATCACTTCGCCATGTTGATTAATAAGGACGGTGGGAATGGTTTGAAGTCTCGTCACAGAAAATGTGCCAAAGGCAAAGAATCTGAGCTTGAAATAAAATGAAATGAAAGATCAGCCCCACACAGGGGTTAAATTCAGATGGAAACTCTTATCACACAAAGAGAACAAGCGAATAAATATATCTGAGTGTGGCCCCTCGACTGTCACAGTGTAGCTGACATTTGATCTTATCATGTGTTAAAGCTATTTTAATTACTGAAGAGAACCAGTGTCAAACTCAGCCCAAGTATGGTTGTACGTTAATCCTTAAAGCAACAACGTTTTTAAAGTTGCAGCGTCATTTTTACACCACACCTAAAATCCCACTAATCGTCCGGGCTCTTCACCCTATGACCACACGCTGGGGTATCTAACACCACATGACCCAAATGGAAACTATGTCAGCTGAAAGAAACCCATCGAAATGTGCAACACTTAAAACTTTGCCTGATTGGAGCATGGCTTCAAATACAGCCCTGAAAACAGACAGGCGGTCGTTGGCATTTCGCCCTCGTTCCTGAGAGACTACATCGATGTATCAGTCAACAAATGAACTACTGTGGCCACCCACCACCACTTCCCCTGCCAGTGGCGGACTCCCTCAGACATCGGTGCCTTGGTGGTTCTTTGTGTCCGGGGATGCGCGTCCAGGTACACACCGGCTCACTCCTTGGCGGCCGCTTATCGGGGCCTGGAGCCTGGGGCTCGCTCGGGCCACTTCGGAGGTGGGGGTGCCCCCGGCCTCTCGGCCTGGGGCTCGGTCACTCAGGCACGGCTGGCTGCCGGCGGAGCTCACGGGCGCGTCACTGCAACTCCCCCTGGCTTCTGCTCCGCGGCTGCTGAGTAAGCCCTCATCTGGGACTCTCCTCAGCTCTTTCTGGGACAGTGGCGCGGCTGCCCCTCTGTTGGTCTTTCTTGGTCTGTTGTGTTCTGGGGGCCTCTGGATGTCTGGAGTTTTGATCTCCTCCATACCTGCTTCATGCCCTGGAGGACGGGGCTGTGGCCCCCCCACACCCTCCAGCAGATCATTACATGAAGGAACCTTTTTAAAAAACAAGCGCGTCCATGCTCACAGGTGCTCACACACACAAACTTCACCCTTTTTGGCTCCTACCTCAAAGCACACTGTGTTCTGTTGATCTTATGTGCTGCACAATAATGTTTAATATTTAGTATTTACTGTCATATTCCCATATATCATTGTGATGTTGTTTATTCTATTACTCTTGTTCTCTTCTGCTTGTTTTCTTTTTTCTTTCTCAACAGGTGATCCAGGTGATTAATAGATGCATTTTTTTTCTTTTTTTTTTCTATGGCTTTGTGTCCAGATATCAGCGCTCACCTGGCTGGTACCAAGAAGGTTCAGCAAGTGCTCCCCAGACCTGGAGTCCTGGACAGATTCTTCCCAGACCAGCCTCAAGCTGTGCAGCAGATCCGAGCGACATTGGCTGACCTCTACACTCTAGACATGGTGAGAAAAAGGGCACGGTTTGTTCATTGTTTGGAAAATTTGACATTAGATAATCCTCACCTGGGTGTTGCTGTTCAGTGTAAGCAATATCATTTGCATTTTATTCCTCTGATTTATTTCTCTGTGGCGTTTATGAACTCGTATTTCTTAGGCTGGCTTTTAAGGAAGGAGAAAAGGTATGTATCAGTTGGCTGGGAAGAAAGATGGAGGTGGAAAGGATGTGCAAGCTATGGGACAAAGTTGCTGAGACTAGGTTAAAAAGAGGTGAGGATCAGTGAGCAGGAGTGTGGCTTTGTGCTGAAAAGAGCACAACAGATTGTCTGGAGAGAAGGTGAAGGAAAGTCAGCTGAAGCAAGACAGTTTGTGGAGTTTGTGTTGGACTGTATGTTATGCTGGGAGCCTGGGGATTAGTGCACTTTGATTCCAAGTTAATACTAGCTAGTGTTTCTCACTGGTTTTTGGGTGGTGGAGTAAAAGGGATTGGTTGGTGGCTGTTTCTAATGTTAGCCTTTTCTTGGTTTTCTTACAGGCAGGGTAAAGACATGGTGATGAATGAGTGTGTGGGCCGTCTGCTGAGGACCAAGAGCTCAGGACAGTCAGACGGGGGCGTCGCAGCAGGAGTCACCGTGCTCGACAATCCTCTGCTGTCCTGAGATGTCAGACTCCTGCCTGCACATACAAACCACACTGAAGTCAAAGTTCCACCTGCACCTCCACCTGTTCTTGCAACAGCATGAAAACTGACAGAGGTGAGACAGCAGAAAAGTTCTTGTCTATTTTTTTTTTTTACTAAGTTAAGGAATTAAGTTAAGAAGAGTGATTAAATAAATAGTTTCTTGCATTTTTGATTTAATGATTGTGTTTAGGATTATTTCAGAAACATGTTTAGAGGATCTTTGTAAGCCTGTATTTACTTTAAAAGAAGGGAAGCACTTCTTCATCCTACAGAAAAGGTGACACATTACAGATGAGTTCATAAAAAGTGTCTCTGTCACTCTTTCAAGGCTCTGTCACTTTTTCTTTTGTACTGGAACAGCATGGTAAAGTAGGCCTAGGCTGCCATCTTGTGGCAGTGTGTTGTTACTACAACATATGAAATTGTGTTTCTATTGGAAATATAATTCAGCGCCACTGAGCCGCTCTCTCAGTTACAAACGGAACCTGTTTTGTAGACGTATAAATCACTAAGTACAGTGAAGCTTTTGGTTTTGTAAAAGTGTTTCTTATTCTAAATGCATGTTGATTTTTATCAGGGTGAAGAGCAGTTAGCAGTGCATTCATGGACATCTTTAAACTATTAATTGAAGAATCTTTGGTGATGATGGCATGAACTAGAAGCGTGAGCTCCAGGTGAGACTGCACAGAAGAACAAGTGTCCTTAAACTGCATCAACTGATGACTTCTCACAATTTTATTCCACTGTGTGTTTTTATCATTGAACGTTTCAGTCTTTGTGTACATGTAACGCAGACACTAAAGCTGTGCCAGAACTTCATGCTGAAGAGAAGGATTCTTTTAAAATGCATGGGGGAGCAAGCGAGTCAGATACCAAGGGCACGAAGATGAAGCAGGTCTGATCGGAAACCGTTTATTTCCAGGCCAGGGAGCACAAATAAAAACACCCTTAAAAGGTTCCCTCCTGCTCAACCGCGTCACTCCCTACGGAGAGAAGATCTACATGACCTTATCTGCGTATCTGGAGGTCAGCCGCTGCTCCGCCGTGTTGTACCTGTTTGTACGTGTTTTTAAGTCTCTTGATGTCATCGTGTCTAACACACACCCTTTATCTCCTCTCTGCAGCTGGACCATTGCATCCAGCCTGCCATTATCACCAAAGACATCTGCACGGTCTTTTACTCCCGAGACGCCAAGATTTCCCCACCCCGTTCTCTCAAGAACCTCTTTGGGACTGGATACTCCAAAACTCCTGACTGGTAAATCTGGGCTGCTGCACTGTGGCCATCTCTGTTTCACAATCAAAGATATCTGCCCTGTTACAAAGTTTCCTTGTTCAAAACTTCTGCTTCATTATAGCAACCGAGTGACTGGGATCTACGAGCTGAGCTTGTGTAAGATGTCTGACACTGGAAGCCCAGGTGAGCGGCCATGAAACATGTTTAAAGAACGGCAGCTGTTTTATCATAATTCTGTGGAGAGCTTCATCCTAATGAGGGCTCATGTCCTGAGCAGGGATGCAGAGGAGGAGGAGGAAGGTGCTGGACACATCAGTGGCTTATGTGCGTGGAGAGGAGAACCTGGCCGGCTGGAGGCCCAGAGGAGATAGCCTCATCCTAGAGCACCAGTGGGAGCTGGAGAAGATGGAGCAGCTGCAGGAGGTGGGGCCTTGAAAGATTCATAAAGAAATAAATCTGTTTAATATCGTAGAGGGAAAAATGACTTTTCAGCTCAAAGACCAAAGTGCTATTCTAAAAAGTTTTTTCTTAGAGTACAGACTTTACATGACTAACCTCCCCTCTTCTCCCCACCTCACATTCGCCCCCATCTTTCGTCCAGGTGGAAAAGACCCGTCACCTTCTGGGAGAGGCGGCTCCCGTGGGAACAGCTCCCACCACCAAGTCCCTGAGTGAGTCTCTGTCCCCCAGCGTGAGCTCCAGCACTCTGTCCACGTCCACCTCCGTCTCCTCGCAGATCTCCAGCACCACCTTTGAAAGCGTGAGAAGGAGCTGGCCACCAAGGTGAGAAAAACGTGGGCTTAGTGGGCGTTCTTGTTGCTGCCTTCTTCCTTCTCTGCTCGGAGCTGATCGGTCTTGTTCCTGTTGTGTTGTAGTGCCTGCGCCTTCTGACACACACCTTCAATACTGAATACAAGCAGCTGGTGAACAGCATCAGTGACTGCAAGATGAGAAATAATACAAAGAAATAAAAAAATAGCCTTTCTGTGTCACATCAGGGAGTTCCTATATTGACGTCTACCTCATCCTGCTGTTGTTTCACTTCAGCTTTCTCTCATCTCACCGATCGGACGCGATCCATCCGTGACGAGCTTCAGCAGTGCCATCCTCACCCCTTCCTCTACCTGCCCCTCTCTCTCGGACTCGCGCTGTGGCTCCATGGACCAGAAGTAAACATATTTTTAGGAACATTGACCTCGATCTGCAAACGGTTATTGACAGGTTATCTATTTGATTCTAACTTGGTGTGATTTGTGTTAAAGGACCCCTGAGAACAGCTCACGTGCCTCCAGTCCCTCCTGCTCAGACTGTGAAAACTTCCCGATGGTTCCCACTCTGGAGACCTCCTACCTTGCGCGGGCTGCAAAGAACGAGTTCCTGAACTTGGTGCCTGATATTGAAGAAATGCGACCAGGGTGAGTAATGCCATATTAACCCAAATACTGTCACTATGACATGTGTCTCACAGACCAAATGTAAGTCGACACTCATGTTCTCTAGTTCAAGCAGAAATGATGTGGATCGATTCAAATTCCTGAGCCTGGATGATTTCAGCTGGAAACAAACCAACTCTGCTTCTTCTTCAGATAATTCAATTCAATTCAATTTTATTTATATAGCGCCAAATCACAACAAAAGTCACCTCAAGGCGCTTCATAGATACAGAGAAAAACCCAACAATCATATGACCCCCTATGAGCAAGCACTTTGGCGACAGTGGGAAGTAAAAACTCCCCTTTAACAGGAAGAAACCTCCAGCAGAACCAGGCTCAGGGAGGGGCGGGACCATCTGCTGCGACCAGTTGGGGTGAGAGAAGGAAAACAGGATAAAGACATGCTGTGGAAGAGAGACAGAGGTTAATAACAGATATGATTCAATGCAGAGACGTCTATTAATACATAGTGAGTGAGAAAGGTGACTGGAAAGGAAAAACTCAATGCATCATGGGAATCCCCGGCAACTATGCAAGTTGTAAACAGTTGTAGGATTAAAGATTATTGAATGTACAGAATGATTATTTACACAGAGCTATACAGTAGTGCAGTTAAGATAAGTGAGGGTGTAGATAGTTTCTACAGAGGCTATATAAAGTGCTAGTGGTTGTGAGTGGTGGTTCAGTCCATGTTATTATTGTGTGTTTGAGGGTACAGTTGTCCATTGTGGGGGTGTGTATGTTCAGTGCATGAGTTTAACGTGGGTCAGATGTCAGGAGGCAGAGTTCAGGAGTCTGACAGCTGTGGGGAAGTAGCTGTTCCGGTACCTGGTGGTCTTAGTCCGGAGGCTCCTGTGGCGCCTCCCAGAGGGCAGGAGGGTGAAGAGTCCATGTGATGGGTGACTGGGGTCTTTGATGATTTTCCCAGCCCTTTTCAGACACCGCTTCCTGTAGATGTCCTTTATGGCAGGAAGTGGTGCTCCGGCGATGCGCTGGGCAGTTTTCACGACCCTCTGCAACGCCTTCAGGTCCGAGGCAGAGCAGTTCCCGTACCAGACTGTTAAACAGTTGGTCAGGATGCTCTCGATGGTGCAGCGATAGAAGTTCACCAGGATGTCTGAGGACAGGTGGTTCTTCCTCAGAGTCCTCAAGAAGAAGAGGCGCTGGTGAGCCTTCTTGACCAGCTTGGAGCAGTTGGTCGTCCAGATGAGATCCTCGGAGATGTGGACTCCCAGGAACTTGAAGCTGCTCACACGCTCCACAGCCGTCCCCTTAATGTGGATGGGTGGATGTGGGTCAGCATTCCTCCTGTAGTCCACGATGAGCTCCTTGGTCTTCTCGGTGTTAAGCAGCAGGTTGTTTGTGTCGCACCACTCAGCCAGACGATCCACCTCCTCCCTGTAGGCGGCCTCATCGTTGTCACTGATGAGGCCAATCACCGTGGTGTCATCTGCAAACTTAATGATGGTGTTGGAACCATCAGCAGGTCTGCAGTCGTGGGTGAAGAGGGAGTAGAGGAAAGGGCTCATCACACAGCCTTGTGGTACACCGGTGTTCATTCTGATGGTAGATGAGCAGCGGTTATCCAGCCGGACATGTTGGGGGCGGTTGGTCAGGAAGTCCAGTAACCATTTGCAGATGAGGGAACTGATGCCCAGGTCTGTCAGTTTCCTGATGAGTTGTGAGGGGTGGATTGTATTGAATGCTGAACTGAAGTCTATAAACAGCATTCTGGCGTAGGTGTTGTTGTTGTCCAGGTGTGAGAGGACAGAGTGCAGTGCGATGGAGACTGCATCCTCTGTGCTCCTGTTCTGGCGGTATGCAAATTGGTGGGGGTCCAGGGTGGGGGGGAGACAGGATTTGAAGTGTGCTAGGACCAGCTGCTCTAAGCACTTAGCTATTTACAGTTCATAACAAGAGACAAGGCACCATTTCTCTCCTTTGTGTTCCAGTCATCACAGCAGATTAAACTTTTAAAATATTTGCAAATAGTATAAAGAAATATATAAAGAAGTAAAACAGTAATTTATTAATACTTAGAAATACTAAAACTTACATTTGTCAGCAAAAACTGCTGCCATCTGAACCGAAACGTTACAAACCAGCTTACCCACAATCTGTGTATTTTTCTATGCTGGCTACTTAAATTGGCATCCAACAAGCTATTTGCTTTAATCTTTTATTAGACAAAGGCTGACTGGTTAGTTCAAGCTTCAACTGCATCCAAAGGACTGAAAATGTTTTAACACAGTGACTGAACTTGATTGAAGTCTCCGTAGTTTGTTGAATCTGTTTCGAGTGACTTATTTTCACAATTCCAGGAATTTTTAAAAGGCACCAAAAAGCATTACAACGCTGAGCTCGAGTCTGTGGACTTCAAAGGAAATGCAGAGGAGGCCAGGGTCCACATCAACAGCTGGGTGGAGAAGCAGACACAAGGTAAGCATAATGTAACTTTAAATGATCTCCACTGTAAATCCTTGGGGATCAGTTGTGTTGTGTTCAGTTGAGACATTATTACCGGATTGTCCACCGTCCACATTATTTTCTGTTTCCAGTTCTTCCAGTCTAATTTCTATTCAGTATTAAGCAGCACTATCTCTGGGTTTTACTGTTTGGTTTCATGCTATTAATAAAACCATCACAGCAGTATGTTGCTGTAAATAGCAGGCCAATTCTTCTATTCTTATTATATTATGTGATGGGTACTTCTACTTTGATCACTTGTGTCTTTAACATATTTTTATTTTTCAGGCCCATTTAGGATTGGCTGCTATTGATTCTATATCTTTATATTATCTTAAGTGCAGCAGGAAATTCATTCATTGTTTTTATAAAAGCGCGATACAAATACAGGCCATTTATAAATCTACCATCTATAATAATAGGATACAAGGACTTTCTATGAGGGTTATAGGACTGTGGTGCCACCTGCTGGAAATGAGACAATCTTAATCCCAGTTGAAAGAAGACATTATTTTTGTAGGAGCCATTTTTGGGTTGATACCTCATGTTGCCGCTAGAGGTAACCTTTTTAAGTTTCTTTTTTTTTCTTTTTTTAAACTTTATTTAATAAACAATGAGTATACAACATACGAACAGATGAAGTATACAAAACAACAGAACATGAACACAAAAAGCCAAGAGTAAAAGAAAAAGGTAACAATTATAAGAATACACATACATGTATTGTTTTGAGAGCCTTTGTGTTGGTGGAGTCTGATATTGATTGTATGTACATTTCCACATCCTTAAAATAATGACAGAAATATGGTGTTTTGTTAGTAAACTTACATTTATGGATAAAAAATGTAGCTAAAAGTATGAACAAATTCATCATAAAAAACATTTCTCATACTTGTTGTAAAGGCTCACCTTCTAGCACATTCACTTCACCAGATGCACCTTGTTTCTTTTCCTCACCTTTGATTGGGTGTGGTTCTTGGCCTTCCTTCCTCCAAAACATGGTCCTCCGAGCCGGAGTAGCGTTAGCGTCATGGATTCACAGCAGCCATTGACTGAAGATTTGAGACGTTCCGGTCGTGATAGTCGACCTCCTGCCTACCTGCAGCAGTATGACGTTCAGTACCCTGGAGCTAGAAGAGCTACATGTGAGACAGAGAGTCAAACAGAATGCCAACATAGTGACAAAGACACACATGGGCTGCAGGATCCTGTCGGAGAGTCAGAAAGACAACCAGAGACATCCCCTGCTCCTTTACCCACCAATCAAGATGAGGTGATGAGGGAACTCCTGATGACAATGAGGGAGATTAGGCAATTCATGATTCAGTTATCTCCTCCCCATTCTCGCAGTTCCTCCAGATCTTCAATTCACACTGTCTCTGATGAAAGCAAATCCTCTGTTTGCGGTTTACAAGCCATTCCCCAAACACATCAGCAACATGAGCAGTTCCCAGTGATTGATCCAGCAACATGTCAATCACCCTCTCAGCCCCCCCAGGTTAGCCGTCACTCTGGTGCAGTTCTGGCTGCTAGCCCTCCTTTCCCTAATTCAACAATATTAGATGCTGCAGTTCCTTCAAGTGGTTTGCCTAGACCAGTTTTTCCGACACCAGATGAGACTCCTTTTAATTTCCTGGCCACGCCACTGCAAGGTCCCCACCAGATTTCATGTGTTCAACCTGCTGTTCCTCTAGATGAAGACCCCGCTCAACCTCTCGTCTGCATTCCGGAACCAAGGCAGCACCCTCCTGTAAAGCAGCAACCAGCTACATCTGATGGTTTGCATGCACAAAACCCTTCAGTACCCATTACTGCTAGTTCTAGTCACCCTGTTAGCACTAGAACACATGTGTATAAGCTTGAGGGTCCTTCTTTCCCAGACCTTACCAGAGAAGATGAAATCCAGTATAGGCTGTTACGAATGGCCCTTACTAACCTGCTTGACCCTCATGAGACGGAGCACTTTAAATATCATGTCCTCCTCGATCATCTGAAAGTAGACCAAGCTAAACGATTAGCTCTTGCCTTTTCCTACGCTCCTGACCCATACACTCAAGCCATCAAAGCCCTTGATGAGCGTTATGGGCAACCAAGACAGCTGGCATTGAAAGAGCTAAAGAATATACTGGAACTGCCTCCTATCAGAGCAGGTGATGGTCAGAGCCTTGATAATTTTGCTCTTCGAGTACAGGCTTTAGTTGGGTTGCTTAGCACTATGGGAGAACAAGGACGTGCAGAACTAGATTGTGGCTCCCATGTCGATCGCTTGTTAGAAAAGTTGCCCGCAGAGCATTCCAGTCGCTTCAAACGGCACATTTACAGGGAACAAGGAGATATGATGTATGACTTACCTTTGTTCTCATCCTGGTTGCAAATAGAGTGCAAGTGTCAACCAAGAAAGGACAGTCCTGTTTCATCCTTTAACCAGCCACGACCTGCCCATAAGTACACCTCTCCACTCACAACAATATTACATGGGACAAATGCATCCGATCCTGTACAGGCAGCACAACCCATCATAATGACTAAGGCTAGATGTGCATATTGCTGCTCACCTGAACACCACATTAGCAAGTGCCCTGAGTTCATTAACAAGACAAAGGATGAGAAAATAAACTGGATAAAGAGAAACAAACGGTGCTGGCGTTGTGCTAGAACTCATCAGGCTGCGAAGTGTGATCTGAGGAAAGCATGTGCCACCTGCATGGATAGACATCTACAGATCCTATGTGAGGTGAATCAGAGACCTAGAACTGAAACTAATCCTGTAGTGAGGACACTGTACTTTGATAGACCTAGCGATCGCCCTAGTGTCCTTTTAAAGGTTGTGAAAGTGCTCCTGCGTAATGGCAAAAGAACCCTGGAAACATATGCAATACTTGATGATGGCTCCCAACGTACCATGCTTCTGACATCTGCAGCTAAGCATCTCCAACTAACTGGGAAAGCTGAAAAATTATCACTCAGAACTGTCCATCAAGAAGTTGAAACTATTAAAGGTTCTTCTGTAAGTTTCCAGATTTCTCCCATCGCACATCCAGAGAAAACATACACAATTAATAATGCCTTCGCTACAAGTCACTTAGCACTTTCAGACCACACCTACCCCGTATCCTCTCTTCAACGGAGATACAAGCATCTTCAAGGTATCCCATTAACCTTTACTAACAAAGCAGCTCCACTACTGCTCATAGGCTCTGATCATACCCACCTCATACTCTACCATCAGCAGTACCTATGTCGTCACCGGCAGTGCCACTATCACCAGTTCCACCGCCTGTGGCTGCCATTCCGCCAGTGGTCAGGGCGCTGCCTGCTCCTGCATCACCTGGTCCTGCCTCTGCCAAGCCCCGTACATTGCCCCCAGCACCTGCAAAACTGCCCAACGGTCTGCAGGTCTGGGCCTGCCGCTGCATCCCACGTGGTTGGCATTTGGACCTGCTTTGCCGCCACCGCTGGCTACATGGTCGGCCCCCTGAACTGTCTGGCCTGCATTGTCGACCTCTAGGTCGACCCCCTGAACCTATATTAGACCTGTAGCATGTCTGATTCCTCTGCCCCCGCTTTGTGAAAAAGAGCATCTTTAATCCTTTGAACATATTTCTCAGTAGAAATATGGGGGCGGCTGTTGTAAAGGCTCACCTTCTAGCACATTCACTTCACCAGATGCACCTTGTTTCTTTTCCTCACCTTTGATTGGGTGTGGTTCTTGGCCTTAATTGCACTCACCTGTCACTCGTTATATAAGGACTGCACTCACCTACCCCTCACTCTTTCTTCACTCCCACATGGGGCGGCAGCTGAGGTGAGTTTCTCTTTGAGTCTCCTGAGTTCATGTATCATTTTGAGTTACTTAAATCATACTTTATGTCCTTTTTAGAGAGAGCAGTCCATGTGTGTCTTTCTTTCCTTTACCTGTTATACAATAAAACGACAAAACCTGCAAATGATGACTGCTTTTTCTTATTCTAACCGGATGAGCCCATGATGCTGATTGCTTCAGCCCTGAACCTTCCTTCCTTCAAAACAATACTTCTTGGGGAACTTAAACAAACAGAATAAAACATTTTCCCATCGTAAAGAAAACTCCCTTAAAATATGGACAATAACAAACCTGCTAAATTCCTTCCAGAATCTCTGTGTAAAAGAACAGTACCAAAAAAGATGCGTCACAGTTTCTGGATGATCCCCACAGAAAGTACAATTAGTATTTATGTCCCTTTTACATTTGACCATGTAGTGACTGGCTGGATAACATTTATGTAGAATTTTAAATGAGACTTCTTTCACCTTATTTACAATCAAATATTTATGGGGGACCATCCAGACTGTCTTCCACTTGATATCTGGAACATATCGGTTCCAATAAGATGTTATATATGGGAGAGAGACGATATCTTCTTGGAATAAACTACGTATTCTCTTATTGCTGTTACCAAGTTCCTGTGAAAAGCAGATTTTTCCTATTGGTGACTCAGCTGGATCAGGGAGAGTGACTGAGGCAGATATTGAGCTGTCAGTGTTTTTATATAACATTAAAGTCCCTGAGGGTGTGGCACCAAGCACCACTGAGGATTCCACCTTTTTAAGTTCCTGTATGGTAGGTTTATGTAAGGTATTTAAGGTGGACGCACGTAATCAGCGTCAGGTGTGTTGTTAATCATAAGAAGGCAAAACGTTTGTGACCGCTGCGCTTTTATCTTAAAATGTTTGGAACAAAGACCAAAAAGGACAAGATAAGTACTGCTGGAGTTATTGGACTGTTTAATTAATTCATGCATACCAGAAGCATCGCGTCACCCCCGCTAACAACCACCTCAGTGGCTTCACGCCTACGCTTGAATTTTTGTTTTTTGTTCCCTGTTATACTGATCATAAAGCTTTTTCCCCCTTTTTTAAAAATAAAAACCATCTTGCTGTTGCCCTGTTTTCTGATTTTATAGCTGAAGATGTTGTACAGTAACTAACCCTAACCCCTAAATTTTAAATAGTTTAAAAGCATGTAGAAGAGGATATTTAGGCAAGTCCATTTCTCCTTTTGTTATCAAGAAGCACGGACAAAAAGGAAAAATAACCCTGAATCATTGGTCATTGGTCCCCACCAATGCCAAAACGAAATCTACGCCCACTGTCTCTTCCATTGCCGTTTCACTCCAAACGTAACAAATGTCCAACTCAGACAGTGTTCTCAATTTGCATTCACACACAGTGAAGTTGCAGCTTGTTGGAAATGCATCTCCATCCATCCAGTCATGATGATGGCGTTTTCTCCTTGCTGATGCCTTTTGCACATACTGCTGTTGCTGCTGGACCCCTCGTTGCTCAGGATACTGCTGTTGTCTCTTGACCTGCCATGTTGTTGCTTTTGGATCTGCATTTCTCGACAGTCAAGTGGAGGGTGCGTCTGTCCTCTCAGTAAGTGAGTGAGACAGTAGACAGTGGTGAGGAGGGCTGTGTGAAAGCAAAAACACATAAACATGCCTGACACCCGTAAACGAAGCAGCATCTGGCTGCAGTTTAAAGACTCTTTTGTTTGTCTTGGTCTCGTCTCGTCTCGACTTCGTCTCATCTTGGTCTTGGTCTCGTCTCGACTTGGTCTCGACTTGTTCTTAGTCTTGTCTTGGTCTCGATACCCTCTGGTCTTGGTCTTGGTTTTGGCAGTCTTGACTGCAAGTCTAGTTGCACCAGTGGTGCCATGAGCAGTATCTATCTGCTGCTCATCAGCTGCTATGCCGTGGTTATTGTCACAATGTGGTGTATTTGGATCACTCGATCCTAAGTGGATATGGATATGATCCAGGATTGGATGTTTTGTATAAAATTTGAAAGGAACAATTGTTCCTTTCCCCTTTGCTGTGTACTCTGCTGATGCTGTTTTCAAAACCTACCACACTCATGTACAGTATCAGTGTCACACTGAGATATTTCAAAGATAATAATAATACATTTTATTTGAAAGCGCCTTTCAAAACACTCAAGGTCACTGTACACATTAGAATAAAAAGCAACATAAAAACAAGCAGTTTACACAATCGTAAAAGCATAAGACATAAACTAATTTAAAAGAGCAGAGTGGAGAGGTTATGTGGGATAAGCTATTTTGAACAAGTGAGTTTTGAGTTGGGACTTAAAGAGAGAGAAGGAAGAGATATTTCTTAAATCAGGAGGTAGGGGATTCCAGAGTCGTGGAGCAGAGCAGCTGAAAGCCCTGCTCCCCATGGTGGCAAGACGGGGGGAGGGGACGGAGAGTGAAAGGGAAGAAGTAGATCTGAGACAACGAGATGGGGCGGTGATCTTAACCAGATCAGAAAGATATGGAGGGCAGAGATGATGAATAGCCTTAAATGTGTACAAGAGTATTTTGAAATTGATACGATATTTGACCGGGAGCCAGTGAAGCTGCTGCAGAACAGGAGTAATGTGGTGGATAGAAGGGGTCCTGGTGATGATACGGGCAGCAGAGTTCTGGACGCGTTGAAGCTTGTGGATGGATTTTTGAGTATAAAAATAACCTGAATAAATACAAATAAAGGGAAAGAGCTGTCCAGACCTCTGTCTCTGACCATCTGTGTTAACACTTGAAATCGGAAACATGTAAATGTAACAAACATGTTAAAACATAAGAAATCAGGAAGGGGCAAAAAAAGCATTTTGCTAAAAAAAGATTTAGAGCAGAAGTTTTTAAAATGAAGATATATTGCATTTATTTACAATTAAAAACACACAGAGCAGAAAGTGTGTTACTGTTTTACATCCACAGACACACAAGAAAAGAAGCCGGCAACGTGAGGTCAAGTTATGGCAATTTTATTTGTGTATTTCAGTACATGTATTCAGAATAGAGTTTTTAAAAACAAACAAACGTCCCAAGTCAAGTTTGGGGGGATTTTTGTGAAAGAAAGGTTGAGAGAGGGGGAAGGAGGAAGAAACTATTGCTCTCCTTAAACTTGATGCTGCTGGGTCAGTTTTTTCTCAGCAGTCTGCTCCAGAATCCACTCCTGTCCTCGGCTTTCTTTTCTTTTTCTTTTGCCTTCAGCTCTTTTAAGGTTTTGTTTAGCTGCTCCTCGGCGTCTTTAAATGCTTCTTTCAGCTGCTGTTTGGCCAGTTTGACTTTCTGTTTCAGGAGCTCTTTAGCTTCCTTTTTGTGCTTTTGCATTTCTTTAAGTGCATCTTTGCAGCCTTTCTTGGTCACCTCAGAGGCTGTCGTTTCTTTCTTGAATACCTTCAACTCAATTTTCTCTTCTGCAAGTTCTTCTTGCACTTTCATCAGTTTCTTCTTCAGAGTTTCACTTTCCTGTTTTGCCTCCCATTTTCCATGTGTCTCTTTTTCTATTTCTTCCTCTGTTTCCAGCAACTTCTTCCTCATGTTTTGAGTGAAACTCTTTGTATTTTCCATTTCTTTCTTTGCTTCCTGTATTTTAAATTTCTCTTCCTCCAACACTTTTTGAGCTTCCAACAATTCTTTCTTCATATTTTCAATCTCATTTTCTGCCTCATGTTTACGTTTTTTCTCCTCTTCAAGTTGTTGCTTTACATGCAGTAATTCCTTCCTGAGTATTTCAGCTTCAGCCGTTACATTTTCAGCTTCTTGTGTTGCCAACTGCATTTTCCTTTTCTCCCCTTCAAAAGCTTCCTGCACCTCCTGTAATTCCTGCATCACATTTTCTGCCTCCTTCTTTGCAGTTTGATATTTATTTTTAGCTTCTTGTGCTGTGCTTTTCTCTTCCTGCAATGCTTTTTGAGCTTCCAACAGTTCTTTCTTGATGTTTTCATTCTCATTTTCTGCTTGTTGTTTTCCCATCTTCTCTCCTTTAAGCTTTAGACCCACATGCAGTAATTCCTTCAATACTACTTCGGTTTCAAACTTTGAATTTTTAGCTTCTTCTCTTGATTCTTCTGCCACTTCTTTTAATTTGACATTTTCAGCCTGTATTATTTGAAATTCTTCTCGTAGTTTAATCAGCTCAGACTGTTCTGTACTGTATGGTGACGCACTCACCAATCCTCTTCTCGATCTCCCTTGATTCATTTTGGCCTTTTAAACAAAGGAACCAAAGTTTTGTAGAGAAGTGAAGTTTTCGATGTGTTTTTTTTCTTCAACCGTCGTCTGTCCTGCACAGAGATGCTGCTGTAGATGTGTCTCTAGCTGTGTCTGGATAAAATGAACAATGCTGTAACTAAGTGCTTGTGTTGCACAGTTCTACAAAACATTCCATTCCATGCATGCTCCGCCCACATGGTCAGGAATGTCAGGTGCTGCATCACCAAATGCTGCTCCCGTTGCCTAGCAATAACAGCTGTTTACTTTTTGGGGTCTGGTTCATTATTTAATAAAGAAAACATGTCCAAGTATTGCAACCATGGTGCTGAGGCTCAGTGCATATTCTAGCCTGCTGTGTGGGTGGGCAGCTAGAAATCACTGGTGGGCAACATGAGAGAGGAGAAAACTGGAGCAGCCAAGCAGGGAGCTGCAGGTTGCTGGTTTGAGTCTCTGTTCAGATGCTGGTGTCTCCTCTCTCTGAGATGTTTGCAAACAGTCCCAGATAAAACAATAAGGATAATAAACAAACACGTGACTAAACTAACATTTATGACACTGATATGTTTCATGTGATGGCCTCTATACAGCAGTCACTGCAAGCATCCACATCAGCACACTTACTTTTCTTTAAGCAGGCGTGCTGGGGTCCTCCTAAGGAAAGTTTGAGAACTTCATTTCCTTCATGCTGGTGAACTTTTTACCAAATTTTTTCATCAAAGCTTCTCCATCACTGACAGCGATTGTTTGGATCTTCACACTCATCTCCATGAACCCTAAAAAATGAGTTTCACTTTGCTCATATAATGCCAGGAGTGTCTCCATATTCCACAAAAGTCTATGCAAACATGTAACAGTATCCCATATTCATATAAATATTATTGATATTATAACAAAAGCTGTCTCCACCACAATTGTCCCAAGTGCTTTTTTTAAAACAGGATTTTAAACCAGAGGATTTCCCTAAAGCTTAATTTTTTTTAATATTTTGTAGACAACAACAGAATCATTTCAGAAAAACTCAAAATGACTGGTGTCAATATTATTTGCCCCACAAAAAAGGTCAAATATAAAAAAATATTGCACAGTGAAAAGGCACTACAGCTCAGTTGTTCCCACTCGCCTTTGTCCTCCTGTTTCCCCTCCCTCTCCCCTCCAACGAGGAGTTAAACAGTTTGATGGCATGTGGGACAAAGGAGTTTTTAAGCCTGTTGGTTCTTGACTTTGAGAGAAGCAACCTGTCGCTGAATAGGCTCCTCTGATTATTTACGAGCATGTGCAGAGGATGCCCAGCATTTTCCATAATGTCCAGCAGTTTCTTTAATGTCCTTTTCTCTCCCACTATCACCAAAGTGTCCAGCTTCATGCCGACCACAGAGCTAGCCTTCCCGATTCGTTTTTCCAGTCTGGATGAGTCCTTTGCTGTGCTGCTCCCCCAGCTGTTTCTGGTTCTGTTTTGGTTAAGTCCTAAGTAGTCCTGATTTTGAACTGTTGTAGTCCTGTTTTGAGGGGAGAGATGATGAATAGCCTTAGATTACTTACTGGATCCACCCCAGATGAGCTGCTTTTGCAGTTCCAGGAAACCTGTACTCAGACCCTAAACCCTGTGAACCCATTAAAAACCAGGCGCCCAAAACGTGTTCCACAGCCCTGGTTAAATGAATCCACCCAAGCAGTCAGGCGTCAGTGTAGGAGAGCAGAGTGAAAGTGGAAGAAAGACAAATTGCAGGTTTCTTTTGAAATGTTAAAAGAATGTTTCTCAGGTCATTGTGTTAAATTGTCATAATCGCCGTGTTCTCTTTAAGACTATCAGCTCTACTCTAAACAACCCTGAAAGCCTCTGCTGACACATGTCATCAGTTCCTTTCTTTCTTTGTAAACAAGGTCAAGTCTGTCAGGTCAGCAATAGAACTTCCTACAGATGACCCATCAGTGTTTATTCCATGACTGTAAACATGTTTCAATTTGTCACTTCAGTCTTTACTCTGAAATACAGGAAATGACATCATGGCTCAAAATCTTTGTCGTTCAAACAATTCTTTATTTAACTTTTTTTTTAAAAACTTTATTTAAGAAGTTAAACAAAAAGAACTTTAACAAAATACATTCAATAAAAACTTGAACAACAGGAAACTGATTTTTCATCCAACCACTGGAAAAAAAAGGTAACGACTGAACACAAACAGAAGAACAATTTATAAAGATTAACATTGAACTATAGGAACAGTTTGATTCATAGCCTCATTAGAACTTTAACTTAAACTTAAGGAGAGCCGACCTGAACTCTGTGGAGCCTGATCTCCAGGGTTTTAAGTTGGACTCTGAAACCAGAGGATGTTTCTCTCTCTTCAGATTCACTCTGATCCTGTGATGGGAACGGTTTCAGCCCTGCGTGATCGCGCTGATGTTTGCACAGAGCAGATAATGAAGTGAATGTTTTGGCACAGTGGTAACAGTGAAACAGTTTATTAGTAACGTGGGATCGTTTGTGTGCAGAGTATGAACTGAGATTACTGAAGCTCTTGTCACACTGCTCACAGCTGTAGTTTCCTTCCATGTGTGTACGTTCATGCTTGTTACGATGACCTGAATGTGAGAAGCTTTTGTCACAGTGTCTGCACTTGTATGGTTTCTCTCCTGTGTGGACTCGTTTGTGTTTTAAGCTGACCTGCAGTGGTGAAGGATGACCCACACTGATCACACCAGTACACATCTTCTCCGGAGTGAATGCGTACGTGTATATTTCGGCTCCATACCCGGCTGAAGGTTTTTCCACAGATGTCACAGCTGTATGCCTTAATTCCAGAGTGGGTAACTAGATGACTCTGTAAGTTGCTACTTTGAGTAAAAGCTTTGCCACACTGATCACAGCTGTAAGCTTTAACTTCACTGTGGATGACTTGGTGTCTTTTTAGGACATTCTTCCAGGAAAACGACTTTCCACACAAGTCACAGCTGAACGGTCTCTCTCCAGTGTGGATGAGCTGATGTTGTTTTAGTTTAAACTTCCAGGTAAAATCCTTCCCACACTCGTCACAGGTGTTTTTTTTCTCTCTTTCTTCTGTGAGGTTTGTCGGCCTCCTGAGAGCGCTGACTTCTCGGTCCACGTTGGTCCTGCAGTGACAGAGATACAAACAGAGGCAGTGAGTGAAATGCAGTCATTAAACAAACTGAAGCTTCAAACTCCCTCCATTAACACTAGTTTTAAACCTCAAGGTGGAGTGTGGCACCAAACACCTTAAAGGTCTCTTATCCCCACCTACTGGTAGTAGTAACACATTACATCCAACCTGCTGTTAAAGATAATTAATCATTGTTCAAACACTCTAAAATCATGCCCATCTCTCCTGCTTGTACACAAATATTAATGCTAACACACTCATAGTAATAAATGTTTACCAGGTCTGTACTTTTTTATATTTCCTGTTTGTTTCCTATTATATATTTCTATAATTGTCTAATTTATTCGATAATAATAAATCAAATGTAACAGTTACTAGCTTGGTTCAGTGAAGGATGATGTCAGAGTCTGACTGTAACCTGACGTTTTTTTTACTTTTACTCGCTACATTAAAAAAAAAATCTGTATTTTCTACTCCTTACATTTTCAACACAGGCTTGTTACTTTTGGTTTAAGTCATTTGAGGGGAGTTATTTCATCACTGCGGGCTTCAAAGACTAAATTGATTTGAGCCTAAACAGTAACACATGAAATCCAATCCTGCATCATACACCAGGCTGTGTGGTAAAGTCCTATAAATGGAGCATGTAACGATCACTGTAACACAAACCGTAAATTTTATCTGAGTTTAAAGGTTTAAATCACCGTCAATTTCATCCTTCTATGATTCAGAGTTTGGTGACATCCTTATCATACAGAGTTCCGTTGGCTGAGTTGGGGAAAAGTTCTCAATAGAGTTTTTGAGCTCAGCAAGGAAATCTGTCAGTTCATGGTGTGAGATTATTATATTATCTTATGCCACGTTATACCCCTAATTAAAGATAGTGAAATTATTACGTAGTTTTAGTTTGCATTATTCTCCTGACTTTGAAGAAGGTGACAACTATTACAGTTATTAAACTGATTTGTATTACATTAGACTGCTGATTTATTGTGAATGAGTGATATTGTTTTATGATGCATTATACTGCTGAGGTATAAGAAATACTGTTTTCAGAGAGTCATGGCCTTATTTGTCTGATTAGAAGAGAACAGAGCATACCGGAGAGGTTTTCTGCCCCATCTCATCAGGAGGAGATAAAACAGGGAGCCAAGGCCGTCACTTAGGCGCCGTAAGAGAGAAAGAATGTGAATGTTTAGGTTTTATGACTAGGTGGAGGGGGGCTGAAGCTATAAGAATGTGAGAAACACTCAGACGCTTCGAGATCAGGCGGACACCCTCCCGCGCTCATCTCCCCTCCGGATGGTTTATGCTCAAAAGTGTTGAATTGTATGGAATAAAAGATTGTTGATTGAGCATTTATACACCGAGTATTGTCCTTCCTTCAGCCCAAAGATCAAAAGAATTGGGAGATTTAACAATGGACATGGCATGTATGATGCAGTGAAGGCATTTCAAGTGAAGCTGTCACAAATGCACCAGTGCAACCTGTCTCACTTTCCCTGTTGCCAAGTAATGTTGAACCAAGTTGGCGCACTTTGCTGATAAACTGAGCGCACTGAGTTCGTGGCGCTTTGGTGACTGTGAAGCACAAAAAGAGAATTTCAAGCTTCTTCTTTACGTGGAAACTGCACCTGTGCAGATTCAGATGGAGCTGCAGTGTAATGGTACACTCAAGGCAAAGTACGACACTGAATGGCCTGCACAGTTTATTAGTTCCATTCCTGCAGCAATGCCCCAGCTCCGTCTACATGCAGCTCCAACCTTGTGTATGTTTTCATTTATTTTTTCTGGGGTTTTTGCAGCATGTTCATATTTCTAACTTGCATAATTTTGACAGGATATATTTTTATGAAGATCAAAACATTTAAAGTTAAAGTTGATTTTTTAAGTTTATTTATTCTGGAATAAAATTCCTGTCTGTTTTTATTCATATTTCTGTTTAAAAAACATGGTTTTAGTGTGTTCAATAAATGTTTATCTTGTTTGGCCCGCGACCTAAAGTGTGCCTTGAGTTTTGCTCCCTGTGCAGTTGAGTTTGACACCCCTGGTGTAGAGGATGGAAATCAGCCAGGACAACTCATGAAACATCTGCAGACATCTGGTTGAATTCAGTTGTGTACATCCACAGAGAGCAGCAGGTCAGCTGATCACAGCCTGTACATTAAGAACATCGACTGGAGCTCTCAACAGAAATGATTGTGAGCTGTGACTCTTTTCCCCACACTGAGCCACTACAGCTGATTTTAGGGTTGAATCCCACTTTAACCTCTTCCCTGCCCATTTTCCTCTTTAGAGGCAAAGTCACCCTCTACAATGTAGGCATTGTATTATTACATGAATATTACATTACATTAATATAGCACAAGGTTCAGTTAGTTTTGCATAAAATATATATCAGTACTTCATCTTTTACCCCTTTAAGACCTACCATAGAACCAAGAGCTTATGTTTATATTTTTACTAGAGATGGCACGATACCACTTTTTTATGTCCGATACCATAAATTTGGATATCTGCCGATATCGATATGAATCCGATATAGTGTATTTTTTAATCAACAGAACTGTTTTTTTTAAAATATCTTGCTGTTTTTGTATAAGTTCATACTCAAGTTAAAAAACAAAACACTAAAGCTATTCTGTTATACCTGTATGCAAAAAATACACAGCACCCAAATATTTCATAGTTCAGTAATAGTGATCAATCTAATACACTTAATCCTACTCCATCCTCCCTATTCTGGTATTTTAAGGAGTAAGTAACCTAAATAATAGGGCTCTAAAACTCCCAGCAAAAAAAAAAAATAGATAGGGAATCACCCACCCTCCACTTCATGATGCTTAATCAACATAATCAACTTTAATTTGATGCAGTGTGAAAAAAGATTCACAGAAATCAATTATTTTTCAAGAATAATTAAATAGATTCAACATCTTTCTTCAACAGAATTGCAGACTGCACAGATGGTACCTTCCCAAAGGAAAAAGTAGTAAAGCTTACTAGGGTATATTAGGCTTAGTTACTATATACAGTCATGGACTTCTATACATTTTACATCAGATTAAAACTTTGGGTGTAAGATTCAGATAATTATTTATTAAAATCTAGACATTTTAAATGAGAATAAGAAAGAAAAGGATGTCTTTGTGCCCCCTTTTCCCTGTTAATGCCCTATCGGCCACCCTGGCTAAACTTTGCTAGATCCGCCCCTGCACAGTTACCAGCCGTCAGCTAGAAAAGGATCCTGGTGTAGAAAGTAATATTAAATAAATTCTAACAACAGCTTATCAAGGTTAAACGTGCTGCTGTTGTTCAGCTGCTGGTTTCCTCTTTCTGGCGCGAAGTGGGCCAAAAACAAACAAGAGAGACGGACTCGCGACAGAAAAGCCGATCAGCTGATCATGATTTCATGACTGAAGTAGCAGCAGGAGAGGGAGGGGGAGAGAAGAGGCAGTCGCTCCATATATGTTCCATCGCAGGAATGCTTTACAAACATTCAGAGACGAACTTACACACTTGCTTTACTTCTCTCTGGGATAACTTCCTCGGAGATGAAATGCCGGATTGGTAGCGAGGCTACAAATACACACAGCCGCTCTATCACGTGAGCACACTGCTCCGACGTGCTACGGTTATGAGCCGAGTTACGCCATGTCGCAAGTTTTGTGAGGTGCTTTTTTGAAATTTAATGGATCGGATTACATTTTTTATTTCTCTCCGATATCAGATCCAGTAATTTACGTCAGTATCGAACCGATACGATACGTGATATCGGATCGGTCCATCTCTAATTTTTACATGCCCTTAATGCAGGGCTCTAGAGTGCGACCAATTTGGTCGCAAATGCGACCAAATTTTTCAAGTGGTGCGACTAAAAAATATATTTGCTTGCACCTGTGCGACCAAATGTTCGGGTAGCAAAAAAATAAAAAATCTGCAACCTTCCCTGTGGTCAACAACAGACACACATTATGCCCCTATCGTGGACTAAACCAATCAGAGATAGTAAGGGGCGGGACCTCTCTGATTGGCCGTGGTCCAGTTGAAAGTGCAGGTGGAAGTGGGAGGTGAGTAGCTTGAATAAAGCGATATCAATTCATTAAATCCTGAATCGACTTTTAAATATAACTGTGTTTTGCCAGAAACGCCAGATTCTCAGATTAAAGCTCACAAAACCATTTCAACAACAACCAAACAGCAAATGAGAGCAGGTACACGGACTCCACACAAAGACGTAAACACAGAGCCAACGCATCAGAATCAGCTTTGTCTTTCTCGGCTTTCTCAGCTTAGCGATTCTGATGCGTCCGGTCCGCGCTGTGATTACGTCTTTTTGCGCTGATTCTGAGCTGCAGGTTTTGTCTCTCCAACCAAAATTCACTGAGCCAGCAGCAAAAGAAGCAGCAAACTGCGCTTCACATTTGATCAATGTCGTCATGAATTTTGCTGTTTTGCTTCCACGACTATTAAAATCACACTTCATGCACAGCTAGCTCTCTCTCTCTCTCTCTCTCTGTACTTCAAGAACAGTTTCCCGTCTCCAATCTCTGTTTTCTGTATTATTCATTCGCTTATTACCCACCAGTCTACCGCTGTTTACGGCGCTGTGGCTGCTGTCTTTTTCTATTCTTTTTTTCACTTAAATGACATCGGACAAGAAAGCCTATTTTTTCTGTTGTTCAATACTGAAGAAATTTAAACTTTATATGCAGAACATTGTAGAATATTTTGAAGGTTATCTGCTATAAAAAGCCAGACAAGGAAAATCTCCTTCATGTTTTTCTGTGTTTTATTCTCAGTTACTTTCACACAAAGGCATCTGCTGTGATGTTCACAATTCTGAAGAAGTCAGTACTGATAAATGATCAGAATTATAATATTTCTGACTGTCTGAGGCTAAGTTGAATCGAATCGGGACTTTGAAAACCGGAATCGAATGGATTATAGAAATCAGTGATGATACCCAGCCCTAGTGAGCAGCCTAGGCACGACAGAAGTGGATGTAGCTGTAATAGGAAAAGAACTATTGCTAACTTTTCTGTTAAGTTAAGGCCTGATCCTTCTGAAATTCATAGCCAGTGCTCTGACACGGTGTCATCAATCTTTGAATGCTGAAAAAGCACAGTGTATCCAGAAAAACACATTATATTATATAAATTATTATAAAATTTGTGTGCGCCTAACTTTTGTGCTGGTACACCTAACTTTTTAAAGTTAGGCGTACCGGCAAAAAGTTAGTCTAGAGCCCTGCCTTAATGCCATTTTGGGGAGCATTTCAAGTTGCTATACATCAATATGACCATTATATCCCAAATGTTAATAATATCTATGCATTAAGTCCATAGTAACTACATAAAGTGCAAAAAAACTGCAATAAAATACAAAAAAATTTAAATTGTTTTTGTTTTGTTTTTTACACATATTTGTAGTTAGAAAATTGTATCCCTCAAAACTGTAAATTTAAAAAAGTTGCACATTGTTTCCAACCACAGGAAATTTGTTTTTGAGCATTTTTGAGGAAAAACAAAAATAAATATTATAATGCAAATTTGCAAACAAACAGCATGTGCATCAAAATAAACTATTACCAACAGTGCAGTTTGAGTTCTAAGCATCCCAGAAACAATACAGAAAAGAATAAAGTCAAACATGACTTTTAAAAACACCAGTATAGGTGTCGCTGAAGGCAGGTTTTGGCAGGTAAAGTCGGACATGTGATAGTTCGCGCTGGCATCTATTCCAACATAGGAAGTGCTATGAACAGCAAAGCGTGTTTCTGGTATATTATGTTTTTTTGCTGCAAGTGCTTTTTATGCAATTTCTGCAAATACATATGTGGAAGGAAACGTGACCTAGGGCAAGCTGATGGCATAAGATGTAAGTACAACTATTCCTAAATAAAATAATTGTGTTAGCTTAAGTGCAGTTCTACCGGGATTTTAAAATTGTTACGCAAAACGGAGCATTCCTGCTCCAATAGGCCTTAAAGGGTTAATGGAGTATTTCTTAACACTAGTATCTGTCACCTTCTTTGTCGAACTCATTGTTTTCTCTGCAGTGGCTGAGCTGAGTCCAAGTAGCGTAAATGTTCCCCTGCTGCTCCGTCAGACTCTTCTCCTCCTGCTGATCAGCTGGGACACAAAACAGAACTTTGTTAGGCTCCACACTGCACTGAAGAGTCAAAGTGTCTCATATGTTCATCTGAGAGCACAAACAACAAATTTTAGCTTCCCTGGGTGAGCAACTTGTTTAAAACATACACAAAAGGTTTGAGCACCGATACCAAATTCAGCAGTATGGCACACCAGTACCAGGAGAGCAATTCCTCTTTAAAAAAAGCCCTGGCAAAGAACAAAAACAGAACAATCGATGGACCTGCATAAACGAGTACAGTGTTTCCCAACCACTGTGCCGCGGCATATATACGTGTGCCGTGAGAACTGATCAGGTGTGCCGTGGAAGATTATCCTATCTGAGTGGGTGTAGAAATCTGAGCCATGATCTGAGTAACCCTCATCACTCAGTCACACTCCGATTCTCTACTTATATCAAGTCCATTGCACTACTTTCAAGCATTCTGCAACCTGTCCTCTAATTTATTCTTACTGTCTTACTGTTTATATTGTTTTCCATGCACGGTTGGTGTGGAGCACCCACAATTTAGTTGAATATGTACAAAGACAATAAAAGACTATTCTATTCTATTTTAAAAACTCTGCAGTACTTTTAAAACACAGATCCCCTCTTGGGGTTCGAGGCTGTATTTGTTTTAAAAATGAATCTCTGGTATCTCTGGCCTATCATTATTATTTTGCTAACAGTTAATCAGGCTCATTTACTGAATACTGATCAGAATTTATCAAATTATCTTTGAAATGATTCTAACAACAGGCCTCTCAGAGTGAGGCCAGTTTTTACAATCACATGCCCTGTGGGCTGACACAACTTTGCTGATAAGACAAAGGCAGCTGTGTTTTAGTCTGGAATACATTTATTTTTTACCTTTCTTTTAAATTGATTTCATTATAGCACTTTTACCGCCAACATATTTGGATTTTTTGGCGCTGGAAGTGACCTTATATTGATGATGGCTGGCGTTAGCTAGCTAGCTAGCTAGCTAGCTTGGATAGCACGCTGCATTCAAAAACTATGCAGGTGCCACACAGTGACAGAGATGCTAACTAGCGCTTAGTAACAGACTAATAAAATAATAGAAACTCTGATTACACTTAGCTAATTTAAAAGCTTTCTTCTAATAATAACACTGTTTTCTTCTCTGTGTTTCATTAGCATTTGTTAATATTTTCTTGTAAATTAGTTTATAGCAGCTTGACTTGATGTAGAGGCTTTTTCTTTCAACTGGTTCACAAATAACTGACAACAGAGACCGAGGAGAGCAACAGAAAACTTCACTCAGGAGCTAAATTCAAGATTGACTGAACTCAGATCAAAGTTACCTTAGTGCTTCACTTTAGATGAGGAAGAAAAATAAACTAAAACACAAACGCAATGAAGCGGGAACTTCGCGGCTTCTTCTTCTTCTTTGGGGTTTTTCTTTGGCGGTTAGAGCTTTAAGGTGCATTACCGCCACCTGCTGGACTAGATGGTTCTTAAACTAAAACTAGACATTTAAAAGTATTTTAATAAACAATAAAAACAAAGACAAAATGTTTCAGTGTGTTATATTCATGAACATAAACATCAGATGGCTTCAGCTTACGCTTACCCCCATTTATTTAAGAGATTTTGCTCTCTGCAGGCGAGGATTTTTTGTTTAGAGGATCTTTGTAAGCCTGTATTTACTTTAAAAGAAGGGAAGCACTTCTTCATTCTACAGAAAAGGTGACACATTACAGATGAGTTCATAAAAAGTGTCTCTGTCACTCTTTCAAGGCTCTGTCATATGGAAGAAATATAGTATCATCAGAATTCAAGTATTTTTAGACATTGAATTTATGACACTGAATTTTTATCCTCCAAATTTCCCTGCAAAAATATTCACCTGCAAAAATTCACCTGCAAAAATTCACCTGAAAAAAATTCACCTGCAAAAATTCACCTGAAAAAAATTCACCTGCAAAAATTCAACTGCAAAAGTGATGAACTTTAATGACCCAAGCCAGAGCAATCAGCACCAGATCGAGTCGAGTGGCTCTCAGCCAATTAAATTACGCTGTTTGATCACATGACACCGTTAGCCAGCAGTGTGTCTCCTAAAAGAGAGCTGTTTAAAGGTGAGTGATTAAGTTTTTCTCCTAAATAGAGATCATTACAGAACGCCTAGTCCTACTTAAAATCCCATTTATTATTATTTTTTTTTTTTATCATCTACTCGAACTAAGGAAAACGTTTGACTAACTCAAAGACAATTTCCACGCCTCCCCTGCCTGACTGCAGAGGCAGTTTTGAATTTAGGAGCGCCAAGATGGCAGCGGCAAACCCTGGCGGCTCTCCGGTGAGTATATATATATATTTTTTTATCTTCAAGTTTGTCTTTTGAAACCTTAATTTTATTTAAATCCGTTGCTCACGTATAAAGTACACAGACGGGGTCTTTGCTCAACTCGTCTGAGGCGTGTCTCACTAAGCGCTACATGCTAGCATCCTGCTAACCGAGCTACCCTTTACATGCTGTGCTTTAGAAAATAGGATACTCGTTAAAAAAAAATACTCCGCAGATATTGATAGATAGACGAACACTGCAAATATAATGTTGGAAACGAGAACGGCCTTTAGTGAAGGGGTAAAATACACCATGAATAAAGCCATAGAGTGAATGGCTGCCATGGTTGCAGAACAGCCTGATTTAATGACAAGAATGGGGAAGAGTGAGGCGAAGTGAACCACAGCCACAAAACACGGTCAGACAAGGCGGCAAAAGGGCAGTGATCTGTCCGTCAGTATGAAGTTGGTGTGTGCTTTGGTGAACAAAAACTCCAGACTGGTAGCAGGAAGATGGGAGACTCGTGTTTCACTGGAATAGTGGTGAATTAAAACATCCTTTGTTGGGGACATTTTGGTGTAAATGCATCCATACAGGCAAGACAGAGGCAGACCAGACAGTGAAGAAAACAAGGCAAACATTAGAAATATAAAAACGGAAATATAGGATGAGTCGGGGATGAGTTCCTGCCCCAAGTGGAGGAGTTCAAGTATCTCGGGGTCTTGTTCGCGAGTGATGGGAGAAGGGAGCCGGAGATCGACAGACGGATTGGGGCTGCAGCTGCAGTAATGCGGACGCTGCACCGGTCCGTCGTGGTGAAGAGGGAGCTGAGTGTAAAAGCGAAGCTCTCAATTTACCGGTCGATCTACGTCCCTACCCTCACCTATGGCCTTTACATGACTAACGTCCCCTCTTCTCCCTACTTCACATTAGCCCCCATCTTTCTTCCAGGTGGAAAAGACCCGTCACCTTCTGGGAGTGGCGGCTCCCGTGGGAACAGCTCCCACCACCAAGTCCCTGAGTGAGTCTCTGTCCCCCAGCGTGAGCTCCAGCACTCTGTCCACATCCACCTCCGTCTCCTCGCAGATCTCCAGCACCACCTTTGAAAGCGTGAGAAGGAGCTGGCCACCAAGGTGAGAAAAACGTGGGCTTAGTGGGCGTTCTTGTTGCTGCCTTCTTCCTTCTCTGCTCGGTCTTGTTCCTGTTGTGTTGTAGTGCCTGCGCCTTCTGACACACACCTTCAATACTGAATACAACCAGCTGGTGAACAGCATCAGTGACTGCAAGGTGAGAAATAATACAAAGAAATAAAAAAATAGCCTTTCTGTGTCACATCAGGGAGTTCCTATATTGACGTCTAGTAAGTAGTAAGTAAGTAAGTAAAATTTATTTATATAGCACTTTTTTAAGACAAAACGCTGTTACAAAGTGCTTCACAAGAAAACATGTCAAACAAACAATGTAGCAACATAAAGAAAGTATAAAAGCATATCAAAAAAGCAATAGTACAATATAAATATAAAATAAAACAACATGTTACATGTCTACCTCATCCTGCTGTTGTTTCACTTCAGCTTTCTCTCATCTCACCGATCGGACGTGATCCATCCGTGACGAGCTTCAGCAGTGCCACCCTCACCCCTTCCTCTACCTGCCCCTCTCTCGGACTCCCGCTGTGGCTCCATGGGCCAGAAGTAAACATATTTTTAGGAACATTGACCTCGATCTGCAAACGGTTATTGACAGGTTATCTATTTGATTCTAACTTGGTGTGATTTGTGTTAAAGGACCCCTGAGAACAGCTCACGTGCCTCCAGTCCCTCCTGCTCAGACTGTGAAAACTTCCCGATGGTTCCCACTCTGGAGACCTCCTACCTTGCGCGGGCTGCAAAGAACGAGTTCCTGAACTTGGTGCCTGATATTGAAGAAATGCGACCAGGGTGAGTAATGCCATATTAACCCAAATACTGTCACTATGACATGTGTCTCACAGACCAAATGTAAGTCGACACGAAATGATGTGGATGGATTCAAATTCCTGAGCCTGGATGATTTCAGCTGGAAACAAACCAACTCTGCTTCTTCCTCAGATAATTCAATTCAATTTTATTTATATAGCGCCAAATCACAACAAAAGTCGCCTCAAGGCGCTTCATAGATACAGAGAAAAACCCAACAATCATATGACCCCCTATGAGCAAGCACTTTGGCGACAGTGGGAAGGAAAAACTCCCTTTTAACAGGAAGAAACCTCCAGCAGAACCAGGCTCAGGGAGGGGCGGGGCCATCTTCTGCGACTGGTTGGGGTGAGAGAAGGAAAACAGGATAAAGACATGCTGTGGAAGAGAGACAGAGGTTAATAACAGATATGATTCAATGCAGAGAGGTCTATTAATACATAGTGAGTGAGAAAGGTGACTGGAAAGGAAAAACTCAATGCATCATGGGAATCCCCGGCAGCCTACGTCTATTGCAGCATAACTAAGGGAGGATTCAGGGTCACCTGGTCCAGCCCTAACTATATGCTTTACCAAAGAGGAAAGTTTTAAGCCTAATCTTAAAAGTAGAGATAGTGTCTGTCTCCTGAATCCAAACTGGAAGCTGGTTCCACAGAAGAGGGGCCTGAAAACTGAAGGCTCTCCCTCCCATTCTACTTTTAAATACTCTAGGAACAACAAGTAGGCCTGCAGAGCGAGAGCGAAGTGCTCTAATAGGGTGATATGGTACTACAAGGTCATTAAGATAAGATGGGGCCTGATTATTTAAGACCTTGTATGTGAGGAGCAGGATTTTGAATTCAATTCTGGATTTAACAGGAGAAATCTGCTCTCTCTTTCTAGTCCCTGTCAGGACTCTTGCTGCAGCATTTTGGATTAGCTGAAGGCTTTTCAGTGAGTTTTTTGGACATCCTGATAATAATGAATTACAGTCGTCCAGCCTGGAGGTAATAAATGGTAAATGCCCTGTATTTATATAGCGCTTTACTAGTCCCTAAGGACCCCAAAGCGCTTTACATATCCAGTCATCCACCCATTCACACACACATTCACACAATAAATGCATGAACTAGTTTTTCAGCGTCACTCTGAGACAGGATATTTCTAATTTTAGAGATGTTGCGCAAATGGAAGAACGCAGTCTTACATATTTGTTTAATATGTGCGTTGAAGGACATGTCCTGGTCAAAAATGACTCCAAGGTTCCTCACAGCGTTACTGGAGGCCAAGGTAATGCCATCCAGAGTAAGAATCTGCTTAGATACCATATTTCTAAACTTTTCAGGGCCGAGTACAATAACCTCAGTTTGATCTGAATTAAGAAGCAGAAAGTTAGCGGCCATCCAGGTCTTTACGTCTTTAAGACATTCCTGCAGTGTAACTCATTGGTGTGTGTTATCTGGCTTCATGGACAGATAGAGCTGGGTGTCATCTGCATAGCAGTGAAAATTTATGCTATGTCTTCTAATGATGCTGCCTAGGGGAAACGTGTATAATGTAAACAGAATTGGTCCTAGCACTGAACCCTGTGGAACTCCATAATTAACCTCAGTGTGTGAAGAGGACTCTCCATTTACATGCACAAATTGGAGTCTATTAGATAGATATGTCACAAACCAAACTGTACACTGGTAAACTGTTACAATAAAAAAGACCGTAATTTTCTTTACTCTTCTTTATTTATGTAACTTTTGTTTTCACTGGCAATTTAGTGTAGAAGCCTACATGCAGTTTAATTTGAAATGTATGCTTTTATTTTGATAGTGCAGAAAACAGGAAGTTGGGCGAGAGGAGAGTGGAGCCATATGGTTTTTTGACCTCGCAATCTCTCTTCATCCATTTTGAATTGACCTTTATAAGTTTTTGTAATTTGGAATTCTGTTGCTGTGTACCTGTTTGGACTATTGAAGTAAATATTGAGAAGCTATCAAGGACTGCGGTTTCGTTTTTTGTTTTTTGTGGATAAGGAAAGAGGGACCAAGCGGAGCGTCAAGCTAAGGCTCCATTAGAAGGAAACCTACATTTAGTGTTAGGTTAGGACAAAAAACAAATTAGGAAGGTTAAAGACAGAACATTACTAGATTGTGGTTTTAATTAAAATGTAGCCTTTGACAATGCTGAACACATGAGAAGCTACTTTAAGGCATATCACCCAATTTGTAATATTGCTAAACATTTCTTAAGGCAGACAAGTTATGCTGGCTGGGTCAGTGTCATTTTTGTTGTAATTGATGTCTGGTTTGTTCTGTTCCCTAGTGATGGGTAGGGATGGGTACCAGTATCCGGTGTTCTGACATAATCCTTGAAATAGTAATAACACAGTATCCTCAGCAAAGATGAATTAAACAAGTTTTATTTTAATGGAAGTTTACTTCAAGTCTTCAGATTTTTACTGTCTTTTATTTGATTACTTTAAAGTATATGATTACATTAGAGTAATTAAATAAAGACAGTTTTGATGGAGCTCCTGAGCCAGCCCAAGCTCTCTATGAAGACGAGGAAAAACTCCCCTGGGGGGGCCAGACTGACGGGAAGAAACCTCGGGAAAGCCCATTCAAAGAGAGATCCCCTTTCCTGGGATGGCTGGGGGGGGTTACAGGAATTCCAAAACACTGAAATTTAAAGTGGGCCAATTAAAAAAAATTATTTCCTGAAAAAAAGAAAGGTAATTCATACATCACACATAAATAATAACGTCTGAATTGTGTGTGTTTGTGTGTGTGTGTGATAGGCTTATCTCAGCCAAGTGTGATGCTGTAGCTCCTCCAGCGTCGGCCGCGTCTCCGGGACTTTGGTTAAACACGCGTCCAAGAAATCCCGGCAGTCTGGAAAGAAAGGAAAGAGAAAAAACATGAAGATGATAGTTCCAGTGGTCCAAGCCATCAGTCAGTCTTGAAGTGTGACGTTTTCTTACTTTTGGACAGATGTCTTTTGAATTTCAGGCGCTTTTTGAGGAAGCTTGTGGTGTTAAAGTCCCCGGCATGAAGCGCTTCGTACAGAACCACTCCCATTTGCCATACCGTGGTGGGTCCACACCTGTAGCAACTGCGCCCGTACCACTCGGGAGGGGAGTAAATTTCTGTACCTAATAAACAGACACAATTGCAATTTCTTCTAAAACAAAAGGCGAAAATTGTGACATCTGTGAAGAGCAAGAGCAGAATATGTTACCATAGAAGACGCGGTACTGCGACTGCTCCTTAACAAAGCAGCTCAGTCCAAAGTCGATGATACGAACACGCGGTACATCTGAGCCGGTCTCAATTAGAATGTTCTCACTCTTGATGTCCCGGTGAAAGATGTGTTTATCCTCCAGGTGCTTCGCAGCATCAACCAGCTGCTTCAGAATGACCTGGAAATAGAGCAGGGCGATATGACCAAAAATATTTATCACGATATACATTTGAAAAGTTGTGATAACGATATAACTGACGATATAACTGACACTAGACAAAATACTTTACAACTCCACAACTTTATTAGTGCAAAAAACCCCATAAATGTATTTTCACTTAAACAAGCAGCTGTTTTTTTATGTGCATTAAAGTTATATAAAAATGTAACAGTGCAAATGCAAATTCCTCGCTGACAGTTTAACCAAAAGGCATTTCCAGTGGAAATTGGCCGACATATCCTCAGCATAACCATGTAAAATATCCACAAAGCTTAAAAAGAGGTTATACACACACAATACGGTAATATCACGTTGAGGTGCAGTACGTATCACTCCGCGAGGCGCCTGCCTACGATAGCCGTAATGCTCCGACAATCCATCGAGCGGTGCGGCTTTGTAGCTTAGCAAAGTCGCCGTGTACATAAAATCGTTTTGAGGTCAGTAAACACAACCAGAATTCATACATAAGGCACACGGGATTATAAGGGGCACTGTCGAGTTTCAGAAAAATCAAAGGATTGATTTTAAGTGTGCTGTATTTTCCAAACAACACGGTAATAACGGCGGCCCGCTAGCATGCGCTACCAAAAATCGTGCTTTGTTGTGTATCTGACGGACGAAAGCTAAACCAGTTCCACACCACTAAAGTTGCAGCATTTTTACAAACCAGTTCTGGTTCATCCGTTTCATTCAACGATCCACTTTTGCTCTTCTCTTTCTGCGTCACCGCCATCTGCGTATGTAAACATAGGCACTGCGCATGCGCGTTTTACCTATTCTAGCGCGATATTTCATTTTCCTATCGTTGCCCAAAATTACACCGGTATTACCGTGAATGGTATGATATAGCCCAGCCCTACCTGGAAACGATGAAAAAGACAATAATCAATCAATCAATGGGTTAATGTTTCTCTAATACTCTGTGCTTTGATTGAATGATGTACAGTCTAAGACTCTTCTAAGGCAAGTCAACTTGCCTTGGCCTTGTCCTCTGGCAAAAATCCTCCATTTTCTTCTATGTATTTATCCAGGTCCACAGCGGGGACAGGTCTCTCCATCACCAGGATCAGCTCTCTGCCAAAGTCAAACCACTCCAACAGAGACACTGGGGCTGATGTTTCCACTGATCCATCTGCTTCAGCTGCAAGCTTCAGCATGATGGCAACTTCCACTGACACATTCTTCCCGTTATCATCCTGAAATATTTCAACAAAGTGGATGATGAGGCACAGACGTTCCACAGGTGAACGCTGCATGCAATCCACTAATGTAAAAACAATTCAAGTCTTGCACATTTACCTTCACTTTGCAGTACACTTTCCCCTTTGGGATGTGTTTGATGGCCACCTAAAAGACACAGGGCATTGATGAGCATTTCCTCAGTATGACATCATTAAAGGTGTAAAACAGCATACATCTCAGCTTACGATATTATCCCTTATCTGCATTACTGCCTGTCTTACTACCACCATCTGAACACTTACTGGTAAATGATCCTTTATGCGGTAGCCAGCAAACACTGCTCCACAGCCTCCTTCTCCAAGCCGGTGCTCCTCCACGTATCTCGCTTGGAAGTCTCCTAAACAGACAAACACAAATTGGGTTTTACTACAGCTGTCACACAAATTACTCTCTGCTGTACCCTAAATGTTCATTTTGCTCTTCACCTGAATATAAAAGCTAAGCTGCTTGCTACTTACGTTTCTGTTCAGCCACTGACTTTTTGGCAACGGTTTTGGTTTTGTCCTGGTCCACGTTCTTTTTCTTAGGTGGGTCCCTGGTGTCTCCCGCAGCTTTCCTTTTGCCAGCCTTTTTGTTTTTACTGCAGCTCTCTGAAATCTCTATGCTGCAGTCTGCAGATGTGGAAAACACCAAAAGCACGTCAGCTTATTAGATAATAGACACAAATATCTCCCAAACACTAATATCTTCAAACTAGCAACCAGATGTACACTTAATCTACCCCTCACTCAACTAATTAGCCTACCTTTACCAGTGTCCAACCAGGAAGATGCCTGCCCCTTGTCACCGCTCACATGCTCAAGAAGTTTACGCTTTTTTGCTGTATTGGTTGTCCCCGCTTCATCTTGTTGGACCTTTCGCTTGACTCCCCCGACCACATGAGCATCTGAGCTGGTGGAAGGACCAGCCTGCTCAGTGACCCTCCTTCTTTTTATGGGGGTCGTTTTTTCAGGACTGGCCTTTCTTTTAGCCATCCTGCTCTTACAATCTATAAACAACAACAACACATTAGTGAAAAAGAGCGCTCGACATCAGGACTAGAAGGATTTTGATGTCATTGAATTTTAAATTAGTATTGCTTACAATATAATAACAAGTTTATCCTTTTGATAAAAAACACACCAACACCATACTAGGTCTACTAAGTCTAGATACTGATGACACTTGTTGCTCTGTTTTCACTGCTCAGTCCAAGAATAAACTTGTCACATTATTTTACCAAAAGACAAAGTGCCCCAGTAACCTTTCTTTGATTAGACATGTTGCACTCAGGTTAGTTTCAATCAAAACCAGGATTTAAATCCTCTAAAAATGAATCATTTTATACACAGAGCCTCAACATTGTTAGAAATGTACATTCTGTTATTTAGGGGATTTTATTTTTTACTTACTTTGATCTCCTGGATCTTTCTTATCTGCCTCAGTCGTAACTTTTCTTGTTTCCTTTTTCATCTTAATTTTTAAAATAGAAAATGTCACCTTAATGAGTGAATAGTCCTTCAAATGTCTGGATGCTTGACTTTTCTAACTAAGCTGTATAAGTCAGTTCTGTAAGTGAGCTTTAAAAGTAAACTCCGGAGTCTATGGCAACACAACATTAGAACCTTGCCTTTTAGTGACATCACTAAAAGGCAAGTAGTTTAAAGAAAAACACTCTGGCATTTCATATAATTCAGTAATTTCACATTAAACTTTCTTTCATTATCCTTTCATTATTTGTTTAAAGACTTGATGTGTGGATGCTACTATGAAGACTTCTAGTTGAGCAAACACTAATAAACACTGACTAGTTTATCTGAGATAAAATATAACACTTTTTTATTAAGTCAGTGTTAACTCTGTTTTTTTCTGTTAGGATCATTCAATAGTATCAGAAGAGAAAAGAAAAGTATGTTTTGTTTTGTTTTTTTTCTTCAAGATCTGTTCACATGTACTTAGCAAGAGTGAGTACACAGCGTTAAAAAATGGTACTTAGTGTAGTGAGGAAGGCGAAAAGCAAAGAGAGCATATGAAGGTAATATTGAAGAAGGCGCAGTTTTGAAGTGGTGAAAGGCAAAGGCATGAGTGCAAGCGTAATAAAAGGTAATAGGAGAGATGTCGAGCAGGCGGAGGACTTGGCTGGAGCAGGAAAAGGCAAAAGGGGAAACGCGAGTGCACGTCTGAAACTTCTTCACTGTCAGTGAATCCTAATTCTTAAGACTAACTAAGAAGAATAAATCTATGTATGAATGTCGTTTTGAGCACATCTCCTCTTTCTACTGATCAATTCTTCCACCTAGTGGATAGATGATAGTATTGCAGCTGGTCTCATCACCTGTTGTGTGTTTTGTGTGCTCCAGAACCTGCGTCCTGTTGGAGTACTGTACGTAAAACACACAAACACTGGAGTGAACACAGCTGCTGAACATCTCTATATTCATAACTTCTTCCTGTTATCTCATATCTGTCTCCCTTCATCTGTGTAGGAACGGTGTACAGATGTATGATTATGTCACTCCTGCTCCTCCACCTAACACCTCCACTCCAAAGTAAGTTTGCTCTGCTGCTTTGGTTCACTGATCTGCAAGTATCTGTCATTTGTTTGCAGATGTCTGCAGGAATTATTGTAATGATCCATTAATGGTGCCTGATTTCATTCAGTTTTACAGCTTGTCTCGTGTTTTTGAACTGCTTCCCTCACAGTTGTACACAGTGCTAACATGTGCTCTTACTCTGTGTTTTATTCCTGAAGAAAAAGAAAGTGCCCAGCCCAGCAGGATGAAGATGGGCCATACGTCAAGAAGCCGCCAAATGCCTTCATGCTCTATCTCAAAGAGCAGAGGCCAAAGGTCATTGCTGAACTCAACATCCCTGGAAGTGCAGCCGTAAATGCAGTGGTGGGACAGAGAGTAAGTGTGTAACTCTGCATACATTTATGCATCTGTTAATGTTGTCTGCTCATGTTTTTGCATGTGTCCCAGCTGTCCTGTAGTTATGTGTAGTAGCAGTGCTCACAGTGTGTTCTTATGATCTTCTGTCCACAGTGGAAGTCGCTTTCAAACGACCAGAAAGCCAGATATTTCAAGCAGGCTGAAACAGAAAGACAGAATCATGCCAAAGAGCATCCAGCCTGGTCGACCAAAGAAAACTATGTATGTCCAAAGTGCCAACATGCAGTTCACACATGTGTGCATCACTGCACTGAATGATGAAACAGTCACTGCACAGAGTTTGTATCAGCTAATGAAAACTCTGTGTTTGTTTTCCTCATTGGACTCCCCTGTTGCAGCCCTTCAGTTCCAGACAGAGGAAGCCTTTGTCGCAGACAGTGAGGAAGAACTGCTGTCAGTGCTGGAAGAGCTCGACCCCCTCCCCATCACTGCGCAGTCTCAGCAGCCCTCACCCACCCCTGCCTCTCCTGTAGATGCCTCTCAAACTGCATCAGTTCAACCCCGAGTTGAATTATTTCAAGACCGAGATGAGCCCATCTGTTTTGCCGAAATCCAAGAAGACATGTGGTCAGTGCTTGACTACCTCCCCGTCTCTCAGCAGTCTAATGTGCTCTCCTCTCCTCATTCACACAACTACTCGACTCCTAAACAAAATCTCATCTGTCCTGCTGATTCCCCTCCATCCAAACTGGCGTCCTCCCCTGTTGCATTCACTGAATTGCCGTCAACAACCCCCATCTTTTGCCAACTAATGAAAAACAATAATTTCATTATAGACGATTGGACCGATTTCAATTGAATTAAACTGTTACTCCTGTTATTTCAACATCTGTCTTTGTGTAAATAAATGAAAAAACAAACAATAGATGCTTCTGTCATAAGTTACAGCAGGATGAAACAACCTTCATGTAGTTCTTGTTTTTAACCCTGCAAACCTTCTTTAGTTCTTTTGTTTCCTTTCATATTCAGCACACATCTGTCAGTGTCCACTAACTGTCAGGGAAAAGCCAGATAAAAACACTGTGGGGTCTTTTGGGACACGTGCTCGTTGGGTTTACTCATAGATATCAGAAATGATCTGTTCTGTATTCAAAGGATACACGAAGGACGTTTGTATTAAATGCAATATAGCGACTGATCATATGCTGGTTTCTTTGGGGGCTTTTCACCACCATGTTACACAAATCCAGTTTCTAACTGAAAAGAAAATCCTTCACCATTTTCTAATCAAATTCCCTGGTTTCCCATGTCAGAGATGTCATGGCTGAAAGGATCATCGCATATTGAGCTCAAAGCTAAACTCTTGTGTAGGGCCTCTTTCCATGTTGTACCATTCATTTTAAAAAGTCCTGGTAACAAGAGACAGAGGTGACTTGATGTATTACAGTTACTTCCCAATTTACAGAAATGATGTGACTTCTGACATTTTCCTAGCAGGAAATGTGCTACTGTGGGACACTGAAAGAATAAACAGCAAGGCACGTTTTGTTTTAATAACTTTTCTTTACTTCATTTGTATGAACTAGGTTTACCTTACAAAATCTTATACTGTATATAATGTTTTATGTTTAATTCATGTCAATGTCAGCTCGTGTTTACTCGGGTGAGCAGTACCGGCCCACAAAGAGAATGCTCTTGGTGGGTTTATGTCGGATGAAGAAGATGAAGTGATGGTCAAAGAACATTTCAAAGCCCACACTGAGAAGTTGTTCAGAAAAAGAAGTTGAACCTGACCAAGATGAAATCCAAAATTGGGAATTAATTGTTTTATTGTATTATTTTTAATGTCACATATGGTGTTGTGTAATCCGTGTATGTATTATGTGTCTCTGCTGATGTGTTTCATGCCTCACTTTCATTTTACTGTAATTAGGCTAGTTTTAAGTTTCTTGAGTATTCTGATAAGGATACTGTGTAGTATGATTTGCAAATGAAGAGGAATCAATTAGTCTTAAATTAATTGACTAAGAGAAATGAAGCGTTGGAAGAATGTTATGTTGATGACTATGAGGTTTCTGGGGTTTATTCAATAGAGCAACAACTGTGTGGGATCTTTATACAAATTCTTATATTCTATTTAGAGCTTGCTTTAAAGTATGTTAGCAAAAAAAACAGCGCACGCATTCGTTTTCACGATTTTGGTTCTTCTTTAGTCATTGGGTCTTTTTAGGTGGTACCTCCAGGTACCACAAGGGGGGATGTGGTGGATTTTTGTGTGATATGTATAACTATGTAACTATATACACTATATATCTATGTGCACTGAACATATATATTTTAACTTTCATGTAGAGTCTTAAGCACAAGACATTTTGCTTCACCATGGTTTATTAAGGTGGTGCAGTAACAGGGCAGTTAATGCTGCTGAGAGTTCTCCTGCATAACTCGCTCTCCAGCTAACTAACCTTCCCTAACGTCTTTCATGCAGCACATGTCTGTATCTATTTTTTCTACTCTTTTACAGAGCATCTTTTTGAGTGTCTTGATTTTAATTTGATCTAAAAGGGTTGGATCTCCACATCGTTGGTGGAAGAAGATTATCAGGATGGCTTCAAAATTTGCGACTACAGCCCCTCTTCTGTGGAACCAGCTTCCAGTTTGGATTCGGGAGACAGACACTATCTCTACTTTCAAGATTAGGCTTAAAACTTTCCTCTTTGCTAAAGCATATAGTTAGGGCTGGACCAGGTGACCTTGAATCCTCCCTTAGTTATGCTGCAATAGACGTAGGCTGCCGGGGATTCCCATGATGCATTGAGTTTTTCCTTTCCAGTCACCTTTCTCACTCAGTATGAGTTAATAGACCTCTCTGCATTGAATCATATCTGTTATTAACCTCTGTCTCTCTTCCACAGCATGTCTTTTATCCTGTTTTCCTTCTCTTACCCCAACCGGTCGCAGCAGATGGCCCCGCCCCTCCCTGAGCCTGGTTCTGCTGGAGGTTTCTTCCTGTTAAAAGGGAGTTTTTCCTTCCCACTGTCGCCCAAGTGCTTGCTCATAGGGGGTCATATGATTGTTGGGTTGTCCAGCAGTTCATCTATATGTAAAGAAGCACTTAAACTAAAACAGACATAGCTACGTTAATCCTACCGTAAAACAATAAAACAAGGTACGACCTCTCCCATGCTCCCAGGATGTGGGGGTGCATTCCTGGGGTGCACACCAAGCCTGCAGCCTGCTAGAGATCACACACAATTGATTATATGCCTCTAAGTATACATGGTTGAATATTTCCTAATACAAATAACTACATGCAGTATTCTACCATATGCAAACTTATATCACTAAAAGATTATACTGACTACTAAATACAATTTTCCATTGACACCTAATAATTCTGCACTCCCTGTATATTGTATTCCCTCCTGCAGGACAGGCTGCACATGTGAATTTGTCACTGTTTTTTCCTCCTTCTCTTTTTCGTTGTGTTTTTCTCCCAAGTTGGTTTTAGAGTAGGGTCACCTTTTAAAACTATTTGTTTTTTATGCTGGGTTTGTTTTGATTTCCAATGGGCTGGTGCAATATTAGTCGGGCAATGTGCAATTCCTGAGCTTATCCCCTCTTACCTTAGGGGAATTAGGTCTTTTAGAGGTGCTCCGTGTGGATTTGCAGTGAATAAGTTATATTAAGTGATTTTAGTGCCACCAATTATTGCCTGAACTAAAACACTTAGTGCATGCGATAAGTGTTCTGTTGGGCTCGTATTTATTTGGGGTGGATTTGTTTCTTTTAAAGCAACGAGCATCTGGGACCGCCGAGGGAGAGCAAGCCCTCAGGTGATTCAATTCAATTCAATTTTATTTATATAGCGCCAAATCACAACATAAGTCGCCTCAAGGCGCTTCATAGATACAGAGAAAAACCCAACAATCATATGACCCCCTACACAGCAAAATCTCCAGTTTTAAATTAACACTTTTGACAGTGTTATATGTTTAAAAGTAACCTAGTCAGTTTTGAAGATTAACAATGGCTAACACTGAGCAGTGCTGATTTTCTAACACTGGAATATTTCTAACATTTTGAGTTATTTTCCAGTGTTAGAAAATCAGCACTGCTCAGTGTTAGCCATTGTTAATCTTCAAAACTGACTAGGTTACTTTTAAACATATAACACTGTCAAAAGTGTTAATTTAACACTCAACAGTGTTGTATTTAATACTCAGAGGTGTGGACCCATATAGACACTCTCTAGTGTTAATTTAACACTGGAGATTTTGCTGTGTATGAGCAAGCACTTTGGCAACAGTGGGAAGGAAAAACTCCCTTTTAACAGGAAGAAACCTCCGGCAGAACCAGGCTCAGCGAAATAAAAAAAAATTGAAAAAATTAAAAAAAACAAAAAAAACAAGCGCATCCATGCTCACAGGTGTACACACGGGTGATCACACCCACAAACTACACCCTTTTTGGCTCCTACCTCAAAGCACACTGTGTTCTGTTGATCTTATGTGCTGCACAATAATGTTTAATATTTAGTATTTACTGTCATATTCCCATATATCATTGTGATGTTGTTTATTCTATTACTCTTGTTCTCTTCTGCTTGTTTTCTTTTTTCTTTCTCAACAGGTGATCCAGGTGATTGAAATATGCATTTTTTTTCTTTTTTCTTTTTTTTTCTTTTTTTTTTTCCCTGCCCATTCTGTTGGTTTTTGTTTTTTGCCCTTCTCCCCCGTCCCTCTTCTCAGCTGTTTCTCTTTCCCTCTTTCTTTCTCCCCTTCTTTCCTCCAGTCAAGTCTGTCCCGTATTCAACAAGTGAAAATAAAATAAACAATAAAAGGCGAATCAAATGGACCATTATGGCAAGGCTGGGATGGTCAATTTGGTAAAGTAAATCCGTTGGGCATCGTTCTTTGCCCAACAATAATAATAATTCTGATGGCAAAAGAGCCAAACGGGACAGGCAAAAAAAAAAGAAAAAAAAAAAAAAAAGAACCAGGCTCAGGGAGGGGCGGGGCCATCTGCTGCGACTGGTTGGGGTGAGAGAAGGAAGACAGGATAAAGACATGCTGTGGAAGAGAGACAGAGGTCAATGCAGAGAGGTTTATTACTACATAGTGAGTGAGAAAGGTGACTGGAAAGGAAAAACTCAATGCATCATGGGAATCCCCCGGCAGCCTATGTCTATTGCAGCATAACTAAGGGAGGATTCAGGGTCATCTGGTCCAGCCCTAACTATATGCTTTAGCATATAGTTAGGGCTGGACCAGAAACAAAAGGGTAAAACAAAAGGGTAAAACACAAGATAAAACCACTGACACTCACATTGAAGCATAATAATATACATAATGAACATATCAACTCACACCAGTCTAGATGCTATTGACAAAAGGTGTTTTCAAAAGCGACTTAAAAACAGGAAACGAAGATGCCTGTCTAATATTTAAAGGCAGCATATTCCAAAGTTTGGGGGCCATAATCGAAAAGGCTCGTTCTCCTCTACGTTTTAGCCTAGATTTTGGGACAACCAACAGCTGCTGGTCAGCTTTTAATGTCACCTCACAGATTATCATCATCATGATTACAGCAACTGTTAGCGTGTTTATTTATTCACCTTGAGAACTCAAAGCCAAAACATTTCTTCTTTTGATAAATGTATTTGTTCAAGGTTCAAGGGTTCAAGGTTCTTTATTTGTCACATGCATAGTTATACAAGTATATGTATGTATGTATGTATATGTGTTTATGTGTATATGTGTGTATATGTGTTTATGTGTATATGTGTGTATATGTGTTTGTATGTATATGTATGTGTATATGTATGTGTGTGTGTGTGTGTGTGTGTGTGTATGTGTGTATATAGTGGTATTTACATTGGGTGAATATGCATTAGCAGCAGCAAGCAGGTGAATTCTGTACATTAATATGAATAGACATCTGACTATTTTACAGGATAGACAATATAAACATATTTAAAATTAAAGGAATTGAAATGTACATTGTGCCTTGGTTTAGTGTCTGGAAGAGTCCTGTCTCAGTCAATTATAGATGATGTGAGAGGGCGGGTGTGTGTGTTTAGGGCACGGATGGCTTGGGGATAGAAGCTCCTCTTGAGTCTCTCTGTCCTTGCCCGGAAGATGCGGAACCTTCTACCAGATTGCAGAAGTTGGAACAGTTTGTTGCCAGGATGGGACGGGTCCTTCAGTATCTGTAAGGCATTGAATGATTTATAAGGCATTTAATGATTAAAGATGAGCATGTACATGAGTCCTGTCAGGCTCATGTGCTGAACTGAACCAGAAACACACATGCAGAATCAACAATGACAATAAACTGAGAGAAACAGAGGGTTTAAATTAAACTGGGTAATGGTGATAAGAACAAGGTGATACACACAGCTGAACTAAATCTAAGTAATAACACAGGAAGTGGAACAAAAGATAACGCACACAGGTCGGAGCTAACATAATAAAACAGGAAACAGTGACAAAGTCCAAAACTGAAAAACACTGGGACAATGACCCAGGAACACTGACAGATCTCTTTTGTTCAGAAAACCACAGGCAGTTACCTGCAGCCAGTTTTCCCAAGAGAGAGTAACCTGGCTCAGCAGTATACAAAGTTTTATATGTGAATGTGTATACTGGTGTAACTGGTTAAAACTGATGGGGAGAAATTATAGTTTGCACTAAACTATCCCTTCATTGGTGCCCCAAACTAGTCCCAGCCTCTCAGCACTAACGATTTTTCCCTATTTTCTAACCTTTACCAAATAACGTGTTGTCTTACTGACCATGAGAGCAACCCTGGCTGAGTTACAGGATACTGTTTTTGTCTCACGCAGTCCCGATGACCCACACACCACAGCATTTCAGTCAGGTTAAGCTCTGGAATTTAATTTGCATGTGTTTTTATTTTCACATTAAATTTGTAAAGACAACAGGAGCATGCAGTCATTGGACCAGATAAAACATCTTTGTCCTCTACAATTATATTTTATTTCAAAATCATGAGTAAAAATCAGCAACAAAGGTTATCAAACATTTTTGTAATTCTCAAATCATGATTTAATCTCAGTCTTTTACATTTACATATAAGAATACATTTTCATTCAGGATATTGAGATTTGTCACAGGAGGAAACATTTGTAGGCCAGTATACGTTATTCAATGGTTTAATCTTCATATTTCACAGTCACGTTACACATAGTTGAGATCACCCAACCCACTGCTCTTAATAATAATAATAATAATGGATTGCATTTATATAGCGCTTTTTGGGGCCCTCAAAGCGCTTTACAATTCCACTATTCATTCACTCTCACATTCACACACTGGTGGAGGCAAGCTACAGTTGTAGCCACAGCTGTGCTGGGGCAGACTGACAGAATGCAAGAAGGAATTTCCTCTTAAGCAAACAGAACATACAACAAAAGAAAAAACAGGTCACTCAAACTAACCTGCCTTAATAATTAAAAGTACAGAACTTGTTTTGAAGTAAGAAAGAAAAGGCCCTAAAGGCAAATTCCTACGAGGGCCTAAGAGTACATCTTTCACCATCTTACAATACTGTGATTACAGCCATTCCCCAACTCTCTGTCAATGGTATTCATGGCCAATGATCAGTGGGCTTTGATCAATGGTTGCTGATCAATGGTCATGAGAATTTGCATAATCATGATGAAGGAACTGACCTCCCAGCCCATCCCAAGAAGGGATTTCCTCCTAAGCAAAAAGAACATATAACAAAAGGTAAAACGGGTCATTCAAACTAACCTGCCCTGACAAATTCAATGCACAGAACTTGTTTAAATAGAACAAGTATGATAAAAAAAATAATAATAAATAAATATGAGCATTAAAAAACATAAATACATGTCAAATATTCATAAAAGCTTTTTAATGTTAAAAAAGAGCATTAAGAAGCAACACCTAAGGCAATAAAGTTCCTGTCCTCCATGAACTGTTCTGTGACAAAAAGACCACTGTGGGGTCACCTGTCCGAATGACAAGTTTTGTGGTTTGTTTAGATGAATCTTTGCAAAGCTGCTGCCTTGTTCTTTTGAAAGATAACAGGCTTCTCATGGCAGCCCTTCCAGCCATTTTCTAATTGTATGAGCTTTAGGATAATAACAGAGAAATCTATAGAAAGTAATAAAGTCAGTGATGAAGCTCTTTGTTTTCATTTTGTTTTATTTGCAGTTTCTCTAATCCTTGCATGGTCTGAGCTTCCAATAACATTGTGGGACTGTGCAGAAAACAAGCACCAAGCAGTATATCAGTGAAGAGCCGGGGTAAAAAACGAAAAGACTTTCTTTCTTACATATCTGCCTTAATTTGTATCTCCATCAATGATATTATTGTAAGTGATCTCAGTCCTCAAATTGTCAGTGTTGTCTTCAGGCCTTTAAATCCAGTCTCTATATTTCTTCCACGTTTCAGTTACAGTGGTAGAAAAAAAAATTTTGAACCCTAAACAATTTGTATGCTTCCCCAGTTACAGAGAAATGAACAGTCACTCGTTTTTATGGTAGTTTAATTTTAATGGAGAGGGACAGAAAACCCAGGAAAAAAACACATGACAAAAAAGGTGTAACTTGCCCGTCACTGACTGAAACAGGTGTTTGAGCCCATTGAACACAGTCAGATTACTGGCTCTGTAAGAGTGATGCATTTATGGACTATGGATTTGATATTGTTACTGTACATTACATTATGGTGTTTACAATAAAACCAACTATACTTTTATTTTGCATGTGTTTTTATTTTGACATTAGATTCATGAAGAGAACAGAAGCGTCAAACAGTCTTTGGATCTGATAAAACATCTTTACCCTTTACAATAATATTTTACTTCAAAATGACAGGTAAAAATCAGCAACAATTTTTATCAATGATTTTTGTAATTCAGTTCTCAACACATGCTTTATCTAAGTGTTTGAAAATTTGTGTTTATTCAGTGTGTTAACCTTCAAATCTCACAGTCACGTTACACGCAATTGTGAACATCCAACTTGCTGCTCCTCCAACACTGCCAAACAATAAAGGGGCAATCCAAGACAGACATGCTGCGCCTACAGTAAAATCACATTAGACACCATTAGCTGTTTGTTATACTTGTTCAACATGAGCAAAGCTTTTATTTTTCCATCTTCACCACCTGATACATAAATTATTTTAGTCGTGAACATTTATTTATAGAGACGTGTTCAATAAGAGCATTTTATATGTTTGACATGTACTTAGATAAACATCAAAAGCGAAGTGGACTAAAATATTACTATTCTGAATTTACCTGAAGCTGATCCTGTTCCCGCTCAATGAGAAAACATGTCTGTTTGCTTGGTTTTGTTTTACACACATTTAGAGAGAGTGAGAGGGAGAGAGAGAATATATAACAAAAATGTTTTTTTACCCCAGGACTGCAAGATTGCTATGAGACCTGCTCCACCTACATTAGCGAGTGCTAAATGTGGAATCAGGTTGGCAGCGATGGAGCCTGCTGCTATTCCAGCTGAAGTGAACCCCAGTGTAGGCAAATCGGCAGGGGTCAGAATCACAGTTCCATCAGGTCCTAGATTAAAAACAAAAAACAAAAACAAACTTATAATAAAGATTTTCATATCAAAATTATGCTGTGGTGATGTGATGGTGTACCTGGGGACCCAAGGACTGCCTTGCCTGTTAATAAAATACAAAAAGATATCAAATAAAATCTTGACAGTAACAATAATAATTCATATAGACTGCATATATATATATATACATGGAAAGCTGATCCATGTCTTTTACTTTTTTTTTTTTTTCAAGAGTTGACACTCCCATTTCTGAAAGAACAATACACACTAGACAGGGGAGGAGCAGCATGATGTTTTTTTTTCTAAACAGTAACATATTCATCTTATGATTGTGGAAACCACATAAAGAATGAAAGAAACATTTCTTTGCAATGATCCAAATAATCTCATTGCAGTAACAATGGGCTCTGCACAATAACAAATTATGTGTAGTAATAACTTCATTATTATAACAACAAACCTGGGGCAGCACGGTGGCACGCTGGTTAGCAGTGATGCCTCACAGCAAGGTCCTGAGTTCAGTTCCACCTTTCTTTCTGTGTGGAGTCTGCAGGTTCTCTCCAGGTATTCTCCCTTCCTCCCACAGTCCTAGAGCCCAACTGCACAGTCCAAACATATGCAGTTAGTGGGCCTAGGTCAGTTGGAAAGTCTGAATTGCCCATATGTGTGAATCTGACTATGAACGATTGTGTCTATGAGTTAGTGATCCCTGAGACAGACTCAGTACCCTGCCTCTTGCCCTAAAACAGGGGGGGTTGTTACATAAAAACACTTGCAGTTTCTCTGTAGCAAAGACTTAAACCTTTAAGTGTTATAGTCATGATTGTTGATTGGCTTCTTCTCCACATTTTTATAACAGCACTACTTTCTACACTGCAGTACCTTTTAAATAATGCTCACAAGGATATTGAATCAAAATGTGTTCCAACACACAACTTTTACACCCTTTTGTTTATAAGTCTGTAGATGAGGATGTTAGAGCTCCATGAGACAGACTTAAAGCCTATAAACCATCATTTATATTAAGGTTGACATTTTTTAAGCTTAAACTGTGTTGATTCACATTAATGTCATGAGGAATGCCGAGCTTTGCTATCATGAGAAAATAAATGCACACAACTTGTTTTGAAAGGAGAAAGAGAAAGACAAAGTCCTGTTCCTTCAATCATCACTTACCTGAATGTAAACTATGCTGGTATGTCATGGGTATGTTTGCAGTATGGGCGAGGTTTAATGCTGTCGTCATTGCAGTGGTGTGACAATCTTTGAACAACTACAAGAACCATTTCTTATGAACTGAAACTTTTGTGCAACAAAATAAATACACAACAACCAAAGTGCTTGTTTAAATCAGGTCACCTAAGACATTTCTTGTAAGGCAATAAAGACGTTTCTGTTCTGGTCTCCATGAAATGTTCCAGTTGTGACATTAAAAATCCAGCACTTTCAAAAATGTGCTTGGATGCATGTTGGTGTCTGTCTCCACCTGAGGAAGAACTTTTTGGCCTCTAATTATTTTAAATGTGTAATTTATTTTCTCTGAGGAAGGTCAGAGGTTTAAAGAAGTGCAGTATATCTGCCGTCCTTACAGATCTGCCAGTGATCTTTTTTGCTCCCACACATAATACAGAAACATTTTCAGTGACCCAAGTAACGTTTATATATGCTCCCTGTGATAAGGTTGTTCTTGTTTGTTTTCATATTAAGCAAGTGATTTAACATAAGGATTAAAACAGAAAGAAAAACCTTTGAAATAATCCATGTGTAAAATCCGTAATAAAGATGGCATTAAATAAATGAGTAAATATGTCAAACCCCTGAGATCCAACCTCACAATCACTTGTTCCATGATGACTAAAGAAAGTTTATTTACATCACAGACCCAGTGACGCCCATTCTAAGAGTTTCATTTTCCGGGAAAACAGCTGATCCTCACACTCCTATATAAGTCCAGTCGTCCTACACAGTCCAGGCTTAGGCTCCTGATCCTGAGTGCAACAATGAGTCTGTGTGAGTACAGCTGCCTTTTTCAAATCATCTCTACATCATATAAGTTCATGATTGTAGCATCACTGAAAATGTCTAAATAGTTCAGGCTGAGCTTTGGTAAGATGTTTTTTTTTTCCCTTTCTTTCTTATGTTTCAGTGACAGGCTTAGCGATCGCAATCGGAGCAGGTAACAAACCTCTTTGTTTATTGATGTATTTTTACATCTAACACTCATAGGTGAAGTCACACATATCATACATGTATTCATTTTAAAACATCCTGATGATCAGTAACCAGGTTTTTCTTCCTGTTGTCAGGTGGAGCAGTGGTCTCTGCTCCTATTGTCCTGGGGGCTGTAGGTTTCACCTCAGTTGGTATAGCTGCAGGCTCCTCCGCTGCAAGCATGATGTCTGCAGCTGCTGTGGCCAATGGAGGAGGAGTGGCAGCAGGAAGTTTGGTGGCTGTTTTGCAGTCAGCAGGTAAAAATAAATAAATAAATATTTTACCAGTGATTACTCAAAAACCTTTATTATAAACCTGAAAGATCCCAGAAACAATAACATGTGACTGTGCTGCAGTGAGGATAATACGACGGACTATTAGGTCCACGTAAAGAAAAAATATTATCAATCATTTTGAGAATAAAGTCGAAATGTGGAGATTACAAGTGTCTGAAGAAAAGCTCCCACGGTTGCTACTGTATGTCATCAGAGTTTGTGAAATTGTGCTTCAGAATCGGTTTTAGTAAGAAAGAAAGAAATGATTTTTCTTTAAGCTCATAAACACAGTGTGGTGATAAGTGTTAGGTTGTACAAAAAGCTGGTAATGGACAGATGCGAGGTTATCGATGGTTACATCCTCGTGCAATAAAGAGGATGAATGTTGTATCACAAGACGGCTGATCAGTTTGTTTCACTAACTCATCTAAATAAGGAATTTTCTTTAGCGGATATAGCGCATGTGGCAGTTTGTGTTCAAACAGTAATGTCCATATCAACAACTTTTTTCTTGTGGCTCTAATACTCCGTCGTAGGATAAACCCTCCCCCTCTCCTCTGCAGCTCAGTTACTTCATCTAACTGCTCGATCAGCTGTCTGGTGTTCTGAAGCCTGTTTTCTCTCTGCAGGTATGGCAGGTCTGTCTGGGGCCGCCACCGCAGCCGTGGGTACTGTTGGAGGGGCTGTTGGAGGATTGGTGGCTGCTCTCATCTGAGACCAGGAAATTATGATAATCAGAAAGAAAAAAAATAGTAATAAATGACATATTTACTGCTGCCAATTGGAAACAGTTGCAATAGTATCAGCGCCATGCTTCAGTAAAGCTTGGCTGAAATGTGAGTGCTGGTAATGCTGTGGTGTTTTATTACAAAACACATGAACACGGTCAAATTGTGCAACTTTAAATAAAGCCCTAATAATGAAAAGCATTTTAAAGTTGTGTTCTGGTTATTTTTATTATTTTGTTTATATTTTATTATTCTATTTATGTTATCTGAAAATACTAATACATGTATCATTATTTTTATATAATTGAGTACCAAAGCTGACATATTTGGTTTCTATAACTGGCAGAAATAAAGCGATCACCAAAGCTTGAAGTGAAGTCAGACACACTGAGTGTCGCACATGATACAAATTCTACTTGTAAGCATAAATTATTTGGATTTATTTTCTCACTGCATTATTATACTGATAAGAAAGTGATATTTTGCCATCTGGTTATAAATAGATGGTCTGCTAAAAAACTGATTACAACTCGTTTAAACTATGGGTAATGACGTCGTTGCATTTAATCATGCAAATCTCTCATGATTGAAATCAACGCATTTTTTGTTTTATTTTATTTTATTTTATGCTATATAGAACTTTCCTGTCAGAAGCTACAGCCACAATGATACTGGTTTCTTTATTTATACACGTAACCCCTTCATAAACGAAACACAAAAATACAGATACAGTTTGTGTTGCTCTCTGTCGCCCTCGGTTGTTCAGCTCTGAACATAAGGTTTTGTTACTGAGGAAAGGAAACCTTGCTTGCTATAAAAATCAGCCCATTTCAGAGCAGACGCAGGACAGAGGAGCTGTCATGATCCTGGGTCCTTTTGACCCAGCGTTTTGTGTTTTCTCTTCGCGATTTTGGTTCTGTTCTCTAATTGGTGTTTACCCTGTTCCCCCCCGTGTGTTCCTGTTTTATTGTGAAGGTCTGCGTCTTATGTGAGTGTTTTCAGTTTGCCTCCCTGGTCTCGTCATGTTAATCACTCCCAGCTGTGTCTCCCACCTGTGTGTAATCTCCCTGTGTTCTCTGATTGTATTTAAGTTGTATTTTCTGTCTTGGTAATCGCTGGTTCGTCTGTGTTGTTTCCCCTCGCTCTCCCTGTATGTATTTCTCCGGACCTCCCTGCATCCTCATTCTGGTTTGTCTTATTAGTTTACCCAGATTAGGTTTCCGGTTTCATGTTTTGTCGCCACCGCTGTTTGTACTCACACCCCTGTAAATAAACACTCATCTGCACCAGAGCTGCCGTATTTTGGGTCCTATTTCATATTCCACACGGCTTGCCCCAGCAAACCGTGACAGGAGCAGTGGCAGCTGGACGTGTGGTGGCTGTTTTGCAGTCAGCAGGTAAGTTAATACTTAGATGTTTCATTAGGATTTTAACTTGTAACAAAGAAAAAGTTCATGAAAACATCATAATCTTAGATTAGATAATGACACTATGCTCTATCATTATAATAGTACATATAACAATGACATAATCAAAGATCTAATTAATGATAACAATAACTGTGAATAATGATTCAATTCATTTTAATTTTATTTACACAGCACTAAATCACAAACACAGTTGCTGAGTAACTGAGTCCCAGGGCTGACATACTTGTTATACTTGCTATAGAAATAAAGCGATCACCAAAGCTTGAAGTGAAAACACAAAGTCGGACACACTCGAGTGTCGCACATGATACAAATTCTACTTGTAAGCACAAATTGTTTGGATTTTGTTTTATCAGTGCATTATTATGCACTGCTAACAAAGTGACATATTACCATCTGGTTATAAATTGATGGTCTGCCAAAAACTAATTTCCGACATTTAAACTGTTGTGAATGACACACTGGCGTTTAATCTGATGCAAATTTCTCATGAACGAAATCAAAAATTATTTATTTTATTTTTTATGCTATAAAGAACATTTCTTTCAGAAGCTACAGCCACAAAGACACTGGTTTCTTTATTTTATACATGTGACCACTTCATAAATCCTACTAACACCACGGCATTTACCAATATAAGCAAAGATAAGAAACACAAAAAGTAAAGAGAAATGACTCTCCAGTTTGTGTGGCTCTCTGTCGCCCTCTTTTTTTCAGCTCTGAACATAAAGTTTTGTTTCCGAGGAAAGGAAACCTTTCTTGCTATAAAAATCAGCCCATTTCAGAGCAGACGCAGAGCAGATAAAGACATGGACCCCGGTGAGTCATTTGAGTTGCTGTGCAGGGATCGTCTTTGATTTAAAAAAAATTATGGAATGTTAATGTGTGTTCTTATGTTGTGTTGTAGTGACAGCTGTGTGCAGTGCTGCAGGAGCAGGTAAGCACTTTATTCAATTTTAACTCATTTGAATCAAAGCCCGATCCATGTCTGATCCATGTCTTCTTCCTGCAGTAGGTGCCGTAGTCGCTGCTCCTGCTCTTCTGGGAGCTGCTGGTTTCACCTCAGCAGGAATAGCTGCAGGCTCCTACGCTGCAGGCATGATGTCGTCTGCTGCAGTTGCTAACGGAGGAGGAGTGGCAGCTGGAAGTGTGGTGGCTGCTTTGCAGTCAGCAGGTAAATAAATAATTAGACGTTTTATTCGGATTTTAACTTGCAACAACATGCAAAAAGACAATTTTCATGAAAATATCACAATTTTAGATTAGATAATGACACTATATTGTATCATTATGATAATAAATATAACAATGACATCATTAATGATAACGATAACTGTGAATAATGACGATGATAATGATTCAGTACACTGTGATATCAGCAGGACTGAAGTTATATAGGCACAAAGTATAAGTATTTCTCAGCTTCTTTGTGTCATGGTGCTGCAGGTGCAGCTGGTCTGTCAGCTACTGCTGGTGCTGCTGTAGCTGGTGCTGGAGCAGCAGTGGGATGGCTGGCGAGTTTCATCAGCTGAAAATCATGAAGAACTCATATATTTGCTTTACCCATCTTTTTATGCCTAAAGACGAATAAAAATACTTAAGAAAAAAATCCTGATTGAAGTTGTCATAATTCATGCATGAAAGGCTTAAGTATTACATTAATAAAAAGATTTAAATTCCAGGTGATCTCAGCAATAATATTGTTTTTTAGCCGTTTGTAATACTAACTGTACTGTTAAACTTATATATAACAAGGACAACACAAGTTCTTACAGATGGACGACTGATGAGGCAGGTTTAAGAGTGCAGTCAGAAATGAACATAACTGCCATGTGTTATGTGTTTAGTTTATCTCTCTTTTAGTTTACAGTTAAAAGGAAGCCATTTTATCCAAAAAATCCAAATCCAATTTAAAAACAGGTTTCCCCAAAGTGCTGTACAGAAACAAAAGGGTAAAACACAAGATAAAACCACTGACACTCACATTGAAGCATAATATGCATAATGAACATATCAACTCACACCAGTCTAGATGCTATCGAAAAAAGGTGTGTTTTCAAAAGCGACTTAAAAACAGGAAACGAAGATGCCTGTCTAATATTTAAAGGCAGCATATTCCAAAGTTTGGGGGCCATAATCGAAAAGGCTCGTTCTCCTCTACGTTTTAGCCTAGATTTTGGGACAACCAACAGCTGCTGGTCAGCTTTTAATGTCACCTCACAGATTATCATCATCATGATTACAGCAACTGTTAGCGTGTTTATTTATTCACCTTGAGAACTCAAAGCCAAAACATTTCTTCTTTTGATAAATGTATTTGTTCAAGGTTCAAGGTTCTTTATTTGTCGCATGCATAGTTATACAAGTATAACACACAGTGAAATGTAGCCTGACACGCTCCTCGACATGTGCAAAAAATTGGGGGGGGGGTGTAGAGGAAGAACATGTATGGATGGATGTATGGATGGATGTATGGATGGATGGATGGATGGATGGATGGTGCCTTGAGTTAGTGTCTGGAAGAGAGTCCTGTCTCAGTCAATTATAGATGATGTGAGAGGGCGGGTGTGTGTGTTTAGGGCACGGATGGCTTGGGGATAGAAGCTCCTCTTGAGTCTCTCTGTCCTTGCCCGGAAGATGCGGAACCTTCTACCAGATTGCAGAAGTTGGAACAGTTTGTTGCCAGGATGGGACGGGTCCTTCAGTATCTGTAAGGCATTGAATGATTTGTAAGGCATTGAATGATTAAAGATGAGCATGTACATGAGTCCTGTCAGGCTCATGTGCTGAACTGAACCAGAAACACACATGCAGAATCAACAATGACAATAAACTGAGAGAAACAGAGGGTTTAAATTAAACTGGGTAATGGTGATAAGAACAAGGTGATACACACAGCTGAACTAAATCTAAGTAATAACACAGGAAGTGGAACAAAAGATAACGCACACAGGTCGGAGCTAACATAATAAAACAGGAAACAGTGACAAAGTCCAAAACTGAAAAACACTGGGACAATGACCCAGGAACACTGACAGATCTCTTTTGTCCAGAAAACCACAGGCAGTTACCTGCAGCCAGTTTTCCCAAGAGAGAGTAACCTGGCTCAGCAGTATACAAAGTTTTATATGTGAATGTGTATACTGGTGTAACTGGTTAAAACTGATGGGGAGAAATTATAGTTTGCACTAAACTATCCCTTCATTGGTGCCCCAAACTTGTCCCAGCCTCTCAGCACTAACGATTTTTCCCTATTTTCTAACCTTTACCAAATAACGTGTTGTCTTACTGACCATGAGAGCAACCCTGGCTGAGTTACAGGATACTGTTTTTGTCTCACGCAGTCCCGATGACCCACACACCACAGCATTTCAGTCAGGTTAAGCTCTGGACTTTAATTTGCATGTGTTTTTATTTTCACATTAAATTTGTAAAGACAACAGGAGCATGCAGTCATTGGACCAGATAAAACATCTTTATCCTCTACAATTATATTTTATTTCAAAATCATGAGTAAAAATCAGCAACAAAGGTTATCAAACATTTTTGTAATTCTCAAATCATGATTTAATCTCAGTCTTTGACATTTACATATAAGAATACATTTTCATTCAGGATATTGAGATTTGTCACAGGAGGAAACATTTGTAGGCCAGTATACGTTATTCAATGGTTTAATCTTCATATTTCACAGTCACGTTACACATAGTTGAGATCACCCAACCCACTGCTCTTAATAATAATAATGGATTGCATTTATATAGCGCTTTTTGGGGCCCTCAAAGCGCTTTACAATTCCACTATTCATTCACTCTCACATTCACACACTGGTGGAGGCAAGCCACAGTTGTAGCCACAGCTGTGCTGGGGCAGACTGACAGAATGCAAGAAGGAATTTCCTCTTAAGCAAACAGAACATACAACAAAAGAAAAAACAGGTCACTCAAACTAACCTGCCTTAATAATTAAAAGTACAGAACTTGTTTTGAAGTAAGAAAGAAAAGGCCCTAAAGGCAAATTCCTACGAGGGCCTAAGAGTACATCTTTCACCATCTTACAATACTGTGATTACAGCCATTCCCCAACTCTCTGTCAATGGTATTCATGGCCAATGATCAGTGGGCTTTGATCAATGGTTGCTGATCAATGGTCATGAGAATTTGCATAATCATGATGAAGGAACTGACCTCCCAGCCCATCCCAAGAAGGGATTTCCTCCTAAGCAAACAGAACATATAACAAAAGGTAAAACGGGTCATTCAAACTAACCTGCCCTGACAAATTCAATGCACAGAACTTGTTTAAATAGAACAAGTATGATAAAAAAAATAATAAATAAATATGAGCATTAAAAAACATAACTACATGTCAAATATTCATAAAAGCTTTTTAATGTTAAAAAAGAGCATTAAGAAGCAACACCTAAGGCAATAAAGTTCCTGTCCTCCATGAACTGTTCTGTGACAAAAAGACCACTGTGGGGTCACCTGTCCGAATGACAAGTTTTGTGGTTTGTTTAGATGAATCTTTGCAAAGCTGCTGCCTTGTTCTTTTGAAAGATAACAGGCTTCTCATGGCAGCCCTTCCAGCCATTTTCTAATTGTATGAGCTTTAGGATAATAACAGAGAAATCTATAGAAAGTAATAAAGTCAGTGATGAAGCTCTTTGTTTTCATTTTGTTTTATTTGCAGTTTCTCTAATCCTTGCATGGTCTAAGCTTCCAATAACATTGTGGGACTGTGCAGAAAACAAGCACCAAGCAGTATATCAGTGAAGAGCCGGGGTAAAAAAACGAAAAGACTTTCTTTCTTACATATCTGCCTTAATTTGTATCTCCATCAATGATATTATTGTAAGTGATCTCAGTCCTCAAATTGTCAGTGTTGTCTTCAGGCCTTTAAATCCAGTCTCTATATTTCTTCCACGTTTCAGTTACAGTGGTAGAAAAAATTTTTTTGAACCCTAAACAATTTGTATGCTTCCCCAGTTACAGAGAAATGAACAGTCACTCGTTTTTATGGTAGTTTAATTTTAATGGAGAGGGACAGAAAACCCAGGAAAAAAACACATGACAAAAAAGGTGTAACTTGCCCGTCACTGACTGAAACAGGTGTTTGAGCCCATTGAACACAGTCAGATTACTGGCTCTGTAAGAGTGATGCATTTATGGACTATGGATTTGATATTGTTACTGTACATTACATTATGGTGTTTACAATAAAACCAACTATACTTTTATTTTGCATGTGTTTTTATTTTGACATTAGATTCATGAAGAGAACAGAAGCGTCAAACAGTCTTTGGATCTGATAAAACATCTTTACCCTTTACAATAATATTTTACTTCAAAATGACAGGTAAAAATCAGCAACAATTTTTATCAATGATTTTTGTAATTCAGTTCTCAACACATGCTTTATCTAAGTGTTTGAAAATTTGTGTTTATTCAGTGTGTTAACCTTCAAATCTCACAGTCACGTTACACGCAATTGTGAACATCCAACTTGCTGCTCCTCCAACACTGCCAAACAATAAAGGGGCAATCCAAGACAGACATGCTGCGCCTACAGTAAAATCACATTAGACACCATTAGCTGTTTGTTATACTTGTTCAACATGAGCAAAGCTTTTATTTTTCCATCTTCACCACCTGATACATAAATTATTTTAGTCGTGAACATTTATTTATAGAGACGTGTTCAATAAGAGCATTTTATATGTTTGACATGTACTTAGATAAACATCAAAAGCGAAGTGGACTAAAATATTACTATTCTGAATTTACCTGAAGCTGATCCTGTTCCCGCTCAATGAGAAAACATGTCTGTTTGCTTGGTTTTGTTTTACACACATTTAGAGAGAGTGAGAGGGAGAGAGAGAATATATAACAAAAAAAAATTTTTACCCCAGGACTGCAAGATTGCTATGAGACCTGCTCCACCTACATTAGCGAGTGCTAAATGTGGAATCAGGTTGGCAGCGATGGAGCCTGCTGCTATTCCAGCTGAAGTGAACCCCAGTGTAGGCAAATCGGCAGGGGTCAGAATCACAGTTCCATCAGGTCCTAGATTAAAAACAAAAAACAAAAACAAACTTATAATAAAGATTTTCATATCAAAATTATGCTGTGGTGATGTGATGGTGTACCTGGAGACCCAAGGACTGCCTTGCCTGTTAATAAAATACAAAAAGATATCAAATAAGATATCAAATAAAATCTTGACAGATATATATATATATATATATATAGATATATATATACACATACATACATACATACATAAGCAGCTGGATAGCGTAGTGGTTAGACTACACGCCTTTGGAACAGAGGATCGCAAGTTCGATTCCTGCCAGGGGCGTCTGTATCCTAAGGCTAGACCCCCTATGCTAAGCAAGCCTACCGCAGACATGAGCGAGACAGATAAATATGAAGGCATGCCGGCTCGGACGTCGCCCGGATCAACAAGGTCCGCGTCAGGTGTTGAGGAACCAGGGCACCCTGACGAAAAGTGGGCTACTGGAACAAGAAGGCATCGGTGGGCAAGAGACGAAAACAGGGCGTTGTTGGAATGCTACTACGTAAGTAACCCCGGCGGAAGGGGCTACATGAATAGGATGAGGGACCTATGGATTCTTCGATACCCAACATCCACAATGACGGCGAAACAACTAGTAGCTCAGTGTTCCAACATTCGAAAGAAGGGACTGCTCTCACAGCTAGAGATTGACGAGGTACAACACAAATGCTACGGCAAGGAGGAGTCAGGACGCCAGGTCAGGGGGGCGATATCATCACCCCCACCCGAGATTGGGTACATAGCCCCAAGTGCGATAGGAAGGATCGTTGAGTGCGAGAGGAACTGACCTGAAAAATAAGATCATGACCTGGATCCCCCGTAGCCGGTTACCAAGATTACGTGAAGTACCCTCAGAAGGTCTGCTAGATGATGTTAATGCAGCACTACGGGCAATACCTACAGCCACGATTACCGACACTAACAAGCTGATATACAATACGGGATCAGTGAGATGCTTGGCTACAAGTTGAACAGCGACAAGGGGCAGTACCCTCCATGGAGAAGGAGGCTAGAGGGCAAGATCAAAGTAGCACGGAGGGAGGTTAGCCAACTATTGGAGTTGCAGAAAGGTGCGACAAATAAGGTGCCTAAGAAATACAGCAAGCTGTCCATACCTGAGGCCTTGGAAACTGCCAAACAAAGACTCACAGCCTTGGCCAGCCGCTTGAGGAGGTACACCAGAGAGATAGAAGGCAGGAGAATAAACCAGCTGTTCTCCACAGAACCAGCAAAGGTGGTTCTCAGTGGCAAGAGAACAGTACCACCAAGGCTGGAGACGGAGCAATACTGGAAGAGCATATGGGAGAAGGATGCAACCCATAACGGCAATGCTAGAGGATCTGAGGGCAGACCACAGCGACCTCCCTGAACAGGGTCCAGTAACCATCACAGTGGCAGATATCCAAGAAAGGGTCTCCAGTATGAAGAGTTGGACAGCACCAGGGCCCGACATGGTTCACGCCTACTGGCTGAAGAAGCTGACTGCACTCCACGAGCGTCTGGCAGCACAAATGAACCAGCTGCTAGTTAACGAGAGACACCCGGAATGGCTAACTGAAGGCCGGACAGTCCTGATCCCCAAGGACCCCAAGAAGGGACCGGTCCCCTCCAACTACCGACCAATAACCTGCCTCAGTACTACATGGAAGCTCCTGTCAGGCATCATATCGGCTAAGATGAACAGGCACATGGGTCAATACATGAGCGGGACACAGAAAGGAATTGGCAAGAATACCAGAGGCGCAAAACACCAGCTACTGGTAGACAGAACAATCAGCCGAGACTGCAAGTCCAGACTGACCAACCTGTGCACTGCCTGGATTGATTACAAGAAGGCCTATGACTCAATGCCCCACAGCTGGATACTGGAATGCCTAGAATTGTACAAGATCAATGGGACCCTAAGAGCCTTCATCAGGAACTCAATGGGGATGTGGCGTACAACACTAGAGGCCAACTCCAAGCCCACACAAGTCACCATCAAGTGCGGGATCTACCAAGGAGATGCTCTGTCCCCACTGCTGTTCTGCATAGGCCTGAACCCCCTCAGTGAGATCATTAACAAGACTGGCTACGGATACCGACTACGGAACGGAGCAGTTGTCAGCCACCTCCTGTACATGGATGACATCAAGCTGTATGCCAAGAGTGAACGAGACATCGATTCACTGATCCACACTACCAGGCTATACAGCAATGACATTGGAATGTCGTTCGGACTGGAGAAGTGTAGTCGGATGGTAACAAAGAGAGGGAAGGTAGTCAGAACTGAGGGGATTGAACTACCAGAAGGCAACATTGCAGACATAGAGGACAGTTACAAGTACCTGGGGATCCCGCAGGCGAATGGGAACCATGAAGAGGCCGCTAGAAAGGCTGCAACCACCAAGTACCTGCAGAGGGTCAGGCAAGTCCTGAGGAGTCAGCTGAATGGTAAGAACAAGATCCGGGCCATCAACACGTACGCCCTGCCCGTGATCAGGTACCCTGCTGGGGTAATAGGCTGGCCAAAGGAGGAGATAGAAGCCACTGACATAAAGACAAGAAAGCTCCTTACCATGCATGGAGGGTTTCACCCCAAGTCCAGCACCCTGAGGCTGTACGCTAAGCGGAAGGAAGGGGGCCGGGGACTGGTGAGTGTCAGCACCACAGTCCAGGATGAGACAACGAACATCCAAGAATACATTGGGAAGATGGCCCCAACTGACTGAGTGCTCAGTGAATACCTCAGGCAGCAGAAACCCAAGAAAGAGGAGGGAGACGAGGAACCATCATGGAAGGACAGGCCCCTGCACGGTATGTACCACCGGCAGATAGAGGAGGTGGCTGATATCCAGAAATCCTACCAGTGGCTGGACAAAGCTGGAGTGAAAGACAGCACAGAGGCACTAATCATGGCAGCACAAGAACAAGCTCTGAGTACAGGATCCATAGAGGCTTGGGTCTATCACACCAGGCAAGACCCCAGGTGCAGGCTGTGTAAAGATGCCCCAGAGACAATCCAGCACATAACAGCAGGGTGCAAGATGCTAGCAGGCAAGGCATACATGGAACGCCATAACCAAGTGGCCGGCATAGTGTACAGGAACATCTGTGCCGAGTATAACCTGGAAGTCCCGAGGTCAAAATGGGAGATGCCCCCAAGGGTGGTGGAGAATGACCGAGCTAAGATCCTGTGGGACTTCCAGATACAGACGGACAAAATGGTGGTGGCTAACCAACCGGACATAGTGGTGGTAGACAAACAGAAGAAGACGGCCGTAGTGATCGATGTAGCGGTTCCGAATGACAGCAATATCAGGAAGAAGGAACACGAGAAGCTGGAGAAATACCAAGGGCTCAGAGAAGAGCTCGAGAGGATGTGGAGGGTGAAGGTAATGGTGGTCCCCGTGGTAATCGGAGCACTAGGTGCGGTGACTTCCAAGCTAGGCGAGTGGCTCCAGCAGATCCCGGGAACAACATCGGAGATCTCTGTCCAGAAGAGCGCAGTCCTGGGAACAGCTAAGATACTGCGCAGGACCCTCAAGCTCCCAGGCCTCTGGTAGAGGACCTGAGCTTGAAGGATAAACCGCCCGCAGGGGCGAGCTGGGTGTTTTTTATATATATATAAATATATATAAAATTGGGTTTCTCCTCCACCACCTCCAGGCGTGTTCCCCGAAAAATGTGACCGCAGTCAAGTGAGCCCTCACTTACGAAGACACAGTCAAGTGCTGATAATCGGGGATGAGCCACGGCTTTCCCAGGAGCTCCTCCTCTAGCTGGGTGCAAGCTGCTTGCTGCCGCTCACAGCAGAGGTCGAAATCCATTATTTCCGAAGTAGGTCTTTCAAAACTACTAAACACTGTACTTTCAGCCTCAGAACACGATTCAGTCATAGTTTCCAGCCCCGGCGAATCAATGCAAATCTCGCTCTTCTCTATAGATGGATCGTGAGACAGAGACACACAGTCACTCACCCCCGGGGGTAGCGCGGTGCGACGGCAGCGGCGCTGACGCCAGTTCTTTCTGGAAGTGGGTACGATGGATGCTGATGCCACCGAAGAAGAGGGTGACGTGGCGGCAATCTCCTCGTCTTCTGCCCACATCCTCGCCAGAAACGAGGCAGGTGAAGTAAAGTCCGAGCGGGGTGGAGAGGGCAAGCGGCTGGTCTGAGGCGGTGCAACAGGTGAGAGCTCCTCCTCGGGAATGAGCCAGGGCTTCCAACGGAGCTCATCCTCCCGTAAAGCCAGCAATACCTGCTGTTGCTCATCGTCGCTGAAATTTGTGGCCTCCACCATCTCGGTGCGCTGGGCTGTGCAGCTTGACTGTGGCGGAGACGAACTGTGAGACGATGGCGGAGCAGCGGTGAGCCTCAGTGTCCCTACTATGACTGCCTCCGGCTCGCGAGGCAGCGGCGACGACAACGACAACCGTTTATGGGTCGGAGTCGTAGGTGCTGAGGCGGCGTTCAACAGCGCACGGGTGCAAAGCTCCTCCTTAAGTGGGGGCCAAAGAGTCGAACACCTCAAAAAGCTGGAGAAACTGCCGGAGCTGCAGCGCCTTCTGGAGGATGGCGCCTATGGCTGCCACAGATGCGCGTCATGAGCCGGCTGATCCGCTGCAGCTCCTCCCCAATCTCGTCCAGACTTTCCGCTGGGTCTGACATAGTCAGATCGTACTGTCATGGCGGGGTGCGCCGGTGTGAGGAAAGAGGTAGACCCAGATGCAGACACGGTGGAGACCAAACGTAGTTTCAAAAAATAAAGCGAGCCTTTATTGTGGCTGATTGCAAAAGAAAAACATGAAACTAGAGAAACTAAGGAGACTATGAACACTGTGTTAACAGAAGGCAGTGAAAAAACTATGAACACTGAGTAAACTAGGAGACACAGTGAAACAATGAGGCAAACCTATGAAAACTGTGGTGAGGTTAACAGACGATCTGACACTGACTGAGCGGAAACACACAGATTAAGTACACATAAGGAATGATCAAGGGAAGCGGAATCACATAGGGAAAACAGCTGACAACAATTAACATAATGACAGGACAGGGGACGTGAAACTAAATACAGTGAACAAAAAACACAAGGCTCTTTCAAAATAAAATGGGAAACATAACGAAACCCAGACATGACTCGAACTTGACAAAGAAAACTTGGACATAAATCATGACAGATAAACACACGAAGACTTAACATGACAATATGACACAGAAAACTTCACACAGGGATGAGACAAATGGGGAGCTTGATAAATCATGAACTAAAACTGTAACCTAGGCATGACAGGATGTAACTAGATAAACTGAAGACAAACATGATGCCAAACAAAAGTGGTTTCTTCTGACAGAGTAAACCTGTTTTCCTGTTTTACGTGTCTGCTTTTCTAAAATATCAAATCTGTGACAAAAGATCTGTTTCCATTAGAAACCGGTCACACAACATCACTGCAGCTGACACAGAGTCAGACAGAAGGGTGGAAAAAATAAAAAACTGAAATGAGTGACTACAGGAATAATGTTTACATACAAAACATCCTGTATTTAAGTGCAAAATGGGGATAAATCTGTAAATACCACTGCAGCTGCTACACTGATGGGAGCTCATGCTGTTATTTTAAAATGTTCAGCTATTAATCAATTACTGTGTTATAGGACTAATGGCCAGCGGGGAGGTCTTTATCAGTTGGAACGTTTTTTTAACCTTGTGAAAAATACAGTTAATTTGGCCAGTGGGTCAGATTAGAATCTTTGCTGGGCTGATTCAGTCCACTAGGCCTTACATTTGACACTCCTGTTCTCTAATTTGACATGTTAAATTAGCTCGTTGTGATCATTTTAATGTTACTTAAGTTATCTGTCTAGTATATGAACTGTTAAATAATTCTCTTCAGCGTCAAAGGAGCTTGCAAAGAAAAGCGTCTGGACTTCTTTAAGTTGCTTGAAGACGTTTCACCTCTCATCCGAGAAGCTTCTTCAGTTCTAAGGTCAAATGGTGGAGAGACCTCTACATCGGAGAGACCAAACAGCCACTTCACAAGCGCATGGCACAACACAGAAGAGCCACCTCCACAGGAAAAGACTCAGCAGTCCATCTGCATCTTAAGGATAAAGGACACTCTTTCGAGGATGCCAATGTTCACATTTTGGACAGAGAGGACAGATGGTTTGAAAGAGGAGTGAAAGAAGCCATCTATGTCCACTGTGAGCGACCATCTTTGAACAGAGGCGGGGGTTTACGACACCAACTCTCTGCCATCTATAATCCAGTTTTGAGATCCCTTCCCAGACGCCTTAACGCCCACTCACATCCTGGGCCATCTGACCTCAGGAATTTGCATGATAAGGTGGGGCCAGGTTTCACAATCAACTCACCCGAAACTCTGGCTGATTGGGACCCACGCCCAGTTTCCCACCTTGGCTCAGGCGATTAGAGGATCATCAGGGGGTCCTTTTGTCCCTCTGTGGGGGATCACTCCCACTAGGTTTATATCTGGGACTCTCCACCATTTGACCTTAGAACTGAAGAAGCTTCTCGGATGAGAGGTGAAACGTCTTCAAGCAACTTAAAGAAGTCCAGACGCTTTTCTTTGCAAGCTCCTTTGACTACGATGACCTGGATGACTGAGAACCTTCACAGACAATTCTCTTCAGCCTTTAAGAAAAGCATACAGCCGAACTGTGAAGCTCTTGTTTCAGAGGCCTGGGAGCAATTCAGTGTCCCTTTTGCGTTCTGGTGAGCACAACATTTTGTGTTGGCTTGTATTTGAGCATTCCTACCTGCGCCAGACTGAGCTCTGTGAAGAAAGATGAAGTGTCCACATCCAGACTGGGACTCTGCACAGCTGAACACAAAACAAACAAGAAGAAAAGGACCTCCAGATACACTCAAACAAGATGACAGCTACACACACGATTTAAAACACACAGCTGAGACCTTGTTTAATTTTTCCTTTGATTTAAGGTAGGTGATGCTCCTGGTGTGGAGAGGAAGTACCAGCATTTCTACACTGAAACGGTCAGAATTTTTTTTTTTTTACATGTAGGCAAGCTGATTCATAAAGACCTAAAATACTGTTGTTGTTTTTTTTTGTTGTTGTTGTTCTTTAGGTAAACTTGTTATTCTTTAGAGTTCTCAAAGTGTTTCTTTCTTTTCCTGTTTCATTACACTAACATTTAGCATGCTTTTTGTGGGGAGTCAAATAAAATAAGTAGAATAAAGGATGCAGATATATTCAGACCATTTCCTCCTCTCCTTAACATGGCTGACAGCCTTCTGTGCTGATGGATACACTGACTGATCATCCACACCACGTGACTGGTTCGCTGCTTTATTTACTTTTGTCTGGGTGAATAAACTCAAGTCTCTGTCTCTTTTTATAGAAATCTTCAGCCTCTGGCATCAAGCACAGGCAACATATTAATGCGTTCATTTCTGCATGCATCCGTATATGTATGCCTTCATCTATTTTGATGCGTTTGCAGGATCCCCAAGTACCACCGGGTCTACTGTGGCACCATGCTGCATTATCTTTCTGCAGAGCATAACCAAATGTAGGTCACTAGTGCTTGTACTCGCCCTTCTCCGTGTTTTGATAGGTATGGAGGTGCGTGTGTGTGTGGTGCAGGGAGACTCACTCGTAATGTTTTTTGTGCAGATAGAAGAGGCACCTCCAGCCCTACGCAACCACGTACATCACGGTGAAAATGCCCATAAAAGTGGCGAACTGGCGGCCCCCAGTGCTGCACCACCAGGTGATCCACGACTCTCATCGTGCCAGTCGGCTCCACCCGCTTATTCATCCACCAGTATCCACTGGAAAAGATCGGTGAAAAAAAATCGATCGGTGTTCTTACGGCCATTTGCTGGGAGTAGGGCCTAGGGGCGCCCTCCGTTTGCGAGGTGCGCCTGCTGCTTGCGGCACAGGGAGGAGAGGGCGGATTCACTGCTGGCTGGAGCAGCATCTAATAACCAACTCGCAATATAAAACAAACAAAAATAAAAACAAACAAACAAACAAACACTAGAACACCAGACATTATGATACAGACTTATAATTTGCATCAATATTTTTTTCAAAATTCTATTTGAAAGGTGAGCGCGAGAGCCCTCGGTGCGCCTGCTTGCTGCTGTGCTGAAGTCAAAGTAAACTTTATTGTCATCTCTGCTATATACAGTACAGTATATAGAGAGGCGAGATGACGAGGCTCCAGTTACTGCAGTGTAAGTAAACAAACAATAAATATAAGAAGAGTAAGAAAATAAATATAGACCTTAGGACCAGGGGTAAAGGGATCAATAACAATTTAAAATTTACAGTTTAATGATTTAAAGTCTCACACAGAACCTGTCGTAAGGGTAGGGGGCCCTGCTGCTTCCAAATAGATCACATTTCATTCATAATGTTGTAACTCCAAGCTCATTATGTATTCATGATTTGAATCCTGTGTTTTGCGAAATCCCAGAAATAAACCCTAGACAAAGCGAATCTGGGAACTAAGGTGTAGGTCTATTACCGAAGGTTATGTTTTGGTGATTCTCGGGTTGGGGGATGGGTGTTCCTACTGGAGTGCAAAATTAAAACCATTGGAAGATGGACAAGAAAAGTTCAAAGCCATCAGGTGCTCAGTTTAGGAAAAAGAGAAAAGAAGAGGACAAGAAACGAGCAAAAGATACTGGAAAGCAGATGTGTCATTGGATATGGCAGGTCATGTACCATGAAACAATCAAAAAGACAATTGTGTATGATCTAAAAAAACCCAGAAACCATTATCTGTTAAACATTATGTTACAATTTAACATGTCCGTAAAAATAGCCCTATAATATTAAGCATCAGGCTTTATGGAATTTAAAAACTGACAATAGACATCTTTGCATCAATTAAGAAAACAGTTTATTTTCTAAAAATATTTTTGTTAAATGTATTATTCACTGTTTTTAGTTTACTCCCCATCCGGTCTGGAGCATAGCGAATGACGTCACAAAGGTATTCTGTGGCAGGTCCCCAAGCTGACACACTGCTAACAACTTTACAGCACCTTTGCTAACAAAGCAAAGTCAGCATTCAAACAATGACTAAATAAATACGTTCTTACCTGAGATCGACGTGCGGTGCAGGGACGAGGACGACTACTCGGGTGGGTGCTACGGAATAGTCCAAGAGACAACAGCTTTAGTTTCCGGCCAACTACAAATAAATGATTTTTCAACATGATTGTTGTCAACTGGTCGACTGTATTAGATCAACAATCAACGATAACGGAACAACTATGAATAAATGCTAAATGAAACCAGACAATATTTTAACTGCTACTATTACTAAAGTTATTATTATGGGAGGCTGTGATGAAATTTAGGGCGGAGACAAACAACCCACACACTTCGAGCGCATTCTTTTTTTTCCTCGAAGTGGGATCAAAGGCTTCAAAGACGTCATACATTTCAAAGGATTTAAGTTAAAACCGAACCTTTAAATACCCCTTTGTAACTCGGAATTTCTAACGCTAGCTTAGAGAATAAATTAACAGCAAACAAATAGATATTGAAGCAAAATGGACAACAACACAGCTAGGAGCAATCCAGACAATGTCAGGAGTGATTCCACTCCTGCAGATGATGTTAGGCCACTGCTAGAGGAATTGCTAAATAATGTTACACATGAGGAGCAGTGGCAACAGTTGCAGTCTGATTACGCCGAAAATGCCACCGTAGGAAGGCTGTGTAATTTTGTAGATAACGTCATTGCCCTATGCTCACTGTCGGCAGGTGCAGAAATGAGGTTTTGCCAGGACACTGCAGTCACTAGCACAACAACAGTGGCCTCAATGGAGACAGAGACAGCTCCTGAACTTGCACAGACCTCTAACACAGTTGACCGCAACACGGGAATGCCAGTTGATATTTCACAGGAAACAACAGTCAACTTGCACAGCACAGCAGAAGATTGCCCTGGTGCCAGACTTATCACTAATATCCAAAATACCAATAATGTCAAGGTTATTCAATTTAACATCTTTAAATGGAATTCAGTTTAATACGAAAAACCGAAAAAACAATTGTCATGCCCAATACTCCAGTAGACAAGAAAGATCGTGATGACACTCAGGCTGTAGATAAAGCAGGAACCTCTTTGGAAAAGAATGTAACCCCAAAGAAACCCAGCCAACATGTATATATGGGCCCCACCTGGTTTTTGCTCGGGCTGGATGGGTACCATGTGGGCATGGGCTCAAACTGGGCTTTTTGTATGGGGCCTACTTGGGTTTTTCACATTAAACCCATATGGGCAATCCCAAGTGGGCACTTTTAGTAGGTCCTAGCTGGGTCAAACATGGGAAACACTTAACTTGGTCCAAAATGGGAAACACGTGTAGGACCCACTTGGGTTTTCCACCTGGGATAGACATGGGCAAACACAGTCATTTAAGGATAGGCTGTTGTTGTGTGCCCCAGGTGGGGCAAAGTGAGGTAATCAATATATGTTTTAGTATCGATGACACAGGTGGGGAACACCTGGTCAAACTATATGGGTGAGACATGGGCAAATACAAGTCAGACCCTGAAAACATGTCTATGTGGGCCCCATATGGGGCAAAGTGAGGTAATCAATATATATTTTTAGCACTGATGACACAGGTGGGGTCCACCTGGTCAAACTATATGGGTCGCACATGGGCAAATGCAAGTCAGACCCTGAAAAATGTCTATGTGGGCCCCATACGGTTTATGTTAAGTTAATATGGGCATATATTTTATGTGGGCTCAAGATTGTTTAGTATATATGGTCCAGCCTTCATCCACGCCCAGTCCAGCCTCCGTGTCTTCATCCACGCCCGGTCCAGCCTCCGTGTCTTCATCCACGCCTGGTCCAGCCTCCGTGTCTTCATCTGGTCCTGCCTCGCCTTCGTCTGGTCCTGCCTCGTCTTCGTCTGGTCCTGCCTTGTCTGGTCCTGCCTCGTCTGGTCCTGCCTCGTCTGGTCCTGCGGTTGCCACACCGCCGTCAGAGCCAGCTCGACCTGTTCCGCTTCGCCTCTGCTGGCCGTTTTCCAGGCCTCTAAGTTGGCATCATGGCCTTCGGGGACGGCCTCCGGAAAGAGTTCATCGCCGACGCTGGCATCGCGGCCGACCTCCGGGCCTGCTCAGTGGCCGCCACTGCCTTCCAAGTGGTCGGCCTCCTGATTGGTTTTGCCTGCGCCGCCGCCGTTGCCGTGTGCACGGTCGGCCTCCTGAACTGTTTGCCCGTCGCCGCCGTGTGCACGGTCGGCCCCCGGAACTGTTTGCCCATCGCCGTCGTTGCCGTGTGCACAGTCGGCCCGCGGAGCTGTTTGCCCGTTGCCGTGTGCACGGTTGGCCCCCTGATCTGTTTTGGCTCTTGTGTTGTCGACCTCCAGGTCGACCCCCAGACTTTACTGTGGCCTCATGAATAGTCTTGTTTTGTGTTGTCCTGTTTTTGGTTTAATCTGGACTCTTGTGCTCCTTGTTTTTTGTTTCGGACCCTCCTTCCTGGACCCCCTCCGCCCGCCCTGGTCTGGTGCTCGGTTTTGTTGTTCTGTTTTCTGTTTAGGGCTGTCGGGAGCCAGCCCTTCGAGGGGGGGTACTGTGACGGTTCTGGGTCAGTTTCCACCCAGTATTTTGAGTTTATTATGTTTTGGTTTAATTTTGCATCAGGGATTGTTTTCTTGTTCTCTTGTTGTGTTAATGATGATGATTATGATGTTTATTATTAGAGTTTCATGTTTCTGTTTGTGTTTAGGATTTGTTCTTCGGTTGTGTCTGCTTAGTATATGTCTAGTTCCATGTGTCATTTTCTGTCTGTCTCTCAATGTCGAGTCTGCGTCTTATTGTGATGGTTTCTTGTTCCTGTTTTATTGTGAAGGTCTGCGTCTCATGTGAGTGTGTTCAGCTTTACCTCTCGTCTCGTTAATGACTCCCAGCTGTGTCTCCCACCTGTGTGTAATCTCCCTGTGATTCTCTGAGTGTATTTAAGTCATGTCTTCTGTGTTTGTAGTTGCTGGTCTGTCTCTGTATCCACCCTGCTTCATCTGTGTGTTTCCCTGCTGTCAACCGCCATCTGTTTCCGCTCGCTCTCGTTCATGTTCAGGTTTGTGTTCTGTACTCAGTTTGTTCCCAGTATAGTTTAGTCTTTGTTCGGTTCGCCTTTTGTCCATTTTTATTTTGTGTTTAATAAACCACCATCACACCTTTACAGGTGCCTGCGTTTGGATCCTCCTTTATTTTCCACACGGCTCATCTCGCTCGCCGTGACACTTCCTCTCTTTCCCTCCTCCCTCTGCCAGGGCGGAGCTCACCTGTGGGCTTCCACGCACCTGGTCGCCATCACGCACCTGTGGCTCGTTACGAGTGTTCCAGCTCCTTTATAAGACGGCAGCTCTGTGTTTCTCGTCGCTGGACCGTTGCCGACCTGCATTCCCTGGACCAACCCCTGTGTTTCCTGAGTGATTGAGTGTACGAGGAGTGGAGTACGTCATCGTGTTTTCTGTGGAGTGTGGAGAGGAGCGTGAGGAGTGGACGGAGTGCGTGTGGACTTTCAGCGTCTTTTCCCTTTGTGTGTGGACCCCCGGAGCCCGACTTCCCCCTCACCTCTGTAAATAGATCACCTGGTGTGCTGTAATAAAGATTCTTGTGTTTCCCAACTCAGAGCCTGCGCGTGTGTCCGTTCCATCCTGCTGTGATACTTGGAGGATGACTTTTACGCTGAACACATTATTACAGCATCAGGAAAAGACTCCTCACGCCACATTTCATTCCTTCCATTCAACGTCTCCTGATGTATTCACAGCCACCGAAGGCGCTGTACAGCACCGAGCACCTGAAACACGGACAGTTTGTTGATATTGTAATCAAAAAGGGAGGGGGGGCATTTTAAAAACGCACCCTCCCTATTGCGCATGTCCCTAAAAGGTATGGCCTTCCAGATTGCCTCAGTTGTATCGTGAGTGTAATTTCAAATAAAATAAAATAAAACTCAGAAGCGTCTGTGTGTTGTATTCTCCTTTGGGGCAGTCCGGAGCTGCCTCAAAGGGGAGCACAAGGGTTAATTAATATATTATTAACAATAATATAAAATTATGCACAAAAGGAATTACTAATGTAAAAAAAAGAAGTGGTTTTATTTATATATGCTTATATAGAAATATATGCGGTGGCCCCTAGAGACAAAGCACGTACAAACTCCAAAACATGTACAAACTCCAAAACACATTTCTAGCTTTAACTGAACTTCCAAAATAGCTACCTAGATCACTTAAATTACACAGTTGAAAGCATGTGTGTATTGTTTGTGTATTTATACACAAGCACTCATATATATTCAAATAATTTTAAAAAAAATGTTCATTTACCTGTTACTACCACACACCAAATCCGGTCGTTGGTACTTGCTGGCTTGTGTAGCCACTAGGTAACAAAGCTCAACGCTGCGCCTAGCATCCTGGAGCACTTCTGTTGTATTTTGTACGTGTTTTGAGTTTTTATGTGTTTCTGAGTTATTACGTGTTTTGGAGTTTTTACGTGTTTTGGAGTTTGTACGTGCTTTGTCTCTAGGGGCCACCGTAAATATACTTTTATTTATTCACTCCACATAAAAAGTAATAAATAAATCATATAATACAAAAACGAAATGGCTCTTAGAGCCAATCTTTGATGTGAAAGACGCGAGGCGGCTCCTTATCGCGAGCCGTGGGGGGTTTTTTTCTTTCTCTCACCCTCTCTCTCGCACTTTTTTCCGCTTAACTCAGCATGCGAGCCTTGTGCTTGCGCTGGGAAGAGAGGGGCAGTAGTTACACTGGCAGTAGCACAGGAACAGAGCAGGAGGGAAAGAGCCAGGGACAACAACGCCACATTAGAGAAGTATAGTAATCATCCACAACTATTTTCAGTTGTGAATGATAAAGGATTCAGAAAGTTTATTCATGCAGGCCCATATGACAGAGAATGTGCATGTTCTTTTTGTTTTCATATTTTAATTTATATTTAATTGTGTTGTGGTTTGCAGTGTTTTATGTTGTTTCACTTTAAATTTGTTTAAAAGAAAAAAGCTGAAATTTTAAATAGTTAAAATTTGAAATGTGAATAGTTGTTTTTTGTGTTTTATGATTTATTTATTAAATTTTATGTGGAGTGAATAAATAAAAGTATATTTACGTTACCCCTAGAGACAAAGCACGTACAAACTTCAAAACACGTCTGAACTCTGAAGCACATACAAACCCCGAAGCACGTACAAACACCAACAGAAGTAAAAACTCAGAAGCACGTAAAAAACTCCAAAACACGTACAAAAGACAACAGAAGTGCTCCAGGATGCTGGGCGCAGTGTTGAGCTTTTGTTACCTACTGGCTACACAAGCCAGCAAGTACCAGCGACCGGATTTGGTGTGTGGTAGTAACAGGTAAATGAACATTTTTTTAATTATTTGAATATATATGAGTGCATGTGTATAAATACACAAACAATACACACATGCTTTCAACTGTGTAATTTAAGTGATCTAGTAGCTCTGCTTTGGAAGTTCAGTTAACGCTAGAAATGTGTTTTGTAGTTTGTACGTGCTTTGAATCTAGGGGCCACCGCATATATTTATTAGGGGTGCAACGATATTCGTATCGATATTGAACCGTTCGATACAGTGCTTTCGGTTCGGTACGCATATGCAGGGCTCTAGAGTGCGACCAATTTGGTCGCAAATGCGACCAAATTTCTCCATGGTGCGACTAATAAAAAATACTTGGTTGCACCGGTGCGACCAAGTAAAAAAAATACTTGGTCGCACCGGTGCAACCAAGTATTTTCTCGGAAAAAAAGTTTCAGCAACCCTGAAAGTCTCCGTGTGTTCAACAACAGGCACACATTATGCCCATGTCGTGTTCTAAACCAATCAGAGATACTCAGAGGCGGGGACCTCTGTGATTGGCCGTGGTCCAGATATTCCTGCAGACCTACTTGTGTTTACGTTTGAAAGTGCGGGCAGATAGAGAAGGGTGAGTATCCCAGGTCAGAAGTGTATGAAGTTGGTATTGAGAAAATATGAAAAGAACAATTGATAACTTTTTCGTTAAGTTAAGGCCTGATCAGTCCAAAATTCTGAGCCAGCGCTCTGACACGGAGCCATCAACCTCTCCGTTTTTGTCAAACACTGGTCCGGAGACGGCATCAGAAAATGAGCCACATACGATCGACTCCCAGTCGGAGTCCACTGAAAGTAAAAGTCAGAAAATGTATAGATTTCGAATCGAGTGGCTTGACCAGTTTCCCTGGCTAAGATACAGCCAAGCTGACAATATGATGCACTGCATTTATTGTCGCGAGTGTGGAAAGACCATGGCCGGCAACACAGCATTTGTCACTGGTGCTAATACGTTTCGAATTGAAACGCTGAAAAAGCATACAGCATCGAGAAGACACATTATATGCCGCGATAAATGCTCTGCCAAAATGTCCCCGCTCCCCACTGCCTTTCAGCGGCAGGCAGGAGTAAACAGGTCATCGGAGGAGGCCGAGATGATCATTAAGTTTAACATCGCCTACAATATTGCAAAAGAAGAAGTTCCGTTTACTAAGTTCAAGTCAGAAATAACTCTTCACAGGAAAAATGGCTTGGACATAAACCCCACATACAGCAATGATGTTGCGTGCGCCCAGTTTATAGGCGTAATCGCTGACACACTGAAAAAAAAGACGTCAGTGGAAATTGCGAACAGTACATACATGGCCTTCCTGATCGATGGAGACACAGACATCGCCACAAAAGAATGTGTCATTGTGTACGCTCGTATCTTGCAAAAAGGAAGACCAGCGAATATACTGATTGGACACATTGAGGTCCAGCATGCCCATGCCCAAGGTAAGCCATGTCATGTCACGTAGCCTATGTATATGATTAATAATATTACGTCGTGTTACTGAATTAACCATATCTAGCATGTTCTTATCATTGAAAATTAAACATAGCAATAATACATGAATATAGAAACTCAAACTGAAAAAGACTGCATTGTAAACTCTTGATCTGATAAGTAAATGGTATTTTTTTTTAAAATTTGTTTAGGAATTTATGCTGCCTCAAAGAAAGCATTTGCTGCTCTTGGGGACCAGTGCAGTAACTGGTTGGATAAAATCATTGCTATGGGGGCTGATGGAGCTGCTGTTAATTTGGGCAGCAAAGGGGGTGTCAAGTTAATCATTTTGAAAGGTTGTTAGTTAATCATTTACAAATCAAAAAAAACGTGAACATGTAAAACTGCGGTGTTAAGTAATGCAGTTTAAAAATTTGGGTACGCCTAACTTTTGTGCTTGTACGCCTAAATTTTGTGCTGGTGCGCCTAAATTTTATTTTTAGGCGCACCAGTGCAACCATGGCAAAAAGTTAGTCTAGAGCCCTGATATGTATCGAACAATACAACATTTGTAATTTATTTTATCACTTTTCCTTCTGACGATGCTGTCTGTGTTGAGCGCTCAGTGAATCTGTGTTCGACTACTCCGCCTAGGCTGCACTGTCGAGCGCAGATCCACTGAGCGCTCAACACAGACAGCATAGTCAGAAGGAAGAGCGCAGGGCACCTCCCCCACCCTCATTCAGATCTGGCGTTTGGAATTATTTTGGTTTTCATGTGACGTATGACCCTGAAGGTAAGCGAGTCATGGACTAAAGTAAAACAGTATGTTGGATGTGCCATGCAATGCTCAATTACATTGGTGTGAACTAGTGTGCTAGCGCAGTTAGCTCATTAACGTGTTGGCCGTCTAGCCCCATGCACGGAGCGATCGGCGGTAGCTCGTTAACGGAGATTTGCCGTGTTGTGGCGTTAAGGTCATTTCAACGAGATTAACCTGAAAGCACTAGTGGGAACACGACGAATATGACTGCACATTTACGCCGACATCATCCTAGTGCAAAGACAAGTGGAAGCAGACAAAAAAAAGCAAGCATGCTACTAACTTTAGCCGAGTCATTTAGACAGCTGTTAGCACATGATTCTCCTTATGCTGCTGAGAATATAGCCCAGAAGAAGCGGATAGTATAGCTTTTATTTTGGAAAGAGACATTTCTCTGTAATAAACTCTCTTTTCCAAAGATGAGTGATTCCTCAATCAGATACAGGGCTTGCAATATCGCTAGCCCGACGTCCCGGAGCTAGCGATTTTTTCAGTCGGGCTACCAAAATCTATCTCTGCCCTGCCCATCGGGCTATTGTAGGAAAAATATATGTCAATGCTTTTGCATTCTTTCAGAAATGTAGCTGGGTTATTATGTCATTGGCATCGGTGAGCCACTGTCAATATGTGACATATTGAAGTCGCGTTTGAATTTGCGCTCGTTTTTTTGCTTTCACTTTGCAATCGTGCGAACTGTGTATAGAGAGCGACAGTACTGATCTGTGAGTGATGATAATTTGTGCACCAATTCCTCTGACATCGTCTTATTAATCGTTAGCTTACTATGCAAACATGACAAGTGAAATCTCCCGCAGCAAGCTTAAACATGTGAGAGGTTGATCGCGCAGAGAATCGCTGAGCTTATGTGAGTGAGTGTGTAAAAGCATTTCAGTTCTGCTGAGCCAAATAAGACAGGTCAGGGTGAAGAAGTGACAGCCAAAGAAAAGCTTACCACAAAACGGAGAAGTTATGACAAATCAGACTATAAGGCAAAAAGAAAGTGCAGCTTTATGGTTTCATGGACAAAAGAATTTCTGTGGCTGCGATATGACAAGCTAAATAACCAGGGCTGCACATAAGTGGTCCGCAGGTGCGCATTCGCTGTCAAAATAAAAAACACGCACAAGGGTTAGGGTTAAATTTAAAAACTGTACTTTTGAGTTAAAATATATATTTATAATTTTAATAAATGACAAATTAAAAATGCATGAACATTTTTTTGTATCGAAAAAATATCGAACCGTGACACCAAAGTATCGAACCGAACCGAACCGAACCGTGAATTTTGTGTATCGTTGCACCCCTAATATTTATATATAAACATATATAAATAAAACCACTTTTTTTACATTAGTAATTCATTTTGTGCATAATTTTATATTGTTGTTAATAATAAATTAATTAAAGCAAACAAAACAACCTAAAGAGCCATGTGCGAGCCGAAAGAGCCGGCTCTTTTTAGTGAGCTGAGCCGAAAAAGTCGGTTCTCTAAAAAGAGCCAGAAATCCCATCACTAGAGTGTGGAATAATCTGGAGGTTCAAGGTTCTTTATTTGTCACATGCATAGTTATACAAGTATAACACACAGTGAAATGTAGCCTGACACGCTCCTCGACATGTGCAAAAAAATTGGGGGGCGGGGGGGGGTGTAGAGGAAAAACAATATATATATATAGTATATACACTGGGTGAATGTGCAGTAGTAGCAGCAAGCAGGTGAATTCTGTACATTAATATGAATAGACATCTGACTATTTTACAGGATAGACAATATAAACATATTTAAAATTAAAGGAATTGAAATGTACATTGTGCCTTGGTTTAGTGTCTGGAAGAGTCCTGTCTCAGTCAATTATAGATGATGTGAGAGGGCGGGTGTGTGTGTTTAGGGCACGGATGGCTTGGGGATAGAAGCTCCTCTTGAGTCTCTCTGTCCTTGCCCGGATGATGCGGAACCTTCTACCAGATTGCAGAAGTTGGAACAGTTTGTTGCCTGGATGGGACGGGTCCTTCAGTATCTGCGCTGCTCTAGTCCGGCATCTCCTGGTGTAGGTGTCCTGAAGCGGGGGGAGAGCAATCCTGCAGCAGCGTTCTGCTGTACGGATCACTCTCTGGAGAGCTTTTTGGTCCTTCACACAGCTGTTCCCAAACCACGATGTCATGTTCTGTGTGAGGATGCTCTCCACAGCGCCTGTATAGAAAATCCTGAGGATCTTTGGAGAGACCCTGAACTTCCTCAGTTGTCGTAGGTGATACAGGCGCTGCCTAGCCTTTTTGGTCTGGACCTGAATGTGGGCAGCCCATGTCAGGTCTGAGGAGATGTGGACACCAAGATACTTGAAGGACTGCACCCTCTCCACTGGAGCTCCATTGATGATAATGGGCTTGTAGTCTCTGTGCTGACCCCTTCTGAAGTCCACCACCAGCTCCTTGGTCTTGCTGACGTTCAGCTGGAGGTGGTTGTCCTGGCACCACGATGCCAGATTCTTCACTTCATCCATGTAGGCCGCCTCATCGTTGTTGGAGATGGCACCCAACACCACTGTGTCGTCAGCAAACTTCACAATGGTGTTGGAGCCATGGGTGGCCACACAGTCTGAAGTGTAGAGGGAGTAGAGCAGTGGCGAGAGGACACATCCCTGAGGTGCTCCTGTGTTGATGGTGATGCTGTTGGAGAAGCACCTGCCTACCCTCACCACCTGAGTTCTGCCAGTGAGGAAGTCCAACACCCATGCACACAGACGGCTGTTAAGTCCCAGATCCCTCAGCTTTGTGAACAGTCTGCAGGGCACTATTGTGTTAAACGCTGAACTGTAATCAACAAACAGCATTCGCACATAGTTACCCTGTTTCTTGTCCACGTGGCTGAGAGTGGTGTGTAGGACGTGGGCGATGGCATCCTCTGTGGATCTGTTGGATCTGTAGGCGAACTGCAGCGGATCTGTGGTGTCTAGGATGGAGGAGGAGATGATGTTATGTATGTATATATATGTATATATTGTACTATTCTTAGTTAGCGTATTGTCTGTCTTGTCTTAATGTTGGTTTAAAATGGAGCACTGTAACAAAAAATAATTTCCCCCAGGGATCAATAAAGTTTTCTGATTCTGATTCTGATTATGTTCTTCAGCAGCCTCTCAAACACCTTCATTACTACCGAGGTCAGTGCAACTGGCCGGTAATCGTTCAGGGATGAGGGTTTGCTGTTCTTGGGCACAGGGATGATGGTGGATCTTTTGAAGCATGTGGGGACCACAGACTTCGCCAGGGACTCGTTGAAGATGTAAGTGAACACACCTGCTAGCTGGTCAGCACAGCAGCGCAGCAGACGGCCGGTGATGCCGTCTGGCCCCGCCGCTTTCCTTGTGTTCACTCTCCTCAGTGCCACTCGGACGTCATGCTCCGCGATGCTGGTCACCGGTCTCTCGCTGATGACGTCACTGTCCTCGGTAGTCAGGCGGTAGATAGCATTAGCCGCCTGGCTAACCTCGAAACGGGCGTAGAACCGATTCAGCTCGTTGGTGAATGCAGAGTCGGCGTTGATCGGCGCAGTGTCCCTGGCTTTGTAGTCCGTAATGGTGCGTAGTCCGTGCCACATACTCTGTGTGTCGCCCTGGTGGAAGCGGGACTCCACACGTTCCCGGTACCGGCGTTTGGCATCTCTCACCGCGCGCCGTATGAGGCCGCTTTGTAGGCGCTCATATCGCCAGTGGCGAGACCCGCGTTGTAGGAGGCGGTCCTGGCGTTTACTGCAGTGCGGATCGATCTGTCCATCCACGGTTTCTGGTTTGGGAATGTGGTGACTCTCGCAGTGGGGATAATCTCCTCCGCTAGCATATTGACGAAGCATACTGCTACTTCCGTAAACTCGTTGATGTCGACTGCGCATGCTCTGAACATGTCCCAGTCTACGTCGTTGAGTGCGTCCTGTAGCGTAGCTTCTGATTGGGCAGTCCACCGTTTTACCTCCCTCTTGGTCACGTCTTCCCTCCGTATGCTTTGTTTATACTGGGGAATGAGGAAGATGGCGTTGTGGTCAGACTTCCCAAAAGCCGGGTGTGAGACAGCTTTGTAGCCCTGCTTGTATGGCGTGTAGCAGTGATCCAAAATCCGATCCCCTCTCGTTGGACACGAGACATGCTGGTAAAAGCTGGAAAGCTGGCTGCCAGGAAAAGACCATGGTTCTAGACCAAAAAGGGACATTTCTGTGCTCTAAATAAAAGAAACCAGATAGTCACGCACACACTCTTATCATCTGCAAATTACGTTGGGCGACAGTCATGGCAAAAAGCCAAAAACTGCGCTTCCTCCACTTCCGTAACATTGATTCATTAATGTTGAATTCTCTCACAGCTGCTCTATTCCCATGTTGTTGCAGTATATTAATTACTAACCTGGTATTGTGGATGGATTATCTCAGTTGTTCTCCTGACTGAAGTTTGCCCCGTGTACAGCATCCTGCTATGCGATTGCATTTGTCCCTGACCACCAGAATCCCTCACGTTAACTTTTATCGAGTAGAAAAAAAGTTAGCTTCATCTTCCAGCTTCACTGTGCTAATGTTATGCTAACATAGCTGTGTCGCTAGCAATCACGTAGCACAACATTATATACCAGGTAGTCCAACTTCAGTAACCCTGCAAATGCCACTGCTGTTTAGTTTTCTGTCTTCATTTATGTTGGAAGTGACAGCAGAGCTGTATGCTTTAATTAGTTTCAAAAATCTCTGTCAGAACATGGTATGAAATGTTTAGGTGGAAACTAGCGAGCTAACTTCCTGTTAACTTCTAACTCCGTTAAATTTAATAAATCCTGTTTTCATGGATGCCTGGACGTTAAACTTAATTGTTACACCTGATAAAGCAGCAACGCTGATGATTTAATTAAAGATGAAAGAATTTAGACCGTTTTTAACTCTGTGTTCGTTTGACTTTGGGACCTGAAGAAGACGGAGTTTTGGACCGAGATTACTCCGTGAAGCTCTTCACTATGGCAGCCGTAATGCTCTGACAATCCATCAAGCAGTGCGGCTTACCAAAGTTGTACTAAAACATTTTTTAACAGATTTCTGTATGCCCAAATCGGTTCGAGGCCAGTGAGCACAACCAGAATTCATACATAAGGCGCACTCTCGATTTTTGAGAAAATTAAAGGATTTTAAGTGTGCCTTATAGTGTGGAAAATACGTTATACAGAAGAAAAGAATATATCGTGATGTATATCGTTACCGCACGTGCTTCAAATTATATCGGGATATGAATTTTAGGCCATATCGCCCAGCCCTACTTAACAGAAACCTTTACTGGGAGCTTGTGACAAAACATCATTTGTTGTCCTTTATAAAAACTTGTTATATTTGATAGTACACACACTCTGTTTTTATCCCTTTATCTTTCATTGGTCTGTCGTTTGATATAATAAGAAAGTTAATGTCATGGCTGCTCTGGCAGATGTGTGGAGTGAAGAGAGATAGGACCCAAATGCAGAGGCTGACGAGGACTTAAACTGAAAATATGCCTTTTATTGAGGCAGCACAAAACAACAAACAAAAATGCAGGAATACAAAGACTAAACTAACAAAGACTAAACAGGGAGGCAACTAGAAGCAAGTATAAAGAAACTAAAGATCTGAGACATGGAACACAACAAATGATAACCTGGAACATGGGAAATGTCATGGATGATACACAGACAACCCAACAGCAAACAGAGGAAGGCAATGGGCTTAAATACACAGAGGGATAAATGAGGGAATAAGACACAGGATGAGAGCACAGCTGCGAGAAATCACAAACAACAAGACCATGGGGAAGGAAAACTGAAAACACTAACATAGTCTAAGGAGCTTAGAAAGAGACTTCTTTCTTTCCAAACTCCTTAGACTACGATGACCTGGATGACTGAGAACCTTCACAGACATGAAAACACTAACATAGCACACAAGACTATCAAAGTAAAACAGCAAACAAGAGACTTTTACAAAGACACAGAGTTGACACAGAGACATGACTAACTGGGGAGAAATTGGGGAACATGGAAACAAGAATGACTAGACGTGACACGTGGGACACAGGGGTAAGGCAAAGTAACAGAAACCTAAAGCCTAAGAATATAACACAAGAAGAAAACAATAAAGAGAACCAAAAACATACATAAGAATAATCAATGAATATAAATTAACAAACACAAAACACTGGGTCACAGACTCCGTACCATGACAGTTAAATGTACAATAATAAATACTTTAAATCAGATGACAATGTAGCTGACACTGTGTTTATTAGTGTGTGGTCAACCACAAATCTTCATACTGTCATCCATACATGAGGTCTTTATACAAACGATGAAAGATAATGAAAGAAACTGTTTAATTGATATGAAATGATTGAATTATATGAAATATTATGGCTTTGTCTGCCAGAGTGTTTTTCTGTAAACTACTTTGAACTACTGGCAGTCAGTGAAGTCACTGAAAGGCAAGATTCTATGTTGTGTTGCTGTAGTTTCCAGAGTTTACTTATAAAGCTCACTTACAGAATTCAGTTAGAAAAGTCAAGCATTTGAAGGGCGCACATTTGAAGGAATATTAACTCAATATTAACTCACTACGGTTTACATTTTCAATTTTAAAAGTTCTCCGAAATTACAATGAAAAAGGAAACAAGAAAAATTACCACTCCAGCCGATAAGAAAGATTCAGGAGATCAAGGTAAGTAAAATAATAAAATAAAATCCTGGTAAAATACAAATCCTAGAAATGTTGACACTGTGTGAATCATTTTTAGAGCAATTGAATCATATGTTTGATTGAAAATAGCTTTAATACAAGATGTCTAATCAAAGAAAGGTTACCGGTCTTTTGGTAAAATAATGTAATAAGTTTACTCTTGGACTCAACAGTAAAAACAGACCAACAAGTGTCATCAAGATCTAAGACTTAGTAAACCTAGTATCAATTCGCACTGGTCAGTTTTTTTATCCCAAGAATAAACTTGTAATAATTTAAGCAAAAGCAATTTCAAATTCTTTGCCATCAAAATGCTTCCAGTCCTGATGTCGGGGACTCTTTTTCACCACTGTGTTGTTGTCGTTTATAGATTGTAAGAGCAGGACTGCTAAAAGAAAGGCCAGTCCTGAAAAGAAGACCCCAATAAAAAGGAGGAGGGTCGCTGAGCAGGCTGGTCCTTCCACCAGCTCAGATGTGGTCAAAGGAGTAAAGCGCAAGGTTGTGCAAGATGGAGAGGGCACAACAAAGAAAGCAAAGAGGGCTAAACTGCTTGATCATATGAGCGGTGACAAGGAGCAAGCATCCTCCTCGTTGGACTCTGGTAAAGGTAGGCTAATTAGTTGAATAAGGGGGTAGATTAAGTGTGGTTGCTAGGTTTAAGATATTGGTGTTTAGTGTTTGTGTCTATCATCCAGTGAGCTGATGTGCTTTTGGTGTTTTCCACATCTCCAGACTTGAACAACAAACAGGTGTGCGCAAAAAATGGCAAAAGAAAGGCCACGGGAGACAACAGAGAGTCACCCAAGAAAAAAAAAAGGAATGTGGACCAGGACAAAAAATCAGTGGCAGACCAAAAACGTAAGTAGCAAGCAGCTTGGGTTTTATATTCAGCGGAAGGGCAAAAGGAACATTTATGCTACAGAGGAGAGTAATTTGTGTCACAGCTGTAATAAAATAAGATTTGCTGTTTTGTCTGTTCAGGTGAATTCCAAGCCAGATATGTGGAGGAGCACCAGCTCGGAGAAGGAGGCTGCGGAGCAGTGTTTTCTGGCTACCGGATAGAAGATCGTTTTCCAGTAAGTGTTCAGATGATGGTAGTAAGACAGGCAGTAACGCAGATAATGGATAATATTGTAAACTGAGACGTCTGCTGTGTTTCCACCTTTCATTATGTCATACTGAGGAAATGCTCACCAATGCTCTGTGTCTTTTAGGTTGCCATCAAACACATTCCCAAAAATAAAGTCTACTGCAAAGTGGCGGTAAGCGTCCAACACTTGAATCAGTTTTACATTACTGGATTGAATGCGGCGTTCCTCATCATCCACTTTGTTGTAATATTTCAGGATGAAAGCGGGAAGAAGCTCTCAGTGGAAGTGGCCATTATGGTTAAACTTGCAGGTGAAGCAGAAGGGTCAGTGGGAATATCAGCACCTGTGTCCTTGCTGGAGTGGTTCGACCTTGGCAAAGAGCTGATCCTGGTGCTGGAGAGACCTGTCCCCGCTGTGGACCTGCAAAACTACAAAGCAGAAAATGGAAGAACTTTAACAGAAGACAAGGCCAAGGTAGGTTGACTGGGAGAACCTTAGACTGTACAGCATTCAATCAAGGCAGAAAAGCATTAACTCATTATTGTGTTTTTCATCTTTTTCAGGTCATTCTGAAGCAACTAGTTGATGCTGTAAAGGAACTTGAGGATAAACGCATCTTTCATCGGGACATCAAGGGAGAAAACATTCTGATTGAGACCGGCTCAGATGTGCCTCGTGTTCGCATCATTGACTTTGGACTGAGCTGCTTTCTTAAGCAGCGATCTCTGTATCGCATCTTCTATGGTAACATATTCTGCTCCTGCTTTTCACAGATGTAACAATTTGTGTCTTTTGTTTTAGAAGAAATTGTAATTGGGTCTGTTTGTTAGGCACACCTCTTCACACCCCTCCCGAGTGGTACAGGAGGAGCTGCTACAGGTGTGGACCCACCACGGTGTGGCAAATGGGAGTGGTGTTGTATGAAGCGCTTCATGCACGGGACTTTAATACAGAGAGGTTCCTCACAAAGAAACTGAGCATCAAAAAGCGTCTGTCCACAGGTAAGAAAACTTCACACTTCCAGATTCACTGATGCCTTGGATCACTAGAACTATCATCTTCATCTTTTTGATCTTTTCTTTCTTTCAAGAATGCCGCATTTTCTTGGACGCATGTTTAACTACAGTCCCGGAGAAGCGCCCAACACTGGAGGAGCTCCAGCTTCACCCTTGGCTAAGATAACACACACAAACGCACAATTCACACCTTATCATATATGTATGATACATTGTAGTAACTTCCTTTCTTTTTTCTGTTGGACAGGAATAGATAGAATGGCTCAATCTTAAAAAGTAAATAAAAATTTAGCTTGTTTTGGAGTTCCTGTAACCCCCCCCCCCCCCCCCCCCCCCCCCCCAGCCATCCCAGGAAAGGGGATCTCTCTTTGAATGGGCTTTCCCGAGGTTTCTTCCCATCGATCTGGCCCCCTGGGGAGTTTTTCCTCGTCTTCATAGAGAGCTTGGGCTGGGTCAGGAGCTCCATCAAAACTGTCTTTATTTGATGATTTTAATGTCATCAAATAAAGATGTGTTTTACTTAAAGTAAAATTTGATCAAAATAAAACTTGTTTAATTCATCTTTGCTGAGGATTCTCCTTCATTACTATTTCAAAGATTGTTTTGTTTTGGGGTTTTTTTTTTTACCCATGGTGCATTTTGACAAGTAAGAAAACTGAATCAGGTTAAAGTGTGCACAAAGACAGTCACAGAGGTTTTTTCCTTCAAGAAGGGAGTTTTTCCTTCCCACTGTTGTTTGCTCATAGTGGGCTGTCTGATTTTAAAATTAAAAAAATTAATGAGAGGCATTCATAGCAGAGTTATCACAAAGGGAACTATATAGCTTAAATAATTTCTACAGGACGAATTATAACTTCACTATGTATAAAAGCTCCTGTGGATAATTAGGGCCCGAGCACTGAGAGCGCGAAGGCCCTATTGTATCTGCTCCGTTTCTTATTATTAGGGCCCGAGCACTGAGAGTGCGAAGGCCCTATTGTATCTGCTCCGTTTCTTATTAGGGCCCGAGCACTGAGAGTGCGAAGGCCCTATTGTATCTGCTCCGTTTCTTATTATTATTATTATTATTATTATTATTATTATTCACCCCAAACAAGGGCCTTTTTGAGGGCCTAAACATGCTCAAAAACTCATGAAATTTTGCACACATGCCAGGTCTGGTGAAAAATTTTGTATTTTAATGGTTTTACATATGAGCACTGGGAAATGGCTCTACAGCGCCACCTATGCCTTGTAAAATGCAGCCCTACGACCACATCGTTTGGGCTACATGTATGAAATTTGGCACACATGTGTATCATGCCAAGACAAACAAAAAAGTCAGTGGGCCCATTGACGCAAACCCAACAGGAAGTCCGCCATTTGGACGTGAAGGTGACATTTTGGCCCTAATTTTGCCGTTTCCATGCCTCGAACTTTAACGAACTCCTCCTTGGGATTTGGTCCTATAAGCTTCAAATTTGGACAGTGTCAACTACACCCTTGTGCCATGTTAAATTGCGGAGCTTTTGAGTTTTCACAATAGTATGAGGCCGTGGCGCCATGGCGAATTTTGATGACTCGCCATGAAAATCTTATTGCCTCTCATTCTGTCATACATGTTCCGATCTGGACCAAAGAGCACACATATGATAAGGCTCCACCCCTGAACATATTTCAACTGCCATATTTGACATCAAGGACAGCGCCACCTAGTGGGAACAGGAAATGTCATGTTTTACACTTTGGGGTACAGTATTGTGATGGGTGACATCTGCAGCCTCAAATTTCTCCAGGAAAGCCTTAAGGAGTTGGTCTTGGGTTACAGTGAAAACTGTGACTTTTCACGAAAGGGTGTGACCCCAGCAGCATGGCGAACTTTGATGTCACGCCATGAAGAAACAAATTAGTATAACTCAATGAAATCCAGTCTGATCAGTACCAGACTTTACAGGCATGATGTCAGACCCGCCCTGAACAGATTGATATGCCCATTGTCAGAAATACGGACAGCGCCACCTAGTGGCAACAGGAAATGTCATGGCTTTAACTTTGTTGTACTGATTTTCACAGGTTGATCGTGGCCACCTCAAAAGCGGTGAATATCACCATCAGTCCCTCGTGATGCTTCAGTGCAAAAATTGTGACTTTAAACTGAACGGCGCACCCTGGTGGCAACGCGGTTCATCATGAAAGATGAAGTGGCTTTTGAGGGGCTTGGAAAGTTTATAGAGGCTTGAAATTTGGCACACACCTCCAAATGGATGAAGGCATTGTTGTTATGTAACCATTTTCCTTGAATAGCGCAAAATGGCTCCACAGCGCCCCCTACAATATTTCAAAACATCAGCCCCAGCTCTGTGTTTTATCTATGAGTCTGAAACTTGGTAAGCTCATGGAAGATATCAAGATGTACAAAAAAGTCTCTTGGAGCAATATCCCAAATCCAACAGGAAGTCAGCCATTTTAAAATTCATGTGTAATTTTTGTGACATTTTCCCCTCTTTTCAGGCTTCATACTTTGACGAACTCCTCCAAGGGATTTCATCATATTGAACCAATCTCCAGTGTGTGGAATCTAAAGACCTTTGTGATGTTAAATTGCGAAGGTTTTTACGTTGAGGGAAACGGGGTGGTCATGGCGGCACATGGAGTTTCAGTCACTCGCCAAAAAGCAGTAATCTGCTGTCACTCAAAATCAAAATGTCCAATATGTCCCAAAGGTCGCAGGCGTGATGAGACTCGAGCTCGGAAATGTTTGTTATGCCATTTGTCAGTAATGGTTAGAGCGCCACCTAGTGGGACGACTATAATGATGATTGAATGAGATGAAATGTTAGCTGGTGGTTGAATGCATGAATTTCATCAATGTGACATCAGATCGGAGGTGCTGGTTTTAGGTGTTGGGCGTAGCTCGACGCGATGGGGTGCGAGGGCCCTCATAACGCTGCTTGCAGCTTTAATTATTATTATTATTATTATTATTATTATTCACCCCAAACAAGGGCCTTTTTGAGGGCCTAAACATGCTCAAAAACTCATGAAATTTTGCACACATGCCAGGTCTGGTGAAAAATTTTGTATTTTAATGGTTTTACATATGAGCACTGGGAAATGGCTCTACAGCGCCACCTATGCCTTGTTAAATGCAGCCCTACGACCACATGGTTTGAGCTACATGTATGAAATTTGGCACACATGTGTATCATGCCAAGACGAACAAAAAAGTCTGTGGGCCCATTGACGCAAACCCAACAGGAAGTCCGCCATTTGGAAGAGAAGGTGACATTTTGGCTCTAATTTTGCCATTTCCATGCCTCGAACTTTTGCGAACTCCTCCTTGGGGTTTCATTTCATAACCTTCAAATTTGGACAGTGTCAACTACACCCTTGTGCCATGTTAAATTGCGGAGCTTTTGAGTTTTCACAATACTATGAGGCCGTGGCGCCATGGCGAATTTCGATGACTCGCCATGAAAATCTTATTGCCTCTCATTTTGTCATACATTTTCTGACCTTGACCAAAGTGAACACATATGATAAGGCTCCACCCCTGAACATATTTCAACTGCCATATTTGACACCAGGGACAGCGCCACCTAGTGGGAACAGGAAATGTCATGTTTTACACTTTGGGGTACAGTATTGTGATGGGTGACATCTGCAGCCTCAAATTTCTCCAGGAAAGCCTTAAGGAGTTGGTCTTGGGTTACAGTGAAAACTGTGACTTTTCACGAAAGGGTGTGACCCCAGCAGCATGGCGAACTTGGATGTCACGCCATGAAGAAACAAATTAGTATAACTCAATGAAATCCAGTCTGATCAGTACCAGACTTTACAGGCATGATGTCAGACCCGCCCTGAACAGATTGATGTGCCCATTGTCGGAAATACGGACAGCGCCACCTAGTGGCAACAGGAAATGTCATGGCTTTAATTTTGTTGTACTGATTTTCACAGGTTCATCGTGGCCACCTCAAAAGCGGTGAATATCAACATCAGTCCCTCGTGATGCTTCAGTGCAAAAATTGTGACTTTAAACTGAACGGCGCACCCTGGTGGCAACGCTGTTCAACATGAAAGATGAAGTGGCTTTTGAGGGTCTTGGCAAGTTTATAGAGGCTGGAAATTTGGCACACATCTCCAAATGGATGAAGGCTTTGTTGTTATGTGATCATTTTCATTGAATAGCGCGAAATGGCTCCACAGCGCCCCCTACGAAATTTCAAAACCACAGCCCCAGCTCTGTGTTTTATGTATGAGTCTGAAACCTGGTAAGCTTATAGGAGATATCAAGATGTACAAAAAAGTCTCTTGGAGCAATATCCCAAATCCAACAGGAAGTCAGCCATTTTAAAATTAATGTGTAATTTTGGCGACATTTTCCCCTCTTTTCAGGCTTCATACTTTGACGAACTCCTCCAAGGGATTTCATCATATTGAACCATTCTCCAGTGTGTGGAATCCAAAGACCTTTGTGATGTTAAATTGCGAAGCTTTTTACGTCCAGGGAAACGGGGTGGTTATGGCGGCACTTAGAGTTTGAATCACTCGCCAAAAAGCAGTAATCTGCTGTCACTCAAAAACACAATATCCAATCTCTCCCAAAGGTCGCAGGTGTGATGAGACTCGAGCTTGGAAGTGTTTGTTATGCCATTTGTCAGTAATGGTTATAGCGCCACCTAGTGGGACAACTATAATCATGATTGAATGAGATGAATTGTTAGCTGGTGGTTAAATGCATGAATTCCATCAATGTGACATCAGATCGGAGGTGCTGGTTTTAGGTGTTGGGCGTGGTTCGACGCGCCGGGGGTGCGAGGGCCCTCATAACGCTGCTTGCAGCTTTAATTATTATTATTATTATTATTATTATTATTATTCACCCCAAACAAGGGCCTTTTTGAGGGCCTAAACATGCTCAAAAACTCATGAAATTTTGCACACATGCCAGGTCTGGTGAAAAATTTTGTATTTTAATGGTTTTACATATGAGCACTGGGAAATGGCTCTAGAGCGCCACCTATGCCTTGTTAAATGCAGCCCTACGACCACATGGTTTGAGCTACATGTATGAAATTTGGCACACATGTGTATCATGCCAAGACGAACAAAAAAGTCTGTGGGCCCATTGACGCAAACCCAACAGGAAGTCCGCCATTTGGAAGAGAAGGTGACATTTTGGCTCTAATTTTGCCATTTCCATGCCTCGAACTTTTGCGAACTCCTCCTTGGGGTTTCATTTCATAACCTTCAAATTTGGACAGTGTCAACTACACCCTTGTGCCATGTTAAATTGCGGAGCTTTTGAGTTTTCACAATACTATGAGGCCGTGGCGCCATGGCGAATTTCGATGACTCGCCATGAAAATCTTATTGCCTCTCATTTTGTCATACATTTTCTGACCTTGACCAAAGTGAACACATATGATAAGGCTCCACCCCTAAACATATTTCAACTGCCATATTTGACATGAAGGACAGCGCCACCTAGTGGGAACAGGAAATGTCATGTTTTACACTTTGGGGTACAGTATAGTGATGGGTGACATCTGCAGCCTCAAATTTCTCCAGAAAAGCCTTAAGGAGTTGGTCTTGGGTTACAGTGAAAACTGTGACTTTTCGCAAAAGGGTGTGACCCCAGCAGCATGGCGAACTTTGATGTCACGCCATGAAGAAACAAATTAGTATAACTCCATGAAATCCAGTCTGATCAGTACCAGACTTTACAGGCATGAAGTCAGACCCGCCCTGAACAGATTGATGTGCCCATTGTCGGGAATACGGACAGCGCCACCTAGTGGGAACAGGAAATGTCATGGCTTTAATTTTGTTGTACTGATTTTCACAGGTTCATCGTGGCCACCTCAAAAGCGGTGAATATCACCATCAGTCCCTTGTGATGCTTCAGTGCAAAAATTGTGACTTTAAACTGAACGCCGCACCCTGGTGGCAACGCAGTTCACCATGAAAGATGAAGTGGCTTTTGAGGGGCTTGGAAAGTTTAAAAAGTCTTGAAATTTGGCGCACACCTCCAATGTGGTTAAGGCTTTGTTGTTATGTGATCATTTTCATTGAATATCCCAAAATGGCTCCACAGCGCCCCCTACAAAATTTCAAAATCACAGCCCCTGCTCTGTGTTTTATGTATGAGTCTGAAACCTGGTAAGCTTATAGGAGATATCAAGATGTACAAAAAAGTCTCTTGGAGCAATATCCCAAATCCAACAGGAAGTCAGCCATTTTAAAATTAATGTGCAATTTTGGCAACATTTTCCCCTCTTTTCAGGCATCGTTCTTTGACGAACTCCTCCAAGGGATTTCATCATATTGCACTATTCTTCAGTGTGTGGAATCCAAAGACCTTTGTGTTGTTAAATTGCGAAGCTTTTTACGTTCAGGGAAACGGGGTGGTTATGGCGGCACGTAGACTCTCAATCACTCGCCAAAACGCAGTAATCTGCTGTTACTCAAAAACACAATGTCCAATCTCACCCAAAGGTCGCAGGCATAATGAGACTCGAGTTCGGAAATGTTTGTTATGCCATTTGTACATAATGGTTAGAGTGCCACCTAGTGGAACGACTAGCTAATCATGAATGAATGAGTTGAAATGTTAGCTGGTGGTTAAATGCATGAATTCCATCAATGTGACATCGATCGGACGTGCTGGTTTTAGGTGTTGGGCGTGGCTCGACGCGCCGGGGGTGCGAGGGCCCTCATAACGCTGCTTGCAGCTTTAATTATTATTATTATTATTATTCACCCCAAACAAGGGCCTTTTTGAGGGCCTAAACATGCTCAAAAACTCATGAAATTTTGTACACATGCCAGGTCTGGTGAAAAATTTTGTATTTTAATGGTTTTACATATGAGCACTGGGAAATGGCTCTACAGCGCCACCTATGCCTTGTTAAATGCAGCCCTACGACCACATGGTTTGAGCTACATGTATGAAATTTGGCACACATGTGTATCATGCCAAGACGAACAAAAAAGTCTGTGGGCCCATTGACGCAAACCCAACAGGAAGTCCGCCATTTGGAAGAGAAGGTGACATTTTGGCTCTAATTTTGCCATTTCCATGCCTCGAACTTTTGCGAACTCCTCCTTGGGGTTTCATTTCATAACCTTCAAATTTGGACAGTGTCAACTACACCCTTGTGCCATGTTAAATTGCGGAGCTTTTGAGTTTTCACAATACTATGAGGCCGTGGCGCCAAGGCGAATTTCGATGACTCGCCATGAAAATCTTATTGCCTCTCATTTTGTCATACATGTTCCGATCTGGACCAAAGAGCACACATATGATAAGGCTCCACCCCTGAACATATTTCAACTGCCATATTTGACATCAAGGACAGCGCCACCTAGTGGAAACAGGAAATGTCATGTTTTACACTTTGGGGTACAGTATAGTGATGGGTGACATCTGCAGCCTCAAATTTCTCCAGGAAAGCCTTAAGGAGTTGGTCTTGGGTTACAGTGAAAACTGTGACTTTTTGCAAAAGGGTGTGACCCCAGCAGCATGGCGAACTTTGATGTCACGCCATGAAGAAACAAATTAGTATAACTCAATGAAATCCAGTCTGATCAGTACCAGACTTTACAGGCATGATGTCACACCCGCCCTGAACAGATTGATGTGCCCATTGTCGGAAATACGGACAGCGCCACCTAGTGGCAACAGGAAATGTCATGGCTTTAATTTTGTTGTACTGATTTTCACAGGTTCATCTTGGCCACCTCAAAAGCGGTGAATATCACCATCAGTCCCTCGTGATGCTTCAGTGCAAAAATTGTGAGTTTAAACTGAACGGCGCACCCTGGTGGCAACGCTGTTCACCATGAAAAATGAAGTGGCTTTTAAGGGGCTTGGAAAGTTTAAAAAGTCTTGAAATTTGGCGCACACCTCCAATGTGCATAAGGCTTTGTTGTTATGTGATCATTTTCATTGAATAGCGCGAAATGGCTCCACAGCGCCCCCTACAAAATTTCAAAACATCAGCCCCAGCTCTGTGTTTTATGTATGAGTCTGAAACCTGGTAAGCTTATAGGAGATATCAAGATGTACAAAAAAGTCTCTTGGAGCAATATCCCAAATCCAACAGGAAGTCAGCCATTTTAAAATTAATGTGCAATTTTGGCGACATTTTCCCCGCTTTCCAGGCATTGTTCTTTGACGAACTCCTCCAAGGGATTTCATCATATTGAACCAATCTCCAGTGTGTGGAATCTAAAGACCTTTGTGATGTTAAATTGCGAAGCTTTTTAAGTCCAGGGAAACAGGGTGGTTATGGCGGCACTTAGAGTTTGAATCACTCGCCAAAAAGCAGTAATCTGCTGTCACTCAAAAACACAATATCCAATCTCTCCCAAAGGTCTCAGGTGTGATGAGACTCGAGCTCGGAAGTGTTTGTTATGCCATTTGTACATAACGGTTAGAGCGCCACCTAGTGGAACGACTAACTAATCATGAATGAATGAGTTGAAATGTTAGCTGGTGGTTAAATGCATGAATTCCATCAATGTGACATCAGATCGGACGTGCTGGTTTTAGGTGTTGGGCGTGGCTCGACGCGCCGGGGGTGCGAGGGCCCTCATAACGCTGCTTGCAGCTTTAATTATTATTATTATTATTCACCCCAAACAAGGGCCTTTTTGAGGGCCTAAACATGCTCAAAAACTCATGAAATTTTGCACACATGCCAGGTTTGGTGAAAAATTTTGTATTTTAATGGTTTTACATATGAGCACTGGGAAATGGCTCTACAGCGCCACCTATGCCTTGTTAAATGCAGCCCTACGACCACATCGTTTGAGCTACATGTATGAAATTTGGCACACATGTGTATCATGCCAAGACAAACAAAAAAGTCTGGGCGCCCATTGACGCAAACCCAACAGGAAGTCCGCCATTTGGAAGAGAAGTTGACATTTTGGCTCTAATTTTGCCATTTCCATGCCTCGAACTTTAACGAACTCCTCCTTGGGATTTGGTCCTATAAGCTTCAAATTTGGACAGTGTCAACTACACCCTTGTGCCATGTTAAATTGCGGAGCTTTTGAGTTTTCACAATACCATGAGGCCGTGGCGCCATGGCGAATTTCGATGACTCGCCAAGAAAATCTTATTGCCTCTCATTTTGTCATACATTTTCTGACCTTGACCAAAGAGCACACATATGATAAGGCTCCACCCCTGAACATATTTCAAGTGCCATATTTGACATAAGGGCCAGCGCCACCTAGTGGGAACAGGAAATGTCATGTTTTACACTTTGGGGTACAGTATTGTGATGGGTGACATCTGCAGCCTCATATTTCTCCAGGAAAGCCTTAAGGAGTTGGTCTTGGGTTACAGTGAAAACTGTGAGTTTTCGCGAAAGGGTGTGACCCCAGCAGCATGGCGAACTTTGATGTCTCGCCATGAAGAAACAAATTAGTATAACTCAATGAAATCCAGTCTGATCAGTACCAGACTTTACAGGCATGATGTCAGACGCGCCCTGAACAGATTGATGTGCCCATTGTCGGAAATACGGACAGCGCCACCTAGTGGCAACAGGAAATGTCATGGCTTTAATTTTGTTGTACTGATTTTCACAGGTTCATCGTGGCCACCTCAAAAGCGGTGAATATCACCATCAGTCCCTCGTGATGCTTCAGTGCAAAAATTGTGACTTTAAACTGAACGGCGCACCCTGGTGGCAACGCTGTTCACCATGAAAGATGAAGTGGCTTTTGAGGGTCTTGGCAAGTTTATAGAGGCTTGAAATTTGGCACACACCTCCAATGTGACGAAGGCTTTGTTGTTATGTGATCATTTTCATTGAATATCCCAAAATGGCTCCACAGCGCCCCCTACAAAATTTCAAAACCACAGCCCCAGCTCTGTGTTTTATGTATGAATCTGAAACCTGGTAAGCTTATAGGAGATATCAAGATGTACAAAAAAGTCTCTTGGAGCAATATCCCAAATCCAACAGGAAGTCAGCCATTTTAAAATTAATGTGCAATTTTGGCGACATTTTCTCCTCTTTTCAGGCTTCATACTTTGACGAACTCCTCCAAGGGATTTCATCATATTGAACCATTCTCCAGTGTGTGGAATCTAAAGACCTTTGTGATGTTAAATTGCGAAGCTTTTTACGTCCAGGGAAACGGGGTGGTTATGGCGGCACTTGGAGTTTGAATCACTCGCCAAAAAGCAGTAATCTGCTGTCACTGAAAAACACAATGTCCAATCTCTCCCAAAGCTCATAGGCGTGATGAGACTTGAGCTCGGAAATGTTTGTTATGCCATTTGTACATAATGGTTAGAGCGCCACCTAGTGGAACGACTAACTAATCATGAATGAATGAGTTGAAATGTTAGCTGGTGGTTAAATGCATGAATTCCATCAATGTGACATCAGATCGGACGTGCTGGTTTCAGGTGTTGGGCGTGGCTCGACACGCCGGGGGTGCGAGGGCCCTCATAACGCTGCTTGCAGCTTTAATTATTATTATTATTATTATTATTAGGGCCCGAGCACCGAGAGTGCGAAGGCCCTATTGTATCTGCTCCGTTTCTTATTATTATTATTATTATTAGGGCCCGAGCACCGAGAGTGCGAAGGCCCTATTGTATCTGCTCCGTTTCTTATTATTATTATTATTATTATTATTATTATTATTAGGGCCCGAGCACTGAGAGTGCGAAGGCCCTATTGTATCTGCTCCGTTTCTTATTATTATTATTATTATTATTATTATTATTATTATTATTATTATTAGGGCCCGAGCACTGACAGTGCGAAGGCCCTATTGTAATTGCTCTGTTTATTATTATTATTATTATTATTATTATTATTCCGGCAAATGAATTGGCCGTTTGAGGGCCTAAACATGCTCGAAAACTCATGAAATTTTGCACACGCGTCAGGTCTGGTGAAAATTTACGTATTTTAATGTTCCCAGACATGGCCAGGGAAAATTAGCTCAGTAGCGCCACCTAGAAAAATTAAAAACGCGAGCCCCCGGTATGGGTATGACCTACACGTTTGAAAGTCGGTACACCTATATAACGTTCAGAGTCGAACAAAAAAGTCTGTTATGGCAATGTCCTAAACCCAACAGGAAGTCCGCCATTTTGGATTGAAGGTGACATTTTGGGTCTGATTTTACCGTTTCCATGCCTTGTACTTTAACGAACTCCTCCTTGGGATTTGGTCCTATAAACTTCAAATTTGGACAGTGTCAACTACACCCTTGTGCCATGTTAAATTGCGGAGCTTTTGAGTTTTCACAATACTATGAGGCCGTGGCGCCATGGCGAATTTCGATGACTCGCCATGAAAATCTTATTGCCTCTCATTCTGTCATACATGTTCCGATCTGGACCAAAGAGCACACATATGATAAGGCTCCACCCCTGAACATATTTCAACTGCCATATTTGACATCAAGGACAGCGCCACCTAGTGGAAACAGGAAATGTCATGTTTTACACTTTGGGGTACAGTATAGTGATGGGTGACATCTGCAGCCTCAAATTTCTCCAGGAAAGCCTTAAGGAGTTGGTCATGGGTTACAGTGAAAACTGTGACTTTTTGCAAAAGGGTGTGACCCCAGCAGCATGGCGAACTTTGATGTCACGCCATGAAGAAACAAATTAGTATAACTCAATGAAATCCAGTCTGATCAGTACCAGACTTTACAGGCATGATGTCACACCCGCCCTGAACAGATTGATGTGCCCATTGTCGGAAATACGGACAGCGCCACCTAGTGGCAACAGGAAATGTCATGGCTTTCATTTTGTTGTACTGATTTTCACAGGTTCATCTTGGCCACCTCAAAAGCGGTGAATATCACCATCAGTCCCTCGTGATGCTTCAGTGCAAAAATTGTGAGTTTAAACTGAACGGCGCACCCTGGTGGCAACGCTGTTCAACATGAAAGATGAAGTGGCTTTTGAGGGTCTTGGCAAGTTTATAGAGGCTTGAAATTTGGCACACACCTCCAAATGGATGAACGCTTTGTTGGCATGTGATCATTTTCATTGAATAGCGCGAAGTGGCTCCACAGCGCCCCCTACAAAATTTCAAAACCACAGCCCCTGCTCTGTGTTCTATGTATGATTCTGAAACCTGGTAAGCTTATAGGAGATATCAAGATGTACAAAAAAGTCTCTTGGTGCAATATCCCAAATCCAACAGGAAGTCAGCCATTTTAAAATTAATGTGTAATTTTGGCAACATTTTCCCCTCTTTCCAGGCACCGTTCTTTGACGAACTCCTCCAAGGGATTTCATCATATTGAACCAATCTCCAGTGTGTGGAATCTAAAGACCTTTGTGATGTTAAATTGCGAAGCTTTTTACGTTCAGTGAAACGGGGTGGTTATGGTGGCACTTAGAGTTTGAATCACTCGCCAAAAAGCAGTAATCTGCTGTCACTCAAAAACACAATGTCCAATCTCTCCCAAACGTCTCAGGTGTGATGAGACTCGAGCTCGGAAGTGATTGTTATGCCATTTGTACATAATGGTTAGAGCGCCACCTAGTGGAACGACTAACTAATCATGAATGAATGAGTTGAAATGTTAGCTGGTGGTTAAATGCATGAATTCCATCAATGTGACATCAGATCGGAGGTGCTGGTTTTAGGTGTTGGGCTTGGCTCGACGCGCCGGGGGTGCGAGGGCCCTCGTAACGCTGCTTGCAGCTTTAATTAGGGCCCGAGCACCGAGAGTGCGAAGGCCCTATTGTATCTGCTCCGTTTCTTATTATTATTATTATTATTATTATTATTATTATTCACCCCAAACAAGGGCCTTTTTGAGGGCCTAAACATGCTCAAAAACTCATGAAATTTTGCACACATGCCAGGTCTGGTGAAAAATTTTGTATTTTAATGGTTTTACATATGAGCACTGGGAAATGGCTCTACAGCGCCACCTATGCCTTGTTAAATGCAGCCCTACGACCACATCGTTTGAGCTACATGTATGAAATTTGGCACACATGTGTATCATGCCAAGACGAACAAAAAAGTCTGTGGGCCCATTGACGCAAACCCAACAGGAAGTCCGCCATTTGGAAGAGAAGGTGACATTTTGGCTCTAATTTTGCCATTTCCATGCCTCGAACTTTTGCGAACTCCTCCTTGGGGTTTCATTTCATAACCTTCAAATTTGGACAGTGTCAACTACACCCTTGTGCCATGTTAAATTGCGGAGCTTTTGAGTTTTCACAATACTATGAGGCCGTGGCGCCATGGCGAATTTCAATGACTCGCCATGAAAATCTTATTGCCTCTCATTTTGTCATACATTTTCTGACCTTGACCAAAGTGAACACATATGATAAGGCTCCACCCCTAAACATATTTCAACTGCCATATTTGACATCAAGGACAGCGCCACCTAGTGGGAACAGGAAATGTCATGTTTTACACTTTGGGGTACAGTATAGTGATGGGTGACATCTGCAGCCTCAAATTTCTCCAGAAAACCCTTAAGGAGTTGGTCTTGGGTTACAGTGAAAACTGTGACTTTTCGCAAAAGGGTGTGACCCCAGCAGCATGGCGAACTTTGATGTCACGCCATGAAGAAACAAATTAGTATAACTCAATGAAATCCAGTCTGATCAGTACCAGACTTTACAGGCATGATGTCAGACCCGCCCTGAACAGATTGATGTGCCCATTGTCGGGAATACGGACAGCGCCACCTAGTGGGAACAGGAAATGTCATGGCTTTAATTTTGTTGTACTGATTTTCACAGGTTCATCGTGGCCACCTCAAAAGCGGTGAATATCACCATCAGTCCCTTGTGATGCTTCAGTGCAAAAATTGTGACTTTAAACTGAACGCCGCACCCTGGTGGCAACGCGGTTCACCATGAAAGATGAAGTGGCTTTTGAGGGGCTTGGAAAGTTTAAAAAGTCTTGAAATTTGGCGCACACCTCCAATGTGGTTAAGGCTTTGTTGTTATGTGATCATTTTCATTGAATATCCCAAAATGGCTCCACAGCGCCCCCTACAAAATTTCAAAATCACAGCCCCTGCTCTGTGTTTTATGTATGAGTCTGAAACCTGGTAAGCTTATAGGAGATATCAAGATGTACAAAAAAGTCTCTTGGAGCAATATCCCAAATCCAACAGGAAGTCAGCCATTTTAAAATTAATGTGCAATTTTGGCAACATTTTCCCCTCTTTTCAGGCATCGTTCTTTGACGAACTCCTCCAAGGGATTTCATCATATTGCACTATTCTTCAGTGTGTGGAATCCAAAGACCTTTGTGTTGTTAAATTGCGAAGCTTTTTACGTTCAGGGAAACGGGGTGGTTATGGCGGCACGTAGACTCTCAATCACTCGCCAAAACGCAGTAATCTGCTGTTACTCAAAAACACAATGTCCAATCTCGCCCAAAGGTCGCAGGCATAATGAGACTCGAGTTCGGAAATGTTTGTTATGCCATTTGTACATAATGGTTAGAGTGCCACCTAGTGGAACGAATAGCTAATCATGAATGAATGAGTTGAAATGTTAGCTGGTGGTTAAATGCATGAATTCCATCAATGTGACATCGATCGGACGTGCTGGTTTTAGGTGTTGGGCGTGGCTCGACGCGCCGGGGGTGCGAGGGCCCTCATAACGCTGCTTGCAGCTTTAATTATTATTATTATTATTATTCACCCCAAACAAGGGCCTTTTTGAGGGCCTAAACATGCTCAAAAACTCATGAAATTTTGCACACATGCCAGGTCTGGTGAAAAATTTTGTATTTTAATGGTTTTACATATGAGCACTGGGAAATGGCTCTACAGCGCCACCTATGCCTTGTTAAATGCAGCCCTACGACCACATCGTTTGAGCTACATGTATGAAATTTGGCACACATGTGTATCATGCCAAGACGAACAAAAAAGTCTGTGGGCCCATTGACGCAAACCCAACAGGAAGTCCGCCATTTGGAAGAGAAGGTGACATTTTGGCTCTAATTTTGCCATTTCCATGCCTCGAACTTTTGCGAACTCCTCCTTGGGGTTTCATTTCATAACCTTCAAATTTGGACAGTGTCAACTACACCCTTGTGCCATGTTAAATTGCGGAGCTTTTGAGTTTTCACAATACTATGAGGCCGTGGCGCCATGGCGAATTTCGATGACTCGCCATGAAAATCTTATTGCCTCTCATTTTGTCATACATTTTCTGACCTTGACCAAAGTGAACACATATGATAAGGCTCCACCCCTGAACATATTTCAACTGCCATATTTGACACCAGGGACAGTGCCACCTAGTGGGAACAGGAAATGTCATGTTTTACACTTTGGGGTACAGTATAGTGATGGGTGACATCTGCAGCCTCAAATTTCTCCAGGAAAGCCTTAAGGAGTTGGTCTTGGGTTACAGTGAAAACTGTGACTTTTCACGCAAGGGTGTGACCCCAGCAGCATGACGAACTTTGATGTCACGCCATGAAGAAACAAATTAGTATAACTCAATGAAATCCAGTCTGATCAGTACCAGACTTTACAGGCATGATGTCAGACCCGCCCTGAACAGATTGATGTGCCCATTGTCGGAAATACGGACAGCGCCACCTAGTGGCAACAGGAAATGTCATGGCTTTAACTTTGTTGTACTGATTTTCACAGGTTGATCGTGGCCACCTCAAAAGCGGTGAATATCACCATCAGTCCCTCGTGATGCTTCAGTGCAAAAATTGTGACTTTAAACTGAACGGCGCACCCTGGTGGCAACGCGGTTCATCATGAAAGATGAAGTGGCTTTTGAGGGGCTTGGAAAGTTTATAGAGGCTTGAAATTTGGCACACACCTCCAAATGGATGAAGGCATTGTTGTCATGTAACCATTTTCCTTGAATAGCGCAAAATGGCTCCACAGCGCCCCCTACAATATTTCAAAACATCAGCCCCTGCTCTGTGTTTCATCTATGAGTCTGACACTTGGTAAGCTTGTGTAAGACATCAAGATGTACAAAAAAGTCTCTTGGAGCAATATCCCAAATCCAACAGGAAGTCAGCCATTTTAAAATTAATGTGCAATTTTGGCAACATTTTCCCCTCTTTTCAGGCATCGTTCTTTGACGAACTCCTCCAAGGGATTTCATCATATTGCACTATTCTTCAGTGTGTGGAATCCAAAGACCTTTGTGTTGTTAAATTGCGAAGCTTTTTACGTTCAGGGAAACGGGGTGGTTATGGTGGCACGTAGACTCTCAATCACTCGCCAAAACGCAGTAATCTGCTGTTACTCAAAAACACAATGTCCAATCTCGCCCAAAGGTCGCAGGCATAATGAGACTCGAGTTCGGAAATGTTTGTTATGCCATTTGTACATAATGGTTAGAGTGCCACCTAGTGGAACGACTAGCTAATCATGAATGAATGAGTTGAAATGTTAGCTGGTGGTTAAATGCATGAATTCCATCAATGTGACATCGATCGGACGTGCTGGTTTTAGGTGTTGGGCGTGGCTCGACGCGCCGGGGGTGCGAGGGCCCTCATAACGCTGCTTGCAGCTTTAATTAGGGCCCGAGCACTGACAGTGCGAAGGCCCTATTGTAATTGCTCCGTTTATTATTATTATTATTATTATTATTTCGGCAAATGAATCGGCCGTTTGAGGACCTAAACATGCTCGAAAACTCATGAAATTTTGCACACGCGTCAGGTCTGGTGAAAATTTACGTATTTTAATGTTCTCAGACATGGCCAGGGAAAATTAGCTCAGTAGCGCCACCTAGAAAAATGAAAAATGCGAGCCCCCGGTATGGGTATGACCTACACGTTTGAAAGTCGGTACACCTATATAACGTTCAGAGTCGAACAAAAAAGTCTATTATGGCAATGTCCTAAACCCAACAGGAAGTCCGCCATTTTGGATTGAATGTGACATTTTGGCTCTGATTTTACCGTTTCCATGCCTCGAACTTTAACGAACTCCTCCTTGGGGGTTGATTTCATAACCTTCATATTTGGTCAATGCCAACTACACCCTTATGCCATGTTAAATTGCGGAGCTTTTGAGTTTTCACAATACTATGAGGCCGTGGCGCCACGGCGAATTTCGATTACTCGCCATGAAAATCTTATTGCCTCTCATTCTGTCATACATTTTCTGACCTTGACCAAAGTGAACACATATGATAAGGCTCCAACCCTGAACATATTACAACTGCCATATTTTACATCAGGGACAGCGCCACCTAGTGGGAACAGGAAATGTCATGTTTTACACTTTGGGGTACAGTATAGTGATGGGTGACATCTGCAGCCTCAAATTTCTCCAGGAAAGCCTTAAGGAGTTGGTCTTGGGTTACAGTGAAAACTGTGAGTTTTCGCGAAAGGGTGTGACCCCAGCAGCATGGCGAACTTTGATGTCACGCCATGAAGAAAGAAATTAGTATAACTCAATGAAATCCAGTCTGATCAGTACCAGACTTTACATGCATGATGTCAGACCCACCCTGAACAGATTGATGTGCCCATTGTCGGAAATACGGACAGCGCCACCTAGTGGCAACAGGAAATGTCATGGCTTTAATTTTGTTGTACTGATTTTCACAGGTTCATCGTGGCCACCTCAAAAGCGGTGAATATCAACATCAGTCCCTCGTGATGCTTCAGTGCAAAAATTGTGACTTTAAACTGAACGGCGCACTCTGGTGGTAACGCGGTTCACCATGAAAGATGAAGTGGCTTTTGAGGGGCTTGGAAAGTTTATAGAGGCTTGGAATTTGGCACACACCTCCAAATGGATGAAGGCATTGTTGTCATGTGATCATTTTCATTGAATAGCGCGAAATTGCTCCACAGCGCCCCCTACAAAATTTCAAAACAACAGCCCCTGCTCTGTGTTTCATCTATGAGTCTGAAACCTGGTAAGCTTATGGAAAATAGCAAGATGTACAAAAAAGTCTCTTGGAGCAATATCCCAAATCCAACAGGAAGTCAGCCATTTTAAAATTAATGTGTAATTTTGGCAACATTTTCCCCTCTTTTCAGGCTTCATACTTTGACGAACTCCTCCAAGGGATTTCATCATATTGAACCATTCTCCAGTGTGTGGAATCTAAAGACCTTTGTGATGTTAAATTGCGAAGCTTTTTACGTTCAGGGAAACGGGGTGGTCATGGCGGCACGTAGAGTTTGAATCACTCGCCAAAAAGCAGTAATCTGCTGTCACTCAAAAACACAATGTCCAATCTCTCCCAAACGTCTCAGGTGTGATGAGACTCGAGCTCGGAAGTGATTGTTATGCCATTTGTACATAATGGTTAGAGCGCCACCTAGTGGAACGACTAACTAATCATGAATGAATGACTTGAAATGTTAGCTGGTGGTTAAATGCATGAATTCCATCAATGTGACATCAGATCGGAGGTGCTGGTTTTAGGTGTTGGGCTTGGCTCGACGCGCCGGGGGTGCGAGGGCCCTCGTAACGCTGCTTGCAGCTTTAATTATTATTATTATTATTATTCAGGCAAAACAAGGGCCTTTTTGAGGGCCTAAACATGCTCAAAAACTCATGAAATTTTGCACACATGCCAGGTCTGGTGAAAAATTTTGTATTTTAATGGTTTTACATATGAGCACTGGGAAATGGCTCTACAGCGCCACCTATGCCTTGTTAAATGCAGCCCTACGACCACATCGTTTCAGCTACATGTATGAAATTTGGCACACATGTGTATCATGCCAAGACGAACAAAAAAGTCAGTGGGCCCATTGACGCAAACCCAACAGGAAGTCCGCCATTTGGAAGAGAAGGTGACATTTTGGCTCTAATTTTGCCATTTCCATGCCTCGAACTTTTGCGAACTCCTCCTTGGGATTTGGTTGTATAACCTTCATATTTGGTCAGTGTCAACTACACCCTTGTGCCATGTTAAATTGCGGAGCTTTTGAGTTTTCACAATACTATGAGGCCGTGGCGCCATGGCGAATTTCGATGACTCGCCATGAAAATCTTATTGCCTCTCATTTTGTCATACATTTTCTGACCTTGACCAAAGTGAACACATATGATAAGGCTCCACCCCTAAACATATTTCACCTGCCATATTTGACATGAAGGACAGCGCCACCTAGTGGGAACAGGAAATGTCATGTTTTACACTTTGGGGTACAGTATAGTGATGGGTGACATCTGCAGCCTCAAATTTCTCCAGAAAACCCTTAAGGAGTTGGTCTTGGGTTACAGTGAAAACTGTGACTTTTCGCAAAAGGGTGTGACCCCAGCAGCATGGCGAACTTTGATGTCACGCCATGAAGAAACAAATTAGTATAACTCAATGAAATCCAGTCTGATCAGTACCAGACTTTACAGGCATGATGTCAGACCCGCCCTGAACAGATTGATATGCCCATTGTCGGAAATACGGACAGCGCCACCTAGTGGCAACAGGAAATGTCATGGCTTTAATTTTGTTGTACTGATTTTCACAGGTTCATCGTGGCCACCTCAAAAGCGGTGAATATCAACATCAGTCCCTCGTGATGCTTCAGTGCAAAAATTGTGACTTTAAACTGAACGGCGCACCCTGGTGGTAACGCGGTTCACCATGAAAGATGAAGTGGCTTTTGAGGGGCTTGGAAAGTTTATAGAGGCTTGAAATTTGGCACACACCTCCAAATGGATGAACGCTTTGTTGGCATGTGATCATTTTCATTGAATAGCGCGAAATGGCTCCACAGCGCCCCCTACAATATTTCAAAACATCAGCCCCTGCTCTGTGTTTCATCTATGAGTCTGACACTTGGTAAGCTTGTGTAAGATATCAAGATGTACAAAAAAGTCTCTTGGAGCAATATCCCAAATCCAACAGGAAGTCAGCCATTTTAAAATTAATGTGTAATTTTGATGACATTTTCCCCCCTTTTCAGGCCTCATACTTTGACGAACTCCTCCAAGGGATTTCATCATATTGAAGCATTCTTCAGTGTGTAGAATCTAAAGACCTTTGTGATGTTAAATTGCGAAGCTTTTTCCGTTCAGGGAAACGGGGTGGTCATGGCGGCACGTAGAGTTTCAATCACTCGCAAAAAGCAGTAATCTGCTGTCACTAAAAAAAACAATGTCCAATCTCTCCCAAAGGTCGCAGGTGTGATGAGACTCGAGCTTGGAAATGTTTGTTATGCTATTTGTCAATAATGGTTAGAGCGCCACCTAGTGGCATGACTATAATCCTGGTTGAATAAGATGAAATGTTAGCTGGTGATTAAAAGCATGAAATCCATCAATGTGACATCATATCGGACGTGCCGGTTTGAGGTGTTGGCAGTGGCTCGACGTGCCGGGGGTGCGAGGGCCCTCATAACGCTGCTTGCAGCTTTAATTAGGGCCCGAGCACTGAGAGTGCGAAGGCCCTATTGTATCTGCTCCGTTTCTTATTAGGGCCCGAGCACTGAGAGTGCGAAGGCCCTATTGTATCTGCTCCGTTTCTTATTATTATTATTATTATTATTATTCACCCCAAACAAGGGCCTTTTTGAGGGCCTAAACATGCTCAAAAACTCATGAAATTTTGCACACATGCCAGGTCTGGTGAAAAATTTTGTATTTTAATGGTTTTACTTATGAGCACTGGGAAATGGCTCTACAGCGCCACCTATGCCTTGTTAAATGCAGCCCTACGACCACATCGTTTCAGCTACATGTATGAAATTTGGCACACATGTGTATCATGCCAAGACGAACAAAAAAGTCTGTGGGCCCATTGACGCAAACCCAACAGGAAGTCCGCCATTTGGAAGAGAAGGTGACATTTTGGCTCTAATTTTGCCATTTCCATGCCTCGAACTTTAACGAACTCCTCCTTGGGATTTGGTCCTATAAACTTCAAATTTGGACAGTGTCAACTACACCCTTGTGCCATGTTAAATTGCGGAGCTTTTGAGTTTTCACAATACTATGAGGCCGTGGCGCCATGGCGAATTTCGATGACTCGCCATGAAAATCTTATTGCCTCTCATTTTGTCATACATGTTCTGATCTGGACCAAAGAGCACACATATGATAAGGCTCCACCCCTGAACATATTTCAACTGCCATATTTGACATCAAGGACAGCGCCACCTAGTGGGAACAGGAAATGTCATGTTTTACACTTTGGGGTACAGTATAGTGATGGGTGACATCTGCAGCCTCAAATTTCTCCAGGAAAGCCTTAAGGAGTTGGTCTTGGGTTACAGTGAAAACTGTGAGTTTTCGCGAAAGGGTGTGACCCCAGCAGCATGGCGAACTTTGATGTCACGCCATGAAGAAACAAATTAGTATAACTCAATGAAATCCAGTCTGATCAGTACCAGACTTTACAGGCATGATGTCAGACCCGCCCTGAACAGATTGATGTGCCCATTGTCGGAAATACGGACAGCGCCACCTAGTGGCAACAGGAAATGTCATGGCTTTAATTTTGTTGTACTGATTTTCACAGGTTCATCGTGGCCACCTCAAAAGCGGTGAATATCACCATCAGTCCCTCGTGATGCTTCAGTGCAAAAATTGTGACTTTAAACTGAACGGCGCACCCTGGTGGCAACGCGGTTCATCATGAAAGATGAAGTGGCTTTTGAGGGGCTTGGAAAGTATATAGAGGCTTGAAATTTGGCACACACCTCCAAATGGATGAAGGCTTTGTTGTCATGTGATCATTTTCATTGAATATCCCAAAATGGCTCCACAGCGCCCCCTACAAAATTTCAAAATCACAGCCCCAGCTCTGTGTTTCATCTATGAGTCTGAAACCTGGTAAGCTTATAGGAGATATAGAGATGTACAAAAAAGTCTCTTGGAGCAATATCCCAAATCCAACAGGAAGTCAGCCATTTTAAAATTAATGTGCAATTTTGGCAACATTTTCCCCTCTTTTCAGGCATCGTTCTTTGACGAACTCCTCCAAGGGATTTCATCAGATTGCACTATTCTTCAGTGTGTGGAATCCAAAGACCTTTGTGTTGTTAAATTGCGAAGCTTTTTACGTTCAGGGAAACGGGGTGGTTATGGCGGCACGTAGACTCTCAATCACTCGCCAAAACGCAGTAATCTGCTGTTACTCAAAAACACAATGTCCAATCTTACCCAAAGGTCGCAGGCATAATGAGAATCGAGTTCGGAAATGTTTGTTATGCCATTTGTACATAATGGTTAGAGCGCCACCTAGTGGAACGACTAACTAATCATGAATGAATGAGTTGAAATGTTAGCTGGTGGTTAAATGCATGAATTCCATCAATGTGACATCAGATCGGACGTGCTGGTTTCAGGTGTTGGGCATGGCTCGACACTGGGGGTGCGAGGGCCCTCATAACGCTGCTTGCAGCTTTAATTATTATTATTATTCAGGCGAAACAAGGGCCTTTTTGAGGGCCTAAACATGCTCAAAAACTCATGAAATTTTGCACACATGCCAGGTCTGGTGAAAAATTTTGTATTTTAATGGTTTTATATATGAGCACTGGGAAATGGCTCTAGAGCGCCACCTATGCCTTGTTAAATGCAGCCCTACGACCACATCGTTTGAGCTACATGTATGAAATTTGGCACACATATGTATCATGCCAAGACGAACAAAAAAGTCTGTGGGCCCATTGACGCAAACCCAACAGGAAGTCCGCCATTTGGAAGAGAAGGTGACATTTTGGCTCTAATTTTGCCATTTCCATGCCTCGAACTTTTGCGAACTCCTCCTTGGGGTTTGATTTCATAACCTTCATATTTGGTCAGTGTCAACTACACCCTTGTGCCATGTTAAATTGCGGAGCTTTTGAGTTTTCACAATACTATGAGGCCGTGGCGCCATGGCGAATTTCGATGACTCGCCATGAAAATCTTATTGCCTCTCATTTTGTCATACATTTTCTGACCTTGACCAAAGTGAACACATATGATAAGGCTCCACCCCTGAACATATTTCAACTGCCATATTTGACATCAGCGACAGCGCCACCCAGTGGGAACAGGAAATGTCATGTTTTACACTTTGGGGTACAGTATAGTGATGGGTGACATCTGCAGCCTCAAATTTCTCCAGGAAAGCCTTAAGGAGTTGGTCTTGGGTTACAGTGAAAACTGTGAGTTTTCGCGAAAGGGTGTGACCCCAGCAGCATGGCGAACTTTGATGTCACGCCATGAAGAAACAAATTAGTATAACTCAATGAAATCCAGTCTGTTCAGTACCAGACTTTACAGGCATGATGTCAGACCCGCCCTGAACAGATTGATGTGCCCATTGTCAGGAATATGAAGAGCGCCACCTAGTGGGAACAGGAAATGTCATGTCTTACACTTTGTTGTACTGATTTTCACAGGTTCATTGTGGACACCTCAAAAGCGGTGAATATCACCGTGAGTCCTTCATGATGCTGCAGTGCGAATATTGTGACTTTATACTGAACGGCGCACCCTGGTGGCAACGCTGTTCACCATGAAAAATGAAGTGGCTTTTGAGGGTCTTGGCAAGTATATAGAGGCCTTAAATTTAGCACACACCTCCAAACGGATGAAGGCTTTGTTGTCATGTGATCATTTTCATTGAATAGCGCGAAATGGCTCCACAGCGCCCCCTACAAAATTTCAAAACCACAGCCCCAGCTCTGTGTTTTATGTATGAGTCTGAAACCTGGTAAGCTTATAGGAGATACCAAGATGTACAAAAAAGTCTCTTGGAGCAATATCCCAAATCCAACAGGAAGTCAGCCATTTTAAAATTAATGTGTAATTTTGGCGACATTTTCCCCTCTTTCCAGGCACAGTTCTTTGACGAACTCCTCCAAGGGATCTCATCAGATTGGACCGATCTGAAGTTTGTGGAATCTAAAGACCTTTGTGATGTTAAATTGCGAAGCTTTTTACATTCAGGGAAACGGGGTGGTCATGGCGGAACGTAGAGTTTCAATCACTCGCCAAAAAGCAGTAATCTGCTGTCACTCCAAAACAAAATGTCCAATCTCTCCCAAACATCGCAGGCATGAGTCGAGAGTCAAGCTCAGAAATTTTTGATATGCCATTTATCAGTAATGTTAGAGCGCCACCTAGTGGGACAAAAATAATGATTGTTGAATGAGATTAAATGTTAGCTAGTTGTTTGGCCATGGTGCCACAGTGAGTTTTGATATATTGCCATAAAAATTATCTGATTTCCTATTTTATTCATGTTTTATGGTCAGTGTCATGGATCAATGCAAACATTTTTGCATGTTTTTGACTTTAAAATGTGATTCTTGCAGCATTCTGTTTCATATTTTAGGCCTTGTAATTTCCCTCATGTAACATCCTAACACATATACAAAATTGTGTTAGAAATGTGCCCTCAACCAGAATTTAGTGTTCCATTTGGAATTTTTTTGGTCATTATGACATATTTTTGCAATTTCCAGATTGTATACTTTTGTACTCATTGTAGAGGTCTGCGAGTCACATGGAGTTCCTTTCCCTTTCAGCTGTGGCTTCTACAAGAATTGGGTGAAAAACATAAAAACAAATAAAAAACAAATTAATTAATAGCCTTGAAACATAATATAATCTGTGCCACAGGTTCAATGTGGTAGAGAAGACAAGGACAACCTCTCTTTGTGTGGTGTTTGCACATTAGTGAGTGAGAGTTTGAAGTTAAAGTTTACAGAGAGTGACAAAAAGAAAAGTTACTGTAGAGTTTCTCAAGAGCCCGTTTTGGGTGAAATATTAGTGTTCAGCTGTATATTGTGTTCACTGCCTCCACAGGAATAAAGTTCTGCTGGTGCATTCTTACGTCATCCCTCTCCATCTGTCTGCTAAGGTTTCGCAATTCGATGATATGGGCGATTTATTTATTTGCCCATAAGTAAGTTTGCTAACAATGATGGAGCTAATAGAAGCAGTTAACAGGATAGAAATTACAGCACTGTTTGAACACCACCTTTTTTGCACTCTCCTCAGAGTGTGCCGAAGTGCAGCGATTCAATTACTGAAATTCAAAACAGACACAAAGAAAGGCACGAGCCTATGTTAGAAAAAATGTTTGGATGGTGGACACATACATGCTCATGCAAGTTAGTCGTGTTTGATTCCTTTGCTTGCATTATACATCTGCACAAGTAGCACACTGTTTTGGTAGTCAAATAAAATCCTAAATTGGTGACTTTATTTTTTATGGCAATTAGTTTGGACTTCTTTGTTGTAAACGTTCAAATCAGTCTGTGCATGATTACATTGCCCCGCCCATCAAAAAGTATGCACATGCATGTATATATATCTTATATTGTTGATTGTTGGACTTAAAATTGTTGGTTGGCAAATTTTTACATATCACTTAACCCTACTTTACACTTTGCTATTAGACTTTATTTGCCCAGACCAGAAAGCTAATTACAAGCTACAAACCAAACTCGAAGCACTAATCATCAATCAGAAGCACCCTCGATATAGATGTAACTGGATTGACATGGTTGTTTATTACTTTAATGTAAATGTAATGGTCAATAGCATGTATTAGTCCGTTATAGCCATAAGCAAGGACACCACAGGGAGTCGAACCCTATCCCAGTAAACCAGGAGTACCATTACCAGTGTCTTTTTGCTTTTTAAGGCTAAGTGGATAAAGCAAAACCTGCATTAACAACATGTGAGCATGACTACTCTGTTTGATAGCACAACTGTACTATGTGCTATTTAAAAGTGAATACTTACTGCTATCTTTAGCAAATTGTACATTTTATTTTTCTATGTGTGATGCATACATTGTATCTGAAAGATGAATGAAAAAACAGTTACAGTTATTTAGAAGTCTATGGACAGAATTTCCTCATGTGCACAAGAACCCAGTAAATTATTGTGAAATACCCAAAGATATCTACAAAAAACTTTAAAATATTGCGTTTATTAATTAATGGTAAAGTCACTTAATGCAGGAAAAAAAAACCACTGTAATAGCAATTGGCTGAGGTTAGTCATTAAGAATGAGTGTGCACAGAATTGGGCTGACTAACATATAAAGCATAGCTAGAAGTGAGGTGTAACCTTTCCACTTCCCTCCCTTACTCAGCCATTGTGATTCAGTTAAAGGACTAGATATTACAGTCCCTGATAATGCATTGCTTTAGGATAGGAGAGAGCAGAGAGGAGAGCTAGAAGGGGGGCTGCACCAAGACACCAGACGTTCAACCTCCCTCCTGTAGGCAGACTCGTCCCCGTCCGAGATGAGTCCAATAACGGTGGTGTCATCTGCAAACTTGATTAGCTTGACAGACTGGTGGGTGGAGGTGCAGCAGTTGGTGTACAGGGAGAAGAGCAGAGGAGAAAGAACACAGCCCTGAGGGGAGCCGGTGCTGATGGTCCGGGAGTCCGAGACATTCTTTCCCAGCCTCACATGCTGCTTCCTGTCCGTCAGGAAGTCAGTGATCCACCGGCAGATGGGATCAGGCACATTCATCTGGGAAAGCTTGTCTCGGAGATGGTCTGGAAGGATGGTGTTGAAGGCAGAGCTGAAGTCCACAAACAGGATCCTGGCGTAGGTTCCTGGGGAGTCCAGATGCTGCAGGATGAAGTGTAGGGCCATGTTGATGGCGTCGTCTACAGACCTGTTGGCTCTATATGCAAACTGCAGGGGGTCCAGGAGGGGGGCCGTGAGGGTCTTGAGATGGGAGAGAACTAGGCGCTCAAATGACTTCATGACCACAGATGTCAGAGCCACGGGTCTGTAGTCATTTAGTCCAGTGATCCTAGGTTTCTTGGGGACAGGGATTATGGTAGAGGACTTGAAGCAGGCAGGCACATGACATGCCTGCAGTGAGGAGTTGAAGATGCCATGAGTCCACAGAGGTGATGGGGGTGTCAGTCAGGATGATGGGTGGGAGTGGGGCTGTGTGCTTCCTGAAGTCCACAATAATCTCCACTGTCTTCTGGGCATTGAGCACCAGGTTGTTGTGGCTGCACCAAGACACCAGACGTTCAACCTCCCTCCTGTAGGCAGACTCGTCCCCGTCCGAGATGAGTCCAATAACGGTGGTGTCATCTGCAAACTTGATTAGCTTGACAGACTGGTGGGTGGTGGTGTCATCTGCAAACTTGATTAGCTTGACAGACTGGTGGGTGGAGGTGCAGCAGTTGGTGTACAGGGAGAAGAGCAGAGGAGAAAGAACACAGCCCTGAGGGGAGCCGGTGCTGATGGTCCGGGAGTCCGAGACATTCTTTCCCAGCCTCACATGCTGCTTCCTGTCCGTCAGGAAGTCAGTGATCCACCGGCAGATGGGATCAGGCACATTCATCTGGGAAAGCTTGTCTCGGAGATGGTCTGGAAGGATGGTGTTGAAGGCAGAGCTGAAGTCCACAAACAGGATCCTGGCGTAGGTTCCTGGGGAGTCCAGATGCTGCAGGATGAAGTGTAGGGCCATGTTGATGGCGTCGTCTACAGACCTGTTGGCTCTATATGCAAACTGCAGGGGGTCCAGGAGGGGGGCCGTGAGGGTCTTGAGATGGGAGAGAACTAGGCGCTCAAATGACTTCATGACCACAGATGTCAGAGCCACGGGTCTGTAGTCATTTAGTCCAGTGATCCTAGGTTTCTTGGGGACAGGGATTATGGTAGAGGACTTGAAGCAGGCAGGCACATGACATGCCTGCAGTGAGGAGTTGAAGATGCCATGAGTCCACAGAGGTGATGGGGGTGTCAGTCAGGATGATGGGGGGGAGTGGGGCTGTGTGCTTCCTGAAGTCCACAATAATCTCCACTGTCTTCTGGGCATTGAGCACCAGGTTGTTGTGGCTGCACCAAGACACCAGACGTTCAACCTCCCTCCTGTAGGCAGACTCGTCCCCGTCCGAGATGAGTCCAATAACGGTGGTGTCATCTGCAAACTTGATTAGCTTGACAGACTGGTGGGTGGTGGTGTCATCTGCAAACTTGATTAGCTTGACAGACTGGTGGGTGGAGGTGCAGCAGTTGGTGTACAGGGAGAAGAGCAGAGGAGAAAGAACACAGCCCTGAGGGGAGCCGGTGCTGATGGTCCGGGAGTCCGAGACATTCTTTCCCAGCCTCACATGCTGCTTCCTGTCCGTCAGGAAGTCAGTGATCCACCGGCAGATGGGATCAGGCACATTCATCTGGGAAAGCTTGTCTCGGAGATGGTCTGGAAGGATGGTGTTGAAGGCAGAGCTGAAGTCCACAAACAGGATCCTGGCGTAGGTTCCTGGGGAGTCCAGATGCTGCAGGATGAAGTGTAGGGCCATGTTGATGGCGTCGTCTACAGACCTGTTGGCTCTATATGCAAACTGCAGGGGGTCCAGGAGGGGGGCCGTGAGGGTCTTGAGATGGGAGAGAACTAGGCGCTCAAATGACTTCATGACCACAGATGTCAGAGCCACGGGTCTGTAGTCATTTAGTCCAGTGATCCTAGGTTTCTTGGGGACAGGGATTATGGTAGAGGACTTGAAGCAGGCAGGCACATGACATGCCTGCAGTGAGGAGTTGAAGATGCCAGAAAACACTGGGGCCAGCTCGTTTGCACAGTGTCTGAGGGTGGCAGGAGACACACCGTCTGGGCCGGGAGCTTTCCGAGCATTCAGACTCTTAAACTGCTTCCTCACATTTGCTTCATGATTTACGGAGGATAACTTCTTCAACGGGATAGAATAGGTGATAGAGAGAAGTAAGACAAAAGGGACAAGATAGGAGAGAGCAGAGAGGAGAGCTAGAAGGGGGGCGCCTGGTCTGGCTTCCCACACCTCCCCGCCGGTTTAGGCTGTACGCTCTACCTCCCCACTGCGTTCCAGAAAAGGGAAGAAGAGAAGAGAGGAGAAGAGCGGAATATTTCTTTTCTCTCATGGTTAGCTGTGCTTTTTGTACTTTTAGGTCATTATTTACATAAATTTACACACACACACACACACACTGCTGCTCACTGCCCTTTTGTCATGTAGGAGTCTTGGATTTAAACGTACAAAAAATCCCTTCATGGTCACTAAAATATGTTGGAAAGACTACAGCTTTTACATTATAATGTGTTGTTTTAACATACACATGATCAATTAATGTGCCCTTCTCTGTGGTGGGCTGTGTTACATGTTGAATGAATCCTTTGTCTGTGACAAACTTGCAAATACTTGAAGATTTTAGAACATTGTCATTAAAATCTCCCATTACTACTACTGTATTACTTTTTTTATCTAGCCAATCAAGTAACTTTCCTAGGTTTTGTTTAAACAGTGCCATGGTATAAGAAGGAGGCCGATAAATAACTGCTATTAAAATGTTCCATGTACAATAGTTGCAAAGTAAACATTCTAAATTGGCATCTGGTATAGCTATAATTTCAGATGTCAAACTGTCTGCAGTATACATGCCAACGCCACCATGCTGTTGGCTTTGTATTTCAATAAATGTTGGGTTACTTCTAGTGTAAGATGCACTTCGTGGATTATGCTGAAACCCATAACCGTCAATTTTTACAGTGTCTAATGAAGAATCGGCAGACATCCATGTCTCTGTAACAGCAATACAGTTAGGCTGCAAATGCTGTGTGCACAATACCAGATCAGCTACATGTAGAGTTAAATTCTGCACATTCATTAACACTACTGTGAAATCGTGTGTCTTAGTACATGCTGTATTTTCAGACAAAAATTGGGGCATTCTTTCGATTACATCCTTTACACCACCTTTAGAGTAAATAGCTTTTTCATTGAAATCTTGAATTATTAAACCTGACAAACTCCTAACACGACTTAAGGCAACATATGCCTGTCCTGGAGCAAACACATTTTTAAGAGACACTACTGCATCATCAACAGTAACTCCTTGTACCTTATGTACTGTACAAGCCCATGCAAGTTTCAGTGGAAACTGCCGCCGCAATCCACCTTTCTCAGTTACCTTTTCTTCTTCTGCTTCAATACCTGTAGAGCCTATTTCAAGTGCTGGGTAATACACACAGTTTTTCCTCCTTTGTGCACCTATATGATTGTCATCGAATTTTACGTAAATGGTTTTGGGAAGCTTCTTGTCCTCAGTAAGATAAACTATGTGTGTTACCGTACCACATACACCATTAACAAGACCATCCATTACATCTACATTTTTACACAACATTACGCGGGCACCTTTCCCCAAGAGAAGCTTTTCATTCAAACATGTGTTATATGTTTTGGCATGATGTCCAGTTTTTAACTCCAGTTTCCCTGTTTTCCTACTATTGACAAAATCCTGAGCAGGTATCTCAACATAATCAGGACACATCTTAAACAACTGCTGCATATTATGCTCATTTACTTGTTTGTTTGTTGGAAAAATGTGTAAAGCTGAGCTAACTTCACCAGTTTCACAATGCTTCAAGCTTTTAATGTCCTTTTCTAATAATGGAGCCCCTTTAATGTGAGTTCTTAACCTGTTTAATAATTCTGCAAACCCAACATCGCTCTGCCTTACTATTTTATTTAGTTCAACAACCCTAAATAGACTAGACCACAAGTTCATACCAACATCCTCAACATACAGGGGTTTTCCTTTTACTGGAGGCAACTGAAAAAAGTCTCCAACAGTAATAACACTAACATTTCCAAAAGGCGAAAAATCTCCAATTTGTTTAATCTGTCTTAATCTACCATGGATGTAAGCCATTAGTCTCTGATCAACCATGGAGATTTCATCAATTATCAGGATCTGCAGATCACAATATTTAGCACGTAGGCAATTTAACTTTTCCTCACCCAGAGGGGTGTAAGGTAAGCGGACATCTTTACCAATGCTAAATGTGTTGTGGATTGTTGTTGCATGTAAGTTATATGCAGCAATCCCAGTAGGCGCAGTTAATAAAACACAAACATTTTCAGGATGACGACACATTGGTGACAATAACCTTGCTGCTTCATAGTGAATTGCTTTAATCAAATGGCTTTTCCCTGTTCCTGCACCTCCAGTAATAAATACATGCAATGGATCTGGGTTTTTGCCTACTGTCTTATCCAAGCACCACTGCCTAATCTGATAAAAGACTGAAAGCTGTGTCTCATTTAGAGATCTAATTAAAGCCAAACCGTCTCTTCTGGGCATAATGTCATTTCTCTTTTCTAAATGTGAAACCTGTTGGCTGCACACAGCTAAATCTGGAATATTCTCATTGTCTTCTTCCCCTATTTGCTCTTTATCTTTCCATTCCTGCTCACACTCTAAACGCTCCAACTCCTGTTCTGGACAAAGCTCACACCAGGCATCTTCTGTTACACCATCCAAATCAATTGTATTTTGAACATTATCCAGTTTATCTGCGTTTATTTCAAACTTACGTCTATTTGCATCAACAACTGATTTCACTGAATGCAGAAATCCATCGCTAAACTTCACAACACCATTCTTGTAAAACTGTTCAAATGTTGTATAGTTTGAAGGCTTTAGTTCCTGATCTACACGATATGGCAAAAACAACTGCATAATACTCTGATAAAACAATTCAGTATTTTTAGTCTCTGAAAATCGTGCATAACGAACAACTGCAGGTTGTGACCGTGTTCTCTTAGTAACAAAACCACATCTATTGTTCAACTGTATTGGCTTAGTGGATTTTTCATTTTTACTCAAAACACGATATTCGGAGGCAAATGTGGCCATACACATATCATTAAAATCACTGCTTTTTGGTCTATTTGTATACCGGTCTACAATACTAGTCATCCACATGTCCTCTGCTGTTAAATCCTGTGATGTTGCTTTTTGTCTTAACACTTTTAAGGGCAAACTCATTTTAACTACATTGTCCCCTGTTGGCACAAACACAACTTTCCTAGAACATTCTTTTAGATGCATATTTGTTAGCCTATACACAGCCTCCTGAGCACTAACATCTCTGTTATGAAGGTATACGCTGCCTAATGACTTCAAAGCCTCCCTTGCACTAACATTTCCATCTTTATATGCTTCCTTCTGAGCATTACCTAACAACAAACCCATCTCTTTTTCAGATTTTGACATGTAAGAAATTATGTAAACACAGCAGGCATAAGCATCAATTACAAATTGAATATCCAAATTAGCATTGTAACATTTCAACAGTGGCTTACTGTATTGATTTATCCAAACCTCGTTTACCTGCCTTTTCAACACAACATGTGTATTTCGACTAAAGCATTTGTATGCCTCCTCAAAAGTTGCCTGATTCATACCTAAACTCTGAAACAAATGCTCCACACTTTCAAAACTCCTACTCTCATCTGAAAGAGCTTTCTTGATTGTTGTTAAGATATCACTTGCCTGCTTTCTTCTCATCTTAAAAGAGTCTTGCTGACGCTGACTTTCACAGGCACATTGTTGTAAATCATCTTCTCTCTTATCCACTTGACACTTGCATATTTGCTCGGAAATATCACTTTTCCTATGACATATAAATGTTCGACTGGATGGTGGCCTGGGAAAATTAAACCGGCAAACTGTGTTTTTTTTTTTGCAAGTTTTAGAATGCCGCTTTGAATGCTGTTGTACAGATGAGACAATGTCCAATAAAGTCTCATCTTGTGAAGGCAATTCACAAGTTACATATTCATCAATAAACTGAATCACCTCTTCATCTGTATTTTTATCAATCTGTGGAGCATTCTCAATCCAAAACAGACAGTGCACATGAGGTGAACCTCGCTGTTGAAATTCCACTCTGTAAAAGTAATCCTTAATTTTACCAATCGGATGCAATGGAGACATGAGTACCTCCTTCAAAAAACAATGCCACCGAAAGTCAAACATCCTTGCTGCAGTCACAGGATTTCGACGCAGCAGATCACACCTGTCTGCCCACTCTAACTGTTCAACTGTTTCTGTTCTACCTTGCTGTTTCAAAATACTATAAAGAAGATTTGTCCATCGCATGTCAGCTGACGAAAATGAACAAAACCAAGTGGGTATACCAAGCTGACGAACACAAGCTAAGAGGTCACGCTGTGCTGCCTGCCAAAAAGCTGGAGTACCTCTAATAGGTTTAAGAAAACGGTACCCATCATCAAACTCCAACAACTTCTTCAAAGACTCTTCATCTTTCAACAACTCATGGCTAACATTCTGATATGTACAATCACCTTTTCCTTTTCGCAATGCTATTGACACATTAGAGATAACCTGTTCAATCTCAGACATATACTGAGCAAAAAAGATATATTCAACATTTTGTGCAAACCTGCCATCAGCATGTAAAATCCGGTTATTAAAATAACGGGACAGTGTCAAACGCTTCTCTCTGTTTTCATGATATGTATTCACCCCCTTTGGAAATAACACTGGGAAACATTTGGCTTCATTTGCATGATCAGAAAGTAATTTTACAGGATTATTCCCTTCTGCTGGAGCTAGATTTAATATGTTAGTAAAATATTGATCTAGTGCTTCCTGACCAATATCAACAGGCATGAGACATGTGTCCTGAAACATACAGTGCTGCTGTCTGTCATGTAAAAGCTCGTCATCAACATTTGAAGATATAACACCGCTTACTGCATTTTTATCACTCTCCTCTTCCACAGCTTCCTCTTGATGCATACAAAACTGATTTTGCCAACTTTCATTGAATTCTACATCTTTATAATGCACATTTGACTCTTTTAAATATTGTAAAGCCTGTCTTATGTGGATAGTGTCAACAAACTGGTATTGATAGTGGCCTTTGTAAGTTAACTTGCGCTTTAGCTTTACTGGTAATAAAGATCCTTCCATGCTAGAACGGGGTAAGACATTGGTGGTTTCCACAATGTTTGCTGGTACACATGTCACTGGTCCATGTACTCCATTTTGTCCACCCTTAGGTAAGGCTAGCATTTTCATAAATGGTATATGTAAAGCTATTAAATGTTGTTCTAAGCTATTTAAACATGCCAATTCAGGTGGAATGGGATGAACTTCTAAATGGTTTTTTACAGACTCTGGAGGAACTTCATTTTTATTAATTTTATAATGGCATGTATAACAGATCCATAGTTTAGCTTTAACTGTCTCCAACCAGTGACATGGATTTGTACAATCTTTATTACATTTGTGTAAATAGTCTTCAGTTAAACATTTTTCTGCAATCAGTGCTGCAGTTTTAGTTTTGTTATAATAGTTTTTTTGACAATGTAACACCTGATGTCTAAATAACAACCTATGGCAGACACAGCAAACAAAATCTGGTCCATCTTTTATTTTATCTAAAAAATTTGTCATCACAAAATCAAACTGCTCTCCCTTTTCTTTCCTTTGCTGCCTTTTCAAGCTGACACCAGCAATAGCACGCCTTTTATATTCTAGATTTCCATGATACTTTTTAAAACTTACTGCTTTTAAATTTTGCCTATGCAACTCATTTAATTTGTATTTCCTTATACTGATTTCTTTAACCTTTTCTCTATGAGATACATTTTGCTTGTATTTCCTGATGCTCATTTCTTTAACCTTTTCTTTATGAGATACATTTTGCTTGTATTTCCTGATGCTCATTTCTTTAACCTTTTCTTTATGAGATACATTTTGCTTGTATTTCCAGGTGCTTATTTCTTTTACCTTTTGCCTATGCAACAAATCTTTTTGATATTTTTTTATGCTCCTTGCCTTCACCTTTTCCTTATGTAATGCATTTACTTGGTATGCAATTTGATTTTTAAAATACTTTTTCTTTTTTGAATGCTTAGAAACCATATGTTTAGTTGATGAACTACATATATTTAATGTATCCTTCATTGCTTCTTTTGTTTTTCCTCTACACATGTGCTGTGGTGTAGATAAATTAGTCGCTCTGCATAAACCAAAACAACCCTCCTTATTAAAATGTTGCACACAAATTACTGGCACAAAATGACTATTTTCACATTTCAAGTATATCCCTTCATTTGTGGTATCTGTACTTGTGCAGCTATACTTGTGCCATTTATCTCCATTAAACATAAATATGTCCAATCCAAAAGCATTTGCTGCAGCCTGAAATTCTGTGTCAGTAGCAGGATTCCCAACATACTTCATTTGTGACTTTGAAATATACTCAGATATTGAAACATAATCTTTTACCACGAACTTCATGTGCTCTTCACCATTGTTTTCCATATACTTCAAAACAGCAAGCCTTATTTTTCTATGACTTTTCTCAGAACCACTGATTACTTCAGATAAAGCCCTAAAGAAACTATTGCTGTCCTCTATAACCTTATTTGTTTTACAAACAACACCTAAATGACCATAAACAGTGTGAACTTTGTTATCCTGCTTCTGAAAGTCAACATTAAATTTATAGCATAAACTTTGTGCAACTCCATTGGAAATGGGACTGAAGCTAAACTGACTTGCGTCATTCAAAACCTCACCATCAGCATGTGTATCTAACACTACTTCATCTGCACAAAATGTGTGATCCTGTGTTTTGTCAAAAAAAAAACTATCCTTACTCTTTAACCTAGTGCTGTATCCTTTGATAACAGATGCACTGATTTTGCAGTAGCCATAACAGGTCTGCAGTTGAGGCTTATGAACACAGACCACCGTCTCATAATGATTCCCATGACGATTTTCTAAATAGATTCCCTTTTCTGACAAAAGCTTGCCATTACAGCCATATTTTAGCCAACGCTCATCATGAAATGTAAATACATCAACTCCTAAACAATTAGCAGTTGCTTGGATTTCAACTTCTGTAGCCCAGCTGTTAACATTTCTCATTTTAGATTTCTGAATGTAGTCTGCAACTGTTGAATACTCTGATCTTAAAATATTTCTATATATTGCAGCATTCCTCTCCAACTCTTTCACAATGGCAAGTCTTATCTTGCGATGGTGCTTTTGTGTGCCAGTCACAACCTGAGAAATAGCTCTGAAGAAACAGTTCCCATCAGCCACTATACTTTCATTTTTGCATGGAACACCTAACAAACCAACACATGTAGACGCTGGTACACTAATTTTTTCAAACTCCACATTTAACTGTGTGCACAAAGCCTGACAAACCCACTCAGAAATGGGACTAAACACCAGCTTGTTGTTTGTCACTTCACTAACAAATTCAACATCTGAATTCACCTGAGACACATCATACTGTTTTAACTTCTTAGCTTCACTGTGACCCACTGAAATCTTGCGCTTTCTTGTTGCATCATTACATAATAACCCCAAATTATACTCAGAACAACTCAAGGTCTTTCCAGACATTTTGCAACTCTCTGCCTCTATTAAAGACTCCACGATGATAACATCACTGATGTTTGGTTCATTCTGGATTGAATCACAACTTGATTCTGGTGTAAAGGTTTTGCACGTTTTTTCACAACTGTCTTTGGGTGTGGCACTATCAGACACCATAAGGTACCTAACACAAACACCAGCTACTTCAAAAGGCTTTTGCTTCTGACTCAGGCCCGTTGCCAGCTGGCAGATGTGTATGACCACATCTTCAAGTGACCTGAAGCACAAAACAACACTTCTTCCCTGCTCACTGACCAAACCCACAGCACTGCGTGCATGAGAATCAACTAGTGCATATTGTCCATTCTCAGAAATGACTGCACATGTACTGCCACACAATGTCAGAAGACATGTATTATACATGGCACAGATCTTTTGCAGCCCAGTCTGCAGGGTAGTGTAGACACCATTCTCAATGAGTTCCCCTTCAAGCACATCAACATCCCCACTGACAAAATCTCCATACTCAAACTCAAAGTTTTGCCCATCAATACAATACTTTTTAGGCAAATCAGGGACACACAACACACTGGATGAGTTGCTTATCATGTTGCCGTCTCTCAAATTGGTGTACAAAAGGTCACCTAAAACTACAACTCTGTCAAGAACTTTTGTCTCCCATGAAAAGACGCTATCAACTTTATGTTTTGCCAGGCTAACCAGACCTATAGCCATACACTGAACTCCTCCATATTTAAATCGATCATCAGCCTGGTGAAATGATCCTCTCACACTCTTTATAATGCAACAGCTATCCTCTGCTCCAACTCCCGTGACAGCATTAACAGTTTCAAGGTTGACAGAAGTGTTATCAACTTTAGCTGTAAGATTCGTGTCAACATCCCTGTCCACAAACACTGCACTGCTCTCCACGTCAACATCAACTTGACCTGCCTGCACAGAAATGCTGCTAACAGCATACCATTGTGCATCTAAAGACGTCTGTAAATTTCTGATGTGAAGCATCAGGTCGTCAAGGCATGTGTTAAAAACAGCCACAGCTGTGCCAATCTCAGATGCCAGCCCAGCTGCATTACGTGTGCCACAATCAACAACAACAAAATAATTCTTGTGATGAATGATGACACTAACTGCAGTGTGAAGATCCAACAGACACATGCCATCCCTCAACAGATGTTCCTGCAGCTTTTCATACAACACAGCTTCCCCTTCCGACAGCCCAAAATCTATGTAAACTGGCGGGCCAATATCAACTTTCCATCTTTGGCCAAACACAGTGTGCTGCCCAATCAGCCTGCAAACGCTATGCTTGCTGCCAATGTCCTGTCTTGCCTTAGCTATATACCTACCTAACTGGCACCCCTCTACACATATATCATCAACATCCTCTGGTTTCCATGTACACACTGGAGCTATCATATGCTTGATTGCAGCCACAACACTGCAGGCAATTAAGGCATTCACATCTGAAGTGGATGGTGCACATTGAACAGCAGTCCCAGCAACAATGGATGCTTGCAACTTCTCTGCACAAATGCAAACATTTGGGTTAGCATTGGACTTACCAGAGGTGATTCTTGGTGTGCGCCGCATGCGAAAACCCTTTTTTCTTGGCATCTACAATAAAAAGAGAAAAAATATATATTAAACAAACATCCACACTCCAGCTCACATGTTAGTTTGCTCCAAGCATTTACACAAAGGTCAGTGTTTTGTAGTAGCTAATATGTCATTCTTCATAACAGAATTGTTGATATAGGTTACAAGCAAGTCTGGCGCTGAACAGAAATTGTCGCGCTATGCGCCTGTGTTTATTGTGCATAAATACTGAATTGTCCTGACACAATATTGCGTTTCGTTTCTTTTATTACCATGGTACATTAACAAAAACATATACTTTTATTCACAGGATAAAACTTTTTTTTTGTATCACTAATTGCGCAGTACGATTACAGCATACAATATTATTGTCACTGCTACATTTCTGTAATGAACCAGAAAATATTTCCACTACTAATTAATTACCGTTGAGCTTAAAGGTCCTATTAATAAATGGTTAACGAATGTGTATTTATGAAGACGATTTGTGAGACTGGTAAACTTATGATAGGTACGATGGTCTTTCATTCTACACGGTGCATTTCAAGGTCCTGTACCCATCTGTCGGTAAACTAGACCTGGGCTTGTTAAAGTGACCTGAAGTTACTAAAAACTTCATGAGTGTATGCACTCACTCCAAGAACCGTATGATTATCAATTTGAGCGTGGTGAAAGTTGGGCTCTCGCTAACTCTTTTGTCCACTCTGTGTGCTCGTAAGGGTCTAACCCTTTCACTCTTTTGATTTTTTTCCTCGTATCTTTTCTTTGACTTTTCATCAAGTTTGTCTTTGTACGGAGCGGTATTGTTCTCCTTCGTTTTTGTACATACCTCTTTTGGGGGGCAAAGTAAAAGCAAGAAGGTATTAGAACCGGAGAATGAACGTTTTGCGGTGCTGCAAATGCTTGCATTTGATGCATTGCTTTAATTGTTTTGCCACTAGTGCCCGGCATGCAATGCATGAAAGTCATGTGGTCTGTCAATCTCTATTATGACTACGAACACTAAAGTAAGGGGGTGGAACATGACCTTCCAGTCATGTTCAAATCAAACCTGACCATTTTAAAACTTAAGACACTCATAAATATTGTCATTTACATTTGATTGCCTAAAGGCTTTATGAGATTCTCCACACTATTAACTTATACAAGTGATGTGGGGGGGGGGGGGTGAGTGCATTGAGATTAGAATCTCACCCCCCCTGCCATTGACTGAACAAACGACTGAATAGCCCACTGAACGACTACTTAACGACCCACTGAACAATACTGGAGAACATTTTTTAAACCTTCTCTTTCCACTTTTTGCTCTTAACAGGAAGCATCAAAAAACGTCAAAAAACCCTTGTTAAAACCTCAAGCATGTAAGGCTATAGTCAGCATTTTTAATAACTTACCTTGGTTCACACCAAATCCAGCTGTTCTGCTGAAAGTTCACAGCAAGCCTTCTGAAGTATCTGTACGTGATGTCCCTTAGGAAGTTTGATCTCCTAACACAAAAAAGATATTGTACAATTAAACATTATTGACATAAGATCAGAAAAAGGTCATTTTCAGACTGAAACAGAAATAAAGAAACCTTAACCCTAGCAATTAAAATTGTGACAAAGACAAAACCCCACCCATAAATGGCATGGTTTTTTGGATGACCAGTTATGCTCAGGTTAAAATCTATACCTGTGCACCTACCAAAAATAATTAAACATCAGATTCACAAGGCTAAAATAAATGTGAGACAATAACAAAATTTTCTCAATACCTGCATAATTAGCATGATGCAAATTTAACAACTCACAATGAACGCACAACAAATCACAGCTATGTGAAAAATTACAATTATCCTCTTACGCTCTATAGCCACCAGTACTGTGGCTCAAGAGTTATGCAAAAACCTCCATGTATCACACCTTTCATGCAAATATCACGTAGTATCCACAGAAGCCTTATAATTTTAGCTAAATGGTCATATAAACCATTTCTAAAACTACCAAAGACAGCAGAAACAAGCATGATTGAAATAGCAGTTACTAAACTGCTTAAAATCTGCTAAACACACATAAACCAGCCAAAAATGTTCCACACTTCATGTATTTCATTATATTCATGTTGTGCTTTACTTGTAATAAGAAATCAGTGGCTAATTACCCGGCCTAGCTTTCACAGATTTCAGTCTTTCAAAAAAAGACCACAAAATGGCTTAATGGCCCAAATTCACTAAAACAGAAAACCAAACCAAAGACTTTTCACCGGTAACCCTCCCACAAACAATAAAAAAATAACTTAAATACAAAGTAAATTCTGTTACTGAAATTTAAAATGTGGTTTTACACCAAAAATAAAATTCAATTTACAACAAATAAAACTTACCAAGAATTGCACAAGGGCAGGGTTTTTCAAAAATAATCTCTTGTGATGTTTGTTATAGTGGTCTAAAATAATGTCCTCGAATCCTCAGAATGTTAAAATCCAAAGCTCTCCTCTTCTCGTTTGCTAAAAGCAAAGTGGCTTACAAACCAGTGGCACAGGTATTTATTGAAATCATGAGGGACATTCAAAAAACTTCAAATGATCCAATCACAGAAGCCAACAGGGGAGGGACTGTCACAAAGTAACCAGTGAAGTTACAATGCAATAAACAGTACTCAACACCTTTTTTCCCTTGAGTAGTTAAAACCTTTATTCAGCAGTACACTAATTTTCATAGCTGTTGTCCACACCCTTGGCTTTGCCAAAAGACACAATTCAATCTTTTGTCTCAGTCTAACCTTTTCAACAGTGTCACTTGCCCCCCCCCCCCCCCCCCCCCCTTGCTTGCCCTTCACACATGAAAACAAAAGACATCAGTTGATAGTCTCTGCCACTAACTGTCTCACCACACCTAATTCTGAATTAACAATTACCCAAAGTGACCTATCACTTTGGGTCACTTTAGGTCACAGTCCCAGTGACTGACCGAATGGAGAATGTGTGGAGGGAGGGTGAAACTACATACACTGACATTAGACACAAACTTACAAAGTAAAACGGTAAACATGGAGATTAGGCATGACATGAACTAAACATAACCACGCAGACTTGACACATGAACTAGGGACACTGAGTACAGGGGGAGATGACACAAACAACTAAGAAACAGGACTAAACAGCAATCTAGAAATTAACTTGGTGAACTAAGCTAAGGCACAAATGAATACAAAAGATACAAAAAACTCAAACACTGGGTCACTCGACCCAGGACCATGACAGCATATAAAAGTAAGAAAGCTTAGCAAGTACCTGATGCTGTCAAATCATAAGAAATTAGCAGAAATATCGTAAAACCAAAACAGTCAAATGAAAAAGCTGCATAAGCCTAAGTTCCTTCAGAAGTACAGTATCAGAGAATGGTGAAAGTAAGGGGGTGGAACATGACCTTCCAGTCATGTTCAAATCAAACCTGACCATTTTAAAACTTAAGACACTCATAAATATTGTCATTTACATTTGATTGCCTAAAGGCTTTATGAGATTCTCCACACTATTAACTTATACAAGTGATGTGGGGGGGGTGAGTGCATTGAGATTAGAATCTCACCCCCCCTGCCATTGACTGAACAAACGACTGAATAGCCCACTGAACGACTACTTAACGACCCACTGAACAATACTGGAGAACATTTTTTAAACCTTCTCTTTCCACTTTTTGCTCTTAACAGGAAGCATCAAAAAACGTCAAAAAACCCTTGTTAAAACCTCAAGCATGTAAGGCTATAATCAGCATTTTTAATAACTTACCTTGGTTCACACCAAATCCAGCTGTTCTGCTGAAAGTTCACAGCAAGCCTTCTGAAGTATCTGTCCCTTAGGAAGTTTGATCTCCTAATACAAAAAAGATATTGTACAATTAAACATTATTGACATAAGATCAGAAAAAGGTCATTTTCAGACTGAAACAGAAATAAAGAAACCTTAACCCTAGCAATTAAAATTGTGACAAAGACAAAACCCCACCCATAAATGGCATGGTTTTTTTAATGACCAGTTATGCTCAGGTTAAAATCTATACCTGTGCACCTACCAAAAATAATTAAACATCAGATTCACAAGGCTAAAATAAATGTGAGACAATAACAAAATTTTCTCAATACCTGCATAATTAGCATGATGCAAATTTAACAACTCACAATGAACGCACAACAAATCACAGCTATGTGAAAAATTACAATTATCCTCTTACGCTCTATAGCCACCAGTACTGTGGCTCAAGAGTTATGCAAAAACCTCCATGTATCACACCTTTCATGCAAATATCACGTAGTATCCACAGAAGCCTTATAATTTTAGCTAAATGGTCATATAAACCATTTCTAAAACTACCAAAGACAGCAGAAACAAGCATGATTGAAATAGCAGTTACTAAACTGCTTAAAATCTGCTAAACACACATAAACCAGCCAAAAATGTTCCACACTTCATGTATTTCATTATATTCATGTTGTGCTTTACTTGTAATAAGAAATCAGTGGCTAATTACCCGGCCTAGCTTTCACAGATTTCAGTCTTTCAAAAAAGACCACAAAATGGCTTAATGGCCCAAATTCACTAAAACAGAAAACCAAACCAAAGACTTTTCACCGGTAACCCTCCCACAAACAATAAAAAAATAACTTAAATACAAAGTAAATTCTGTTACTGAAATTTAAAATGTGGTTTTACACCAAAAATAAAATTCAATTTACAACAAATAAAACTTACCAAGAATTGCACAAGGGCAGGGTTTTTCAAAAATAATCTCTTGTGATGTTTGTTATAGTGGTCTAAAATAATGTCCTCGAATCCTCAGAATGTTAAAATCCAAAGCTCTCCTCTTCTCGTTTGCTAAAAGCAAAGTGGCTTACAAACCAGTGGCACAGGTATTTATTGAAATCATGAGGGACATTCAAAAAACTTCAAATGATCCAATCACAGAAGCCAACAGGGGAGGGACTGTCACAAAGTAACCAGTGAAGTTACAATGCAATAAACAGTACTCAACACCTTTTTTCCCTTGAGTAGTTAAAACCTTTATTCAGCAGTACACTAATTTCCATAGCTGTTGTCACCTTGGTTTCACAGCCTTACAACTTATTCATTTCAACAGTGTGACCTCAAGTTTGCCCCCCCCCCCCCCCCCCCCCCCCCGCGCTTCCCCTTCACACATGAAAACAAAAGACAGGCATTGATAGTCTCTGCCACTAACTGTCTCACCACACCTATTTCTGAATTAAAAATTACCCAAAGTGACCTAAAACATGCCACTTTGGGTCAAATGTGAAAAAATATATTAATCTAAGAAAACTTAGCATTATTATAAAACATCTGTCACAAGTCTTCGTCTGTCTGAGTGGTGGCCTCTGTCACATCTGAACAAAACAAAAACAAATAATATTTTTTGACAGTTAGTATTTATAAACAACTTTAACAAATATACATGGGTAAAACAGACATTTGCATATATCTAATCCTTATAAAATCACAAATGAAGAAAACAAAACATGATACTAATCATGGATTTAATATTTTCTCCAAATGATTTATCATAAACTAAAATAAATAATTCGCATTCATGTTTATTTGTATGTAGACAGTCGTTCAATAGTAATTCATAGAGTATTTTTTCTAAGTCCCATTTCTTAAAATAAGACACTGAAGCCAACATTCACTGTTTATACCATCCAAACAATACATTAAGACTTACCATCACGTGCGAATGTAATCGAAGCTTGCAATGCATCCAGCTCCTGGGCAGTGTTATTCAGCATTTCTTTTTCAGCATCCAGCTGTTCTTTTAAAACAGAAATCTTTCTTTCGGCTGCACGCCTGAGCCGCACCTGCCGAACCAAGAGGTCCATTGCCTTGGCATGAAGTTGCAAGCACCTTGTATATAGATCCTCTCTGCTGACCCCTGGGTCCAAGCAGGCATACTGAAATTACAAAATATTTTGGATCATAACAAAATTAGAAAACAGTTATTCGCTTCAATCTATGCTGCCGCTACAATGTAATGTTTGTAGTGCCAGATCACAACAACAGCTGTATAAAAGTCTCAACTTAACCTTGTGCCATCCTTTAAAAAACTTACGTTGATCACCCTGGGGACCCAAAAAGGCCCCAGTATGGCACAAGGGTTAACAGTGACTTATATGAAAGAGCAAACAAACAAACAAACAAACACAAGAAACACTAAACACAGCATCCTGCCCAGCTCTGTAACAGGTAATGTAGCGTAAAAACAAATTTTTCTACACTATAAATAAAATTTAAGAAATATTTGTTACTTACAGTTGATAGTTGAAATTCTTGACGCAATGATTCAACTTCAGGATCATTAATCCCAGCAAACTTCGTTGGGGAAGCATATGCCATTCTCTATTTATGATAAAGTATGAGGTTAATTAGTTACATTTTACACAACATTCAAACAATATACAAACATGAGAGCATCAAAGAGACTTTACTTACACATAAACATGTAGTTAGTTCACAATAATGATCAGTAATGCAATTACATTCATTCAAAAAACACAAAACATATATATAAATGGTAAATGGCCTGTATTTCTATATCGCTTTACTAGTCCCTAAGGACCCCAAAGCGCTTTACACATCCAGAATGAAGGTGTAAATTAGTCAATGTATGACATTAAGATAATGCTCACCAACTCTTGCTGTCTGCTGCTCAAATTTGCTTAAAGAAAAGGATTGAACGCACAACAAATCACAGCTATGTGAAAAATTACAATTATCCTCTTACGCTCTATAGCCACCAGTACTGTGGCTCAAGAGTTATGCAAAAACCTCCATGCAAATATCACGTAGTATCCACAGAAGCCTTATAATTTTAGCTAAATGGTCATATAAACCATTTCTAAAACTACCAAAGACAGCAGAAACAAGCATGATTGAAATAGCAGTTACTAAACTGCTTAAAATCTGCTAAACACACATAAACCAGCCAAAAATGTTCCACACTTCATGTATTTCATTATATTCATGTTGTGCTTTACTTGTAATAAGAAATCAGTGGCTAATTACCCGGCCTAGCTTTCACAGATTTCAGTCTTTCAAAAAAGACCACAAAATGGCTTAATGGCCCAAATTCACTAAAACAGAAAACCAAACCAAAGACTTTTCACCGGTACCCCTCCCACAAACAATAAAAAAATAACTTAAATACAAAGTAAATTCTGTTACTGAAATTTAAAATGTGGTTTTACACCAAAAATAAAATTCAATTTACAACAAATAAAACTTACCAAGAATTGCACAAGGGCAGGGTTTTTCAAAAATAATCTCTTGTGATGTTTGTTATAGTGGTCTAAAATAATGTCCTCGAATCCTCAGAATGTTAAAATCCAAAGCTCTCCTCTTCTCGTTTGCTAAAAGCAAAGTGGCTTAAAAACCAGTGGCACAGGTATTTATTGAAATCATGAGGGACATTCAAAAAACTTCAAATGATCTTTTGTCTCAGTCTAACCTTTTCAACAGTGTCACTTGCCCCCCCCTTGCTTGCCCTTCACACATGAAAACAAAAGACAGCCATTGATAGTCTCTGCCACCAACTGTCTCACCACACCTAATTCTGAATTAACAATTACCCAAAGTGACCTAAAACATGCCACTTTTGGGTCACTTTAGGTCACAGTCCCAGTGGGTGACAGCATATAAAAGTAAGAAAGCTTAGCAAGTACCTGATGCTGTCAAATCATAAGAAATTAGCAGAAATATCGTAAAACCAAAACAGTCAAATGAAAAAGCAGCATAAGCCAAAGTTCCTTCAGAAGTACAGTATCAGAGAATGGTGAAAGACTGTTGGAATAATTGGCAGTGGATTTTATCGTGTGGTCTCTGTGTTTTTCTGTCAGTTAATCAGGCTGAATCTGCCAAACTGCGAGATCATTGAAAGGCCCACAACGAATAGACACAACGAAGGTTAAATCAATTTGGTAGCAAAAGACTGTTATTTAGCATCTTCATTGATGTCAATGACAAACAAAGAAGAATAGTTCATTCTGGTGAAAAACCAGCACGAGTTATCTACACAAATCTTCCATAGCTCTAAGGATTAACGGCAAGTCTTGTTCCTTACTGTTCATATTGAGCTTCTGTTTAATACATTGGCAGTGCAATAGCATAGTGTTTAGGTTTATATCAACAAAATACAGGAATCTTAATAGAACAACTAGAGAATGAGAAGAATACATAAATATGAAAAAATATATTTCAGCTTCTCCTCTCTGTTGTGTTGCAACATAGCCATTCGACATGGAAAATGAAGTAGCTTTCAAGAAAGAGAAAGCTTGAAAAACTTACAAACACTGACAATCAACTAGTGTACAGCTTTCAAGTGTAATTTATACATTTTAATAGTAATGTCTTTAAAACTATCAGTGACATTGAAAGGAGTTATTAGTTATTATCAAAACATCAAATTGTTCATAAAACATAAGTTCGCTTTTTTTTATTTTAAAGCCAAAATGACACCAGTGACACCACTAGTGTTTTATAAATCTTGATTCATAAACAATTATGTTAGAAACTTATTTCCTATTCACAATACTTGTTATTATTAAACATTTAATGTGAAAAAGTTTCATCCTCCTCTTAGTCTTCATACATCTCTTTTTTTAAACTTGTAGAGTTGTAGAATTTAAACTAATAACACATATACCATAAGGATGAATAAACAGTCAAAGAAAACCAAAATTTAAAACAGGAACATTTATTATAAAATATTTACACATCTGTCACAACTCTTTGTCTGTCTGACTGGAGTCCTCTGTCACATATGTACAAAACAGTCTAACCTTTTCAACAGTGTCACTTGCCCCCCCCCCCCCCCGTTCAGGGAAACGGGGTTGTCATGGTGGCACGTGGAGTTTCAATCACTCGCCAAAAAGCAGTAATCTGCTGTCACTCAAAATCAAAATGTCCAATATGTCCCAAAGGTCGCAGGCGTGATGAGACTCGAGCTCGGAAATGTTTGTTATGCCATTTGTCAGTAATGGTTAGAGCGCCACCTAGTGGAACGACTATAATCATGATTGAATGAGATGAAATGTTAGTTGGTGGTTAAATCCATGAATTCCATCAATGTGACATCAGATCGGAGGTGCTGGTTGTAGGTGTTGGGCGTAGCTCGACGCGATGGGGTGCGAGGGCCCTCATAACGCTGCTTGCAGCTTTAATTAGGGCCCGAGCACTGACAGTGCGAAGGCCCTATTGTAATTGCTCTGTTTATTATTATTAGGGCCCGAGCACTGAGAGTGCGAAGGCCCTATTGTATCTGCTCCGTTTCTTATTATTATTATTATTATTATTATTATTATTATTATTATTATTATTATTATTATTATTATTATTCACCCCAAACAAGGGCCTTTTTGAGGGCCTAAACATGCTCAAAAACTCATGAAATTTTGCACACATGCCAGGTCTGGTGAAAAATTTTGTATTTTAATGGTTTTACATATGAGCACTGGGAAATGGCTCTACAGCGCCACCTATGCCTTGTTAAATGCAGCCCTACGACCACATCGTTTCAGCTACATGTATGAAATTTGGCACACATGTGTATCATGCCAAGACGAACAAAAAAGTCAGTGGGCCCATTGACGCAAACCCAACAGGAAGTCCGCCATTTGGAAGAGAAGGTGACATTTTGGCTCTAATTTTGCCATTTCCATGCCTCGAACTTTTGCGAACTCCTCCTTGGGGTTTCATTTCATAACCTTCAAATTTGGACAGTGTCAACTACACCCTTGTGCCATGTTAAATTGCGGAGCTTTTGAGTTTTCACAATACTATGAGGCCGTGGCGCCATGGCGAATTTCGATGACTCGCCATGAAAATCTTATTGCCTCTCATTCTGTCATACATGTTCCGATCTGGACCAAAGTGAACACATATGATAAGGCTCCACCCCTGAACATATTTCAACTGCCATATTTGACATCAAGGACAGCGCCACCTAGTGGGAACAGGAAATGTCATGTTTTACACTTTGGGGTACAGTATAGTGATGGGTGACATCTGCAGCCTCAAATTTCTCCAGGAAAGCCTTAAGGAGTTGGTCTTGGGTTACAGTGAAAACTGTGACTTTTCGTGAAAGGGTGTGACCCCAGCAGCATGGCGAACTTTGATGTCACGCCATGAAGAAACAAATTAGTATAACTCAATGAAATCCAGTCTGATTAGTACCAGACTTTACAGGCATGATGTCACACCCGCCCTGAACAGATTGATGTGCCCATTGTCAGGAATATGAAGAGCGCCACCTAGTGGGAAGAGGAAATGTCATGTCTTACACTTTGTTGTACTGATTTTCACAGGTTCATAGTGGCCACCTCAAAAGCGGTGAATATCACCATCAGTCCTTGATGATGCTTTAGTGCAAAAATTGTGACTTTAAACTGAACGGCGCACCCTGGTGGCAACGCTGTTCACCATGAAAAATGAAGTGGCTTTTGAGGGGCTTGGAAAGTTTATAGAGGCTTGAAATTTGGCGCACTCCTCCATTGTGCTTAAGGCTTTGTTGTTATGTGATCATTTTCATTGAATAGCGCAAAATGGCTCCACAGCGCCCCCTACAAAATTTCAAAACCACAGCCCCAGCTCTGTGTTTTATGTATGAATCTGAAACCTGGTAGGCTTATAGGAGATATCAAGATGTACAAAAAAGTCTCTTGGAGCAATATCCCAAATCCAACAGGAAGTCAGCCATTTTAAAATTAATGTGCAATTTTGGCGACATTTTCTCTTCTTTTCAGGCTTCATACTTTGACGAACTCCTCCAAGGGATTTCATCATATTGAACCATTCTCCAGTGTGTGGAATCTAAAGACCTTTGTGATTTTAAATTGCGAAGCTTTTTACGTCCAGGGAAACGGGGTGGTTATGGCGGCACTTAGAGTTTGAATCACTCGCCAAAAAGCAGTAATCTGCTGTCACTCAAAAACACAATATCCAATCTCTCCCAAAGGTCGCAGGCGTGATGAGACTCGAGCTCGGAAATGTTTGTTATGCCATTTGTACATAATGGTTAGAGCGCCACCTAGTGGAACGACTAACTAATCATGAATGAATGAGTTGAAATGTTAGCTGGTGGTTAAATGCATGAATTCCATCAATGTGACATCAGATCGGAGGTGCTGGTTTTAGGTGTTGGGCTTGGCTCGACGTGCCGGGGGTGCGAGGGCCCTCATAACGCTGCTTGCAGCTTTAATTATTATTATTATTATTAGGGCCCGAGCACTGACAGTGCGAAGGCCCTATTGTAATTGCTCTGTTTATTATTATTAGGGCCCGAGCACTGATAGTGCGAAGGCCCTATTGTAATTGCTCCGTTTATTATTATTATTATTATTATTATTATTATTATTATTATTATTATTATTATTATTATTATTCACCCCAAACAAGGGCCTTTTTGAGGGCCTAAACATGCTCAAAAACTCATGAAATTTTGCACACATGCCAGGTCTGGTGAAAAATTTTGTATTTTAATGGTTTTACATATGAGCACTGGGAAATGGCTCTACAGCGCCACCTATGCCTTGTTAAATGCAGCCCTACGACCACATCGTTTCAGCTACATGTATGAAATTTGGCACACATGTGTATCATGCCAAGACGAACAAAAAAGTCAGTGGGCCCATTGACGCAAACCCAACAGGAAGTCCGCCATTTGGAAGAGAAGGTGACATTTTGGCTCTAATTTTGCCATTTCCATGCCTCGAACTTTTGCGAACTCCTCCTTGGGGTTTCATTTCATAACCTTCAAATTTGGACAGTGTCAACTACACCCTTGTGCCATGTTAAATTGCGGAGCTTTTGAGTTTTCACAATACTATGAGGCCGTGGCGCCATGGCGAATTTCGATGACTCGCCATGAAAATCTTATTGCCTCTCATTCTGTCATACATGTTCCGATCTGGACCAAAGTGAACACATATGATAAGGCTCCACCCCTGAACATATTTCAACTGCCATATTTGACATCAAGGACAGCGCCACCTAGTGGGAACAGGAAATGTCATGTTTTACACTTTGGGGTACAGTATAGTGATGGGTGACATCTGCAGCCTCAAATTTCTCCAGGAAAGCCTTAAGGAGTTGGTCTTGGGTTACAGTGAAAACTGTGACTTTTCGTGAAAGGGTGTGACCCCAGCAGCATGGCGAACTTTGATGTCACGCCATGAAGAAACAAATTAGTATAACTCAATGAAATCCAGTCTGATTAGTACCAGACTTTACAGGCATGATGTCACACCCGCCCTGAACAGATTGATGTGCCCATTGTCAGGAATATGAAGAGCGCCACCTAGTGGGAAGAGGAAATGTCATGTCTTACACTTTGTTGTACTGATTTTCACAGGTTCATAGTGGCCACCTCAAAAGCGGTGAATATCACCATCAGTCCTTGATGATGCTTTAGTGCAAAAATTGTGACTTTAAACTGAACGGCGCACCCTGGTGGCAACGCTGTTCACCATGAAAAATGAAGTGGCTTTTGAGGGGCTTGGAAAGTTTATAGAGGCTTGAAATTTGGCGCACTCCTCCATTGTGCTTAAGGCTTTGTTGTTATGTGATCATTTTCATTGAATAGCGCAAAATGGCTCCACAGCGCCCCCTACAAAATTTCAAAACCACAGCCCCAGCTCTGTGTTTTATGTATGAATCTGAAACCTGGTAGGCTTATAGGAGATATCAAGATGTACAAAAAAGTCTCTTGGAGCAATATCCCAAATCCAACAGGAAGTCAGCCATTTTAAAATTAATGTGCAATTTTGGCGACATTTTCTCTTCTTTTCAGGCTTCATACTTTGACGAACTCCTCCAAGGGATTTCATCATATTGAACCATTCTCCAGTGTGTGGAATCTAAAGACCTTTGTGATTTTAAATTGCGAAGCTTTTTACGTCCAGGGAAACGGGGTGGTTATGGCGGCACTTAGAGTTTGAATCACTCGCCAAAAAGCAGTAATCTGCTGTCACTCAAAAACACAATATCCAATCTCTCCCAAAGGTCGCAGGCGTGATGAGACTCGAGCTCGGAAATGTTTGTTATGCCATTTGTACATAATGGTTAGAGCGCCACCTAGTGGAACGACTAACTAATCATGAATGAATGAGTTGAAATGTTAGCTGGTGGTTAAATGCATGAATTCCATCAATGTGACATCAGATCGGAGGTGCTGGTTTTAGGTGTTGGGCTTGGCTCGACGTGCCGGGGGTGCGAGGGCCCTCATAACGCTGCTTGCAGCTTTAATTATTATTATTATTATTAGGGCCCGAGCACTGACAGTGCGAAGGCCCTATTGTAATTGCTCTGTTTATTATTATTAGGGCCCGAGCACTGATAGTGCGAAGGCCCTATTGTAATTGCTCCGTTTATTATTATTATTATTATTATTATTATTATTCCGGCAAATGAATCGGCCTTTTGAGGGCCTAAACATGCTCGAAAACTCATGAAATTTTGCACACGCGTCAGGTCTGGTGAAAATTTACGTATTTTAATGTTCTCAGACATGGCCAGGGAAAATTAGCTCAGTAGCGCCACCTAGAAAAATGAAAAACGCGAGCCCCCGGTATGGGTATGACCTACATGTTTGAAAGTCGGTACACCTATATAACGTTCAGAGTCGAACAAAAAAGTCTATTATGGCAATGTCCTAAACCCAACAGGAAGTCCGCCATTTTGGATTGAAGGTGACATTTTTGGCCTGATTTTACCGTTTCCATGCCTTGTACTTTAACGAACTCCTCCTTGGGATTTGGTCCTATAAACTTCAAATTTGGACAGTGTCAACTACACCCTTGTGCCATGTTAAATTGCGGAGCTTTTGAGTTTTCACAATACTATGAGGCCGTGGCGCCATGGCGAATTTCGATGACTCGCCATGAAAATCTTATTGCCTCTCATTTTGTCATACATTTTCTGACCTTGACCAAAGTGAACACATATGATAAGGCTCCACCCCTGAACATATTTCAACTGCCATATTTGACATCAAGGACAGCGCCACCTAGTGGGAACAGGAAATGTCATGTTTTACACTTTGGGGTACAGTATAGTGATGGGTGACATCTGCAGCCTCAAATTTCTCCAGGAAAGCCTTAAGGAGTTGGTCTTGGGTTACAGTGAAAACTGTGAGTTTTCGCGAAAGGGTGTGACCCCAGCAGCATGGCGAACTTTGATGTCACGCCATGAAGAAACAAATTAGTATAACTCAATGAAATCCAGTCTGATCAGTACCAGACTTTACAGGCATGATGTCAGACCCGCCCTGAACAGATTGATGTGCCCATTGTCGGAAATACGGACAGCGCCACCTAGTGGCAACAGGAAATGTCATGGCTTTAACTTTGTTGTACTGATTTTCACAGGTTGATCGTGGCCACCTCAAAAGCGGTGAATATCACCATCAGTCCCTCGTGATGCTTCAGTGCAAAAATTGTGACTTTAAACTGAACGGCGCACCCTGGTGGCAACGCGGTTCATCATGAAAGATGAAGTGGCTTTTGAGGGGCTTGGAAAGTTTATAGAGGCTTGAAATTTGGCACACACCTCCAAATGGATGAAGGCATTGTTGTTATGTAACCATTTTCCTTGAATAGCGCAAAATGGCTCCACAGCGCCCCCTACAATATTTCAAAACATCAGCCCCTGCTCTGTGTTTCATCTATGAGTCTGACACTTGGTAAGCTTGTGTAAGATATCAAGATGTACAAAAAAGTCTCTTGGAGCAATATCCCAAATCCAACAGGAAGTCAGCCATTTTAAAATGAATGTGTAATTTTGATGACATTTTCCCCCCTTTTCAGGCCTCATACTTTGACGAACTCCTCCAAGGGATTTCATCATATTGAAGCATTCTTCAGTGTGTAGAATCTAAAGACCTTTGTGATGTTAAATTGCGAAGCTTTTTCCGTTCAGGGAAACGGGGTGGTCATTGCGGCACGTAGAGTTTCAATCACTCGCAAAAAGCAGTAATCTGCTGTCACTAAAAAACACAATGTCCAATCTCTCCCAAAGGTCGCAGGTGTGATGAGACTCGAGCTTGGAAATGTTTGTTATGCTATTTGTCAATAATGGTTAGAGCGCCACCTAGTGGCATGACTATAATCCTGGTTGAATAAGATGAAATGTTAGCTGGTGATTAAAAGCATGAAATCCATCAATGTGACATCACATCGGACGTGCCGGTTTGAGGTGTTGGCAGTGGCTCGACGTGCCGGGGGTGCGAGGGCCCTCATAACGCTGCTTGCAGCTTTAATTAGGGCCCGAGCACTGACAGTGCGAAGGCCCTATTGTAATTGCTCTGTTTATTATTATTATTATTATTATTATTATTATTATTATTATTATTATTATTATTATTATTATTCCGGCAAATGAATCGGCCTTTTGAGGGCCTAAACATGCTCGAAAACTCATGAAATTTTGCACACGCGTCAGGTCTGGTGAAAATTTACGTATTTTAATGTTCTCAGACATGGCCAGGGAAAATTAGCTCAGTAGCGCCACCTAGAAAAATGAAAAACGCGAGCCCCCGGTATGGGTATGACCTACATGTTTGAAAGTCGGTACACCTATATAACGTTCAGAGTCGAACAAAAAAGTCTATTATGGCAATGTCCTAAACCCAACAGGAAGTCCGCCATTTTGGATTGAAGGTGACATTTTGGCTCTGATTTTACCGTTTCCATGCCTTGTACTTTAACGAACTCCTCCTTGGGATTTGGTCGTATAAGCTTCAAATTTGGACAGTGTCAACTACACCCTTGTGCCATGTTAAATTGCGGAGCTTTTGAGTTTTCACAATACTATGAGGCCGTGGCGCCATGGCGAATTTCGATGACTCGCCATGAAAATCTTATTGCCTCTCATTCTGTCATACATGTTCCGATCTGGACCAAAGAGCACACATATGATAAGGCTCCACCCCTGAACATATTTCAACTGCCATATTTGACATCAAGGACAGCGCCACCTAGTGGGAACAGGAAATGTCATGTTTTACACTTTGGGGTACAGTATAGTGAAGGGTGACATCTGCAGCCTCAAATTTCTCCAGGAAAGCCTTAAGGAGTTGGTCTTGGGTTACAGTGAAAACTGTGACTTTTCGCCAAAGGGTGTGACCCCAGTGGCGTGGCGAACTTTGATGTCACGCCATGAAGAAACAAATTAGTATAACTCAATGAAATCCAGTCTGATCAGTACCAGACTTTACAGGCATGATGTCAGACCCGCCCTGAACAGATTGATGTGCCCATTGTCGGAAATACGGACAGCGCCACCTAGTGGCAACAGGAAATGTCATGGCTTTAATTTTGTTGTACTGATTTTCACAGGTTCATCGTGGCCACCTCAAAAGCGGTGACTATCACCATCAGTCCCTCATGATGCTTCAGTGCAGAAATTGTGACTTTAAACTGAACGGCGCACCCTGGTGGCAACGCGGTCCACCATGAAAGATGAAGTGGCTTTTGAGGGGCTTGGAAAGTTTATAGAGGCTTGAAATTTGGCGCACACCTCCAATGTGGTTAACGCTTTTTTGTTATGTGATCATTTTCATTGAATATCCCAAAATGGCTCCACAGCGCCCCCTACAAAATTTCAAAATCACAGCCCCTGCTCTGTGTTTTATGTATGAGTCTGAAACCTGGTAAGCTTATAGGAGATATCAAGATGTACAAAAAAGTCTCTTGGAGCAATATCCAAAATCCAACAGGAAGTCAGCCATTTTAAAATTAATGTGCAATTTTGGCAACATTTTCCCCTCTTTTCAGGCATCGTTCTTTGACGAACTCCTCCAAGGGATTTCATCAGATTGCACTATTCTTCAGTGTGTGGAATCCAAAGACCTTTATGTTGTTAAATTGCGAAGCTTTTTACGTTCAGGGAAACGGGGTGGTTATGGCGGCACGTAGACTCTCAATCACTCACCAAAACGCAGTAATCTGCTGTTACTCAAAAACACAATGTCCAATCTCACCCAAAGGTCGCAGGCATAATGAGACTCGAGTTTGGAAATGTTTGTTATGCCATTTGTACATAATGGTTAGAGTGCCACCTAGTGGAACGACTAGCTAATCATGAATGAATGACTTGAAATGTTAGCTGGTGGTTAAATGCATGAATTCCATCAATGTGACATCACATCGGACGTGCTGGTTTTAGGTGTTGGGCGTGGCTCGACACGCCGGGGTGCGAGGGCCCTCATAACGCTGCTTGCAGCTTTAATTATTATTATTATTCCGGCAAATGAATTGGCCGTTTGAGGGCCTAAACATGCTCGAAAACTCATGAAATTTTGCACACGCGTCAGGTCTGGTGAAAATTTACGTATTTTAATGTTCCCAGACATGGCCAGGGAAAATTAGCTCAGTAGCGCCACCTAGAAAAATTAAAAACGCGAGCCCCCGGTATGGGTATGACCTACACGTTTGAAAGTCGGTACACCTATATAACGTTCAGAGTCGAACAAAAAAGTCTGTTATGGCAATGTCCTAAACCCAACAGGAAGTCCGCCATTTTGGATTGAAGGTGACATTTTGGGTCTGATTTTACCGTTTCCATGCCTTGTACTTTAACGAACTCCTCCTTGGGATTTGGTCCTATAAACTTCAAATTTGGACAGTGTCAACTACACCCTTGTGCCATGTTAAATTGCGGAGCTTTTGAGTTTTCACAATACTATGAGGCCGTGGCGCCATGGCGAATTTCGATGACTCGCCATGAAAATCTTATTGCCTCTCATTCTGTCATACATGTTCCGATCTGGACCAAAGAGCACACATATGATAAGGCTCCACCCCTGAACATATTTCAACTGCCATATTTGACATCAAGGACAGCGCCACCTAGTGGAAACAGGAAATGTCATGTTTTACACTTTGGGGTACAGTATAGTGATGGGTGACATCTGCAGCCTCAAATTTCTCCAGGAAAGCCTTAAGGAGTTGGTCTTGGGTTACAGTGAAAACTGTGACTTTTTGCAAAAGGGTGTGACCCCAGCAGCATGGCGAACTTTGATGTCACGCCATGAAGAAACAAATTAGTATAACTCAATGAAATCCAGTCTGATCAGTACCAGACTTTACAGGCATGATGTCACACCCGCCCTGAACAGATTGATGTGCCCATTGTCGGAAATACGGACAGCGCCACCTAGTGGCAACAGGAAATGTCATGGCTTTAATTTTGTTGTACTGATTTTCACAGGTTCATCTTGGCCACCTCAAAAGCGGTGAATATCACCATCAGTCCCTCGTGATGCTGCAGTGCAAAAATTGTGACTTTAAACTGAACGGCGCACCCTGGTGGCAACGCTGTTCACCATGAAAAATGAAGTGGCTTTTAAGGGGCTTGGAAAGTTTAAAAAGTCTTGAAATTTGGCGCACACCTCCAATGTGCATAAGGCTTTGTTGTTATGTGATCATTTTCATTGAATAGCGCGAAATGGCTCCACAGCGCCCCCTACAAAATTTCAAAACCACAGCCCCTGCTCTGTGTTCTATGTATGATTCTGAAACCTGGTAAGCTTATAGGAGATATCAAGATGTACAAAAAAGTCTCTTGGTGCAATATCCCAAATCCAACAGGAAGTCAGCCATTTTAAAATTAATGTGCAATTTTGGCAACATTTTCCCCTCTTTCCAGGCACCGTTCTTTGACGAACTCCTCCAAGGGATTTCATCATATTGAACCAATCTCCAGTGTGTGGAATCTAAAGACCTTTGTGATGTTAAATTGCGAAGCTTTTTACGTTCAGTGAAACGGGGTGGTTATGGCGGCACTTAGAGTTTGAATCACTCGCCAAAAAGCAGTAATCTGCTGTCACTCAAAAACACAATGTCCAATCTCTCCCAAACGTCTCAGGTGTGATAAGACTCGAGCTCGGAAGTGTTTGTTATGCCATTTGTACATAATGGTTAGAGCGCCACCTAGTGGAACGACTAACTAATCATGAATGAATGAGTTGAAATGTTAGCTGGTGGTTAAATGCATGAATTCCATCAATGTGACATCAGATCGGAGGTGCTGGTTTTAGGTGTTGGGCGTGGCTCGACGCGCCGGGGGTGCGAGGGCCCTCGTAACGCTGCTTGCAGCTTTAATTATTATTATTATTATGATTATTATTATTATTATTATTATTCCGGCAAATGAATTGGCCGTTTGAGGGCCTAAACATGCTCGAAAACTCATGAAATTTTGCACACGCGTCAGGTCTGGTGAAAATTTACGTATTTTAATGTTCCCAGACATGGCCAGGGAAAATTAGCTCAGTAGCGCCACCTAGAAAAATGAAAAACGCGAGCCCCCGGTATGGGTATGACCTACACATTTGAAAGTCGGTACACCTATATAACGTTCAGAGTCGAACAAAAAAGTCTATTATGGCAATGTCCTAAACCCAACAGGAAGTCCGCCATTTTGGATTGAAGGTGACATTTTGGGTCTGATTTTACCATTTCCATGCCTTGTACTTTAACGAACTCCTCCTTGGGATTTGGTCCTATAAACTTCAAATTTGGACAGTGTCAACTACACCCTTGTGCCATGTTAAATTGCGGAGCTTTTGAGTTTTCACAATACTATGAGGCCGTGGCGCCATGGCGAATTTCGATGACTCGCCATGAAAATCTTATTGCCTCTCATTCTGTCATACATGTTCCGATCTGGACCAAAGAGCACACATATGATAAGGCTCCACCCCTGAACATATTTCAACTGCCATATTTGACATCAAGGACAGCGCCACCTAGTGGGAACAGGAAATGTCATGTTTTACACTTTGGGGTACAGTATAGTGATGGGTGACATCTGTAGCCTCAAATTTCTCCAGGAAAGCCTTAAGGAGTTGGTCTTGGGTTACAGTGAAAACTGTGACTTTTCGTGAAAGGGTGTGACCCCAGCAGCATGGTGAACTTTGATGTCACGCCATGAAGAAACAAATTAGTATAACTCAATGAAATCCAGTCTGATCAGTACCAGACTTTACAGGCATGATGTCAGACCCGCCCTGAACAGATTGATGTGCCCATTGTCGGAAATACGGACAGCGCCACCTAGTGGGAACAGGAAATGTCATGGCTTTAATTTTGTTGTACTGATTTTCACAGGTTCATCGTGGCCACCTCAAAAGCGGTGAATATCACCATCAGTCCCTCGTGATGCTTCAGTGCAAAAATTGTGAGTTTAAACTGAACGGCGCACCCTGGTGGCAACGCTGTTCAACATGAAAGATGAAGTGGCTTTTGAGGGTCTTGGCAAGTTTATAGAGGCTTGAAATTTGGCACACACCTCCAAATGGATGAACGCTTTGTTGGCATGTGATCATTTTCATTGAATAGCGCGAAGTGGCTCCACAGCGCCCCCTACAAAATTTCAAAACCACAGCCCCTGCTCTGTGTTCTATGTATGATTCTGAAACCTGGTAAGCTTATAGGAGATATCAAGATGTACAAAAAAGTCTCTTGGTGCAATATCCCAAATCCAACAGGAAGTCAGCCATTTTAAAATTAATGTGCAATTTTGGCAACATTTTCCCCTCTTTCCAAGCACCGTTCTTTGACGAACTCCTCCAAGGGATTTCATCATATTGAACCAATCTCCAGTGTGTGGAATCTAAAGACCTTTGTGATGTTAAATTGCGAAGCTTTTTACGTTCAGTGAAACGGGGTTGTTATGGTGGCACTTAGAGTTTGAATCACTCGCCAAAAAGCAGTAATCTGCTGTCACTCAAAAACACAATGTCCAATCTCTCCCAAACGTCTCAGGTGTGATGAGACTCGAGCTCGGAAGTGATTGTTATGCCATTTGTACATAATGGTTAGAGCGCCACCGAATGGAACGACTAACTAATCATGAATGAATGACTTGAAATGTTAGCTGGTGGTTAAATGCATGAATTCCATCAATGTGACATCAGATCGGAGGTGCTGGTTTTAGGTGTTGGGCTTGGCTCGACGCGCTTGGGGTGCGAGGGCCCTCGTAACGCTGCTTGCAGCTTTAATTATTATTATTATTATTATTTCGGCAAATGAATCGGCCTTTTGAGGACCTAAACATGCTCGAAAACTCATGAAATTTTTCACACGCGTCAGGTCTGGTGAAAATTTACGTATTTTAATGTTCTCAGACATGGCCAGGGAAAATTAGCTCAGTAGCGCCACCTAGAAAAATGAAAAATGCGAGCCCCCGGTATGGGTATCACCTACATGTTTGAAAGTCGGTACACCTATATAACGTTCAGAGTCGAACAAAAAAGTCTATTATTGCAATGTCCTAAACCCAACAGGAAGTCCGCCATTTTGGATTGAATGTGACATTTTGGCTCTGATTTTACCGTTTCCATGCCTCGAACTTTAACGAACTCCTCCTTGGGGTTTGATTTCATAACCTTCATATTTGGTCAGTGCCAACTACACCCTTATGCCATGTTAAATTGCGGAGCTTTTGAGTTTTCACAATACCATGAGGCCGTGGCGCCACGGCGAATTTCGATGACTCGCCATGAAAATCTTATTGCCTCTCATTCTGTCATACATTTTCTGACATTGACCAAAGTGAACACATATGATAAGGCTCCACCCCTGAACATATTTCAACTGCCATATTTTACATCAAGGACAGCGCCACCTAGTGGGAACAGGAAATGTCATGTTTTACACTCTGGGGTACAGTATTGTGATGGGTGACATCTGCAGCCTCAAATTTCTCCAGGAAAGCCTTAAGGAGTTGGTCTTGGGTTACAGTGAAAACTGTGACTTTTCGCGAAAGGGTGTGACCCCAGCAGCATGGCGAACTTTGATGTCACGCCATGAAGAAAGAAATTAGTATAACTCAATGAAATCCAGTCTGATCAGTACCAGACTTTACAGGCATGATGTCAGACCCACCCTGAACAGATTGATGTGCCCATTGTCGGAAATACGGACAGCGCCACCTAGTGGCAACAGGAAATGTCATGGCTTTAATTTTGTTGTACTGATTTTCACAGGTTCATCGTGGCCACCTCAAAAGCGGTGAATATCAACATCAGTCCCTCATGATGCTTCAGTGCAAAAATTGTGACTTTAAAGTGAACGGCGCACCCTGGTGGTAACGCGGTTCACCATGAAAGATGAAGTGGCTTTTGAGGGGCTTGGAAAGTTTATAGAGGCTTGAAATTTGGCACACACCTCCAAATGTATGAAGGCTTTGTTGTCATGTGATCATTTTCATTGAATAGCGCGAAATTGCTCCACAGCGCCCCCTACAATATTTCAAAACATCAGCCCCTGCTCTGTGTTTCATCTATGAGTCTGACACTTGGTAAGCTTGTGTAAGATATCAAGATGTACAAAAAAGTCTCTTGGAGCAATATCCCAAATCCAACAGGAAGTCAGCCATTTTAAAATTAATGTGTAATTTTGATGACATTTTCCCCCCTTTTCAGGCCTCATACTTTGACGAACTCCTCCAAGGGATTTCATCATATTGAAGCATTCTTCAGGGTGTAGAATCTAAAGACCTTTGTGATGTTAAATTGCGAAGCTTTTTCCGTTCAGGGAAACGGGGTGGTCATGGCGGCACGTAGAGTTTCAATCACTCGCAAAAAGCAGTAATCTGCTGTCACTAAAAAACACAATGTCCAATCTCTCCCAAAGGTCGCAGGTGTGATGAGACTCGAGCTTGGAAATGTTTGTTATGCTATTTGTCAATAATGGTTAGAGCGCCACCTAGTGGCATGACTATAATCCTGGTTGAATAAGATGAAATGTTAGCTGGTGATTAAAAGCATGAAATCCATCAATGTGACATCACATCGGACGTGCCGGTTTGAGGTGTTGGCAGTGGCTCGACGTGCCGGGGGTGCGAGGGCCCTCATAACGCTGCTTGCAGCTTTAATTAGGGCCCGAGCACTGAGAGTGCGAAGGCCCTATTGTATCTGCTCCGTTTCTTATTATTATTATTATTATTATTATTAGGGCCCGAGCACCGAGAGTGCGAAGGCCCTATTGTATCTGCTCCGTTTCTTATTATTATTATTATTATTATTATTATTATTATTCAGGCGAAACAAGGGCCTTTTTGAGGGCCTAAACATGCTCAAAAACTCATGAAATTTTGCACACATGCCAGGTCTGGTGAAAAATTTTGTATTTTAATGGTTTTACATATGAGCACTGGGAAATGGCTCTACAGCGCCACCTATGCCTTGTTAAATGCAGCCCTACGACCACATCGTTTGAGCTACATGTATGAAATTTGGCACACATGTGTATCATGCCAAGACGAACAAAAAAGTCTGTGGGCCCATTGACGCAAACCCAACAGGAAGTCCGCCATTTGGAAGAGAAGGTGACATTTTGGCTCTAATTTTGCCATTTCCATGCCTCGAACTTTTGCGAACTCCTCCTTGGGGTTTCATTTCATAACCTTCAAATTTGGACAGTGTCAATTACACCCTTGTGCCATGTTAAATTGCGGAGCTTTTGAGTTTTCACAATACTATGAGGCCGTGGCGCCATGGCGAATTTCGATGACTCGCCATGAAAATCTTATTGCCTCTCATTTTGTCATACATTTTCTGACCTTGACCAAAGTGAACACATATGATAAGGCTCCACCCCTGAACATATTTCAACTGCCATATTTGACATCAAGGACAGCGCCACCTAGTGGGAACAGGAAATGTCATGTTTTACACTTTGGGGTACAGTATAGTGATGGGTGACATCTGCAGCCTCAAATTTCTCCAGGAAAGCCTTAAGGAGTTGGTCTTGGGTTACAGTGAAAACTGTGAGTTTTCGCAAAAGGGTGTGACCCCAGCGGCATGGCGAACTTTGATGTCACGCCATGAAGAAACAAATTAGTATAACTCAATGAAATCCAGTCTGATCAGTACCAGACTTTACAGGCATGATCTCAGACCCGCCCTGAACAGATTGATGTGCCCATTGTCGGAAATACGGACAGCGCCACCTAGTGGCAACAGGAAATGTCATGGCTTTAACTTTGTTGTACTGATTTTCACAGGTTGATCGTGGCCACCTCAAAAGCGGTGAATATCACCATCAGTCCCTCGTGATGCTTCAGTGCAAAAATTGTGACTTTAAACTGAACGGCGCACCCTGGTGGCAACGCGGTTCATCATGAAAGATGAAGTGGCTTTTGAGGGGCTTGGAAAGTGTATAGAGGCTTGAAATTTGGCACACACCTCCAAATGGATGAAGGCATTGTTGTTATGTAACCATTTTCCTTGAATAGCGCAAAATGGCTCCACAGCGCCCCCTACAATATTTCAAAACATCAGCCCCTGCTCTGTGTTTCATCTATGAGTCTGACACTTGGTAAGCTTGTGTAAGATATCAAGATGTACAAAAAAGTCTCTTGGAGCAATATCCCAAATCCAACAGGAAGTCAGCCATTTTAAAATTAATGTGCAATTTTGATGACATTTTCTCCTCTTTTCAGGCCTCATACTTTGACGAACTCCTCCAAGGGATTTCATCATATTGAAGCATTCTTCAGTGTGTGGAATCCAAAGACCTTTGTGTTGTTAAATTGCGAAGCTTTTTACGTCCAGGGAAACGGGGTGGTTATGGCGGCACTTAGAGTTTGAATCACTCGCCAAAAAGCAGTAATCTGCTGTCACTCAAAAACACAATGTCCAATCTCTCCCAAACGTCTCAGGTGTGATGAGACTCGAGCTTGGAAGTGTTTGTTATGCCATTTGTACATAATGGTTAGAGCGCCACCTAGTGGAACGACTAACTAATCATGAATGAATGAGTTGAAATGTTAGCTGGTGGTTAAATGCATGAATTCCATCAATGTGACATCAGATCGGACGTGCTGGTTTTAGGTGTTGGGCGTGGCTCGACGTGCCGGGGGTGCGAGGGCCCTCATAACGCTGCTTGCAGCTTTAATTATTATTATTATTATTATTATTATTCACCCCAAACAAGGGCCTTTTTGAGGGCCTAAACATGCTCAAAAACTCATGAAATTTTGCACACATGCCAGGTCTGGTGAAAAATTTTGTATTTTAATGGTTTTACATATGAGCACTGGGAAATGGCTCTACAGCGCCACCTATGCCTTGTTAAATGCAGCCCTACGACCACATCGTTTCAGCTACATGTATGAAATTTGGCACACATGTGTATCATGCCAAGACGAACAAAAAAGTCAGTGGGCCCATTGACGCAAACCCAACAGGAAGTCCGCCATTTGGAAGAGAAGGTGACATTTTGGCTCTAATTTTGCCATTTCCATGCCTCGAACTTTTGCGAACTCCTCCTTGGGGTTTCATTTCATAACCTTCAAATTTGGACAGTGTCAACTACACCCTTGTGCCATGTTAAATTGCGGAGCTTTTGAGTTTTCACAATACTATGAGGCCGTGGCGCCATGGCGAATTTCGATGACTCGCCATGAAAATCTTATTGCCTCTCATTCTGTCATACATGTTCCGATCTGGACCAAAGTGAACACATATGATAAGGCTCCACCCCTGAACATATTTCAACTGCCATATTTGACATCAAGGACAGCGCCACCTAGTGGGAACAGGAAATGTCATGTTTTACACTTTGGGGTACAGTATAGTGATGGGTGACATCTGCAGCCTCAAATTTCTCCAGGAAAGCCTTAAGGAGTTGGTCTTGGGTTACAGTGAAAACTGTGACTTTTCGTGAAAGGGTGTGACCCCAGCAGCATGGCGAACTTTGATGTCACGCCATGAAGAAACAAATTAGTATAACTCAATGAAATCCAGTCTGATTAGTACCAGACTTTACAGGCATGATGTCACACCCGCCCTGAACAGATTGATGTGCCCATTGTCAGGAATATGAAGAGCGCCACCTAGTGGGAAGAGGAAATGTCATGTCTTACACTTTGTTGTACTGATTTTCACAGGTTCATAGTGGCCACCTCAAAAGCGGTGAATATCACCATCAGTCCTTGATGATGCTTTAGTGCAAAAATTGTGACTTTAAACTGAACGGCGCACCCTGGTGGCAACGCTGTTCACCATGAAAAATGAAGTGGCTTTTGAGGGGCTTGGAAAGTTTATAGAGGCTTGAAATTTGGCGCACTCCTCCATTGTGCTTAAGGCTTTGTTGTTATGTGATCATTTTCATTGAATAGCGCAAAATGGCTCCACAGCGCCCCCTACAAAATTTCAAAACCACAGCCCCAGCTCTGTGTTTTATGTATGAATCTGAAACCTGGTAGGCTTATAGGAGATATCAAGATGTACAAAAAAGTCTCTTGGAGCAATATCCCAAATCCAACAGGAAGTCAGCCATTTTAAAATTAATGTGCAATTTTGGCGACATTTTCTCTTCTTTTCAGGCTTCATACTTTGACGAACTCCTCCAAGGGATTTCATCATATTGAACCATTCTCCAGTGTGTGGAATCTAAAGACCTTTGTGATTTTAAATTGCGAAGCTTTTTACGTCCAGGGAAACGGGGTGGTTATGGCGGCACTTAGAGTTTGAATCACTCGCCAAAAAGCAGTAATCTGCTGTCACTCAAAAACACAATATCCAATCTCTCCCAAAGGTCGCAGGCGTGATGAGACTCGAGCTCGGAAATGTTTGTTATGCCATTTGTACATAATGGTTAGAGCGCCACCTAGTGGAACGACTAACTAATCATGAATGAATGAGTTGAAATGTTAGCTGGTGGTTAAATGCATGAATTCCATCAATGTGACATCAGATCGGAGGTGCTGGTTTTAGGTGTTGGGCTTGGCTCGACGTGCCGGGGGTGCGAGGGCCCTCATAACGCTGCTTGCAGCTTTAATTATTATTATTATTATTATTATTATTATTATTATTATTATTCACCCCAAACAAGGGCCTTTTTGAGGGCCTAAACATGCTCAAAAACTCATGAAATTTTGCACACATGCCAGGTCTGGTGAAAAATTTTGTATTTTAATGGTTTTACATATGAGCACTGGGAAATGGCTCTACAGCGCCACCTATGCCTTGTTAAATGCAGCCCTACGACCACATCGTTTGAGCTACATGTATGAAATTTGGCACACATGTGTATCATGCCAAGACGAACAAAAAAGTCTGTGGGCCCATTGACGCAAACCCAACAGGAAGTCCGCCATTTGGAAGAGAAGGTGACATTTTGGCTCTAATTTTGCCATTTCCATGCCTCGAACTTTTGCGAACTCCTCCTTGGGGTTTCATTTCATAACCTTCAAATTTGGACAGTGTCAACTACACCCTTGTGCCATGTTAAATTGCGGAGCTTTTGAGTTTTCACAATACTATGAGGCCGTGGCGCCATGGCGAATTTCGATGACTCGCCATGAAAATCTTATTGCCTCTCATTTTGTCATACATTTTCTGACCTTGACCAAAGTGAACACATATGATAAGGCTCCACCCCTGAACATATTTCAACTGCCATATTTGACACCAGGGACAGTGCCACCTAGTGGGAACAGGAAATGTCATGTTTTACACTTTGGGGTACAGTATAGTGATGGGTGACATCTGCAGCCTCAAATTTCTCCAGGAAAGCCTTAAGGAGTTGGTCTTGGGTTACAGTGAAAACTGTGACTTTTCACGCAAGGGTGTGACCCCAGCAGCATGACGAACTTTGATGTCACGCCATGAAGAAACAAATTAGTATAACTCAATGAAATCCAGTCTGATCAGTACCAGACTTTACAGGCATGATGTCAGACCCGCCCTGAACAGATTGATGTGCCCATTGTCGGAAATACGGACAGCGCCACCTAGTGGCAACAGGAAATGTCATGGCTTTAACTTTGTTGTACTGATTTTCACAGGTTGATCGTGGCCACCTCAAAAGCGGTGAATATCACCATCAGTCCCTCGTGATGCTTCAGTGCAAAAATTGTGACTTTAAACTGAACGGCGCACCCTGGTGGCAACGCGGTTCATCATGAAAGATGAAGTGGCTTTTGAGGGGCTTGGAAAGTTTATAGAGGCTTGAAATTTGGCACACACCTCCAAATGGATGAAGGCATTGTTGTCATGTAACCATTTTCCTTGAATAGCGCAAAATGGCTCCACAGCGCCCCCTACAATATTTCAAAACATCAGCCCCTGCTCTGTGTTTCATCTATGAGTCTGACACTTGGTAAGCTTGTGTAAGACATCAAGATGTACAAAAAAGTCTCTTGGAGCAATATCCCAAATCCAACAGGAAGTCAGCCATTTTAAAATTAATGTGCAATTTTGGCAACATTTTCCCCTCTTTTCAGGCATCGTTCTTTGACGAACTCCTCCAAGGGATTTCATCATATTGCACTATTCTTCAGTGTGTGGAATCCAAAGACCTTTGTGTTGTTAAATTGCGAAGCTTTTTACGTTCAGGGAAACGGGGTGGTTATGGCGGCACGTAGACTCTCAATCACTCGCCAAAACGCAGTAATCTGCTGTTACTCAAAAACACAATGTCCAATCTCGCCCAAAGGTCGCAGGCATAATGAGACTCGAGTTCGGAAATGTTTGTTATGCCATTTGTACATAATGGTTAGAGTGCCACCTAGTGGAACGACTAGCTAATCATGAATGAATGAGTTGAAATGTTAGCTGGTGGTTAAATGCATGAATTCCATCAATGTGACATCGATCGGACGTGCTGGTTTTAGGTGTTGGGCGTGGCTCGACGCGCCGGGGGTGCGAGGGCCCTCATAACGCTGCTTGCAGCTTTAATTATTATTATTATTATTAGGGCCCGAGCACCGAGAGTGCGAAGGCCCTATTGTATCTGCTCCGTTTCTTATTAGGGCCCGAGCACTGACTGTGCGAAGGCCCTATTGTATCTGCTCTGTTTCTTATTAGGGCCCGAGCACTGACAGTGCGAAGGCCCTATTGTAATTGCTCTGTTTATTATTATTATTATTATTATTATTATTATTATTATTATTATTATTATTATTATTCCGGCAAATGAATTGGCCGTTTGAGGGCCTAAACATGCTCGAAAACTCATGAAATTTTGCACACGCGTCAGGTCTGGTGAAAATTTACGTATTTTAATGTTCCCAGACATGGCCAGGGAAAATTAGCTCAGTAGCGCCATCTAGAAAAATGAAAAACGCGAGCCCCCGGTATGGGTATGACCTACACGTTTGAAAGTCGGTACACCTATATAACGTTCAGAGTCGAACAAAAAAGTCTATTATGGCAATGTCCTAAACCCAACAGGAAGTCCGCCATTTTGGATTGAAGGTGACATTTTGGGTCTGATTTTACCGTTTCCATGCCTTGTACTTTAACGAACTCCTCCTTGGGATTTGGTCCTATAAACTTCAAATTTGGACAGTGTCAACTACACCCTTGTGCCATGTTAAATTGCGGAGCTTTTGAGTTTTCACAATACTATGAGGCCGTGGCGCCATGGCGAATTTCGATGACTCGCCATGAAAATCTTATTGCCTCTCATTTTGTCATACATTTTCTGACCTTGACCAAAGAGCACACATATGATAAGGCTCCACCCCTGAACATATTTCAACTGCCATATGTGACATAAGGGACAGCGCCACCTAGTGGGAACAGGAAATGTCATGTTTTACACTTTGGGGTACAGTATAGTGATGGGTGACATCTGTAGCCTCAAATTTCTCCAGGAAAGCCTTAAGGAGTTGGTCTTGGGTTACAGTGAAAGCTGTGAGTTTTCGCGAAAGGGTGTGACCCCAGCAGCATGGCGAACTTTGATGTCACGCCATGAAGAAACAAATTAGTATAACTCAATGAAATCCAGTCTGATCAGTACCAGACTTTACAGGCATGATGTCAGACCCGCCCTGAACAGATTGATGTGCCCATTGTCGGAAATACGGACAGCGCCACCTAGTGGCAACAGGAAATGTCATGGCTTTAACTTTGTTGTACTGATTTTCACAGGTTGATCGTGGCCACCTCAAAAGCGGTGAATATCACCATCAGTCCCTCGTGATGCTTCAGTGCAAAAATTGTGACTTTAAACTGAACGGCGCACCCTGGTGGCAACGCGGTTCATCATGAAAGATGAAGTGGCTTTTGAGGGGCTTGGAAAGTTTATAGAGGCTTGAAATTTGGCACACACCTCCAAATGGATGAAGGCATTGTTGTTATGTAACCATGTTCCTTGAATAGCGCAAAATGGCTCCACAGCGCCCCCTACAATATTTCAAAACATCAGCCCCTGCTCTGTGTTTCATCTATGAGTCTGACACTTGGTAAGCTCATGGAAGATATTAAGATGTACAAAAAAGTCTCTTGGTGCAATATCCCAAATCCAACAGGAAGTCAGCCATTTTAAAATTAATGTGTAATTTTGATGACATTTTCCCCCCTTTTCAGGCCTCATACTTTGACGAACTCCTCCAAGGGATTTCATCATATTGAAGCATTCTTCAGGGTGTAGAATCTAAAGACCTTTGTGATGTTAAATTGCGAAGCTTTTTCCGTTCAGGGAAACGGGGTGGTCATGGCGGCACGTAGAGTTTCAATCACTCGCAAAAAGCACTAATCTGCTGTCACTAAAAAACACAATGTCCAATCTCTCCCAAAGGTCGCAGGTGTGATGAGACTCGAGCTTGGAAATGTTTGTTATGCTATTTGTCAATAATGGTTAGAGCGCCACCTAGTGGCATGACTATAATCCTGGTTGAATAAGATGAAATGTTAGCTGGTGATTAAAAGCATGAAATCCATCAATGTGACATCACATCGGACGTGCCGGTTTGAGGTGTTGGCAGTGGCTCGACGTGCCGGGGGTGCGAGGGCCCTCATAACGCTGCTTGCAGCTTTAATTATTATTATTATTCAGGCAAAACAAGGGCCTTTTTGAGGGCCTAAACATGCTCAAAAACTCATGAAATTTTGCACACATGCCAGGTCTGGTGAAAAATTTTGTATTTTAATGGTTTTACATATGAGCACTGGGAAATGGCTCTAGAGCGCCACCTATGCCTTGTTAAATGCAGCCCTACGACCACATCGTTTGAGCTACATGTATGAAATTTGGCACACATATGTATCATGCCAAGACGAACAAAAAAGTCTGTGGGCCCATTGACGCAAACCCAACAGGAAGTCCGCCATTTGGAAGAGAAGGTGACATTTTGGCTCAAATTTTGCCATTTCCATGCCTCGAACTTTTGCGAACTCCTCCTTGGGGTTTGATTTCATAACCTTCATATTTGGTCAGTGTCAACTACACCCTTGTGCCATGTTAAATTGCGGAGCTTTTGAGTTTTCACAATACTATGAGGCCGTGGCGCCATGGCGAATTTCGATGACTCGCCATGAAAATCTTATTGCCTCTCATTTTGTCATACATTTTCTGACCTTGACCAAAGTGAACACATATGATAAGGCTCCACCCCTGAACATATTTCAACTGCCATATTTGACACCAGGTACAGCGCCACCTAGTGGGAACAGGAAATGTCATGTTTTACACTTTGGGGTACAGTATTGTGATGGGTGACATCTGCAGCCTCAAATTTCTCCAGGAAAGCCTTAAGGAGTTGGTCTTGGGTTACAGTGAAAACTGTGACTTTTCACGAAAGGGTGTGACCCCAGCAGCATGGCGAACTTTGATGTCACGCCATGAAGAAACAAATTAGTATAACTCAATGAAATCCAGTCTGATCAGTACCAGACTTTACAGGCATGATGTCAGACCCGCCCTGAACAGATTGATGTGCCCATTGTCGGAAATACGGACAGCGCCACCTAGTGGCAACAGGAAATGTCATGGCTTTAATTTTGTTGTACTGATTTTCACAGGTTCATCGTGGCCACCTCAAAAGCGGTGAATATCAACATCAGTCCCTCGTGATGCTTCAGTGCAAAAATTGTGACTTTAAACTGAACGGCGCACCCTGGTGGTAACGCGGTTCACCATGAAAGATGAAGTGGCTTTTGAGGGGCTTGGAAAGTTTATAGAGGCTTGAAATTTGGCACACACCTCCAAATGGATGAACGCTTTGTTGGCATGTGATCATTTTCATTGAATAGCGCGAAATGGCTCCACAGCGCCCCCTACAATATTTCAAAACATCAGCCCCTGCTCTGTGTTTCATCTATGAGTCTGACACTTGGTAAGCTTGTGTAAGATATCAAGATGTACAAAAAAGTCTCTTGGAGCAATATCCCAAATCCAACAGGAAGTCAGCCATTTTAAAATTAATGTGTAATTTTGATGACATTTTCCCCCCTTTTCAGGCCTCATACTTTGACGAACTCCTCCAAGGGATTTCATCATATTGAAGCATTCTTCAGGGTGTAGAATCTAAAGACCTTTGTGATGTTAAATTGCGAAGCTTTTTCAGTTCAGGGAAACGGGGTGGTCATGGCGGCACGTAGAGTTTCAATCACTCGCAAAAAGCAGTAATCTGCTGTCACTAAAAAACACAATGTCCAATCTCTCCCAAAGGTCGCAGGTGTGATGAGACTCGAGCTTGGAAATGTTTGTTATGCTATTTGTCAATAATGGTTAGAGCGCCACCTAGTGGCATGACTATAATCCTGGTTGAATAAGATGAAATGTTAGCTGGTGATTAAAAGCATGAAATCCATCAATGTGACATCACATCGGACGTGCCGGTTTGAGGTGTTGGCAGTGGCTCGACGTGCCGGGGGTGCGAGGGCCCTCATAACGCTGCTTGCAGCTTTAATTATTATTAGGGCCCGAGCACTGACAGTGCGAAGGCCCTATTGTAATTGCTCTGTTTATTATTATTATTATTATTATTATTATTATTCCGGCAAATGAATTGGCCTTTTGAGGGCCTAAACATGTTCGAAAACTCATGAAATTTTGCACACGCGTCAGGTCTGGTGAAAATTTACGTATTTTAATGTTCCCAGACATGGCCAGGGAAAATTAGCTCTAGAGCGCCACCTAGAAAAATGAAAAACGCGAGCCCCCGGTATGGGTATGACCTACACGTTTGAAAGTCGGTACACCTATATAACGTTCAGAGTCGAACAAAAAAGTCTATTATGGCAATGTCCTAAACCCAACAGGAAGTCCGCCATTTTGGATTGAAGGTGACATTTTGGCTCTGATTTTACCGTTTCCATGCCTCGAACTTTAACGAACTCCTCCTTGGGGTTTGATTTCATAACCTTCAAATTTGGTCAGTGTCAACTACACCCTTGTGCCATGTTAAATTGCGGAGCTTTTGAGTTTTCACAATACTATGAGGCCGTGGCGCCATGGCGAATTTCGATGACTCGCCATGAAAATCTTATTGCCTCTCATTCTGTCATACATGTTCCGATCTGGACCAAAGAGCACACATATGATAAGGCTCCACCCCTGAACATATTTCAACTGCCATATTTGACATCAAGAACAGCGCCACCTAGTGGGAACAGGAAATGTCATGTTTTACACTTTGGGGTACAGTATAGTGATGGGTGACATCTGCAGCCTCAAATTTCTCCAGGAAAGCCTTAAGGAGTTGGTCTTGGGTTACAGTGAAAACTGTGACTTTTCGTGAAAGGGTGTGACCCCAGCAGCATGGCGAACTTTGATGTCACGCCATGAAGAAACAAATTAGTATAACTCAATGAAATCCAGTCTGATCAGTACCAGACTTTACAGGCATGATGTCAGACCCGCCCTGAACAGATTGATGTGCCCATTGTCGGAAATACGGACAGCGCCACCTAGTGGCAACAGGAAATGTCATGGCTTTAATTTTGTTGTACTGATTTTCACAGGTTCATCTTGGCCACCTCAAAAGCAGTGAATATCACCATCAGTCCCTCGTGATGCTTCAGTGCAAAAATTGTGACTTTAAACTGAACGGCGCACCCTGGTGGCAACGCTGTTCAACATGAAAGATGAAGTGGCTTTTGAGGGTCTTGGCAAGTTTATAGAGGCTTGAAATTTGGCACACACCTCCAAATGGATGAACGCTTTGTTGGCATTTGATCATTTTCATTGAATAGCGCGAAGTGGCTCCACAGCGCCCCCTACAAAATTTCAAAACCACAGCCCCTGCTCTGTGTTTTATCTATGAGTCTGAAACTTGGTAAGCTTATGGAAGATCTTAAGATGTACAAAAAAGTCTCATGGAGCAATATCCCAAATCCAACAGGAAGTCAGCCATTTTAAAGTTAATGTGTAATTTTTGTGACATTTTCCCATCTTTTCAGGCACCGTACTTTGACGAACTCCTCCAAGGGATTTCATCAGATTGGACCGATCTGCAGTTTGTGGAATCTAAAGACCTTTGTGATGTTAAATTGCGAAGCTTTTTACGTCCAGGGAAACGGGGTGGTTATGGCGGCACTTAGAGTTTGAATCACTCGCCAAAAAGCAGTAATCTGCTGTCAGTCAAAAACACAATGTCCAATCTCTCCCAAACGTCTCAGGTGTGATGAGACTCGAGCTTGGAAGTGTTTGTTATGCCATTTGTACATAATGGTTAGAGCGCCACCTAGTGGAACGACTAACTAATCATAAATGAATGAGTTGAAATGTTAGCTGGTGGTTAAATGCATGAATTCCATCAATGTGACATCACATCGGACGTGCTGGTTTTAGGTGTTGGGCGTGGCTCGACGCGCCGGGGGTGCGAGGGCCCTCATAACGCTGCTTGCAGCTTTAATTATTATTATTATTCAGGCAAAACAAGGGCCTTTTTGAGGGCCTAAACATGCTCAAAAACTCATGAAATTTTGCACACATGCCAGGTCTGGTGAAAAATTTTGTATTTTAATGGTTTTACATATGAGCACTGGGAAATGGCTCTACAGCGCCACCTATGCCTTGTTAAATGCAGCCCTACGACCACATCGTTTCAGCTACATGTATGAAATTTGGCACACATGTGTATCATGCCGAGTCGAACAAAAAAGTCTATAGGCCCATTGATGCAAACCCAACAGGAAGTCCGCCATTTGGAAGAGAAGGTGACATTTTGGCTCTAATTTTGCCATTTCCATGCCTCGAACTTTTGCGAACTCCTCCTTGGGATTTGGTTGTATAAGCTTCATCTTTGGTCAGTGTCAACTACACACCTGGGCCATGTTAAATTGCGGAGCTTTTGAGTTTTCACAATACTATGAGGCCGTGGCGCCATGGCGAATTTCGATGACTCGCCATGAAAATCTTATTGCCTCTCATTTTGTCATACATTTTCTGACCTTGACCAAAGTGAACACATATGATAAGGCTCCACCCCTGAACATATTTCAACTGCCATATTTGACACCAGGGACAGCGCCACCTAGTGGGAACAGGAAATGTCATGTTTTACACTTTGGGGTACAGTATAGTGATGGGTGACACCTGCAGCTTCAAATTTCTCCAGGAAAGCCTTAAGGAGTTGGTCTTGGGTTACAGTGAAAACTGTGACTTTTCGCAAAAGGGTGTGACCCCAGCAGCATGGCGAACTTTGATGTCACGCCATGAAGAAACAAATTAGTATAACTCAATGAAATCCAGTCTGTTCAGTACCAGACTTTACAGGCATGATGTCAGACCCGCCCTGAACAGATTGATGTGCCCATTGTCGGGAATACGTACAGCGCCACCTAGTGGCAACAGGAAATGTCATGGCTTTAATTTTGTTGTACTGATTTTCACAGGTTCATCGTGGCCACCTCAAAAGCGGTGAATATCAACATCAGTCCCTTGTGATGCTTCAGTGCAAAAATTGTGACTTTAAACTGAACGGCGCACCCTGGTGGCAACGCTGTTCAACATGAAAGATGAAGTGGCTTTTGAGGGGCTTGCAAGTTTATAGAGGCTTGAAATTTGGCCCACACCTCCAAATGGATGAAGGCTTTGTTGTCATGTGATCATTTTCATTGAATAGCGCGAAATTGCTCCACAGCGCCCCCTACAAAATTTCAAAACAACAGCCCCTGCTCTGTGTTTCATCTATGAGTCTGAAACCTGGTAAGCTTATGGAAAATATCAAGATGTACAAAAAAGTCTCTTGGAGCAATATCCCAAATCCAACAGGAAGTCAGCCATTTTAAAATTAATGTGCAATTTTGGCGACATTTTCCCCTCTTTTCAGGCTTCATACTTTGACGAACTCCTCCAAGGGATTTCATCATATTGAACCATTCTCCAGTGTGTGGAATCTAAAGACCTTTGTGATGTTAAATTGCGAAGCTTTTTACGTTCAAGGAAACGGGGTGGTCATGGCGGCACGTGGAGTTTCAATCATTGGCCAAAAAGCAGTAATATGCTGTCACTCAAAGACACAAAGTCCAATCTCTCCCAAAGGTCGCAGGCGTGATGAGACTCGAGCTCGGAAATGTTTGTTATGCCCTTTGTCTATAATGGTTAGAGCGCCACCTAGTGGAACGACTAACAAATCATGAATGAATGAGTTGAAATGTTAGCTGATGGTTAAATGCATGAATTCCATCAATGTGACATGAGATCGGAGGTGCTGGTTTTAGGTGTTGGGCATGGCTCGACGCGCCGGGGGTGCGAGGGCCCTCATAACGCTGCTTGCAGCTTTAATTAGGGCCCGAGCACCGAGAGTGCGAAGGCCCTATTGTATCTGCTCCGTTTCTTATTATTATTATTATTATTATTATTATTATTATTATTCAGGCGAAACAAGGGCCTTTTTGAGGGCCTAAACATGCTCAAAAACTCATGAAATTTTGCACACATGCCAGGTCTGGTGAAAAATTTTGTATTTTAATGGTTTTACATATGAGCACTGGGAAATGGCTCTAGAGCGCCACCTATGCCTTGTTAAATGCAGCCCTACGACCACATCGTTTGAGCTACATGTATGAAATTTGGCACACATATGTATCATGCCAAGACGAACAAAAAAGTCTGTGGGCCCATTGACGCAAACCCAACAGGAAGTCCGCCATTTGGAAGAGAAGGTGACATTTTGGCTCTAATTTTGCCATTTCCATGCCTCGAACTTTTGCGAACTCCTCCTTGGGGTTTGATTTCATAACCTTCAAATTTGGACAGTGTCAACTACACCCTTGTGCCATGTTAAATTGCGGAGCTTTTGAGTTTTCACAATACGGTGAGGCCGTGGCGCCATGGCGAATTTCGATGACTCGCCATGAAAATCTTATTGCCTCTCATTTTGTCATACATTTTCTGACCTTGACCAAAGTGAACACATATGATAAGGCTCCACCCCTGAACATATTTCAACTGCCATATTTGACACCAGGTACAGCGCCACCTAGTGGGAACAGGAAATGTCATGTTTTACACTTTGGGGTACAGTATTGTGATGGGTGACATCTGCAGCCTCAAATTTCTCCAGGAAAGCCTTAAGGAGTTGGTCTTGGGTTACAGTGAAAACTGTGAGTTTTCACGAAAGGGTGTGACCCCAGCAGCATGGCGAACTTTGATGTCACGCCATGAAGAAACAAATTAGTATAACTCAATGAAATCCAGTCTGATCAGTACCAGACTTTACAGGCATGATGTCAGACCCGCCCTGAACAGATTGATGTGCCCATTGTCGGAAATACGGACAGCGCCACCTAGTGGCAACAGGAAATGTCATGGCTTTAACTTTGTTGTACTGATTTTCACAGGTTGATCGTGGCCACCTCAAAAGCGGTGAATATCACCATCAGTCCCTCGTGATGCTTCAGTGCAAAAATTGTGACTTTAAACTGAACGGCGCACCCTGGTGGCAACGCAGTTCATCATGAAAGATGAAGTGGCTTTTGAGGGGCTTGGAAAGTTTATAGAGGCTTGAAATTTGGCACACACCTCCAAATGGATGAAAGCATTGTTGTTATGTAACCATTTTCCTTGAATAGCGCAAAATGGCTCCACAGCGCCCCCTACAATATTTCAAAACATCAGCCCCTGCTCTGTGTTTCATCTATGAGTCTGACACTTGGTAAGCTTGTGTAAGATGTCAAGATGTACAAAAAAGTCTCTTGGAGCAATATCCCAAATCCAACAGGAAGTCAGCCATTTTAAAATTAATGTGTAATTTTGATGACATTTTCCCCTCTTTTCAGGCTTCATACTTTGACGAACTCCTCCAAGGGATTTCATCATATTGAAGCATTCTTCAGTGTGTAGAATCTAAAGACCTTTGTGATGTTAAATTGCGAAGCTTTTTCCGTTCAGGGAAACGGGGTGGTCATGGCGGCACTTAGAGTTTCAATCACTCGCAAAAAGCAGTAATCTGCTGTCACTAAAAAACACAATGTCCAATCTCTCCCAAAGGTCGCAGGTGTGATGAGACTCGAGCTTGGAAATGTTTGTTATGCTATTTGTCAATAATGGTTAGAGCGCCACCTAGTGGCATGACTATAATCCTGGTTGAATAAGATGAAATGTTAGCTGGTGATTAAAAGCATGAAATCCATCAATGTGACATCACATCGGACGTGCCGGTTTGAGGTGTTGGCAGTGGCTCGACGTGCCGGGGGTGCGAGGGCCCTCATAACGCTGCTTGCAGCTTTAATTATTATTATTATTATTATTCAGGCGAAACAAGGGCCTTTTTGAGGGCCTAAACATGCTCAAAAACTCATGAAATTTTGCACACATGCCAGGTCTGGTGAAAAATTTTGTATTTTAATGGTTTTACATATGAGCACTGGGAAATGGCTCTACAGCGCCACCTATGCCTTGTTAAATGCAGCCCTACGACCACATCGTTTGAGCTACATGTATGAAATTTGGCACACATGTGTATCATGCCAAGACGAACAAAAAAGTCAGTGGGCCCATTGACGCAAACCCAACAGGAAGTCCGCCATTTGGAAGAGAAGGTGACATTTTGGCTCTAATTTTGCCATTTCCATGCCTCGAACTTTAACGAACTCCTCCTTGGGATTTGGTCGTATAAGCTTCAAATTTGGTCAGTGTCAACTACACCCTTGTGCCATGTTAAATTGCGGAGCTTTTGAGTTTTCACAATACGGTGAGGCCGTGGCGCCATGGCGAATTTCGATGACTCGCCATGAAAATCTTATTGCCTCTCATTTTGTCATACATTTTCTGACCTTGACCAAAGTGAACACATATGATAAGGCTCCACCCCTGAACATATTTCAACTGCCATATTTGACACCAGGGACAGCGCCACCTAGTGGGAACAGGAAATGTCATGTTTTACACTTTGGGGTACAGTATTGTGATGGGTGACATCTGCAGCCTCAAATTTCTCCAGGAAAGCCTTAAGGAGTTGGTCTTGGGTTACAGTGAAAACTGTGACTTTTCACGAAAGGGTGTGACCCCAGCAGCATGGCGAACTTTGATGTCACGCCATGAAGAAACAAATTAGTATAACTCAATGAAATCCAGTCTGATCAGTACCAGACTTTACAGGCATGATGTCAGACCCGCCGTGAACAAATTGATGTGCCCATTGTCGGAAATACGGACAGCGCCACCTAGTGGCAACAGGAAATGTCATGGCTTTAACTTTGTTGTACTGATTTTCACAGGTTGATCGTGGCCACCTCAAAAGCGGTGAATATCACCATCAGTCCCTCGTGATGCTTCAGTGCAAAAATTGTGACTTTAAACTGAACGGCGCACCCTGGTGGCAACGCTGTTCAACATGAAAGATGAAGTGGCTTTTGAGGGGCTTGGAAAGTTTATAGAGGCTTGAAATTTGGCACACACCTCCAAATGGATGAAAGCATTGTTGTTATGTAACCATTTTCCTTGAATAGCGCAAAATGGCTCCACAGCGCCCCCTACAATATTTCAAAACATCAGCCCCTGCTCTGTGTTTCATCTATGAGTCTGACACTTGGTAAGCTTGTGTAAGATATCAAGATGTACAAAAAAGTCTCTTGGAGCAATATCCCAAATCCAACAGGAAGTCAGCCATTTTAAAATTAATGTGTAATTTTGATGACATTTTCCCCTCTTTTCAGGCTTCATACTTTGACGAACTCCTCCAAGGGATTTCATCATATTGAAGCATTCTTCAGTGTGTAGAATCTAAAGACCTTTGTGATGTTAAATTGCGAAGCTTTTTCCGTTCAGGGAAACGGGGTGGTCATGGCGGCACGTAGAGTTTCAATCACTCGCAAAAAGCAGTAATCTGCTGTCACTAAAAAACACAATGTCCAATCTCTCCCAAAGGTCGCAGGTGTGATGAGACTCGAGCTTGGAAATGTTTGTTATGCTATTTGTCAATAATGGTTAGAGCGCCACCTAGTGGCATGACTATAATCCTGGTTGAATAAGATGAAATGTTAGCTGGTGATTAAAAGCATGAAATCCATCAATGTGACATCACATCGGACGTGCCGGTTTGAGGTGTTGGCAGTGGCTCGACGTGCCGGGGGTGCGAGGGCCCTCATAACGCTGCTTGCAGCTTTAATTATTATTAGGGCCCGAGCACCGAGAGTGCGAAGGCCCTATTGTATCTGCTCCGTTTCTTATTATTATTATTATTAGGGCCCGAGCACCGAGAGTGCGAAGGCCCTATTGTATCTGCTCCGTTTCTTATTATTATTATTATTAGGGCCCGAGCACTGATAGTGCGAAGGCCCTATTGTAATTGCTCTGTTTATTATTATTATTATTATTATTATTATTATTATTATTATTATTATTCCGGCAAATGAATTGGCCGTTTGAGGGCCTAAACATGCTCGAAAACTCATGAAATTTTGCACACGCGTCAGGTCTGGTGAAAATTTACGTATTTTAGTGTTCCCAGACATGGCCAGGGAAAATTAGCTCAGTAGCGCCACCTAGAAAAATGAAAAACGCGAGCCCCCGGTATGGGTATGACCTACACGTTTGAAAGTCGGTACACCTATATAACGTTCAGAGTCGAACAAAAAAGTCTATTATGGCAATGTCCTTAACCCAACAGGAAGTCCGCCATTTTGGATTGAAGGTGACATTTTGGGTCTGATTTTACCGTTTCCATGCCTTGTACTTTAACGAACTCCTCCTTGGGATTTGGTCCTATAAACTTCAAATTTGGACAGTGTCAACTACACCCTTGTGCCATGTTAAATTGCGGAGCTTTTGAGTTTTCACAATACTATGAGGCCGTGGCGCCATGGCGAATTTCGATGACTCGCCATGAAAATCTTATTGCCTCTCATTCTGTCATACATGTTCCGATCTGGACCAAAGAGCACACATATGATAAGGCTCCACCCCTGAACATATTTCAACTGCCATATTTGACATCAAGGACAGCGCCACCTAGTGGGAACAGGAAATGTCATGTTTTACACTTTGGGGTACAGTATAGTGATGGGTGACATCTGCAGCCTCAAATTTCTCCAGGAAAGCCTTAAGGAGTTGGTCTTGGGTTACAGTGAAAACTGTGACTTTTCGCAAAAGGGTGTGACCCCAGCAGCATGGCGAACTTTGATGTCACGCCATGAAGAAACAAATTAGTATAACTCAATGAAATCCAGTCTGATCAGTACCAGACTTTACAGGCATGATCTCAGACCCGCCCTGAACAGATTGATGTGCCCATTGTCGGAAATACGGACAGCGCCACCTAGTGGCAACAGGAAATGTCATGGCTTTAATTTTGTTGTATTGATTTTCACAGGTTCATCTTGGCCACCTCAAAAGCGGTGAATATCACCATCAGTCCCTCGTGATGCTTCAGTGCAAAAATTGTGAGTTTAAACTGAACGGCGCACCCTGGTGGCAACGCTGTTCAACATGAAAGATGAAGTGGCTTTTGAGGGTCTTGGCAAGTTTATAGAGGCTTGAAATTTGGCACACACCTCCAAATGGATGAACGCTTTGTTGGCATGTGATCATTTTCATTGAATAGCGCGAAGTGGCTCCACAGCGCCCCCTACAAAATTTCAAAACCACAGCCCCTGCTCTGTGTTCTATGTATGATTCTGAAACCTGGTAAGCTTATAGGAGATATCAAGATGTACAAAAAAGTCTCTTGGTGCAATATCCCAAATCCAACAGGAAGTCAGCCATTTTAAAATTAATGTGCAATTTTGGCAACATTTTCCCCTCTTTCCAGGCACCGTTCTTTGACGAACTCCTCCAAGGGATTTCATCATATTGAACCAATCTCCAGTGTGTGGAATCTAAAGACCTTTGTGATGTTAAATTGCGAAGCTTTTTACGTTCAGTGAAACGGGGTGGTTATGGCGGCACTTAGAGTTTGAATCACTCGCCAAAAAGCAGTAATCTGCTGTCACTCAAAAACACAATGTCCAATCTCTCCCAAACGTCTCAGGTGTGATGAGACTCGAGCTCGGAAGTGATTGTTATGCCATTTGTACATAATGGTTAGAGCGCCACCTAGTGGAACGACTAACTAATCATGAATGAATGAGTTGAAATGTTAGCTGGTGGTTAAATGCATGAATTCCATCAATGTGACATCAGATCGGAGGTGCTGGTTTTAGGTGTTGGGCTTGGCTCGACGCGCCGGGGGTGCGAGGGCCCTCGTAACGCTGCTTGCAGCTTTAATTATTAGGGCCCGAGCACTGACTGTGCGAAGGCCCTATTGTAATTGCTCTGTTTATTATTATTATTATTATTATTATTATTATTAGGGCCCGAGCACTGACAGTGCGAAGGCCCTATTGTAATTGCTCTGTTTATTATTATTATTATTATTATTATTTCGGCAAATGAATTGGCCGTTTGAGGGCCTAAACATGCTCGAAAACTCATGAAATTTTGCACACGCGTCAGGTCTGGTGAAAATTTACGTATTTTAATGTTCTCAGACATGGCCAGGGAAAATTAGCTCAGTAGCGCCACCTAGAAAATTGAAAAACGCGAGCCCCCGGTATGGGTATGGCCTACAAGTTTGAAAGTCGGTACTCCGTTATAACGTTCAGAGTCGAACAAAAAAGTCTATTATGGCAATGTCCTAAACCCAACAGGAAGTCCGCCATTTTGGATTGAAGGTGACATTTTGGCTCTGATTTTACCGTTTCCATGCCTTGTACTTTAACGAACTCCTCCTTGGGATTTGGTCCTATAAACTTCAAATTTGGACAGTGTCAACTACACCCTTGTGCCATGTTAAATTGCGGAGCTTTTGAGTTTTTACAATACCATGAGGCCGTGGCGCCACGGCGAATTTCGATGACTCGCCATGAAAATCTTATTGCCTCTCATTCTGTCATAGATTTTCTGACCTTGACCAAAGTGAACACATATGATAAGGCTCCAGCCCTGAACATATTACAACTGCCATATTTTACATCAGGGACAGCGCCACCTAGTGGGAACAGGAAATGTCATGTTTTACACTTTGGGGTACAGTATTGTGATGGGTGACATCTGCAGCCTCAAATTTCTCCAGGAAAGCCTTAAGGAGTTGGTCTTGGGTTACAGTGAAAACTGTGACTTTTCGCAAAAGGGTGTGACCCCAGCGGCATGGCGAACTTTGATGTCACGCCATGAAGAAATAAATTAGTATAACTCAATGAAATCCAGTCTGATCAGTACCAGACTTTACAGGCATGATGTCAGACCCGCCCTGAACAGATTGATGTGCCCATTGTCGGAAATACGGACAGCGCCACCTAGTGGCAACAGGAAATGTCATGGCTTTAATTTTGTTGTACTGATTTTCACAGGTTCATCTTGGCCACCTCAAAAGTGGTGAATATCACCATCAGTCCCTCGTGATGCTTCAGTGCAAAAATTGTGACTTTAAACTGAACGGCGCACCCTGGTGGCAACGCGGTCCACCATGAAAGATGAAGTGGCTTTTGAGGGGCTTGGAAAGTTTATAGAGGCTTTAAATTTAGCACACACCTCCAAATGGATCAAGGCTTTGTTGTCATGTGACCATTTTCCTTGAATAGCGCAAAATGGCTCCACAGCGCCCCCTACAATACTCCAAAATATCAGCCCCTGCTCTGTGTTTTATCTATGAGTCTGAAACTTGGTAAGCTTATAGGAGATATCAAGATGTACAAAAAAGTCTCTTGGAGCAATATCCCAAATCGAACAGGAAGTCAGCCATTTTAAAATTAATGTGCAAATTTGGCGACATTTTCCCCTCTTTTCAGGCTTCATACTTTGACGAACTCCTCCAAGGGATTTCATCATATTGAACCATTCTCCAGTGTGTGGAATCTAAAGACCTTTGTGATGTTAAATTGCGAAGCTTTTTACGTTCAGGGAAACGGGAGGGTCATGGCGCCACGTGGAGTTTGAATCACTCGCCAAAAAGCAGTAATCTGCTGTCACTCAAAAACACAATGTCCAATCTCTCCCAAAGGTCGCAGGCATGATGAGACTCAAGCTCGGAAATGTTTGTTATGCCATTTGTCATTAATGGTTAGAGCGCCACCTAGTGGGACGACTATAATCATGATTGAATGAGATGAAAGGTTAGCTGTTGGTTAAATGCATGAATTCCATCAATGTGACATCAGATCGGAGGTGCTGGTTTTAGGTGTTGGGTGTGGCTCGACACGCCGGGGTGCGAGGGCCCTCATAACGCTGCTTGCAGCTTTAATTATTATTATTAGGGCCCGAGCACTGAGAGTGCGAAGGCCCTATTGTATCTGCTCCGTTTCTTATTATTATTATTATTATTATTATTATTATTATTATTATTATTATTATTATTATTATTATTATTATTATTATTATTCACCCCAAACAAGGGCCTTTTTGAGGGCCTACACATGCTCAAAAACTCATGAAATTTTGCACACATGCCAGGTCTGGTGAAAAATTTTGTATTTTAATGGTTTTACATATGAGCACTGGGAAATGGCTCTACAGCGCCACCTATGCCTTGTTAAATGCAGCCCTACGACCACATCGTTTGAGCTACATGTATGAAATTTGGCACACATGTGTATCATGCCAAGACGAACAAAAAAGTCTGTGGGCCCATTGACGCAAACCCAACAGGAACTCCGCCATTTGGAAGAGAAGGTGACATTTTGGCTCTAATTTTGCCATTTCCATGCCTCGAACTTTAACGAACTCCTCCTTGGGGTTTCATTTCATAAGCTTCAAATTTGGACAGTGTCAACTACACCCTTGTGCCATGTTAAATTGCGGAGCTTTTGAGTTTTCACAATACTATGAGGCCGTGGCGCCATGGCGAATTTCGATGACTCGCCATGAAAATCTTATTGCCTCTCATTTTGTCATACATTTTCTGACCTTGACCAAAGTGAACACATATGATAAGGCTCCACCCCTAAACATATTTCAACTGCCATATTTGACATGAAGGACAGCGCCACCTAGTGGGAACAGGAAATGTCATGTTTTACACTTTGGGGTACAGTATAGTGATGGGTGACATCTGCAGCCTCAAATTTCTCCAGAAAACCCTTAAGGAGTTGGTCTTGGGTTACAGTGAAAACTGTGAGTTTTCGCGAAAGGGTGTGACCCCAGCAGCATGGCGAACTTTGATGTCACGCCATGAAGAAACAAATTAGTATAACTCAATGAAATCCAGTCTGATCAGTACCAGACTTTACAGGCATGATGTCAGACCCGCCCTGAACAGATTGATGTGCCCATTGTCGGAAATACGGACAGCGCCACCTAGTGGCAACAGGAAATGTCATGGCTTTAATTTTGTTGTACTGATTTTCACAGGTTCATCGTGGCCACCTCAAAAGCGGTGAATATCACCATCAGTCCCTCGTGATGCTTCAGTGCAAAAATTGTGACTTTAAACTGAATGGCGCACCCTGGTGGCAACGCGGTTCATCATGAAAGATGAAGTGGCTTTTGAGGGGCTTGGAAAGTTTATAGAGGCTTGAAATTTGGCACACACCTCCAAATGGATGAAGGCTTTGTTGTCATGTAACCATTTTCATTGAATAGCGCAAAATGGCTCCACAGCGCCCCCTACAATATTTCAAAACATCAGCCCCTGCTCTGTGTTTTATCTATGAGTCTGACACTTGGTAAGCTTGTGTAAGATATCAAGATGTACAAAAAAGTCTCTTGGAGCAATATCCCAAATCCAACAGGAAGTCAGCCATTTTAAAATTAATGTGTAATTTTGATGACATTTTCCCCCCTTTTCAGGCCTCATACTTTGACGAACTCCTCCAAGGGATTTCATCATATTGAAGCATTCTTCAGTGTGTAGAATCTAAAGACCTTTGTAATGTTAAATTGCGAAGCTTTTTCCGTTCAGGGAAACGGGGTGGTCATGGCGGCACGTAGAGTTTCAATCACTCGCAAAAAGCAGTAATCTGCTGTCACTAAAAAACACAATGTCCAATCTCTCCCAAAGGTCGCAGGTGTGATGAGACTCGAGCTTGGAAATGTTTGTTATGCTATTTGTCAATAATGGTTAGAGCGCCACCTAGTGGCATGACTATAATCCTGGTTGAATAAGATGAAATGTTAGCTGGTGATTAAAAGCATGAAATCCATCAATGTGACATCACATCGGACGTGCCGGTTTGAGGTGTTGGCAGTGGCTCGACGTGCCGGGGGTGCGAGGGCCCTCATAACGCTGCTTGCAGCTTTAATTATTATTATTTCGGCAAATGAATTGGCCGTTTGAGGGCCTAAACATGCTCGAAAACTCATGAAATTTTGCACACGCGTCAGGTCTGGTGAAAATTTACGCATTTTAATGTTCTCAGACATGGCCGGGGAAAATTAGCTCAGTAGCGCCACCTAGAAAAATGAAAAACGCGAGCCCCCGGTATGGGTATGGCCTACAAGTTTGAAAGTCGGTACACCTATATAACGTTCAGAGTCGAACAAAAAAGTCTATTATGGCAATGACCTAAACCCAACAGGAAGTCCGCCATTTTGGATTGAAGGTGACATTTTGGCTCTGATTTTACCGTTTCCATGCCTTGTACTTTAACGAACTCCTCCTTGGGATTTGGTCCTATAAACTTCAAATTTGGACAGTGTCAACTACACCCTTGTGCCATGTTAAATTGCGGAGCTTTTGAGTTTTCACAATACTATGAGGCCGTGGCGCCATGGCGAATTTCGATGACTCGCCATGAAAATCTTATTGCCTCTCATTTTGTCATACATTTTCTGACCTTGACCAAAGTGAACACATATGATAAGGCTCCACCCCTGAACATATTTCAACTGCCATATTTGACATGAAGGACAGCGCCACCTAGTGGGAACAGGAAATGTCATGTTTTACACTTTGGGGTACAGTATAGTGATGGGTGACATCTGCAGCCTCAAATTTCTCCAGAAAACCCTTAAGGAGTTGGTCTTGGGTTACAGTGAAAACTGTGACTTTTCGCAAAAGGGTGTGACCCCAGCAGCATGGCAAACTTTGATGTCACGCCATGAAGAAACAAATTAGTATAACTCAATGAAATCCAGTCTGATCAGTACCAGACTTTACACGCATGATGTCAGACCCGCCCTGAACAGATTGATGTGCCCATTGTCGGAAATACGGACAGCGCCACCTAGTGGCAACAGGAAATTTCATGGCTTTAATTTTGTTGTACTGGTTTTCACAGGTTCATCGTGGCCACCTCAAAAGCGGTGAATATCACCATCAGTCCCTCGTGATGCTTCAGTGCAAAAATTGTGACTTTAAACTGAACGGCGCACCCTGGTGGCAACCCTGTTCACCATGAAAAATGAAGTGGCTTTTGAGGGGCTTGGAAAGTTTATAGAGGCTTGAAATTTGGCGCACACCTCCATTGTGCTTAAGGCTTTGTTGTTATGTGATCATTTTCATTGAATAGGGCAAAATGGCTCCACAGCGCCCCCTACAAAATTTCAAAACATCAGCCCCAGCTCTGTGTTTTATGTATGAGTCTGAAACCTGGTAAGCTTATAGGAGATATCAAGATGTACAAAAAAGTCTCTTGGAGCAATATCCCAAATCTAACAGGAAGTCAGCCATTTTAAAATTAATGTGTAATTTTTGTGACATTTTCCCCTCTTTCCAGGTACCGTTCTTTGACGAACTCCTCCAAGGGATTTCATCATATTGAACCAATCTCCAGTATGTGGAATCTAAAGACCTTTGTGATGTTAAATTGCGAAGGTTTTTACGTTCAGGGAAACGGGGTGGTCATGGCGGCATGTGGAGTTTCAGTCACTCGCCAAAAAGCAGTAATCTGCTGTCACTCAAAATCAAAATGTCCAATATGTCCTAAAGGTCGCAGGCGTGATGAGACTCGAGCTCGGAAATGTTTGTTATGCCATTTGTCAGTAATGGTTAGAGCGCCACCTAGTGGGACGACTATAATCATGATTGAATGAGATGAAATGTTAGCTGGTGGTTGAATGCATGAATTTCATCAATGTGACATCAGATCGGAGGTGCTGGTTGTAGGTGTTGGGCGTAGCTCGACGCGATGGGGTGCGAGGGCCCTCATAACGCTGCTTGCAGCTTTAATTATTAGGGCCCGAGCACCGAGAGTGCGAAGGCCCTATTGTATCTGCTCGGTTTCTTATTATTATTATTATTAGGGCCCGAGCACTGAGAGTGCGAAGGCCCTATTGTATCTGCTCCGTTTCTTATTAGGGCCCGAGCACTGACAGTGCGAAGGCCCTATTGTAATTGCTCCGTTTATTATTATTAGGGCCCGAGCACTGACAGTGCGAAGGCCCTATTGTAATTGCTCCGTTTATTATTATTATTATTATTATTATTATTATTCCGGCAAATGAATCGGCTTTTTGAGGGCCTAAACATGCTCGAAAACTCATGAAATTTTGCACACGCGTCAGGTCTGGTGAAAATTTACGTATTTTAATGTTCTCAGACATGGCCAGGGAAAATTAGCTCAGTAGCGCCACCTAGAAAAATGAAAAACGCGAGCCCCCGGTATGGGTATGGCCTACAAGTTTGAAAGTCGGTACACCTATATAACGTTCAGAGTCGAACAAAAAAGTCTATTATGGCAATGTCCTAAACCCAACAGGAAGTCCGCCATTTTGGATTGAAGGTGACATTTTGGCTCTGATTTTACTGTTTCCATGCCTTGTACTTTAACGAACTCCTCCTTGGGATTTGGTCCCATAAACTTCAAATTTGGTCAGTGTCAACTACACCCTTGTGCCATGTTAAATTGCGGAGCTTTTGAGTTTTCACAATACTATGAGGCCGTGGCGCCATGGCGAATTTCGATGACTCGCCATGAAAATCTTATTGCCTCTCATTTTGTCATACATTTTCTGACCTTGACCAAAGTGAACACATATGATAAGGCTCCGCCCCTGAACATATTTCAACTGCCATATTTGACACGAAGGACAGCGCCACCTAGTGGGAACAGGAAATGTCATGTTTTACACTTTGGGGTACAGTATAGTGATGGGTGACATCTGCAGCCTCAAATTTCTCCAGGAAAGCCTTAAGGAGTTGGTCTTGGGTTACAGTGAAAACTGTGAGTTTTCGCGAAAGGGTGTGACCCCAGCAGCATGGCGAACTTTGATGTCACGCCATGAAGAAACAAATTAGTATAACTCAATGAAATCCAGTCTGATCAGTACCAGACTTTACAGGCATGATGTCAGACCCGCCCTGAACAGATTGATGTGCCCATTGTCGGAAATACGGACAGCGCCACCTAGTGGCAACAGGAAATGTCATGGCTTTAATTTTGTTGTACTGATTTTCACAGGTTCATCGTGGCCACCTCAAAAGCGGTGAATATCCCCATCAGTCCCTCGTGATGCTTCAGTGCAAAAATTGTGAGTTTAAACTGAACGGCGCACCCTGGTGACAACGCTGTTCAACATGAAAGATGAAGTGGCTTTTGAGGGTCTTGGCAAGTTTATAGAGGCTTGAAATTTGGCACACACCTCCAAATGGATGAAGGCTTTGTTGGCATGTGATCATTTTCCTTGAATAGCGCAAAATGGCTCCACAGCGCCCCCTACAATATTTCAAAACATCAGCCCCTGCTCTGTGTTTCATCTATGAGTCTGACACTTGGTAAGCTTGTGTAAGATATCAAGATGTACAAAAAAGTCTCTTGGAGCAATATCCCAAATCCAACAGGAAGTCAGCCATTTTAAAATTAATGTGTAATTTTGATGACATTTTCCCCCCTTTTCAGGCCTCATACTTTGACGAACTCCTCCAAGGGATTTCATCATATTGAAGCATTCTTCAGTGTGTAGAATCTAAAGACCTTTGTGATGTTAAATTGCGAAGCTTTTTCCGTTCAGGGAAACGGGGTGGTCATGGCGGCACGTAGAGTTTCAATCACTCGCAAAAAGCAGTAATCTGCTGTCACTAAAAAACACAATGTCCAATCTCTCCCAAAGGTCGCAGGTGTGATGAGACTCGAGCTTGGAAATGTTTGTTATGCTATTTGTCAATAATGGTTAGAGCGCCACCTAGTGGGACGACTATAATCCTGGTTGAATAAGATGAAATGTTAGCTGGTGATTAAAAGCATGAAATCCATCAATGTGACATCACATCGGACGTGCCGGTTTGAGGTGTTGGCAGTGGCTCGACGTGCCGGGGGTGCGAGGGCCCTCATAACGCTGCTTGCAGCTTTAATTATTATTATTATTATTATTATTCCGGCAAATGAATCGGCCTTTTGAGGACCTAAACATGCTCGAAAACTCATGAAATTTTGCACACGCGTCAGGTCTGGTGAAAATTTACGTATTTTAATGTTCTCAGACATGGCCAGGGAAAATTAGCTCAGTAGCGCCACCTAGAAAAATGAAAAATGCGAGCCCCCGGTATGGGTATCACCTACATGTTTGAAAGTCGGTAGACCTATATAACGTTCAGAGTCGAACAAAAAAGTCTATTATGGCAATGTCCTAAACCCAACAGGAAGTCCGCCATTTTGGATTGAATGTGACATTTTGGCTCTGATTTTACCGTTTCCATGCCTCGAACTTTAACGAACTCCTCCTTGGGGTTTGATTTCATAACCTTCATATTTGGTCAGTGCCAACTACACCCTTATGCCATGTTAAATTGCGGAGCTTTTGAGTTTTCACAATACCATGAGGCCGTGGCGCCACGGCGAATTTCGATGACTCGCCATGAAAATCTTATTGCCTCTCATTCTGTCATACATTTTCTGACCTTGACCAAAGTGAACACATATGATAAGGCTCCACCCCTGAACATATTACAACTGCCATATTTTACATCAGGGACAGCGCCACCTAGTGGGAACAGGAAATGTCATGTTTTACACTTTGGGGTACAGTATTGTGATGGGTGACATCTGCAGCCTCAAATTTCTCCAGGAAAGCCTTAAGGAGTTGGTCTTGGGTTACAGTGAAAACTGTGACTTTTCGCGAAAGGGTGTGACCCCAGCAGCATGGCGAACTTTGATGTCACGCCATGAAGAAAGAAATTAGTATAACTCAATGAAATCCAGTCTGATCAGTACCAGACTTTACAGGCATGATGTCAGACCCACCCTGAACAGATTGATGTGCCCATTGTCGGAAATACGGACAGCGCCACCTAGTGGCAACAGGAAATGTCATGGCTTTAATTTTGTTGTACTGATTTTCACAGGTTCATCGTGGCCACCTCAAAAGCGGTGAATATCAAAATCAGTCCCTCGTGATGCTTCAGTGCAAAAATTGTGACTTTAAAGTGAACGGCGCACCCTGGTGGTAACGCGGTTCACCATGAAAGATGAAGTGGCTTTTGAGGGGCTTGGAAAGTTTATAGAGGCTTGAAATTTGGCACACACCTCCAAATGGATGTAGGCTTTGTTGTCATGTGATCATTTTCATTGAATAGCGCGAAATTGCTCCACAGCGCCCCCTACAAAATTTCAAAACAACAGCCCCTGCTCTGTGTTTCATCTATGAGTCTGAAACCTGGTAAACTTATGGAAAATATCAAGATGTACAAAAAAGTCTCTTGGAGCAATATCCCAAATCCAACAGGAAGTCAGCCATTTTAAAATTAATGTGCAATTTTGGCAACATTTTCCCCTCTTTCCAGGCACCGTTCTTTGACGAACTCCTCCAAGGGATTTCATCACATTGATGCGATCTCCTGTGTGTGGAATCTAAAGACCTTTGTGATGTTAAATTGTGAAGCTTTTTACATTCAGGGAAACGGGGTGGTCATGGCGGCACATAGAGTTTCAATCACTCGCCAAAAAGCAGTAATCTGCTGTCACTCAAAAACAAAATGTCCAATCTCTCCCAAAGCTCATAGGCGTGATGAGACTCGAGCTCGGAAATGTTTGTTATGCCATTTGTGCATAATGGTTAGAGCGCCACCTAGTGGAACGACTAACTAATCATAAATGAATGAGTTGAAATGTTAGCTGGTGGTTAAATGCATGAATTCCATCAATGTGACATCAGATCGGAGGTGCTGGTTTTAGGTGTTGGGCGTGGCTCGACGCGCCGGGGGTGCGAGGGCCCTCATAACGCTGCTTGCAGCTTTAATTATTATTATTATTATTATTATTCACCCCAAACAAGGGCCTTTTTGAGGGCCTAAACATGCTCAAAAACTCATGAAATTTTGCACACATGCCAGGTCTGGTGAAAAATTTTGTATTTTAATGGTTTTACTTATGAGCACTGGGAAATGGCTCTACAGCGCCACCTATGCCTTGTTAAATGCAGCCCTACGACCACATCGTTTCAGCTACATGTATGAAATTTGGCACACATGTGTATCATGCCAAGACGAACAAAAAAGTCTGTGGGCCCATTGACGCAAACCCAACAGGAAGTCCGCCATTTGGAAGAGAAGGTGACATTTTGGCTCTAATTTTGCCATTTCCATGCCTCGAACTTTAACGAACTCCTCCTTGGGATTTGGTCCTATAAACTTCAAATTTGGACAGTGTCAACTACACCCTTGTGCCATGTTAAATTGCGGAGCTTTTGAGTTTTCACAATACTATGAGGCCGTGGCGCCATGGCGAATTTCGATGACTCGCCATGAAAATCTTATTGCCTCTCATTTTGTCATACATGTTCTGATCTGGACCAAAGAGCACACATATGATAAGGCTCCACCCCTGAACATATTTCAACTGCCATATTTGACATCAAGGACAGCGCCACCTAGTGGGAACAGGAAATGTCATGTTTTACACTTTGGGGTACAGTATAGTGATGGGTGACATCTGCAGCCTCAAATTTCTCCAGGAAAGCCTTAAGGAGTTGGTCTTGGGTTACAGTGAAAACTGTGAGTTTTCGCGAAAGGGTGTGACCCCAGCAGCATGGCGAACTTTGATGTCACGCCATGAAGAAACAAATTAGTATAACTCAATGAAATCCAGTCTGATCAGTACCAGACTTTACAGGCATGATGTCAGACCCGCCCTGAACAGATTGATGTGCCCATTGTCGGAAATACGGACAGCGCCACCTAGTGGCAACAGGAAATGTCATGGCTTTAATTTTGTTGTACTGATTTTCACAGGTTCATCGTGGCCACCTCAAAAGCGGTGAATATCACCATCAGTCCCTCGTGATGCTTCAGTGCAAAAATTGTGACTTTAAACTGAACGGCGCACCCTGGTGGCAACGCGGTTCATCATGAAAGATGAAGTGGCTTTTGAGGGGCTTGGAAAGTATATAGAGGCTTGAAATTTGGCACACACCTCCAAATGGATGAAGGCTTTGTTGTCATGTGATCATTTTCATTGAATATCCCAAAATGGCTCCACAGCGCCCCCTACAAAATTTCAAAATCACAGCCCCAGCTCTGTGTTTCATCTATGAGTCTGAAACCTGGTAAGCTTATAGGAGATATAGAGATGTACAAAAAAGTCTCTTGGAGCAATATCCCAAATCCAACAGGAAGTCAGCCATTTTAAAATTAATGTGCAATTTTGGCAACATTTTCCCCTCTTTTCAGGCATCGTTCTTTGACGAACTCCTCCAAGGGATTTCATCAGATTGCACTATTCTTCAGTGTGTGGAATCCAAAGACCTTTGTGTTGTTAAATTGCGAAGCTTTTTACGTTCAGGGAAACGGGGTGGTTATGGCGGCACGTAGACTCTCAATCACTCGCCAAAACGCAGTAATCTGCTGTTACTCAAAAACACAATGTCCAATCTTACCCAAAGGTCGCAGGCATAATGAGAATCGAGTTCGGAAATGTTTGTTATGCCATTTGTACATAATGGTTAGAGCGCCACCTAGTGGAACGACTAACTAATCATGAATGAATGAGTTGAAATGTTAGCTGGTGGTTAAATGCATGAATTCCATCAATGTGACATCAGATCGGACGTGCTGGTTTCAGGTGTTGGGCATGGCTCGACACTGGGGGTGCGAGGGCCCTCATAACGCTGCTTGCAGCTTTAATTAGGGCCCGAGCACTGATAGTGCGAAGGCCCTATTGTATCTGCTCCGTTTCTTATTATTATTATTATTATTATTATTATTATTATTATTATTATTATTATTATTCAGGCGAAACAAGGGCCTTTTTGAGGGCCTAAACATGCTCAAAAACTCATGAAATTTTGCACACATGCCAGGTCTGGTGAAAAATTTTGTATTTTAATGGTTTTACATATGAGCACTGGGAAATGGCTCTAGAGCGCCACCTATGCCTTGTTAAATGCAGCCCTACGACCACATCGTTTGAGCTACATGTATGAAATTTGGCACACATGTGTATCATGCCAAGACGAACAAAAAAGTCAGTGGGCCCATTGATGCAAACCCAACAGGAAGTCCGCCATTTGGAAGAGAAGGTGACATTTTGGCTCTAATTTTGCCATTTCCATGCCTCGAACTTTAACGAACTCCTCCTTGGGATTTGGTTGTATAAGCTTCAAATTTGGACAGTGTCAACTACACCCTTGTGCCATGTTAAATTGCGGAGCTTTTGAGTTTTCACAATAGTATGAGGCCGTGGCGCCATGGCGAATTTTGATGACTCGCCATGAAAATCTTATTGCCTCTCATTCTGTCATACATGTTCCGATCTGGACCAAAGAGCACACATATGATAAGGCTCCACCCCTGAACATATTTCAACTGCCATATTTGACATCAAGGACAGCGCCACCTAGTGGGAACAGGAAATGTCATGTTTTACACTTTGGGGTACAGTATTGTGATGGGTGACATCTGCAGCCTCAAATTTCTCCAGGAAAGCCTTAAGGAGTTGGTCTTGGGTTACAGTGAAAACTGTGACTTTTCACGAAAGGGTGTGACCCCAGCAGCATGGCGAACTTTGATGTCACGCCATGAAGAAACAAATTAGTATAACTCAATGAAATCCAGTCTGATCAGTACCAGACTTTACAGGCATGATATCAGCCCCGCCCTGAAAAGATTGATATGCCCATTGTCGGAAATACGGACAGCGCCACCTAGTGGCAACAGGAAATGTCATGGCTTTAACTTTGTTGTACTGATTTTCACAGGTTGATCGTGGCCACCTCAAAAGCGGTGAATATCACCATCAGTCCCTCGTGATGCTTCAGTGCAAAAATTGTGACTTTAAACTGAACGGCGCACCCTGGTGGCAACGCGGTTCATCATGAAAGATGAAGTGGCTTTTGAGGGGCTTGGAAAGTTTATAGAGGCTTGAAATTTGGCACACACCTCCAAATGGATGAAGGCATTGTTGTTATGTAACCATTTTCCTTGAATAGCGCAAAATGGCTCCACAGCGCCCCCTACAATATTTCAAAACATCAGCCCCTGCTCTGTGTTTCATCTATGAGTCTGACACTTGGTAAGCTTGTGTAAGATATCAAGATGTACAAAAAAGTCTCTTGGAGCAATATCCCAAATCCAACAGGAAGTCAGCCATTTTAAAATTAATGTGTAATTTTGATGACATTTTCCCCCCTTTTCAGGCCTCATACTTTGACGAACTCCTCCAAGGGATTTCATCATATTGAAGCATTCTTCAGTGTGTAGAATCCAAAGACCTTTGTGATGTTAAATTGCGAAGCTTTTTCCGTTCAGGGAAACGGGGTGGTCATGGCGGCACGTAGAGTTTCAATCACTCGCAAAAAGCAGTAATCTGCTGTCACTAAAAAACACAATGTCCAATCTCTCCCAAAGGTCGCAGGTGTGATGAGACTCGAGCTTGGAAATGTTTGTTATGGTATTTGTCAATAATGGTTAGAGCGCCACCTAGTGGCATGACTATAATCCTGGTTGAATAAGATGAAATGTTAGCTGGTGATTAAAAGCATGAAATCCATCAATGTGACATCACATCGGACGTTCCGGTTTGAGGTGTTGGGCGTGGCTCGACGTGCCGGGGGTGCGAGGGCCCTCATAACGCTGCTTGCAGCTTTAATTAGGGCCCGAGCACTGAGAGTGCGAAGGCCCTATTGTATCTGCTCCGTTTCTTATTATTATTATTATTATTATTATTATTATTATTCAGGCGAAACAAGGGCCTTTTTGAGGGCCTAAACATGCTCAAAAACTCATGAAATTTTGCACACATGCCAGGTCTGGTGAAAAATTTTGTATTTTAATGGTTTTACATATGAGCACTGGGAAATGGCTCTACAGCGCCACCTATGCCTTGTTAAATGCAGCCCTACGACCACATCGTTTGAGCTACATGTATGAAATTTGGCACACATGTGTATCATGCCAAGACGAACAAAAAAGTCTGTGGGCCCATTGACGCAAACCCAACAGGAAGTCCGCCATTTGGAAGAGAAGGTGACATTTTGGCTCTAATTTTGCCATTTCCATGCCTCGAACTTTTGCGAACTCCTCCTTGGGGTTTCATTTCATAACCTTCAAATTTGGACAGTGTCAACTACACCCTTGTGCCATGTTAAATTGCGGAGCTTTTGAGTTTTCACAATACTATGAGGCCGTGGCGCCATGGCGAATTTCGATGACTCGCCATGAAAATCTTATTGCCTCTCATTTTGTCATAGAAGTTCTGACCTTGACCAAAGTGAACACATATGATAAGGCTCCACCCCTGAACATATTTCAACTGCCATATTTGACACCAGGGACAGCGCCACCTAGTGGGAACAGGAAATGTCATGTTTTACACTTTGGGGTACAGTATAGTGATGGGTGACATCTGCAGCCTCAAATTTCTCCAGGAAAGCCTTAAGGAGTTGGTCTTGGGTTACAGTGAAAACTGTGAGTTTTCGCGAAAGGGTGTGACCCCAGCAGCATGGCGAACTTTGATGTCACGCCATGAAGAAACAAATTAGTATAACTCAATGAAATCCAGTCTGATCAGTACCAGACTTTACAGGCATGATGTCAGACCCGCCCTGAACAGATTGATGTGCCCATTGTCGGAAATACGGACAGCGCCACCTAGTGGCAACAGGAAATGTCATGGCTTTAACTTTGTTGTACTGATTTTCACAGGTTGATCGTGGCCACCTCAAAAGCGGTGAATATCACCATCAGTCCCTCGTGATGCTTCAGTGCAAAAATTGTGAGTTTAAACTGAACGGCGCACCCTGGTGGCAACGCGGTTCATCATGAAAGATGAAGTGGCTTTTGAGGGGCTTGGAAAGTTTATAGAGGCTTGAAATTTGGCACACACCTCTAAATGGATGAAGGCATTGTTGTTATGTAACCATTTTCCTTGAATAGCGCAAAATGGCTCCACAGCGCCCCCTACAATATTTCAAAACATCAGCCCCTGCTCTGTGTTTCATCTATGAGTCTGACACTTGGTAAGCTTGTGTAAGATATCAAGATGTACAAAAAAGTCTCTTGGAGCAATATCCCAAATCCAACAGGAAGTCAGCCATTTTAAAATTTATGTGCAATTTTGATGACATTTTCCCCTCTTTTCAGGCCTCATACTTTGACGAACTCCTCCAAGGGATTTCATCATATTGAAGCATTCTTCAGTGTGTGGAATCCAAAGACCTTTGTGTTGTTAAATTGCGAAGCTTTTTACGTCCAGGGAAACGGGGTGGTTATGGCGGCACTTAGAGTTTGAATCACTCGCCAAAAAGCAGTAATCTGCTGTCACTCAAAAACACAATGTCCAATCTCTCCCAAACGTCTCAGGTGTGATGAGACTCGAGCTTGGAAGTGTTTGTTATGCCATTTGTACATAATGGTTAGAGCGCCACCTAGTGGAACGACTAACTAATCATGAATGAATGAGTTGAAATGTTAGCTGGTGGTTAAATGCATGAATTCCATCAATGTGACATCAGATCGGAGGTGCTGGTTTTAGGTGTTGGGCGTGGCTCGACGTGCCGGGGGTGCGAGGGCCCTCATAACGCTGCTTGCAGCTTTAATTAGGGCCCGAGCACCGAGAGTGCGAAGGCCCTATTGTATCTGCTCCGTTTCTTATTATTATTATTATTATTATTATTATTATTATTATTATTCAGGCGAAACAAGGGCCTTTTTGAGGGCCTAAACATGCTCAAAAACTCATGAAATTTTGCACACATGCCAGGTCTGGTGAAAAATTTTGTATTTTAATGGTTTTACATATGAGCACTGGGAAATGGCTCTACAGCGCCACCTATGCCTTGTTAAATGCAGCCCTACGACCACATCGTTTCAGCTACATGTATGAAATTTGGCACACATGTGTATCATGCCGAGTCGAACAAAAAAGTCTGTGGGCCCATTGATGCAAACCCAACAGGAAGTCCGCCATTTGGAAGAGAAGGTGACATTTTGGCTCTAATTTTGCCATTTCCATGCCTCGAACTTTTGCGAACTCCTCCTTGGGATTTGGTTGTATAAGCTTCATCTTTGGTCAGTGTCAACTACACACCTGGGCCATGTTAAATTGCGGAGCTTTTGAGTTTTCACAATACTATGAGGCCGTGGCGCCATGGCGAATTTCGATGACTCGCCATGAAAATCTTATTGCCTCTCATTTTGTCATACATTTTCTGACCTTGACCAAAGTGAACACATATGATAAGGCTCCACCCCTGAACATATTTCAACTGCCATATTTGACACCAGGGACAGCGCCACCTAGTGGGAACAGGAAATGTCATGTTTTACACTTTGGGGTACAGTATAGTGATGGGTGACACCTGCAGCCTCAAATTTCTCCAGGAAAGCCTTAAGGAGTTGGTCTTGGGTTACAGTGAAAACTGTGACTTTTCGCAAAAGGGTGTGACCCCAGCAGCATGGCGAACTTTGATGTCACGCCATGAAGAAACAAATTAGTATAACTCAATGAAATCCAGTCTGATCAGTACCAGACTTTACAGGCATGATGTCAGACCCGCCCTGAACAGATTGATGTGCCCATTGTCGGAAATACGGACAGCGCCACCTAGTGGCAACAGGAAATGTCATGGCTTTAATTTTGTTGTACTGATTTTCACAGGTTCATCCTGGCCACCTCAAAAGCGGTGAATATCACCATCAGTCCCTCGTGATGCTTCAGTGCAAAAATTGTGACTTTAAACTGAACGGCGCACCCTGGTGGCAACGCTGTTCACGATGAAAGATGAAGTGGCTTTTGAGGGTCTTGGCAAGTTTATAGAGGCTTGAAATTTGGCACACACCTCCAATGTGACGAAGGCTTTGTTGTTATGTGATCATTTTCATTGAATATCCCAAAATGGCTCCACAGCGCCCCCTACAATATTTCAAAACCACAGCCCCAGCTCTGTGTTTTATATATGAATCTGAAACCTGGTAGGCTTATAGGAGATATCAAGATGTACAAAAAAGTCTCTTGGAGCAATATCCCAAATCCAACAGGAACTCAGCCATTTTAAAATTAATGTGCAATTTTGGCGACATTTTCTCCTCTTTTCAGGCTTCATACTTTGACGAACTCCTCCAAGGGATTTCATCATATTGAAGCATTCTCCAGTGTGTGGAATCTAAAGACCTTTGTGATGTTAAATTGCGAAGCTTTTTACGTCCAGGGAAACGGGGTGGTTATGGCGGCACTTAGAGTTTGAATCACTCGCCAAAAAGCAGTAATCTGCTGTCACTCAAAAACACAATGTCCAATCTCTCCCAAACGTCTCGGGTGTGATGAGACTCGAGCTTGGAAGTGTTTGTTATGCCATTTGTCAGTAATGGTTAGAGCGCCACCTAGTGGGAGGACTATAATGATGATTGAATGAGATGAAATGTTAGCTGGTGGTTAAATGCATGAATTCCATCAATGTGACATCAGATCGGAGGTGCTGGTTGTAGGTGTTGGGCGTGGCTCGACGCGATGGGGTGCGAGGGCCCTCATAACGCTGCTTGCAGCTTTAATTATTATTATTATTATTCACCCCAAACAAGGGCCTTTTTGAGGGCCTAAACATGCTCAAAAACTCATGAAATTTTGCACACATGCCAGGTCTGGTGAAAAATTTTGTATTTTAATGGTTTTACATATGAGCACTGGGAAATGGCTCTAGAGCGCCACCTATGCCTTGTTAAATGCAGCCCTACGACCACATGGTTTGAGCTACATGTATGAAATTTGGCACACATGTGTATCATGCCAAGACGAACAAAAAAGTCTGTGGGCCCATTGACGCAAACCCAACAGGAAGTCCGCCATTTGGAAGAGAAGGTGACATTTTGGCTCTAATTTTGCCATTTCCATGCCTCGAACTTTTGCGAACTCCTCCTTGGGGTTTCATTTCATAACCTTCAAATTTGGACAGTGTCAACTACACCCTTGTGCCATGTTAAATTGCGGAGCTTTTGAGTTTTCACAATACTATGAGGCCGTGGCGCCATGGCGAATTTCGATGACTCGCCATGAAAATCTTATTGCCTCTCATTTTGTCATACATTTTCTGACCTTGACCAAAGTGAACACATATGATAAGGCTCCACCCCTAAACATATTTCAACTGCCATATTTGACATCAAGGACAGCGCCACCTAGTGGGAACAGGAAATGTCATGTTTTACACTTTGGGGTACAGTATAGTGATGGGTGACATCTGCAGCCTCAAATTTCTCCAGAAAAGCCTTAAGGAGTTGGTCTTGGGTTACAGTGAAAACTGTGACTTTTCGCAAAAGGGTGTGACCCCAGCAGCATGGCGAACTTTGATGTCACGCCATGAAGAAACAAATTAGTATAACTCAATGAAATCCAGTCTGATCAGTACCAGACTTTACAGGCATGATGTCAGACCCGCCCTGAACAGATTGATGTGCCCATTGTCGGGAATACGGACAGCGCCACCTAGTGGCAACAGGAAATGTCATGGCTTTAATTTTGTTGTACTGATTTTCACAGGTTCATCGTGGCCACCTCAAAAGCGGTGAATATCACCATCAGTCCCTTGTGATGCTTCAGTGCAAAAATTGTGACTTTAAACTGAACGGCGCACCCTGGTGGCAACGCGGTTCACCATGAAAGATGAAGTGGCTTTTGAGGGGCTTGGAAAGTTTAAAAAGTCTTGAAATTTGGCGCACACCTCCAATGTGGTTAAGGCTTTGTTGTTATGTGATCATTTTCATTGAATATCCCAAAATGGCTCCACAGCGCCCCCTACAAAATTTCAAAACCACAGCCCATGCTCTGTGTTCTATGTATGATTCTGAAACCTGGTAAGCTTATAGGAGATATCAAGATGTACAAAAAAGTCTCTTGGTGCAATATCCCAAATCCAACAGGAAGTCAGCCATTTTAAAATTAATGTGTAATTTTGGCAACATTTTCCCCTCTTTCCAGGCACCGTTCTTTGACGAACTCCTCCAAGGGATTTCATCATATTGAACCAATCTCCAGTGTGTGGAATCTAAAGACCTTTGTGATGTTAAATTGCGAAGCTTTTTACGTTCAGTGAAACGGGGTGGTTATGGCGGCACTTAGAGTTTGAATCACTCGCCAAAAAGCAGTAATCTGCTGTCACTCAAAAACACAATGTCCAATCTCTCCCAAAGCTCATAGGCGTGATGAGACTCGAGCTCGGAAATGTTTGTTATGCCATTTGTACATAATGGTTAGAGCGCCACCTAGTGGAACAACTAACCAATCATGAATGAATGAGTTGAAATGTTAGTTGGTGGTTAAATGCATGAATTCCATCAATGTGACATCAGATCGGACGTGCTGGTTTCAGGTGTTGGGCATGGCTCGACACGCCGGGGGTGCGAGGGCCCTCATAACGCTGCTTGCAGCTTTAATTCTATTTGTAACTTTACACAAGAGAAAGTTTGCTGTCACACTGTTTATAACAGGTTGGGTTTTGTCCTCTGAGTTGAGCCTTTGGTTGCAGTTTATTGAAGAATTTCCTCTGAAGTAGCTGTTGATGTAGATTTAAAGTCCTGTTTATATACAACACGTTCTCACTCCCAAAGCGTAACATTTTACGCTAGGTGACAAATCGTCACCATATTACGTTTTCGGCTACCCACCACGTTCCTAAATGACGACCTCGGAAAAAAGAGGAAATATGAGAACCGTCTGGACTGAATCTACACGTTTGCTCTTTTTCTTCAAATCGCTTAGTAGCACACTATTTAACATTATTAAAGTCCTGGTTAAGGTCAGGAATAAGGTTATGGTCAGGGCTAGGGATAAGGTTAGGTTTAGGGCTGGAATACAGGGCTGGAACGTCTATTACCGCGGGAGCGTCATTGCACTGGATTCCAGCCATAACCCGCCGCGTACCATAAGAACGCCGAAGGTCTCCTTTCGCGTTCCTCAGGAACGCCGCGGGACGTGACAAAACGTCGACATGTTACGCCTCGGGAGTGAGAACGGGCTGTTATATATAGAAATGTGCTTTAGTTCACGTTTTTTTACATGTCTGCCTCAGTGGATCAATAGAAGGTCTGGCACAGGAAACTGGATGTTGAAAGAAGGGTAGGAGTGTATATACACTACCAGTCAAAAGTTATGGTAGTCATGCTAGTTCAGTGTGATTCAATTTTGCATAAATCTCCAACAGTGTCATCAGCAAAGAACTTGACACCATCACACCTCCTCCATGCTTCACAGTGGGTACCATGCATGTAGAGACCATCCGTTCACCTTTTCTGTGTCACACAAATACGTTGCAGGTGGACCCAAAGATCTCAAGTTTGGACTCATCAGACCAAAGCACAGATTTCCACTGGTCTAATGTTCATTCCTTGTGTTTCGTGACCCAAACAAATCTCTTCTGTTTGTTGCTTTTCCTTAGTGCTGTTTTCCAGAGGTGGGTTGAGTATCCAAAAATTGTACTCAAGGAAGAGTAGAATTACTTTACAATATTATTACTCAAGTAAAAGTGAAAAGTAGTCATTCAAAAAATTACTCACGTAAGAGTAAAAAAGTAGTTGGTGAAAAGACTACTCAAGTACTGAGTAACTGGTTGTAAGGTCTGATATATTTTTTACTTTTTAAAAATAAAAGCTATTATAAAAACAAAAATAAGTAAATATACAAATTTTAGTATTTTCAAACAGAATATATCTAAACACATTAAAAAATTAAGGCACAGGAGTCTCGCACAGTCTTTCACAAGCTCCAGATGCAGGAAGAGCTGTATTGATTTTGATTGACAGCTTCCTGATGTGAGGAAAGCTATGCAATAGATCAGGGGTCGGCAACCCTAAAATAGCTGATCTGCACTTTGCCAACATAAAGCTCCATAAAGTTGTTCTATATAGTCTGTAACTGTTGATATAGAGCATTAATAAATTTATTATTAATGCAATGGTTCATGTGGCACATTGACTTCTGAGGAAATTTTACCTCTCCAACTCCCCAGCTTCTGACTTTCCTGATCCCATGGACCCAAAGAAGTCATCTTCGTCCGATAGGCCGCTATTTGTGCTGGCCTCATCCAGCTCTGTGTCTAGGTGATATATGAAGTTGAGACCTGTGGAAAGATATACGGTTTTCAAAAGAATCATGTCTGGGCATTATAGTCCTGTATAAACTGCCAAGCTGTCTATACAGCAGATGATTGCCGTGAAAGTTTTATTCACACTGGACATGGTTTTTTTACTAAATCTGTTGAAAAACGACATCTTGTCATTTATATCCCGCACAAACACTATGCAATGAATTCCAGATTAAGTTCAGAATAAGAACGTATGCAAGGCAAGAGAACGCAAACAGCTCGGTCTGCGTGGCTGAAAAAAGAGGAAACGTGCCCCTTCCAACCCCAGGAGAGGGAGACGCAAGAAGCTAGCCGCCTAGGCTGTTTAAACTAAACAAGCTACTATTTCACATAATAAACCCCGTCAACCGCAGTATTGCCTTCTGATTTAACAGTTAAAGCAGCAGAGACGAGCTGTGTTTACATGTGCGTGGAACTCTAGCTTCATTAACCAGGTTAGCTGTTAGCTTATGGCTCACGCTAGCTAACCAGCGAGAGGTTAAAAGGATAACCGAAGCTGCGGACACAACATCCACAAACTTATCTCACTACTGTGTAGCGCCGAAAATATGATGTGATTCTGGTTTAATCAAACTGAGGGCAGGAGGAAAACCGCTCCAATCCTCAAGGCCAGGGGCGGAGCGGGGGGGTGGCTTACGGGGCTTAAGCCCGGGTTGTTTTGTCAGAAGCCCGGGGTATTTTGGAGTGTAATTTTTTCATAGTTAGATGCCTGGCTGACAACTGTATAAAACAAAAAGTACACACAATATTCGAAGCACATAGTGCACACTGTGGGAATTTACGACTGTGCGTGAATCCCCCCCTGATATTGGTATGATCCAAGCTCAGGCACTAAGCGACTGAGCGAGGGGGCGGGGCAGCTGCTGCCCGTGAGTGCGCTGTTGGAGAGACGGAGCCAGCCATACTAAGGAGAGCTTAAGTTTGACCAGGTACCAAAGCAAATCATTCGTACCGTACAAATAATGTAAATATGACGGTGCATCACGAAAGATTGATATCAAACTGATCACTTGACCAATATTACGTTACTCGCTCTTCAAGTGAATCAACAAATGGCAAAATGAAAAGCCGAACAAATGCTATTTTTTTTTAGAGAGTCTTAGCTTACGTGTGTTTATTTCATATTTTCAGTTCTTACCCTCCCCGACTAAATCGGTTTCAGTTATGTACTGAAACATAAGAATGGACATTCGAGGGTTCTTTCAAAGAAAAAACTCAGGTAAATGTTATTTTATATATTATGCTTTGTATGTTGTTCAGTATATTTCTATGCAAATCAAGAGGGATTTCAGTACACAGCAGGATATTCACATTTGTAACCAGATATTTACATACACTTTAGGGAGAAAACATAAAACATTTTTACTGTACAACATCAATTTAGAGTAAATTTTTGTTTTAGATAAATATTGAAATATATTTTGAATTAGTTAAATTTCAGAATAAAGAGAGACAGAGCTATTTTTATCACTTTCATCAAATTTAGGAGTACATGTACACTAAATTTATTGTTAATTAATAAGAAAACTCCAGACGATTCCATTCTGAGCTGAAGAAGCTTCTGATAGGTTAGTAGAGTCCATGTGAGTAAACTGGTGGCACAGCTGTGGATGCATATAAGGCAAAACACAGAGCCTGTTTCTGTGACATGGGAAAATCAAGAGATATCAACCAAAACACCAGGAAAAGAACTGTGGAGCTCCATAAATGTGGCTCAAGTTTGAATACAATTTGGTGCCATTTGCAATTAAGAAATACAGATAGTTTCTCTCTTTACTCTTAAAGTTAACAAATATGTTTTTATATTTATCAATCTAAAAAAATAAACATTTAGTCTGATTTGATGTTACAATTAAAAAAGTGTTTTTATCTGAAGAGTAAATATCTGGTTTCAACTGTATATTTGATGATTGTCAGCACAAAGAGGGAGAGAGAGGAGAACGAGGACAGAACAGATGAACAAGAGCAGGTGAGACACACATGTTAGTCAAATGGTTGTTTACCAAAAGTATCACCGTATCATAGGTCCTCATGTATCTCGTACCTAGTGTTTCTTTTTAGGTTTGTTATTTTTCAAATTCTGTATTCATTAAGTTCTGCAGGCTTGTTTGCACAACAAGGCTAAATAATTATATAAACTTTTCTCAATCTAAATAGTGGACTTTGGTAGAATTAAAAAATAAGTGTAGTGCAGGTCTATGATGATTTTTAGTGCTATCATCTAGTTCTGATTCTGGTTCTGTCTTGGTTAAGTCCTCAGTAGTCCTGATTTTGAACTGTTGTAGTCCTGTTTTAATTCTGGATCAGTTCTGGGTCTGGTTGAATTGGGGTTTAGTCCTCGTGTCTTGATACAGCCCTGACCTTGTTCTGCCTTGCTGCTTAATTAAAAAACTAGTTTAAGGTGTCCTGCACATGTGATATATATTTTTCCCTATATGAAGTCATTCTTTTTTGAACAGAGCCTATTAATCTTTCAGTCATTTCTACACCCCCCCCCCCCCCCCCAAAAAAAAAAAAAAAAAAAAAATCCCACATGCATACTATTTGGGCTAAGCCCCGGGTGTTTCAAATGTCTGGCTCCGCCTCTGCTCAAGGCCCAATGTTCTAAAACTATTAAACATTAGTGATGTGTCGGTCGCGAACGAAACAGCTCTAAGAGCCGGGTCTTTGAAGTGAACGACACGAGCCGGCTCCTTATCGCTAGCCGTGTTCTTTTTCTTTTCCTTTTCTTTCTCTCACCCTTTCTCTCGCACTTTTTCCGCTTCACTCTGCATGCGAGCCTTGTGCTTTGCGCTGGGCAGAGGGGGGAGGGGCAGTAGTTACACTCACAGTAGCACAGGAACAGAGCTGGAGGGAGAGAGAGAGAAAGAGAGTCAGGGACAACAACGTCACATTAGAAAGGTCTAGTAATCATCCACAACTATTTTTAGTTGAGGATGATAAAGGATTCAGAAAGTTTATTCATGCAGGCTCATATGACAGAGAATGTACATCTTTTTGTTTTCATATTTTAATTTATATTTAATTGTGTTGTGGTTTGCAGTGTTTTGTGTTGTTTCACTTTAAATTTGTTTAAAAGGAAAAATTTAAATAGTTAAAAGTTGAAATGTGAATATTTGTTTTTTGTATTATATGATTTATTTATTAAATTTCACGTGGAGTGAATAAATAAAAGTATATTTACGTTACCCCTAGAGACAAAGCACGTACAAACTCCAAAAAAGCGTACAAACTCCAAAACACGTAAAAACTCTGAAGCACGTACAAACTCCAAAACACGTACAAACTCCAAAACACGTAAAAACTCTGAAGCACGTACAAACTCCAAAACACGTACAAACTCCAAAACACGTAAAAACTCCAAAACACGTAAAAACATCAAAACACGTAAAAACTCAGAAGCACGTAAAAACTCCAAAACACGTACAAAAGACGACAGAAGTGCTCCAGGATGCTAGGGGCAGTGTTGAGTAGGGCTGGGTATTGTCACTGATTTCTAGAATCGATTCAATTCACAAGGTCCCGAATCGATTCGATTCAATTTAATTCGATTTGAATCTGGGAAATTTTGACAGTCAGAAATATTATAATTCAGATCAGTACATTTACATATTTTTGTATCTGTAAAAAGGAAGCTGACACACGCAAGACTTTATCAAAGGTGTAAGTGTCAAGTGACTCGATCAATTTAAAAAGAGCCAATTTAAAATCCAATTAGTTTTCTAGGATTCAAGCAAACTACATTCAACCCGGAGGGAGCTCTAGCTGCAGTTTGGTAAAGATATTTTATTTATTTATTTATTTTTTATAGAAAGAGGGGCAATACATATTAATGAACATTTTAACAAATGTAAATATGCCAGATTATAGCCTTGGGCTAATTTCCATCTGCAGACCCTCTGGCAGGTTGGTGTTAAACACAAGTTAGTAAAAACATACAGAGACACTATTTACAGGTCATGTGACAAGGACAAAAACAGTGATCACATTATACTAGAACAAACAATGACAAGGAGAGTGGACACAGAGGACAGTATAGATAACAATAACGGAAACACATCAATTATATTGCACAAACCCCAGTATTGTACATGCCCTGACCATCGTGAGATTGCGTTCACCCATTGCACTAACAGTTGTTTCCCTTTTTGTAATACACTAACTCTTTTTCCCGTCCAATATAAAACATGATTATTAAACATGATTACATGTTTGTGTGTAGTAAGTAAGTAAGTAAGTAAGTAAAATTTATTTATATAGCACTTTTTAAGACAAAAACGCTGTTACAAAGTGCTTCACATAAAAACATGTCAAACGAACAATATTAGAAGAAATATAAAAGCATATCAAACAAGCAATAGTACAATATAAATATAAAATAAGACAACATATTACCCAAATGCCTGTCTAAACAGATGAGTTTTAAGCTGTTTTTTAAAAGAGGCCACCGTGTCGATGGTCCGTAGTGAGGAGGGTAAACCGTTCCACAGTATTGGAGCCAGGGTTTGAAAAGCGTGATCCCCCTTTGTTTTCAGACGAGTCCGTGGAATAGATAGACGACCACTATCAGTGGATCTAAGAGTTTGCTTTGGAGAATAGGGTTTGAGAAGCTCCGAGATATAGATGGGGGCCTCACCTTGTAGAGACATAAACGTAAAGGTGAGGATTTTAAACTTATATCTAAGTGTCCCTCAGGCTGTGTGTCCCTCAGCCGCCCTTTTAAGTGACTCTTAAAGATGGGTAGACTTGTACTTTCCCTCACTGACAGTGGAAGACTATTCCAGAAGCTCACTCCCTGATATGACAGAGCATTCTGTGAAAAGGTGGTCCGTCTGAATGCCAGTTCACAATCACCTCTAACAGTGGCTCGAGTCAGTCGAGACCCGGCAACACTGCTAGACTTTTGTTTAATAAAATCACTCATTGGTGGAGGCGCCAGACCATGTATAACTTTGTATATTAGACAGGCAGATTTAAATAATTTGAAATTAGTAAAATTTAAAAACTTGTATTTTTCTAAAATTTGACAATGGTGATATGAAAAAGGTTTTTTATCTAATATTTTCAATGCTCTTTTGTAGCATACTTCAATTGGCCCAATAGCAGCAGAGCTCATATAGGACCAACTTGTAATACAATATTCAATATGAGCCAGTATCATAGAATGCAGGAATGTAATCGCTGCTGTGTCTGTTAATGATGTGCGGATATGTCTAAAGTTCTGTATATTAACATTTACAGTTTTCACTACTTTTTTAATGTGTTTTTTAAAGGATAATTTAGAGTCTAGTAGCACTCCCAAATACTTAAATTCCTCAACATTAATTAATTCTTGTGCACCCAAGCAGACTTTTACTGCAGCCACGGTTGTTTTAGGTTTACTAAAAAACATTGATACGGTCTTTTTAAAATTAAGGCACAAGCATGAGTCATTCAGCCATATTAACTTGAATATTCCGGGCAGTATTTTTATTCCCGACATTAATGGTATTAGTGCCACCAAAGGAATTGTTTACTATGCTCACAACCGCATTTTGCTGTGAAATGGCAGGTTGCCCTTGGTTTGAATCTTCTGTGTCTGAGTCATCTGGGCTCCCCATACAGCACTCACACAAGCACACAAACAGATTTTTGCAATTTTGATTGTTTGGCCTAGATTCAGGTTCAGGAGCTGGGTCCTGTTGTTGGTGATGGTGTGTCTGTGACAGTTGATGGTTTATTGGCCATCAACTGGCCATCAACTTTGCATTTTTGATTATTGAATCTAGATTCCAGTTCAGGTGGTGTCTCCTGTGTTGGGTTGGTGACAGTTGATGGTTTATTGGCCATTGCGTTTTAATATCTATTTGCAGATAATTTGTTTTCTCTTGCTTGTAAAAATATACATAGCACAATGTAAACAGAACAAGTAGGATAAATAATAAATAAACAAGAGCAATAAAAAACATAACTACATGTCAAATATTCATTAAAGTTTTTTAATATGAAAAAAATGAAGTGACTTGTAAAGCAATAGTGAAGTTTCTGTTCTGACCTCCATGAACTGTTCCATGACAGAAAAAAACACTTTGGTCTCACCTGTCCAAATGATAGTGTTCCAGAAGTTTTGTAGTTTGTTCCCATTAAACCTTACAAAGCTTTGTTTGTTTTTTAGAACAGAAATAAAACAAATCTGGAACACAAATGATGACATTTAGAGAAATATTACAGATAAAGTAAATAGCAGTTTTTATTATTATTTTGCCTTAGTAAAATGTTGAAAAAGTATTAATTTAACAAGCTCCTCCTGCTAGGCATGACTGCAAAATGTAATTACTTATTTAATTATATTTTACATAATTACTTATTTTCTTGAAAAAAAAAAAACATATTAGAGATGACATTTCCTGTTACACCAGTTTAAAACTTTTTGATATGAAATTTTTCTTAACAAAGTTACAAAGTGCTTGAAAAAATAGAAATACTACAAATGTAAACAGAGTAGAATAAAAACTAATAAATAAACGAGAGCAATAAAAACCATAACTACATGTCAAACATTCATAAAAACCCTTTAAGAGTATTCAGAAGCGACTTGTGAGACAATAAAAAGTTTCTATTCTGACCTCAAGAGCTGTTCCATGGAGTGACAGAAAAGAAAAAAGAACACACTGAAATTGTTGTGCGGAAACATAGTACAGTGCTTATTAGCAGTATCATTATAAAACACTACACTTGATTATTAGTAAGTAGAAGTAAAATGACTGGTCTTTGGTTAAAAATGCAGCTACTGAAAATTTTAGCTTATGCATCTTTGTCTCCCCCTGCTGACAAGAGGAAGAATCTTTTTGGCCTGTGACCTCTAAGCATACTGCAGCGTTTTGTGTGTACTGCTGCCACATTACTCCTGAAGTGAAGAAGAGAGTTGCTTAAAATACTAGTTTTAAGATTTGCATCTAATTTCTTTCTCACTTCTCCTCCAGACTGCACCTGGTCTGCATCTGGTAAAAACATAGCAACAGCCAAACCAGTTGGGTTTTCGGACTCCTTTTATGGTAAAGTTCCTTGGAGGGAAGTTACCAAGTGTTATGAAGGAGCAGGAGTGTGGTATGAGTTTGAAGAATCTGTTGATTTTAAACATTTACAGTTGTGTGGGGATTTTCTAAATATATGTATATTAATGTTCCCATTGTTTAACTATTATATTATAATTAGAAATTTAAATGGCAGATTTAACACTACTATAAACAACCTATGTTTACTCTTAATTTGATATTTCATTGTTGTTTCAGACAGTGGGAGGAGCCTCTCACTATATAATCAGGAGCTGCATCTCCTCTCCAGAGCTAGCCTGGGCCAGGTTATGATTGTGAACAGACTATAGTGGCCAGTGTTGGTCAAGTTACTTGAAAAAAGTAATCAGTAACTAATTACCGATTACTTCTTCCAAAAAGTAATCCCGTTACTTTACTGATTACTTATTTTCAAAATTAATTAATTACTTAGTTACTTTTTAAAAACGATTTACAACCTGAATAGGTGATAAAGCGATAGATCTTTCAGCCCAATTCTACTTTTTCTGCATAATCCATCATACAAAATGTAATCAAATGGAAAAGTCTCTTTTTAAAACTTGTTTTATTAGTTTTAATGTTTTAGCTTTATGCATCAAGCAAAAATTTAATTATATGCAACATTCTCTGACTGGAAGAAATTAATTTAATATTTAAACCTATTTTCTGCACATTCCAGCACATAAAATAAAATATTTTTTGTGTTTACACTCAGTCTTTCAAATAGATGCAAGTAAAACACAGCAGAAAATAAATGACATCAAAGACTAGTGGTCCTGTTGCTCTATTTTCACCTGTAAAGCAGGAGTGGGGTAGGCGGAGGTTTACCCTGGTGCAGGTGTGCCGCAGCGGTCAGTGGAAGAATCCGCGAGTTTCTCTGTGAATTTCCCATTACGTGGTAGTGCACTCTGTGCTTGCTTGGAAGTTTAGGGGGTTTTTAGGGGGTTTTTTAAAAAGAAGTTTTCTTCCCACGCACAACGGACGCTAATGTTTTTGTTACTTTTTATGGAAGTAAGGTCAGTACTTCCATGCTTTAAACGCTGCACGCTCATACTCTCTCCACACTCGATATATGATCCATTGTTGATCTGCAGACAGCTGTTGTCACCAACATTGCACTCGCTTACGTTCACTGTCATGAGACATTCTCGCAAAAAAATCACGGTTTTAGTAACGCAGTAACGCAGCGTTCCTACGGGAAAGTAACGGTAATCTAATTACCGTTTTTGCAATAGTAATCCCTTACTTTACTCGTTACCTGAAAAAAGTAATCCGATTACAGTAACGCATTACTGCCCATCTCTGATAGTGGCTTTATTGTCAGGGGCCCCATTAAAGGGGGTTTCACCCAGTGCAAAACTGTTTTTTGAGTAGTTCAGTTTAGTTCAGGATTGTCTTGAAGTTGCAGATGTGTTTTCCGCGTTTTGTTTCCTTGTAAAGCTTTTCTAGTTTCATTTTTCATTAGTTGGCTCAACCACAGTTGTGAAGAAAGGAATAAATCAATGGGCTGTCAACCAACATTTTTTTTCTGCCTCTGACTCAGACAACCTTCACAGCCTCTAATTTATTTTCTCCATGGTAGGTCAGAGGTCACTCTGCCACTGTTGGTACTAACTTATATGTCAAAGTGGGGTGGCGCTGTTGACGTTGTTCTTAAGTGGCAGAGAATTTCAAATTCAGTGTTTCAAACAGCTCAACAATTATCACCTGTGACCTGCTCCTCCTGAGCCACAGCCACCCCAATGATGACGAGTTCATGATGAGGTGAACTGAAGAGGAGGAGATGGACATTTGCTGCCAGGGTGAGACACATGTTGCTTGCACAGTCCTTTGGTGCTGCAGGCAGATCCAGGTACAGAGAGAGAAAAGGTGGAGCTGTTGGTGACATGTAGCACTGTTAATGAATTTTGGAAAGTGAGTTATGTCTAGACTTAGGTTTTTGTGTCTGTGTTAAAAGGACAGGGATTTACAGAATCCCATTTGTTCAAATTTACATGAATAAATATGGTTATGAAATAAGTAATGAAATAAATACATGCTACAATAATTAGCTGTATGAGATTAGCTTTGACTAATATGTATGTCCCTAAGATCAACTCAATCAATTCAATTGGCCTAGATTTTGTCAGGCAAAGTTGCAGAACATTTAAAGTGGATTATATAGGCTAGATATCATTACAAAGTCACAGTATATTCAAAGTATTTTTTTATTTATTGTATGAATTCTTAATTAAAGAACAAATAGTCTGATGTCTTGTATTCATTATGAAAGTATACTAAGTACACTACTTTTTGTTTTGATTTTACAACCACATTATGTTTTAGTATTGTCAATAACACCCTGAATTTGATTTGGTATCAGATTGGAAGAAATTCAGTGATATTGCACAGGCTGTAAATCATCCATGATACATCATGTAACATCTGCTTATATCCTACTAAATTCTGCTGTCTAAATCCACAAAGAGCAGTAAACCTTAGAGGAGCAGCTATAGTAGCACATGTGAGCTCATCACAGCCTGTATACAAAGAAAATCTTAGTGGAGCTTATTAGTGCACTAGTTGCCAAACCATCTACTTGGTCCGAACTTTTTATTCACCAGAAAAAATTGGGAAAGCCAAATTTGAATTAAAAAAATAAAAGTAGTAAATTCATCCTGCAAAATTACGGTTTCGGTCAACAGCTGCATTAAAACAGGTGAGTCAGAAAAACAACTAAAAACAAAAGACAAATGTCATGGACTCAATGTGAAAGGGTTTTTACAGAAGATTTGGATCTGAATTTTGTCTTTATTTCTTATTTCTTTCTATTTCTTCTTTTCTATTCTATTTCTATTGTCTTTTCCCACATGTAAAATCTTACTTTAACCCTAAATCATAAGTACATTTTTGGACCTTCACAGCCCAACAATGGTAAAAGACAGGAAAACAGTGATCCGATTATTTTTACAGGGTTTTTACTTCCATTTTGAAACAGAAAAACAGCTACACATTTGTCCCACTCTTAACCAGATTTCACATCAGACAGCAACATTGGTCTCATTCAACACCAACTTTCTTTACATTCATTCACAGAACAATAAAGTGCAACAGCATCAACACAACTTCATGACAAAAAAGACAGACAGAGGCAGACAAATATAAATTTGGGACACTGAACTTTTGGCACTTCAGGAGGAAGCAGTAGAAATTAAAACTGCACATGGTAACTATTAGTAAATGCTGAATATATTTAGACTTCTCTCTGTCATCGTGAACAAGGAGAAACATTAAATAAATAAAAAGTAACGTACATATTTTCAAAAATATTAAATCTTAAGGTACATTCATATAACCTACATATACAGCATATATACCACCAACATGCAAAAGTCACATAAAATACATCATAAAACAACAGAAGACAACAGAAGGCACCAGCTTGCAAAACTCAAACATGAAGACAAGAATTAAAGTGAATGAACTGCAGAAATGCACAAAACAAAAATGTATCCTTCATGTTTCTTTAGTATCCTGGAGTCTAAATATTATTATTTAGAAATACAGGGAGTGCAGAATTATTAGGCAAATGAGTATTTTGTCCACATCATCCTCTTCATGCATGTTGTCTTACTCCAAGCTGTATAGGCTCGAAAGCCTACTACCAATTAAGCATATTAGGTGATGTGCATCTCTGTAATGAGAAGGGGTGTGGTCTAATGACATCAACACCCTATATCAGGTGTGCATAATTATTAGGCAACGTCCTTTCCTTTGGCAAAATGGGTCAAAAGAAGGACTTGACAGGCTCAGAAAAGTCAAAAATAGTGAGATATCTTGCAGAGGGATGCAGCAGTCTCAAAATTGCAAAGCTTCTGAAGCGTGATCATCGAACAATCAAGCGTTTCATTCAAAATAGTCAACAGGGTCGCAAGAAGCGTGTGGAAAAACCAAGGCGCAAAATAACTGCCCATGAACTGAGAAAAGTCAAGCGTGCAGCTGCCAAGATGCCACTTGCCACCAGTTTGGCCATATTTCAGAGCTGCAACATCACTGGAGTGCCCAAAAGCACAAGGTGTGCAATACTCAGAGACATGGCCAAGGTAAGAAAGGCTGAAAGACGACCACCACTGAACAAGACACACAAGCTGAAACGTCAAGACTGGGCCAAGAAATATCTCAAGACTGGTTTTTCTAAGGTTTTATGGACTGATGAAATGAGAGTGAGTCTTGATGGGCCAGATGGATGGGCCCGTGGCTGGATTGGTAAAGGGCAGAGAGCTCCAGTCCGACTCAGACGCCAGCAAGGTGGAGGTGGAGTACTGGTTTGGGTTAAGTTTTGTTAAGTTGCCTAATAATTATGCACAGTAATAGTCACCTGCACACACAGATATCCCCCTAAAATAGCTAAAACTAAAAACTACTTCCAAAAACATTCAGCTTTGATATTAATGAGTTTTTTGGGTTCATTGAGAACATGGTTGTTGTTCAATAATAACATTATTCCTCAAAAATACAACTCTCCTAATAATTCTGCACTCCCTGTATCATTAAAAGCTTATACTGACTACTAAGTACAAATTTCCATTGACAGATGGAAACAGTTTCCTGTTTCTATAGCACTGACCATCAGGGTTGCTTGGACACCTGATGTGGATGTGGCAGCCATCGATTGCACCCACCGCTTTCAGAAAGGCTCTGTGGCGTGCCAGCCCTGCAAACCCACTAGCTCCAGGTCCTCTGGGGTCGTTTGGTTGTGGATGACATGGTGGCGAATGGCCACCACCTCTTTTGTGACTCGGCGGACGATGTGGTGGACAGTAGAACAAGGCACCCCAAACACTCTTGAGACCACCCTGTATGATGCTCCACTTGCCAACCAGAAAAGTAACACCAGGATCTCAATTGTGGCACCACAACCATGCCGCCGATCTTGGTTCAGGAGATTTAGCAACACTGCCAGGGACTCCCTGCTTAGCCGAAAATCAGGCCTTGCATCTTCCTGGTTAAAAAACGGTCCAGGACTGGGACACTCAGGTTAATCCTGCAGTACAATGGTCTTGTCTGTTTAAGGAAAAGGTGGAGAACAACAAAAACAGTTTTAATAGAAAGGTATGATTTGATATGATTTGAGATCAAAGCATTATTCTGATTATTAAGTTTGGGTAAAATATACTAATACTCTGTGAAAAGAGTTACACTTCATCTGTGTAACTAAGCTTTTTTGTGAAACAACCCTGTTTTCAGCTTTGTGACATTTTTACAGCCATTCTATGCACACAAATAAGTTAAACGATCAAATGAATAATAGGAAATAAATAGAAAATGTTCTTCTATAAGTTCCAAAGAGATTTGGTTCAGATATTTTGATTGACCGGCAGTCATTCAGTCACTGGAATTATCCATGAAACATGCCAAGTAATTCCTAAACGTGTGTAGAGTAATGAAAATTATTTTACCTGGATATGATTGTCTCTGATGAGCCTGAGGTGTAAAACTTACCGGCGACATTTCTGGGTCCATTTTTGTAACGTTTTTTTGCACTGTGGTGCTAGCGACCGGAAATACGCAGAAGTAAGGGCGGGAACAGATCGAGAAGGCTAGACCGTCCAATTTCACAGCCGCTCACTTCCGCCTACCTAGCCTCCTGAGGACCCAGCCCACGTAGACCGCAAAGGCCAGGATCCTCAGGGGGATGCAGCCTATGAATTTGGACACCCCTAAGACACGTACAGCCACTGTTCAGCAGACTTAGAGTTCCTTACCATTAAATGCAGACCTTTTTTCCTCCGCTGGGAGTTATCGTCAGCGATTCTGATCACTGCAGTGTATGTAGCTCCAGACGCTAATGCTATGTCTGCTCTTAGCCTCCTACATAGTGCCATTAGGACCCAGCTAAACATATATCAAGATGGGACTCACATAATAGCGGGGGACCTGAATCATGTAGGCTTAAATCTGCGCTCCATCAGCATGTGAAATGTGCTACATGTGGGGATAACCTGCTAGATAAAGTCTACTCCAACATTAAGCAAGGATACAGGGCCATACTAAGACCCCATCTGGGCCAGTTGGACCACGTAGCTGCCAGCTTACACACCCTCCGTACTACTACATTCGTATTCTCCTACTTCAAGAATTGCACAGGCACTGTCACTACTGAAAAAGGTATCCGGGTGTATGCCAGTCAAAAACCTTGAATGACAAGAGGAAGTCAGGACCCTGCTGAAGAAAAAAACCCTGCCTAAAGGTTGCGAGACATGGAACTGTACAGTGGAGCTAGGGTAAACCTGAAAAGGGGCATCAGACGGGCTAAGCTGGACTATAAAAACAAAATTCAGGATCATCTCCACAGTAATAACTCAATACAGGTGTGGAGGACAGTCCTCAACATCACCAACTACAAACACAGAACCAACGGCGTGGATGGCGATGCTACACTTATAGAGAAGTTGAACTGCTTCTACGCCTGCTTCGAACAGAAAACACCAGAAGTGGCTACTTCACATCCACCAGCCACATCTTAACTGTTGGGGAGGATGGTTTGAGGCGTGTACTAAGGACAGTAAACTCCAAGAAAAAACCAGGACCCGACTTTAGGGTGCTAAAGGACTGTGCAGACCAGCTCACAGGGGTCTTTATTAAAATATTCAACCTGTCCTTAACACAGACCACTGTTCCATCCTGCCTGAAGTCCTCTACCATCATCCCCATTCCACAGAAAACTACCATCCAGTGCCTAAACGATTTCTGGCCAGTGGCTCTTACTCCAGTCATCTCAAAGTGTCTCGAGGAACTGGTCAGAACTCGCATCATTCAAGGGTTCCCAGCCACATTTGATCCCCACCAGTTTGCATACAGGAAGAACAGATCAACAGAGGATGCCATAGCCATAGCCCTCCATACAACCCTAACTCACTTAGAACAAAAGGACAGTTACATCAGGCTTCTTTTTATTGATTTTAGTTCAGCTTTTAACACCATCGTCCCTGCCAGGCTGGTAACCAAACTACATGACCTCAGCCTCCCTCACTCCACCCGTCTCTGGATCAAGGACTACCTCAGTGACCGCTCACAGAGAGTTAAAGTAGGCCCCCATCGGTCCTCAGCACTCAGCCTCAACACCGGCGTGTGTGCTGAGTCCCCTGCTATACACTCTATACACTCACGACTGCACCCCCACCCACCCGTGAAACACTATTTTTAAGTTGTGGACGACACAACTGTGATCGGGCTCATCACGGGGGAGATGAGTCTGCATACAGGGACAAAGTGGAAAATCTGTGATCATGGTGCAGCCGGAACAACCTGGTCCTCAACATGACAAAAACCAAAGAAATAATAGCTGACTTCAGGAGCAAATCTGACCCTCAGCCCTTACACATTAACGGGGACTGTGTGGAGAGGGTCTCTGAAAACAAAGACCACATGTATGATAAATCAGGAATTTTAAAGTGTTTGATTTAAAACTTAATGTTTTCATTTTAAATTTGAAAATCTAATCAGCATATTCCTCTGATCAATAATCAATCAATAATTATCTGTGTGATCACAGATAATAACCATTGATGTCTGCTCAGTTCAACATTTCTGTTCCTGTTTACTTTCGTCAGCAGTTTGAAGGCCACAATGTTCACTATGCAAGGAACTCCCCCCTGCCTCCTCCACCTCAACCCCTCAGTGGAAAATCAACACCCACAGGCAGCTGACAAGGGGGTGGGGGAGGAGTATAAAAGTGAGGAGTTGCTTAGAATGAAGGTTTGAATGAGACTGCTGGATTGGCTCTTAGCGTCGGCTTATTCAGACTCTCAAAGGTCCTCAGGTAGACACAGTCCTCCTCAGGACTCTTCATAGCACCTCACCTGTCATCAAACCTCCTCATTCATCCTCAGACCTTCTCAGACCTCATCAGGTGTGCAGTGATGCCGTGGCTGCTGTCCTCTCAGCTTGACTACGTGTCTTCGTCTCCATCTGAGCGGCAATGTGAGCGGACGGCGTTCTCCTTCTATTGCTCTGTGCGGGAGCGACTTCCTGTCTGGCTGCTGGAAGACATGCGCTGCATGGAGGTCTTCTGCTGGGACGACGGCCACCCTCGAGCCTTCCTGCCATCAGAGGCGCTGCTTTACGCCCTCATACATGACCACCAGGACTATGCACAATACCTGCTCAACAGGTACTCTGTGAGCGCGCTCAGAGCGCCACGGTGCAGTTACTGCTGCTGTCGCGGCAGTGGGGCACCACACCTGAATATTGCGGTTCGCTATGACCGCTTGGTGATCCTCGGTATGATGATGGCAGCTCTGAAGAACTGTGGTGAGCAAACCAAGCGACAGGACTACCTGGACAGCTGCGGCGGCTGCTCGCACGTTGCAGATGCAGGAAAGAGTGCTGTGCAGCTAGCGGTGGAACTGTCGCACGCCGATTGTTTGCTGCTACTGCTGGTCGAGGGTGCACGGCCCGACGGCCTCGATGCCGCTCTGCAGAGACTTGTTTCTTGTGACGTGTCAAAACGACACCACGCGCAGCGCTGTCTGGACTACCTGCTGCTCTTTCTGCCCAAACCACCATTGCTGCAGCGGCTGCAGGACGAACCGCAGCGCTGGCAAAGCCTGTTGGGAAACAAAGTGTTCAGCTGGCTCCAAGGTGTGGCGCCGCCTCCCCTGCTGCTGCAGGCATTGCGTTCTTTGGTGCAGTTTGGTGCAGACCGAATCAGCTTGCTGCCCGACTTCCTGCAGCTGCACAGCTGGTAGTGAGATCATATTAGCATGGAAATCCTCTTGTAACTGGACAGTGTGCCATTGACGTAAAGGCATGATGTAAATAGACTGAAAGCATCAGGCTTTAGGTCCCAGAGTATGGTGGAGCTGCCCTGAGATAAGGTTTAACTGCCAATCAGTTTCATTAGCTGCTTAGACAGGACACTGCTGGATCTCGAGAACACATGACAGGAAACATCACACCTAATAAAACCTGAATAAACTGTAAATAAATTGTAAATAAACTGTAATAAAGTGTGATGGCGATAAAAGCCGAACCTTCCTGGCTGTGTTTGTGATCCTGATGATGGTTTAATTAATTTTAGATCAATAGTGCAGACTCTGGTGTATCTTTGTGAATCTAAATAATCAAGTTATTTTTTTATGTGCAGCAAAGCCCAAAGTTTTAAAATGGTCCTCCATAATCCAATAGGATGAAATCCTGAAATCTGGTTGAGACAGACAAAAAAGGATTATATGATCGAACAAGATCAGATAATCCAGTCTGGGTGTTTAGCTGAATCACACTGATTTGTGTTGTTCAAATTATTTTAGGATAAGATAAGATAAGTGTAAGGCGGAGGCAGATCTCCCGCCATGGCAGGGAAATTTGTGCATTACCTCAGTTTAGGTGCAGATGGCAGAAGAAAAATACAAAAAACAAATAAAATACAAACAAATAAAAAATAATTAAGATAATATACTATATACAATGGTGGCATACACAGTATGTGATTATGGATAAAGGGTTGTGGAAATATGCAAGACATAAATGTAACTATTCTAAGTAATAGATAAGTATTTTAGATAAGTATTTTACTTTATTTAATATGTGTATGTATATTTAGTGTGCACACACGCACACACTAAATATACATACACATATACCTGCACACGTCCATACATATAAAAAGTGCAATATGCATGAAGTTTGACCGTGGATGTCCAGTGACGTCGTGACTGAGGAGTTATAGACGCTAACTGCTGTTGGGAAGAATGACCTGCGACAGCGCTCCTTCCACTTTGATGAGATCAGGATTACTTACATCCATCCAGCAGGCTAAAACGACACTTGGGTGTGGATGAAATAATGAATTAATTGCTAATGAAATATTTCATAAAATACTTGTGTAAAATCTGATCATGGTTAAGGATCTTTTATTTAGTGTGAATTTTTTCCAGTTCTGTTTTGGAGAAAAAGCCCAGTTTGAATTGGCCTCCGTCTGATCAGCAGGACCCAGTGTGTCATCTTCTTCTCAGGTTAGATTCACTGTGGCAGTGATGTGGCAAAACTCTAATTTTAACCTGCATCTGTTTGAACTCTGACCTCAGATCTGACTCGCTTCAGCTCCAGCTGCTCTGTCCCTCTTGTCCTCCTTCCCCCCTTTTTATTGACTTATTTCAAACAAATAGGCTGTTTTGTTCTTGACCTCAGTGAATAAAACATTTGATGACATGAGTTAGGGTTGGATATAAAATCTGATAATATCAGATATAATCTGATCAAACATTTATCCTAAACAACCTGAGGTGAGATAGTTGACCGGTTTCCCCTCAGAAAACTCAGAAGTCCTGTGGACTTACCTGCACCTCACTCCTTTTATTCTTCTTTCCCTTTTAAATAACTTTCTCGTGTCCTCAGGTTTTATTGAAGTGTCAGTCAATCAACGACTGTGCTCAGGTGTGATGAAGATCTTTTTGCTTTTAACTCCGTATGAGTATTGATCATCTGCAGCATCTGACTTCAGTACTTGAAGTTTCTGATTGTAGTCTACTGACCAATCAAGAGTAAAGGAGCAGTGGATCCAGAATATGGAGGAGGGTTGTGACGAATCACAGAGACTCTCAGACATCATGTGACACTGTCAAATAATTAAAACCTTCCTTCTATTTCACATCACCTGACACACACACGCCATATCTTTTATTACTCATAAAACATTTATCGCTCATTTGTCATGGCTGACTTCTCATCAGAAGGTTGGCGCTTTGATCCCTGGCTGCTCCGACCTGCATACCTGAGCAAGACACTGAATCCCAAGTTGCACCTGATAGGTATGCATGCAATGTCTAAATGAGGCGTGTTGTGCAGTTCCATGTACCATGTTGGCAGATCCAGAAGTATGTGGACGCATTCATTTTTATAGTATAGACCAGGGGTAGGCAACCTGTCTGATGATGAGTGCCATCTAAAATTTCCTCAGATGTCAGTGTGCCATATGATTGCATTAGCAATAAATTTAATAACGCTCTATATTAACAGTTACACACTATATAGAACCACTTTATAGAATTATATTTGTTCACAGATGTTTGCAGCTATCAGCGAATAGTTATCAGCTATTTTGAAACAGAAAAAAGACTTTTTATCCATAACAAGAACTCCATAACTGTACAACAGAAAATACAAATGCTATTTATGGTCTCCTCACAACACTGATAAGAAAAATAAACTAAGCCAATATGGCATGTTTGTTAATACAGAGACACACATGTTAATGTGATCTCTGGTCTCCCACTCAGAGACACAGGTCTCCCAGTGTCCAGCATTCAGACGGCTACCTGAGGACTCATGTGAGGGAAAATCTGCTCACACAGATATGTAGAGCCAAATACTGTCAATAAGGCCTCTGCAATGTTCTGAAGACAGTTAAACTTGTCAGGTAGTGATGTCCAGCAGGTGAACATGCAAGCTCCATGAACACGCACAGCTGTGGATTCCTGCTGCGTTTGTAGTTCTGCAAACTTTTACCCCCACAGAGTCGAGCTTTTCAGTTCAATCAGCTGCATTTCGATGTCCTCTGTGTCCAACCAGTTAATGTGAGACAAATCCAGCTGGTTTGATCAGAAAAGAAAACATTGGTCCATACACCTGAAAAGTCCCAAAAACACATTGTGAATTCTGTCTCGAGTCTACGGATGTATCCATGTATTTCTTGCGGTGCTGATGCTGAGAGGACAGCTCCTGAAGCTTTTGAAGTGTTGGGATATGGAAATTTCAACATCGCTTGAAAAAACTGCCAGCTAGCAACGTCCCTCTCACCAGTAGGCTAAGTTACTTTTAGCCAATTACAAGTTGAATCTGGTAGTTGGGGTTAAGTAAGATACCATCAGTAAGAAGCGGCAAAACTAATATGTCTACGCGAGTTAATCTGCAATGTGTACCACCGGCCCAGCTATTTATTTTTTAATGCACCTTCTCAGATTAATTCACTGCGTGTCGTGCCATCAGCTAACCCTTAGCGTGCCAGCTGTGGCACACATGCCCAGGGTTGCCGACCCCTGGCTTAGACTGTTTGTTGGAGAGTTTGCTGGTTTGTTGATCATAGCTGAAACATGAAGGCAGAAAACATCTATTCATTTTTCCTTGAAATTCTGTCAATCCAATCAATAACGATTGAATAAGCTGACGCTGCATCAGTGTTTAAATGTGTTTATTAAGTTAATGGATGAAACACAACAGGTGAGTTTACACTGACTCTGTCCAATCAGTCTACACAGGATGACATCACAGCTGCTTAAGATCCCATGGCAACACTGTCAGAGACAATCAGGCGGTGCTTAAAGGTCCACTAGACACCTGGGCCAACACCAGAACTACACTGCTGTCCATTAGAGTCCCGATTTCTGTTTTTGATTCAGTCTCCGGAGGATTTTTACATGTTTTCATGCTGCTGTGTTAGTGGGCGGAGCTTCTGTCTATACCATGGTAACTACGACTTTTAATGAGCCTTAGAGGAAGAAAATGGAGCCGCTTCAAGTCAGTGACACATCCCTTTAACATCTCTATTTACAATGACCCCGTTAGAATAAGTTAAAAAAAGAACCAAGTAGAATAGATCCAATCAGGACTGATCTCAGGGGGCACCCCGCCCCTCCCTTCTGCAATTAAAGTGCTTCCTGTTAAAACCTAAATAAAACATTCACTTCATTTCCCAGCAACGACCTGGCCTACCTGAGTGGCAGCCATCACAGGAAGCCCAGATGTGATGTCACATCCTGTCTGTCCCTAAGGAAGAGGAAGTGCTGTCACTGATGTGTCACAGCACTGTCAGGCGACGCTGTGATGTCACAGGTTAGATGAGCTCCCATTCATCATCAACATCATCCCCTCCAAGAGCGGGGCTTGAGGGGGGGGGTCTGAGGGTCGTCTGTGGGAGGAGTTTCGTCAGCCGATGGGACAATCCGCCAAGTTGAGTCACTGCCCACAACTCATCCTCTGGAGTGACTGCAGAGAGGGAGAAACACACCTGAGACACAGCTGTGTCAAGTATCGGTGTACCAGTATAAAACAGAATAAACCAGTCTTACCGGTGAACCAGCTGGCATTCCCAGGGATCTTCTTCCAGTAATCTCCGGCTGGGTTTCGTTCAGAGACGCCGTAGCGGCGAGCCAGATCTCCGTTTACGCAACGAACCCACGCAGTCCGACAGCTGAGGACTAGCTGACTCACAGCCAGACCTACACACACACACACACACACAGTGAGACACACTCACAGACAGACAGGTGTAGGCGGGTGATGACGTCACACAGGTGAGTACCTGGAACCAGCTCCCACTCTGTCCCAACGGGCATCTCGTCGCTGAGCCCGGTCCTGACGAAAACGCTTCCTCTGTTGTCGAGCGCCCAGAGGAGCCTGTCATTAGGACTCGTCTGAATGCTCATCAGCTGCACTCCGATCGGCTGCAAAGACAAGACATCACAGTCACCTGGACAAGTGTCACTGCTTCTGAGGCTTTACCTTCAGGAAACAGGAAGTTAATAAAGGGAAAATTACAGGTGGAGAGAACGAGGCGTGAGAGAGGTTTAAACGAATGGTAAATGGACTTCTTACATAGAGTCGAAGGAGCTTTGAAAGAAAAGTGTCTGGATTTCTTCAAGTTTCTTGAAGACGTTTCATCCGAGAAGCTTCTTGACTACTGAGAGCAACTGGTGCAGTCCAGATGCTAAGCCCTATGGGAGTGTCCCCCCCCAAAAGGGTCATGGACCAACTATTGATCCTCTACCTAATCACACGAGCCAAGCTGTCAAAACAGGTGTGGGTCACAATCAGCCATGGCTTCTGGTGAACCACTGTGAGACCTAGCCCCACCCTATCATGTGACTAACTGAGGTCAAATGAATGAAATACAGACATTTGTCTTTCTGAGCTCCATAGACTACGATGACCTGGGCGACTGAGAACCTGCACAGACTTCTTATGAAGAGCTTTTCTACTCTACACACTTTATACGACTCGGCTCATATTGATACAAGCACTTAGTATTCAAAGCACCTGAAAATGACCCTGCTGAAGTTAGGCGGGTTTACCTGTGGGTCGATGTTACCTGTACAGGTGGTTCGATCTGGATCCAGGCCGGTAGCATCATGCTGGGATTGAGCGGCTGCGTCCCGACTCTGAAGTAAACGACTCCTCGGCTGTCCACGGCCCAGACGTTCTGACTGCCACAGCTCACGCTCACCAGACGCACACTTCCTGTAACACACAGGTAACGTCTTACCTGAGCTCATCGTGACAAAGGGAAACATTGAAACCTTCTCCTGGACTCATATGAAAAACAGAGCAGTTTGGTCTGAGCCTGACCAAGGAGCACAGATTAAACACGACCTGAAAACCCTTTTTATTTTTCAAAGTAACAGTAGAACATTTTGATCCTTTCTTGGGGTCGGGGGGGCACCGTGGACAGGTCGCCAGGCTGTTGTCTGTTGACAGATAACCATTCACACTTACACCCATGGGCAATTTAGTGTTACCACTTAACCTAGCCCCACTAACTGCGTGTTCTTGGACTGTGGGAGGAAGCCGGGGTACCCGGAAAGAACCCACACAAACACAGGGAGAACATGCAAACTGCACACAGAAAGCCGGGTGGTGGAATTGAACTCGGGACCTTGCTGTGAGGCAGCAGTGCTAACCACTGGAAACCTGACCAGACACGGGAAGGCTTGACAAACTGATAGTTCAGTTAAATCACTCATTTGTGATCACTCACACACACACACACACACACACACACACACACACACACACACACACACACACACACACACACACACACACACACACGATTTTATCATTTTTTAATAAAGAAAGAACATGTGACAACACAAAGTGTGTGACATCATGTGTTCTTTGTAAATAAGATTCTCATTGGATCTGTGTGAGCTGGTGGGAGGAGCTAAAAGACTTTCTCCCAGCTTCAAAACAAACAGTAACTGTTGTTTTAGCAACCAACACCCGTCTGAAGTCGCTGTGTTTTTCTCTGCGTGAAACTGAAATGTTACAAGAGACCGCTGACTCCAGAGAGGACGCCAGTCATGTGACCTGAGATAGTGAGAAGGTCAGTGGGCTAAAAACAGACCGGACATCTGAGACAGGTCACAGTGTGACGCACACTCACAGACACACACACTGACCTATGAAGTGCCGCCCTGTTACACAAGTTCCAACTGTCAGTGTGACACAGAAACACAGCTGCTGTGTGTGTGTGTGTGTGTGTGTGTGTGTGTGTGTGTGTGTGTGTGTGTGTGTGTGTGTGTGTGTGTATATATATATGTGTGTGTATATGTGTGCGTGTTTCTTGCTGATCTCTTTCACAGCAGTTTTTAGAATCACGTTAATGTTCACTCATTTGTCACAAATAAAGTTTCCTTGTTGAGAAGAAATGCAAAAATCATGAAACAAAAACGTGAATAAAAGGAACAGGAAGTGTGTCGCTGCTTCCTGTTTTTAGGTTTGTTATATAATAGAGGCTGCATCTCTTGCGGACCCGTCCTTCACATTCTACGTGGGCCAGGTCCTCAGAAGGTCGGGTAGGCCGGAAGTAAACGGCTGTGAAATTGGACGGTGTAGGTTTCAGATTAGCGTCACCGCTGTCTCGGTGGAATTTAATAAACTCGGCCGTCTGCTCCTTGCTGTCTAAAATATAACAGGACACTGGAGTAAACTCGACCGTCTCACACTTCTGATTAATCAGTTTTCTGTTTGATGTTTATTCAGCTGTGTGAAAACTAGAACTATAATCTCAGCCAAACCGATTTACTCAGGAATGAATAAAACACTGAAAAAAGCCAAACAATAACATTTTTAAGTTATCTAAGTGACTCATGTTTAACCTGAGTAGTGAAAGTGCGCGGGGGTTTGAAAACGATGTGCGGGGAGTTTGCTGTTATCGCCCTGGCTAGCTGTCGAGCTGGTGGGTAACAGACGTCGCCGAAAACGTCGGAGCACTTTTGCAAATACGTGATGTCTTGATAAACCGAGCAGATATTTGAAGTTTACACAGCTACATTGTGAAAATATCTTAAAAGTTTATTTTGTGACCCAATAAGAGTAATAAGAGTAATATTACAACGCCTGCCATTATTGAAAACTGGAACTGGCTGGGCCACGCTATGAATTCTGGGATATGGTGGGCAACGAAGGACACGCCCGACCCATCTTTCAAATCTGGGGAAAAGGAGGACGCATTTGTCGGCCGGATTCGGAGGAGTCTACGAGTTGAGACAGCCTTCGTCGCGTCGCTGTGACGTAATCGGTCTACAAATGCGGCCTCAGGAGGATGCAGCCCCTGAATTTGGACACCCCCACTGACACATTTTGTTTGTTTTAAATTACAGCTTGGCAGTCACAACTCATCAGCCAATGAGTTTTGAGCTTTGATCTGATGGGCTCGCCCACTCGCACACAGAAGTATCAGAGTGAGTTCAGGTACGCACCGAGTTGGCTCAGGTCCAGGGGGGTCCAATGCAGTCCGACAGGGCAGGACGGGGACAGAGTCCGAATGCTGACCCGGCCGTGCGTGTCCAGCCCCCACAGAGCGTCCCGGCAGGCGGACAGGTGAGTCAGCTCCACCTGAGCGCACACAGCATGCCATGAGATGAAGACACAGGTAACCCTTAAGACACAGACAAGTGGCAGGTGTGTTTACCTCAGGTGGTAAAAGGACTGATGAGGGGCGGAGCTCTCCATCCTGATCCCAAACGCAGAACAAGTCCTTCCTGCTCTGAGCCAGCCACAGGAAGGTACCTGAAAATCAGGTGACACGGGGTAGGGTTATGCTTGGTACAGGGCTCAGGTATGGGTGTGTCCAGCTGTGTTACCTTCTCTGTGAGGCACCGCTGAAGATGTGATGAAGGTCCACCTGGTGGCAGAGACGGTTCCTCTGGGAACTACGTTCTGCCAGAAAGTTCCTGAGACGAAAAGACAAATCAGCCTAGAGCCAGCTAGAGCTTACTGGACTCTATTGGACTTTACTAACCCACGAGGCTGCCACGTGCTAGGTGAAGCTGGTTCTGGCCCGAGGCCACCCAGACTCCGCTGGCATTGGCGCTGACCAGGCTTGGCTGGCACTGGGAGTACTGTGACAGGAAGGCCACAACGCGCTCCATGGGTGCTCTGGTTACCGTGGCAACACTCTGCGTGGCCTGCAGCAGGGTCTGGAACAGACTGCCCTGATCGAAGACCACGTAGTCCGAGATGCTGATCTGAAGGAGAGACACGGGCTGAACCAGAATGCCTCCAACAGAGACCCTAATGATGGAAACCTCTTTGGCTGTCATCGTTAACATACAGTCTGTCGTACAGACGCTAAGGCTCACCTGCCACCAGTGATCATCCTCGCCCTGCGGTCTGGACGAACACACGCCAGTCCGAAACCACAGGCTGCCGCTGGCATCCAGAGCCCATGCCGTCCCACCGTCTCCCAGGGCAACGCACATCAGCTCCAGACCCTGAGCCTCACTGCGACACACACACATACACAGGTGGTGAGGAGTGTACCTGATGGTGTGTACCTGTGTTGCTAGTTCACACCGCTTCCAGAAAGACAGTGTTTCTCCCACACCAGCTTCTCTTCACCGGGTCCAAAAATAGATTCAAAATCCTTCTCACATCCAACAGCTCTGTCAGAGGTCTCTTCCTGTTAAATGGGAGTTCTTCCTCTCCGCTGTCACCGAGTGCTGCTCGTAGGCATTGATTGTTGCTCTGTTTCTTCTCTAATATTTTAGTGTGGACTGTGTAAAGTGCCTCAAGTTGACTGCTGTCACCTGATGCAAATGTCATAGTATTACTGAAGTATAGTAGTAGTATAATAGTATTACAGTAGTAGTAGTAGTAGTACAAGATTAAGTAGTTCAATTCCTTGTAATCGTTAGTCAGCTTGCCTGTTGATCAGGGTATCAGCTCGTGTACTACAATCAGCTGGTTTGAGTTCTCGGAGGAGGAAAATAGCGGGGAGTGTCCCCCGCGCATATGGACATAACTCTTGTTTTTATTGCACAAAAGGATGAGATGGCAATGGTAAAATGGAAATCTGTATCCAAGACTGAAGCACCTGTGTAATGCTGCTAACACAACTGCATAGACAGCATGCTAACACTAAGTTAGCGTCACTTTGGGTTCTTGGCTAAGCCTGAGTAACAGCTGACCCCAGCCACGCACTGTGAGCTGCGGTGAAGCCAGCTGTTGCTGAACTTCATCAGGTAACAAACGGTCAGGCTGCAGCCTCGTTTTTTTTCCAATTTGTATATTCATAAAACTCCAAACAACAGTTGCCTCAACTCACTTTATATTGTCAGGTAAAGAGCCTACATGAATCATTTTCACGTGTCTTTGTGCTGTCAGCTTTGTGTTCATACCCAAATACTAAGAGAAACGTGTGTGTCCTCATTAGGACAGATATTTGTGTTGGTGTGTGGGGCTGTAGCTGGAAGTTTATATTGTCTCATAATTACTGTTTAACAATGTGTTTCAGGTTGTTTTACAGAGAAATGCCAAAGTAATGTAACGAATAGTGTAAAGAATGATTTCCTCTTGGAAGTAATTAAGTAACATACTGCATTACTTTGAAAAATGACTTTTTTGAGTAATGACCCCAACGCTGATCACAACAAAGAGCGGAAACACCTCCGACAAACATTTGACAGCATGACATTAATATGCATTAATGTCATGTTTTTGATATGCTGCTTGAGATGGTGATGAGTGTCAAATTGGAGCCAATGACAGTCGATGAAATTGATAATGCAACCAGAATTCCCATCTCTATGCATGATTATGTTATACTTTCTACCCTTGCTGCAGTAATAGAGTAGTATTACAGTAGTACTGCAGACCTATGATAGTATTACGGCAACAGTACCTGATGGTGTCGTATTTCCAGCCCTCACCCTCACTGCAGTAGCTGTTCAGGCCTTCTCGGTAGAATAAAGCTTGGTGCTCGCTCAGGGCCCACACCACACCTGCCCGCACACACACCTGGCTGAACACGCAGGGGGTCTCCACCTTGATGGAGCGAGCGCAGGGCCGCTCCACGCTCAGACCTGAGACACACAGTGTAAGAGTTTCATTACAGAGCTTATCTGACGTAAAGGGTCAGCCTGGTTTAAGCTCTCGGGCTTTTTGGTTAAGAGCAGCCTGATCTGTGGCTTTTCGTTGGTTCGGTTTTATGACCGATGGTCATGGGGTCGAGCAGATCGATCATGTGTGGTGGAGAGGAGGAGCTCTGACCTTACTGATGTTCAGCAGTCACAGTGAGCAGAGCTCTCCTCAGAACCTGTTTTATTGATCTGGGTTTGATTTTGTTTAATCTTAGTCTCTCCTGACAGCAGAGCTGGAGGCAGGTGAAACCTCTATGGCAAGGCGCACTCTGCTGGTCACACACTTTATAGCCGTATGTGTTTACATAAAGTTATGGATGTTGGAAAAAAAAAAAAGAAGAAAGAGAGAATCACGTTTTTCCTCTCAGTGAGTTTAGAACTTCCTGCAATCAGAGGAGGTGAGAACACCTGCTCAGGCACTCAGGTGACTGATGACGTTGCAAGTGGAATAATATTTGTGTCTCAACTGCTTTGTTTTAAAAAAAAAAAAAAAAAAAGTTTGCAGCGACATCATGAAGACTAATCCACCAACACAGACCTCTGAAGGATCAGCTGACAGGAAGCTCACACGTTAGACAGGAAATGCTTCAGCTGTAGTTCTGTAAAAACAAAGAGTTTACTGTGACATTCAGGCAGAGCCATTTGTACAGGTGCATAGTTACCTGTCTGCAGGAAGAGATCCCCATTGGTCCTGACGATCCAGGCAGAGTCATCACTCAAAGCGATGAATGCCGCCTGCTCCACAGCTTTGTACCAGTGACGTTTTCCTTTCGCCGAAAACTTAGCACACGCGAACGCCGTCAGGCTCTTCTGCTCCACCTTCCACAACAGGTTACCTGCAGGGTTAGACCGGTCATATGGAAATAATTCACCTACACAGGAAACAGTATATTCACTATAAAACAACAATGACATCAGCAAGTAAAGACATTATCGCTTACCTGAAGGCGATAATGCCATCTGGTGGACGTTATCCTCAAAGCGCTGCCAAGTGAGTCCAGTTTCAGGCAGAGGGCTGCAGAACAGCCCACCTTTAAAGTCCAGACACCACACATACCTGAAAAGGAACACCTGTCACACATCTGCACTCACCTACTCATCACCTGAGTGATCAAGAGAGCCTACCTGTCCGTCACCTGCAGGCTCAGTATCCCACATCCTGGTCCTGAGTACCCCATCCAGCTTTCCGCCAACTAAAAGACACATTCGTAGGAGACATGAAGGATTCTCTGCACAGGTGTAAGTCTCACCTAGTCAGGTTTCTGTCTAACCTGGTCGGGTTTGAGCCGGTCTCTCTCCTGGCCATCCTGGTCTTGCGAATTCTCCGTTGGATTGGTCAGGCAGGTGAGGGTGTCCACAGCATTACCAGCAGGGGGGAGCATGTGGCTGTAAATGTCATCGTCTTCATCACTGGACAAACTGGGCTTCCTGTCCAAATTGGACACGGTAGAGTGGAACATTTGGTCTGCCATACCAGCAGAGGCCGCCAGGACATCGTCCTAAATGCACAGGGGGAAAATTTACTTCACCTGTGCTAAACACGCAGATCCACAGACGAGTTTCAGGCTCAAACCCTGACCTGTTAAGACTTTATTGATACTGATACCATTACTAATAGAAACTCTTACTGATACATCTTGCCAAAACACAGGGGATGACTGAGCAGGTGTGATCCCTGGAAATGTAGGTGGGCCTCAGCTGTAACAGCAGCTGTATTTACACACAAGTCACATGTTCATGAATGTTTGTCAGAACCTTCAGCTTAGACACACCTCCTCCTCCGGCCCAATCAGAGGGCTAAGAAACTCGTCAGCCTCCACCGGCTGACGATCTGGCAACTCCTCTGCTTCCTCAGTGTTCTGCATGTAGGAGAAGGTGCACTCCAGCAGCAGATCCACATCAGGTGTTGGGGGTACGACCTCAGCACCAGGGTTCGGGTGGTTCTCCAGGCCTGGGAGGAGCAGGGAGCTGAAACAGGAGGAAGAGAAAATCCGGTCAGCAGGTGGTGCAGATCAGACAGAACAACACCATCTTCAGATATTCACCCAGTCTGGTGGGAAGAAGCCTCCACCTCCTCTTCTTCCTTCATGCCTCTCTCTGAGACTCTCGTCTCCCAGGGGCCCTGATTTGGGTGGTGTTCTGGAGAGTTCTCGTTCTGAAAATCCACTCCAACGAGGGAGGCCCGGTCGCTCAGAGGAGTTCCACTTCCTCCGTCACTGACACTCCCGTCCTGAACTACAAACATGGAGTCTGAACAGCTGCTCTCAGAGAGGCGGGTCGCACCACCGCTGTCTGAGGAGAGAGAGACAGGTCAGAATCACACACTCACCTGTCTGTCTGATCTCCTGTTTAAACTGTTGCTCTGTGTACTCGTCACAGAGTCACATTGGTCATAAAGTGGTAAAACGCTTTACAGAGTGGGAGGAGTCACACTTGCCTTGTCGTCGCCTCTTTTTCTTCTTCACTCTGATGGGCTTTACCACCAGCTCCTGTTGCATCTGCTCCTGACCCAGGGGGGTGCTGTAACGTCTGGATGTCAGCTCGCAAGAACCACTCGCTGGAGCGTTTCCATGGAGACCGTCCCATGAAGTGACGGAACTGCTGCGGCTTCGAGAGCTACTTGCGAACAAACCGGACAGCTGGCCAAGCTCAGTCACCTGGAATCACAACCAAACACACCTGGTTACCCTAACAGAAAGGACAGGTATGGTTACTGCAGGCTGTCCCAGGAATCCAGGTAAACCACAGCAGCAGCCATACCCCCAGTTGCTGCTCCTCCTCTGCCTCCTCCACTTCCTCCACTCCTCCCTCCTCTTCTTCCTCTGCTTTCTCCTGTCCACCCTCCCCTCCTTCGCCATCCTCTCTTCCCCCTCCCTCTGTAATGATGGCCATGGTTCTGATTGGCTGAGCAATTTCCACTGATCCGACTGATCGGAGGATGGTGGGTGTGGTCAAGGGTGAGGACAGACAGACAGAGAGGTCCAACACTGACAGACAGAATGAGGGTATGTGAAAAAGAGAATTGGTGAGATTATACTGGCAATGGGCTTTTATTAGTAGTAGTGGCAGTATTATGCTCCTGTGATATTATACTGGTAGTGCTGGAGTTGCTCACAGTTGGAGGCAAGACCCTCGGGGCTATTGGACAGGCGGATGATGTCACGATCTCCTTTCAGGACGAAGATCTCGTTGTCACAGCAGGAGACAGACACGATGTCTCCGCTGCTCTCCAAAGCTCCAATGATCACCTTAAGAACACAGATCAGTTAGAAATTTAAACAACATTCACAGAACGCTCAGAAGATTCAGATTTATGCAAAATTAATCCAAAACACAAAGCAGTTCAGAAATATGGGAAATGTTAAGGAGCTTGCAAAGAAAAGCGTCTGGACTTCTTTAAGTTGCTTGAAGGCATTTCACCTCTCATCTGAGAAGCTTCTTCTAGAATCAAATGGTGGAGAGTCCCAGATTTAAACCTAGTGGGAGTTTCCCCCCACAGAGGGACAAAAGGACCCCCTGATGATCCTCTACCTCTGTTCAAAGATGGTCGCTCACAGTGGACATAGATGGCTTCTTTCACTCCTCTTTCAAACCATCTGTCCTCTCTGTCCAAAATGTGAACATTGGCATCCTCGAAAGAGTGACCTTTGACCTTTAGATGCAGATGGACTGCAGAGTCTTGTCCCATGGAGGTGGCTCTTCTATGTTGTGCCATGCGCTTGTGAAGTGGCTGTTTGGTCTCTCCAATGTAGAGGTCTGAGCATTCCTCGCTGCACTGTACAGCATACACCACATTGTTAAGTTTGTGTTTTAGCGTTTTGTCTTCGTGATGAACCAGTTTGTCTCCGAGTGTGTTGCTGGGATGTTGTGCTTTGAGAAGATGCTCCTGAGTTTTCCCGATACACCGGCTGCAATATTTTTATGTTTGTCTTTCTTATCCTCCCTCGCTGGTGTCTGGTCTTCTTTTCTGTGCCTCTTTGCTGACTTTAAGAACGCCCATTTAGGATAGCCGCACGTTTTGAGTGCTTCTTTTACATGTGTGTGTTCCTTCTTTTTAACATGTTCTGCCCGGTGGTGTAGGGTCCTGATTACTCCAAGTTTGTGTTCCAGAGGGTGATGGGAGTCAAAGAGGAGGTACTGGTCCGTGTGTGTGGGCTTCCCGTAAACTTCGCTGTTGAGGTTGCCGTTCTCTTCAATGTGCACAGCACAGTCCAGGAAAGGCAAACAGTTGCCCTTTGTGTCTTCCCTGGTGAAGTTGATGTTCTTATCCACAGCGTTAATGTGCGCAGTGAAGGATTCCACTTCTTGTGTCTTGATTTTGACCCAGGTGTCGTCCACATATCTGTACCAGTGGCTGGGTACACTCCCTTTGAAAGAGCCAAGAGCCTTCCTTTCCACTTCCTCCATGTAAAGGTTGGCTACAATAGGTGACACGGGGGAGCCCATGGCACAGCCATGTTTTTGTCTGTAGAAGCCTTCGTTGTACTTGAAATATGTAGTGGTGAGGCAGAGGTCTAACAGTGTGCAGATCTGATCGGGTGTGAAGTTGGTCCTGTCCTCCAAGGAGCTGTCTTCTTGTAGTTGTTTTCTGACAGTCTCCACGGCCTCCGTGGTGGGTATGCAAGTGAAGAGAGAGACTACATCAAAGGACACCATGGTTTCATCTGGATCCAGGGTAAGTTTCTGGACCTTGTCGGTGAAGTCGGTGGAGTTCTTGATGTGGTGTAGGGTGTTCCCCACGAGAGGAGCAAGGATGGTAGCAAGGTGTTTAGCAATGTTGTAAGTGGCTGAGTTTATGCTGCTCATGGGTCTGAGTGGGACAGCTTCCTTGTGGATTTTAGGAAGTCCATAGATGCAGGGTATGGCATCCCCTGGGTAAAGGCGGTGATATGTAAGGCGGTCAGTGATTTTGTCCTTTTCAAAGTCCTGAAGGCAAGCTATAACTTTCTTTTTGTAGCTGCTTGTGGGGTCTCGCTTTAAGGCTTCGTAGGTGTTGTTGTCACTGAGGAGAGTAGTGATCTTTGTGTGGTAATCCGTAGGGTTTAGGACCACGGTGCACCTTCCCTTATCAGCTGGTAATATAGTGATGTTGTGGTCTTTGCTCAGGGAACTGACGGCCTTCTTTTCTTGTATTGTGAGGTTGTATTGTTGGACGGAGGGACTTTGACACTGGACTTTCATCCTGATTTGCTCTGCTTCTGTCTGTGATAATTTGTTAATCCGTATGGCAGTTTCTGTGGCTGTGATGAGGTCCACTATGGGCAGCTGTTGTGGAGAAATGGCAAAATTGAGTCCTTTGGCTAATACTTTCTTTTCAGGTTCAGTGAGATTACAGTCTGAAAAGTTCTTCACCCATTTTTCCTGACTGTCCTCAGGTGTGTGTTCTTCTCTGTGTTGTGTAGGTTCTGACTGAGGAGTGTATGTTTTAGAAAGCAAGGTGTGGAATTTCCTGCGTTGTCTCTCTTTTCTTTTAGAGAGTTGGGCCTGCTGAGCCTTGTCCACAAACTTGTAAACCTTTTCTAAAATACGAGAGGGTTTTCAGTTCCTGCAGAGTCTGGCTGATCTTGTTCTGGAGGTCATCTATAGTGAAATGGACCTGTCTTATCCTTTCACTTAGAAGTTGATTTTATTCTCCCCCTAAAAATCAACTATGTCCCCTGACCATGGATCCAAGGCGTAAACCCTTAGGAACAACTTTGTCTGCATCTTAGGTTGAAACGGAGATGGTTCCTATAATCCGCTAGTTTCCATGATTCCTTTTCATACTGCCGCACCAGTTGAAGGGTGTTCCTCACAAAATGTACGGCAATATGTGTTTGAAGGTTCTCAGTCATCCAGGTCATCGCAGTCTAAGCAGCTTGGAAAGAAAAGCGTCTGGACTCCTTTAAGTGGCTTGAAGACTTTTCACCTCTCATCCGAGAAGCTTCTTCAGTTACGTAACAGAGTATGGAGAGAGTTTACGAAAGAGAAGCAAATAAGAGTCGTCAGGTGCTCAAAATAAACCTTAGACTCAAACGTTAGAACAGGCTTTTCCCTGCAGCACGCCATGTAACAAATACTTCCAAAGGAAATGGCGGCTGTTGTTAGGTTTTGTATTGTTGATTGTCATTTATGCTTAGAAATATTTACCCACATATGCTTAGAAGTGTATAATCATTTGTAGATTGAAAGAATGTCTCATCCTAGGAGGTCTGTAACGGCTCTGAGTAGCATGAAGGGGGAGTGCATTCACTCCCTCTACAGAGTGTTCTGGCATAGATCACACACCTCCTAGGAGAGGTCGTATCTTCTCTTGCTGATATATGGTTTAGCAAACACACGTATATCTGTTTAAGTATAAGAGCCTTTTGTTCAGATGGACCCGCTCCTGGCACCAGCGTTTGGGGAGTCTTCACAGGGTCACACCTTGACCTCACACACACACACACACACACACACACACACACACACACACACACACACACACACACACACACACACACACACACACACACACACACACACACACACACACACACACACACTATTCTTTGTTCACATGTATACCTATGTAAGATGTCATATGTTAATGACCCTATGCATATTCATGTAACCACAATAACAGGAGTGCTATGGGGAGCCTGGCTGAGAGTCTGACGGAGGTGGTGGAACAACACTCGGCTCCAGGCAGGACTCCCTCATGCATGAGTAACATGAAGAACTTTGCCTACTCGTGTCTTGCTTCGCTGTGTAATTATATTGTCCTCAATGTTCCAGCGGATAGGTTCAAGCTACAAACCTATCAGCTGTTACAACTTATATCTAAAAATATATCGTTTCATGCCGAAATTCACTGAATTTACAGAAAGTGCACCACTTTGCGATATATGTCTCATATGGGGATATGAGATTTTGGTCATATCGCACAGCCCCAGTGCTGCATATGGTCATTACATCTTATCTCTGTCACTTTCCAGTGCAGTCAAAGCCTTTGCAATTTCAACAGTGATATTGATATTATTGAACTTTGTTCTAAAGTTTGACCGCACAGTGCCTTTGTTTGTGCTAGCCATGTTAGTATTTGGGCTACTTTGTGGACAAGTAAAACTTTGGCTCTGTGTTAGTGCCGAAGGTGTTGACATACCAGTATTGTGTCCTTATTAAGAGATGGAGCTGCTTTGAAAAAAGAAGCACGCGGTTTTCAGAACTTGTCTGTTAAGCTGCTATATTGGTCATGTGACGCCCACAATTCCAGAGTACACATTTGACGTGAAGTAAAAGAAGACTGTTTGTAAACCGTGTGGAGCAACCGTCGCCGGTAAAAACACAACACACTTTTACATTTTATATTTTGGTCAGATTACTTAACCTCCAGTCTACGATAACCTTATGATATTTAGTCAGCTGAAAACAGACTAAAACGAAAAAAATGTAGATGCCTAAATTAAGACTGAAACTAAGTCCAAATTTATTGTGAAAATTAACACTGCCTCAAAAACCCTATCCCCCATATTTTTTCCCATACTGGCTTCTCTTTTACTTGCTCCCTGTTTGGTCCAGAATTTAATTTAAAAGCCTTAATGTCATGAATAATCATACCCCACATTATCCTAAAGATCACATCATTCAATCAGAAGTACCTGGTTCAGACAGTCCAGGACATAGATGCTGTACTCATTCCAACTGAGGATCCAGCCCTCTTTCAGGAAACAACTAAGCAGCCCGAGCTGGCGGTCTGCTGGACGGTACCCTCCGATCGGGTCAGGACGAGGAAACAACTCAAACTGAGGTATCTGAGTCAGGCAGGTGTACAGAAAACAGGTCTGTTACTAACACAGGTGTATCAATTTCAGTGTATATGTATAGGTATGTGTTGGTGTTCCCAGTGTACCTGTGAGTTAAAGAGGGGCTTGAGCAGCCGGGTGTCCTCCACCTGTCCTCTGATGTCAGACCTCCACAGTCTGAGTCCAGGTCGAGCAGCAAACACCTGAAGGTCACTCTGTTTACAGAGAGCAGGTAGGAAACAGGCTCCGAACCGTCCACTGCTGTAACAGCACACAAATTCCACAGTATCAGTACAGGTACAAGTGATGCTTCTGTGTACGAGTATCACCAGTGAGCACAGGTATAGATAATATAGACGAGTACCACTAAATCAGTAACCGGTAAAATTTTAGGGTCTTTACCTTACAACAGCGGTCCCCAAACTTTTTTGGGCCATAGACCGGTTTAATGTCAGACAATATTTTCACGGACCGGCCTTTAAGGTGTGGCAGACAAATATAAGAAAATAAAAGGACACGACCAAGACAAAAACTGTGGCATTTTGTAAATATAATAATAAACGCAAATTCACTGTGTAATTGTGTAATTTTATTAGCAGCATCCTCCTGAAATGCGGCAACAACACTGACACCCTCCTCTCTGCCACTTAATGCTCTCTGGTCGCTATGGCAACGGGTAAAAATTTATTTCAAAATACGACACACATCTGCAACAGGAGGTGAGATGAGGATGGGGTAAGGGGATGGGGATAGGTGGGGTCTGGGGTTACCTCTTGCGGGGCTTGGTGCCCAGCTGTAGCACTTCCTGTTTCTGTGTGCAGTATAGCAGGGATCTCTGCTGCGTTGATACCAGCAGCACCTGGTGACTATACTCCATCTGAACCACACCTGAGGACTCCTCCAGCAGCAACACAGGCTTACACACCCCCTGCACGGACGCACACACACGGCGTAAGGGCGGGTGTGTTACAATGGAAAGGACGGAGGCAGTGTGGGTATTTACCTGGTCCAGGTCCAGAGAGGTGAACACAACTCGTCCTTTATCATCACCGGAGAAAAGCTTCATCCCGTTTGTGCTCCACGCCAACGCTGTGACAGTGCCTTTATGGAGGCCGACAACATCGAAACGCCGCAGCTGCACAGAGACAGACAGCTGTGTGTGTGTGTGTGTGTGTGTGTGACACGGGTGCACAGAGGCAGAGGGGGTAACAACAGCGTTCATTGTCAATCAATCTTCTTACCTGTTTGTTGCGACCAGGAAGCGGAGATACCAGCTGAAAGACTGCAACCCGTCCTGAAGAGGTTCCTACAGCAACCAGGTCATCAAAGCAGCTGAGCAGCTTCACAGCTGTGATTGCATCATACTTCCCCTGTTACACACACACACACAGGTCAAAAGCAGTCACCTGTCTCTCGGTCTTCCAGGTGTGAACTTGTTACCTGTCCTGTCTGTGGTGAACAAACATCTCACCATGCACTGCAACATGTTTTTATCATGTGATCTGTCTCGGTGCGTCTCACTCCTGTTCAAACCTTTTCAAGCTCTCACAGGTGGCTCCAGGAGAGTCTGAGGTTGAACCAAATGTAACCTGTAACACCTGAACCTGAATGCATCACTGGTCACATGACTGCAGGATATGATTGTCACCTGTCTGAGCACACCTGCATCAGTGTAAACGAGTTAATGAAAGTCTGAGCGCATCATGCAGATGCAAAAGTACCCGTTTAAAGAATCCAAATATAATTTCTGTCTTTATTTAACCTGCCAGCTATCTGACATCACCTGTGTGCCATTGCCTGTCTGACAGAAGTCCACATAAACCTCCCCAACACTTAGTATCTAAGTATTGTAGGAAAAGACCTCTCACCTCTAAGCTGTATTTGTTCAGGTGTGCGAGCCGGCGGCAGTACAGGTAGAGCATACCAATGCTGCTGCCCACAGCCAGGAAGTCACTGCTACTGTCCAAAGCTGTCAGGTAAACCAGGACTGACCTGAAGCCCCGCTGCACCTGCAGGGAAACAGGGGACCCCTCAGCTTCATCTCTGACACCATCATCATCATCATCCACACCTCGACAGGTACATACCTTGGCTGGGATGGCATTCAGCAGGTAGTAGAGTGGGCAGAACTCCCTCAGGACAGACTGCGGGGCCAGCTGAGCAGCCATGTTACTACCGAGGTGAACTCAGCTGATCCTAGCAAAAAACAACAACACAGAAATACACCTGAGGACAGGTGAAAAACCTGCTCATCACCTGCAGGAGCCTGGACCAAAGAGTTCAGTGAATATCTGTTTAGAACCTTCTGGCTGTTCTGGGAACGCCACTACCGTCAGGGTTTTAATCTTTAACCCTTCACCAGTCTGCGAGGGCGGCGCCCTGAAGCACCGATAGTACGGCAGCTCAGTGGATCAAACAGACACCGAATTAAAAAAAAAACGCTAGCCAAGCTCAAACGGTGCTGCTGAACACTGATCTAATTTTCGCTGAGGCGGATTCACAGTAAAATCTCCGTTTGTTAAGTGGAGTTCGGCGTGGACGCCATGAAAGTCCCTATTCCCGATCAATTATCAATGAGCCTTTACGCCAAAAACATATTTGCGGTTCGACATCTGGCAGCTACACGCCGCGCAGACGCAATATAAAGGAGCCAGCGACGTCATTCTACTCTTCATTAAAATAACAATAAAGGTGAATCTGCAGTTTGAAAGCGACCAGCCTGAACAAACGTTGAAATTTAACCGGATTTAAAGCCTGTTCGGTGGAGCAGACTTGTGCCAAATAAAGCAGAACCGTTTGCTGGATGTTATGGAAAGTCTTGGTTTCCCTTAAGCTTCTGTTCTTGTGTTCCAAACTCAGCGGATCTTAAAAATGGCCGTTTACTGAACGGAGTTTGGTTTGACGCTGCAAAAGGCTGATGTTAGCTCGGTAAGCTTCTGTGGAAGGTGACAACTGAGAATAAATATCCCCAAAACGAAGTGAACAAACAAAGAAATAATTAAATAAACAAACAGTCACCGCGTTGTTTACACATAAGTGTCCGGGCTAGCATCAGTGTCGAACGCTGTTAGCACGCTGGCTAACACCGGCGCGTGAAGGAGATCGTGACATCTCACCGAAAGCTGCCCGCGAACGAGGCCGCGCAGATGTTGATCCAGGTGTTTTTGGTGCAGCTGGATGTTGGGGATCGGACAGGTGACATCGCCCTGCGTGACTGCTTCCACCGAGGCCATCCGCAAACTGCGCCACCTGCTGGTCACAAGCATCAAGAAGCTGCGGCTCCCCTCAGCTTCCGGTTTTTATTTTTATTTTAGGTGTTTGTTTATTCTGGGTAAAACTAAAACTTCACCGATAAAACTCCATCTCCCGCCTTATAATTAATAAATAAACATAAACATTCAGAATTTAATGACCGGAAACGGAAACTCGACGACAGCTGACTGGAAAACAAGGAAACTGGATCAGATTAACAAATATTTTTAACTGGAACAGACGAGTAAAACTGGTGAAAAATGAATGACTGGATTAATTTAACTTGATTTTGTGTATGTGTTTTCTGGAGATACATTTATAAAAGTAAATCAATATAAAGATGAAATTAGTGAAATATCCGGTATACAAAACTCTCTAATCAATCATAATGTGCTGTTTGCTCACAAACAGCTTTTCGTCAAAATGTCTTTATTTTAAAACGCTTAGGGTATCTTTAATGTAAATGCGATTTTATTTTCTATTAATCTTCAGTGAACTAAACTCGGCTGTGATTTTACACACTTTTAAAGTGATTTTAAACTTTTTTAAAGATGACCCACGCCGGATCTTTTCACGGTGAAACACTGGATCCGCTCCGGGAAATGCGCGCTCCCGCTCCTGCTCGGGCTAAGCTAGGCTAGTTCAAATCTCCCCCCGCTAACCGTCAGCGCTCCCGGTATCACTGCTCCCGTTAATGTCGTCCTTCATCCCCGCGGAGCGTTTCTGCTTCGTGCACACACAACGTCCATAAATCAGTATTTATTCGGTGTAATCGATCGATCGATCCGGTTGGTTTCATCCCCCGAGTGTCTGCACTGACTCCAACCTCACAGCCAAAATGGCGGACAGCGAGGGTGACAGAACAATAACAGCCCCGGAGTCGTCGGGGGCCGCGGATCAGCCCCCCACCGCCCTGAGCGCCCAGCCCGGGGACGGCTCACCAGCAACCCCCGCTGCTCACAGCAGCAAGCCCGGGGAGAACGTAGCGGCGGCCGGCAACCAGAGCGGCAATCTGAAGCCCGTGTCCGGCACGGAGGGCGACCAGCTGGGCCACAGTGTACCGGTGGCGTCCGGGGCTCAGCTGGCGGAGCTACTGCCGAGCCAGCCGGAGGAGCAGAGCATTCTGGTGGCCACGGAGTTCACCGACCTGGCTAACACCACCATCCTGTACGTGCAGCCAGACGGCAGTCTGGTGGAGAGCTCCGGGCTGACGGCAGAGGAGCAGCAGGCGCTGCTGGAGCAGCTCACCAAGCAGCAGGTGGTCCAGGTTTCCGACACCGAGGCGGCCCAGCTGCTCCAGCAGGGCCAGCTGATCAAACCGGCTCACAGCGCAGCTCTGGATCCGAGTCAGCTGCAGCAGGTCATCAACCAGGTCACCAAGTCCCAGCAGCAGCAGGTCCAGGTGTCACAGCAGCAGGTCCAGGTGTCACAGCAGCAGGTCCCAAAGCAGCAGATCCAGGTCTCCCAGCAGAACCTGAAAGGCCCGAACAACGCCTCCCAGCAGCTGAAGAGCGTGGCCCAGCAGGTGGCCATGCAGACGGGAAGCTCGATCCCCTTGATCCAGAAAAAGGTGGGTCACATAATAATAAAAATAATGATAATACTACATTTTATTTGAAAGCGCCTTTCAGAGCACTCAAGGACACTGTACACAGCAGAATAATAAAAGCAAGCAATTTACACAATCATAAGACATAAAACACATTTGAAATAGCAGAGTGTTATGTGGGATGAGCTGTTTTGAACAAGTGAGTTTTGAGTCTAGACTTAAAAAGAGAGAATGAAGTGATATTTCTTATATCAGGAGGAAGGGAGTTCCAGAGTCGAGCAGCTGAAAGCCCTGCTCCCCATGGTGGCAAGACGGGGAGAGGGGACAGAGAGAGAAGAAGATCTAAGACACCGAGATGGAATGGTGATCTGAACCAAATCAGAGAGAGGGAGAGATGTCGAATAGCCTTAAATGTATACAGAAGCATTTTGAAATTGATGCGATATTTGACCGGGAGCCAATGAAGCTGCTGCAAGACAGGAGTGATGTGATGGATAGAAGGGGTCCTGATGATAATACGGGCAGCAGAGTTCTGGACCCATTGGAGCTTGTGGATGGATTTTTGAGTAAGACCAAAAAGAAGCAAGGCTATGGACAAGAATGGCAGCGGCATGTGGGGAGAGAAAAGGGCGGCGACGATTAATGTTGCACAATTGAAAATATGCAGACCGAGTGACATTATTGATGTGGGAATTGAAAGATAGAGTACTGTCGAGGATGACACCCAAGCTTTTCACAGAGGAAGAAATGGAGTTTTATTTTTTGATTGAGTATTGATTGTAATAGAGAAACTGTTGGTTCTGGATAATGTTGATTTAGAGCCGACCAAGATAAGCTCGGATTTGTTACTGTTGAGTTTAAGAAAATTAGAAGAGAACCATGAATTTAGTTCGGCTAAACAGAGGGTGAGGGAGGATGGGGGGAGAGCAGAATCATAATTAAACCAGAAAACCAGACTGGAACTATTCATACAGATTATTGTTAGTTAAGTGTGAGTGGAGTTGTGGCAACTATCTTCTTGAGAATTTTTGAGAGGAATGGTAGATTGGAAAAAGGACAAAAATTGTCAAAATTTATGAGGTCTAGACCCGTTTTGTTTTTGGTTTTTTTTTGTTGTTTTTTTTTTTCAATATTGGGGTGACGGCAGCAACTTTGAAGGAAACAGGAACAGTTCCAGTGGTAAGTTAAGAATACAGGGTGGGCCATTTATATGGATACACCGTAATATTAAAGTCATGTTTGTGGCACATTAGTATATGTGAGGGGGCAAACTCCTCAAGATGGGTGGTGACCATGGTGGCCAATTAGAAGTCGGCCATCTTGGATACAACTTTTGTTTTTTCAATAGGAAGAGGGCCATGTGACACATCAAACTTATTGGTAATGTCACAAGAAAAACAATGGTGTTCTTGGTTTCAACGTAACTTTATTCTTTCATGAGTTATTTACAAGTTTCTGACCACTTATAAAATGTGTTCAATGTGCTGCCCATTGTTTTGGATTGTCAATGCAACCCTCTTCTCTCACTCTTCACACACTGATAGCAACACCGCAGGAGAAATGCCAGCACAGCCATCCAGTATCCGTAGTTTCAGGTGCTGCACATCTCGTATCTTCACACCATAGACAATTGCCTTCAGATGACCCCAAAGACAAAAGTCTAAGGGGGTCAGATCGGGAGACCTTGGGGGCCATTCAACTGGCCCACGACGACCAATGCACTTTCCAGGAAACTGTTCATCTAGGAATGCTCGGACCTGGCACCCATAATGTGGTAGTGTACCATCTTGCTGGAAAAACTCAGGGAACATGCCAGCTTCAGTGCATAAAGAGGGAAACAGATCATCATGTAGCAATTTCAAATATCCAGTGGCCTTGAGGTTTCCATTGATGAAGAATGGACCCACTATCGTTGTACCCCACATACCACACCAAACCATCACTTTTGTTGTTCCAACAGTCTTGGAGGGATCCATCCAATGTGGGTTAGTGTCAGACCAATAGCGGTGGTTTTGTTTGTTAACTTCACCATTCACATAAAAGTTTGCCTCATCACTGAACAGAATCTTCTGTGTGAACTGAGGGTCCTGTTTCAATTTTTGTTTTGCCCATTCTGCAAATTCTGTGCGCCGATCTGGGTCATCCTCGTTGAGATGCTGCAGTAGCTGGAGTTTGTAAGGGTGCCATTTGTGAGTAGCTAATACCCGCTGAAGGGATGTTTGACTAATGCCACTCTCCTGTGACATGCAGCGAGTGCTACGCTGTGGGCTCTTGCTGAATGAAGCTAGGACAGCCACTGATGTTTCTTCATTAGTGACAGTTTTCTTGCATCCACATTTTGGCAAATCCAACACTGAACCAGTTTCACGAAACTTAGCAAGCAGTTTGCTAACTGTAGCATGGGAGATGGGTGGTCTCGTAGGGTGTCTTGCATTGAAATCTGCTGCAATGACCCGGTTACTGCGTTCACCAGATATCAACACAATTTCGATCCGCTCCTCACGTGTTAACCTCTTCGACATGTCAATGGCTGTGAACAATGAGACACTTATAGATAACTCATGAAAGAATACATTTACGTTGAAACCAAGCACACCATTGTTTTTCTTGTGACATTACCAATAAGTTTGATGTGTCACATGGCCCTCTTCCTATTGAAAAAACAAAAGTTGTATCCAAGATGGCCGACTTCTAATTGGCCCCCATGGTCACCACCCATCTTGAGGAGTTTGCCCCCTCACATATACTAATGTGCCACAAACAGGACTTTAATATCACCAACCATTCCCATGTTATTACGGTGTATCCATATAAATGGCCCACCCTGTAGATGATTAATTTTAAATCTTAGTGGCGGCCGCCATTGCCGCAAACTGGAGTTTGGCTGAGCCGCGCTATGAGTGTAGAGTGTAGCTGGACTATTTGAAAGCAAAATAACAGGTCTTTGAGGGTCAGAAATCTGGCTGATAAGCAAGTGGTCAAATACGTGACACAGTAATTCACAAATAAATTGTTCAAAAATCATACAATGTGATTTTTGGATTTTTTCTTTTTAGATTCTGTCTCTCACAATGGAAATGCACCTATGCTGAAAATTGTAGACCCCTCCATGATTTCTAAATAAGAGAACTTGCAAAATCACAGGGTGATCAAATACGTATTGACATCACTGTATGAGGGGAAGCAAAGAGGGTAGACAGGCCTTGACCAGAACTGTAGGAATGGGGTCTCGCTGACAAGGAGAAGGTTTTGAATTACAGATGAAATCTGAAATATCAGTGACAGAGGGAAGTTGGAAAGCAGAAAGCAGTGTGATGGGAGTGGAATTGCAAATGAAGAGCTACATGGAGGAAGATCCATGCTGAGAAAGTCCAACTCGATTGGGGCCTGGACAGGTGATGCAGGTGAGGCGTGACAGCAGCAGCTCGCAGTGGGCTGCCGTCTCCATGTTTATGAACATGTTTACCTGCTGTTTACTTAACCACACGGTTAGTTTTTCAACTTCAGGTTCAGAAACATAAAAAACGGGTTTGGTTGTGAATTTTCACATTTGGAGCCCTTAGAACTTTTAAATGCTTCACACTGACATAAGAACTCATCAGTCCATTTTCATTATCCATACACTCTTCAGGAATCCTTAAACCAACTTCTTCATCAACTCAGTTTGTGATCTTAATGTTGCCATGGTAAAAAATCTCTGAATAATCACACTCATCGTGTGTTTTGATCTACTTTCTGTGTGTCTGTCCTTCCAGTCGGAGCCCGTTAGGATCCAGATCCAGGTGCCTCCCAAACAGGAAGTGAAGCCTGGCTCCGCCACCCAGCAGAAGTCGGTCACTCAGCCGCAAGTGAAGCTGTCAGCCAATGGCAGCGTGAGCAGCACTCAGATTATCCACATCCAGCCCGTGGTTGGTCAGGAGGGTCAGCAGTTCTTCCTGCAGCAGAATCCTGGAGACCCGCCCATCCAGCTGCTGCTACAGAGCCCCGCCCCCGTGGTCGGCTCACTGCTACCATTGGTCCACAAGCTGACAGGCCAGACGGCATCAGTTGCCTCCAGCGTAGGTCAGAAACCCACGGCAACACCAATCAGAGTGTCCACGGCACCCACTGTTAAGACCCCAATCCCTTCAATAATTAAGACTCCACCCACTACTGTGGCTAAAACTGTTAGCTTTCCATTAATTAAAACACCTGCTAACGGCACGATGACTGCTGCCCGTAAAAGTCCCATTAAACCACCTGTCACAGTCACGACAGTCCCAGTACAGACCGCCGCGCCTGCTGCACAATGTGTCACGGTGGCCACGCCCTCTACAGCCCCTCCCACTAAGGACAGAAGTGAGCAAAAAGAGAAGGAGAAGAAGGCAAAGAAGAGGGAGAAAAAAGCAATGAAGGTCCAAACCCGGTCCGGGCGGGTCTCCAGACCACCGAAGTACAAAGCCAAAGACTACAAGTTCATAAAGACAGAGGACCTCGCCGAAAGTCACCAGTCCGACTCAGACGACTACTCTGACATGAGCGTGGAGGAGGAGGACGGCGAGGGCAGCAGGAAGGATGGCGCCACGCCCGGCAGCTCCCTCACCTACAGCCACAAGTCTCGGTCCCACCGCTGCCAGACCTGCGACAAGGCCTACATCGGTGCTGGCGGCCTGAACCGCCACTACAAACTGAACCCGACCCACGGGGAGCCAGAGCCACCTGGCGACCCACCGGGTCCAGACAACAGCCAATCAGAGGAAACGGCAACAGTCGGCGTCAATGAGGAGGAGGAGGAGGAGGAGGAGAAAAATAAGGATGACAAACCTGCGGCCACGGCAACAAATAAAGTGAGAAATCATCCACCAATCACAGCAGAGATCTGTCATCCTACAGTTTATTTTCTTATTGTCTGTACAGTTAATAAGCTGTTAACTAACCAGCTAATTATGGCTGGTTAGCCCTTTCTGGAGATCAAACATTCAGGATAATAACAGCTGTCGACAGTAAGCTGACTGTTGTCCGTCTGCAGGTGGAGGGGGGTCCAGCAGCAGCTGTAGGACTCAGAGGCCTCCATCATCGGGGCCCCGGCCGTCCCCGAGGACGAGGGCGAGGCAGGGGGCGGGGACGAGGGCGGGGACGGTCACTGGGGCCGCCTCCTAAGGTGAGATTGCTCATGGAGTATGAAAGTGATGAACGGCTGCCGGTGAGAGTTCATGTTACAGCTAGCCGGTCATCATCGTTCCCAGACTGTGAAAGTGCCGTCGCTGTTCTGTTGTAGTTGAAGGACTTCAGCTTTTCAGCTCTTTGTTCTTGTTCAGGGAGAGAAATTTGCTCCCTGCAACATTACAGTCGGGCTCAATGTCTGCAGTGGAGAGCACACAGGTGACACTGCGAAGCAGAAGCTTCTTCCTCTTTGAGTGAAGAACAAAACTCCAGCTGTGACTCAGTTCATTTTTACTCCTGGCACAAACAACTGCTGCTTTGTAACCCGCTTCAGTTCACTCACTTCACCTTGCGTGTGCTTCAGAGGTCCCTGGCAGAGAGTGCACTGCTGCCTGCTCCTTTGTCACTTCACCTGGTGTTCCAGGTGTGCTTTATCCCAATTCAAAATAGAGCTGGGCGATATAATATTTTCTTCATATCACGATATGTTTTTTTTAAAATTTCCAGGCGATAACGATATCTATCACGATATAAGCCAAATAACTATATTTGTAAGATTTAAATGTGCCGTTGCTCACAAGTAAAATGTGAAATAATCAGCAGCTTGTTTTGATTTAAATATTTATTTCCCATAATAAGTTCAACAGGGTAGATGTACTTAAGGAACATGAGACTTTTTCAGATAAATAAAGGCAAATATTGCAAACTACACAAAAGGCAGCCGCTAAAGCGTTTAAGTTTCAAAATAGAACAAACGAAACAGACTAAATTGTCAATTCCACTTAGAAACAAAATATTAATTCTAAAAATAAATCTTAGTTTGTTTTACAGAAGAACAGACAAAACTGACTAACTTTTGTCAATATCAAATAAACTGAGAACTAAAAGGAAATTCTCAATCTCCCCTCGTTGTATAGCTTAGCTTTTCAAACTGTTTTAACAGTTACTTTAGTCTGACAAAAGACGAATGACGAATTAGCGCTTCCAGTCAGAGCCTGAGCATGCACCGCTTTATTGTATTTCCAGACTTGCTTTCGGCACATTTACAGTGCGCGCTACTCTGTTTTTTGTCAGACTTGAAATAGCTGAAATACCTTCACACTACGGAACTTCTATGGCTCTTCCGTTCGACAATCTCTCCGCATTGGAACCATCATCGGTTTTCTCTTCGCTCACGCTCAGTTGATTTTTCTCTAGTCGCCACACTCGTTTCCTCCATTACCCGGGCGGCACGGCGGCTGGCTGCTTCCCAAACAAATACACATGTGCGGCTTGGCACTTGTGCTGTACGTAACAAGTCACGTGACGCTGCGGCTGTGATTGGTTTGGCTCTGCACTACTTAATGTGGATTGGCTGTTCTTTTTTTTTTTTTTTAAGAGGACAAGAGACGAGGCCTATCACAATAGTTAAATTTTTCTATCGAGAAAAAGTTATTTCGCAACACATATCGTGATCGTTCTATCGCCCAGCTCTAATTCAAACTAAAGTACTTTCATCTCTCAGAAAACTCACATTTCTCAGAAACATGGGCTCTGACACATTTACAGTGAAGCTGCATTCATGCACGCACAGACACACTTGAATTGAAAAAGGATAAATGTTGCCTTCAAAATAAAAGCAACAAAGTAGTATCGTCCTACAAAATGGCAAAACACAGTAATCATTCTTTGTACGGTGTCTGCGATGGGACAAACGGCACAATATGCGACCTCACGCGCTGTCGGGGATGCTTTGCTGTAAATAGACCTTTGTTCAACTCTTATTAGAGCTTTGACTACATCTGTCACTTGTCCAGGTGAGCTCACCTGTACAGTAGTTTGCACAGAAACCTCGTCCTGCTCTGTTAGCACTCAGGTGAATCTGATTGCTCATTTTTCGCAGGTGACTGTGGGCCTCGTGAGTAGGAGAGGTCGTCGTGGTCGACCTCCAAAGTTGGGTGTTACCATGGTAACAGCAGAGCAGCAGGTAGAGAGAAGACGAGAGCGTCTAGAGGAGGTAAGGTGGAGGAAGCAGCTCCTTTCAGAGTAAAGGTCTTCAAAAATATTGATTTATGTGTAGTCACCTAATGCGCTAACACCTGAGTGTCCTATCACGTCGCTCACAGGTGGTGGAGCAGTGCGAGGATGAGGAGCTGATGGACATCGTTCTTCCTCGTCTGACCAAAGTGATGAGTCTGTGGGAGCTAATGCTGGCAAAGGTACGCACACACGAAGGACAAACCTTTATCCACACCTGCCAGGATCTGTGACATCATCAGGGGCTCAGAATCAGAATACTTTATTAATGCCAGAGCAAATTATGTGAGCACAAGACAGTGGAGCATGTTATTCCAAACAGCTGACAGTTTAAACTGAGCTGCTCTCTCATCGCACTGACTCTTATTTTCTCTGTAAATGATGTGCAGCTATTGCAGTGTATCATGTGCCCTGGCTGTTCCAGGTGGAGCGCGGCGGTCTGGGTCGAACTCATTTCCCAGACATTTACCGTGAGTTCGAGTCCCTGCAGGCTCAGGTGAGGCAGGCCGCCCAGGATTACATCAGCAGCCCGCAGGGTGGAGCCACGCCCCTGGAAATCAGGAACATAGAGGTGAGGCCCATGCTGACATCAGAACGCCTGTTACAAGTGGACCCTGCGGCGTACAGGTGACCCAGACCGTGCTGTGTTTCAGGTGGCCAGGTCTCTAGGGATCCTGGACGAGGTGAACAGGATGAAGGTGGTTCCTGGAGCGTCTCCTGGCTCCAGTTCAACAAATAAGAACGTGCGATACATGGAGGTAAGCACACCTGCATCCAAGTTGTTATAACAAGATAAGCCTACGTCCCCGCACGGTCGGGCGGTCAGTCTAAGCAGCCAATCACAGCTTTAGAGTCGTAGCTGACAATGAGGTCGACCACAGCTTCTCACTGAGGTTTACCTGAAGATTAGAGGTACGGTTCTAATCCGCATCAGTCTCCTTCCCAGAACTCTAAGATGCTGCCGCCATCCAAGAGGTTCAAGATGGAGAACAGCGTCCCCGTGCATCACAATGGCCTCGAGACGCCAAAAACAGGTATGGCTGGAATGTCCTAATCTACAGCTAAATTACAGATAAAACATCTATCTCTGCTTTCTTAATCTCTCTGCATGTCGTCCGACCAGGTGGGACCGCGGTGACCTCTGTGACCCCTCTGAAGTCCTGCTCGGTCTCTGTCGCTCCTCTCGTGATTCCAGAGGGAACCAGACTGTTGACAGTCTCTGCTGACTCCTCCAGGTGAGCTGTCTCTACCTCCTGTTTGCTGAGTACATGTGCATGGTAGCCACGCCCTGAGGTGACGATGTGATCACAGGTTACCTGTGAGGTCAGGGTTTCCGTAATGTGGCGAATGTATTTTTACTCGGCCATTTCTAGAAAATCGAGTTCAGGTGAGGTCACTTGTGGAAAGCGCTCCTGTCTCACTGCACTGCAATGTGTTTCTCACAGCTCCTCACAGGCTCCCCCTGACACCCCTATGGAAGTGACCCCAGGTGAGGACCATGACATCCACCAGGATCAGGCGTCAAGCTCGACAGACATCGGACCCCGGGTGACGGAGCTGGAGAAAGCTCTGGGTTCAGGTCCCAGTGACCCCACGAACACAAAGTCATCTGAGCCCACCCCTACAGCCGGATCTGTCATCAACCCTGAATCCAGCCTGATCCAGACTCTAAGCCCCTCCCACCCTGAGTTGGGCCCCACGGAGGCCAAAGAGGTGCAGGAGGGCGAGGAGATCTACATCCAGACGGAGGGGCTGACGGTGCAGCTGGCAGAACCGGGCTCAGACGGGATTGTGATCGTTAACGGGCCAGATGGAACCACCATGCACATTCAGACCCCGGAGGGCGTGCCGCTGGAGGCGGTCCAGGCCCTGCTGGGCATTGAGGCGTCCGACGGAGCCAAAGCCCCCCAGTAAACACCTGGACCGGAACCAGCACCTGGTCTGTACCACGCTGACTTGTAAGGTGGAGTGAGGCAGTGCTGCAGACAGACGTACTTGACACCATCCTGCACCTTCGGCGCCCCCCTCAGGTTTCTGCTGGACTTTACAGCTGTAGTAAACACTGCCACCTGCAGGGGGCGCCTGCTCTGACTCCGCCCTGCTGAGGACAACAGGACGAACAACTCCGTTAACCTGACCCCAGACCGTACCTGGAAACTTAGGTCCGGTCATTTCTGGTTCAGACTGAAGCTCCTGTTGATGATGTTCGCCATGACTTCAGAAACCAGAGGGATGGCGTCATGGCGACAGGTGGTTTCACCTTCATCCAGGTGCAGTAGCGTGTTCTGCAGACTCCGGGCTCTGTACAGTGCATCTGATTGGCTCGTTTAGTGCCACCTGTGATGATGTCATCAGCAGCCTCCCTGGTTTCCTGGACTCCTGATTGGCTGTGAATGTGTAAACTTTGTGTCTGGACTCGTTGACCGTGAAGTGATCCGTTGGATGTTCATATGTAGATAAAGTTTAAAAAGTTGCACTATTTTATTACTTTTTATAAAATTCACACAACACGTTCTCCAAACGGGATGAGAACATTTGGAGAACCGACACGAGAACAGAGGGAAAAAACGTTGTCCTGTTCGAGTGTTTCCTGTTCCTCCCAATAAACTAAGCTGAACTCCACCCACCTCAAAGCGTCTGTGTTCTCACGCACACACCTGTCAACCCTCTAACCAGGGATGTCCACCTTGTGCTTCCACTGAAAATTTAAAACACACACAGCAGATTTGAAACAACTTTATTGTACACTTTTCATGTGTACAAAGACCTCCGTCTTTATTTCAGGCACATAAACGCATCACATCCATAAAGGGCGGGCTGTGGGCTTCAGCACCCAGACGCCATCGCTATAGGTGGCTCATGCAGAGTCTGACCAGGTGTGTCACTTCCGGTTTGAACAAACTTGCCATCAATCCGTGATGTAACAAGAAAAAACAAAAACGCTTCAAACATAACATCGCCACGGCAACCAAACCCTTGAGCGGGTAAGTTCTTTGTGGAGATGTTTAATATTAATGATGTCATCAGAATTAAGCCACACAAGTACAGGTGAGGCGACAGGTGAGCTCCGCTGTGCTGATGACAGGTCACGTGTTGATCAGTTTATTGCCTGTGATCTCAAACAAAAAAGGGGCTGAGTGAGTCTCCTTCATCGAGGTGGAGCCAGGGTCACACCTGCATCAGGTTTAATGGATGATCAATAGAGTCACTCATCAGTCTGGCGTTCCTCTGTTGCGACTCTTTCATGTGCTTCATCTCCAACAGGGCTGATGGTCTCACAGTGGGCGGTGCCCAGTCTCCAGCAGCAACGCCTCCAGCCTGAGTCTGCTCTGCGTGGGAATGAACGGCTGATGGAGCCAGCAGGACAGAAAGACCATGCAGAGGTCAGAGGTCACCGTGTGAGCCACTTCCTGTAGGATTGTCTGCTTTAAGAGGAGCTCCTGACGGAACGAGTCGAGCAGCACCTGAGAGATTTCACCTGAAACACAAATTAAACAATCACCCAAAGGGATCACAGCATGCAGCTCCACGACAGGACAGGTAGTGTGCTGCCTCACTCAGGGGCACGTTACAGGAAGCAGGTTCAGTTACAACTGAGTCTTTTAACCTCGAGATGAGGGAGAAAGAGAGTTAACGTCGACTATGAGACAGTAACCATGGTAACACTGAACCTAACTGTATGCTGGCAGGTATTTTTTGCCTGACTCCTCCCCTCCTGCTGCACCTGAATCAGCTGACTGACCTCAGATTCATGAAGTTGGAGCTCGGGGGAGACAGTCTGCAGAAGTCTTTACAAACGCTGAAGTCTCACATTTATGTTAGTTTGTTATTTTTGTGTTTAGCACGAAGCTCTGACAGTCAATCAGTAATCAATGTATCAGGACAGAGACAGTGATGACATCACAGATCTATCATCTCCGTGACTCTGTGGACAGTGACGCTGTCAGTTTCCTACATTGCAAACGTTTACTGTGTTACACTCTAATCACCGATCGATCATTTATCATAGTCACCGCTGGAGAATATCTGAGTGAAGATGAGTTCAGATGACTTTTAGACTCTTAAACTGAGACCGTGACGTTTCAAGGCTGCCGCAGACAGTCTGATTGTAATCGGCAAAGTTATTATCGTTAACGAAAACTAACGAAATAACGAAAACTAGAAGTGAAAAAACATTTTTGTTAACGGAAATAATCTTAGTTAGTTTTCCTTTTTTTGTTTTTAACTGAATTTATAGCAAAAATGTGTTTAGTTTTCATTGATGTGTGCGTGTCATACAATAGTCAAGGGTGAAAATGAAGTTTAGTTTCCAGGTTTTTTTTTTCTTGCCGTGTCTCATTATGCCAGCAGGTGGCAGTACGTTAGTCGAGTCGTCTGTGCTGCTCCGTCCACGCGCAGAATCATGTCAGGAAAAGTCGGGAGAAAGCGCCAGAGTCCAATTTGGGATTACTTTGAGTATGACTGTGTTTTGGATAAAGCACGTGTCTTGTAGTGGAAAGAGACAAATTATGAGGGACATTTCTAAAGGGAAAAAATCCCACAAACCTTAAAGTGCACTTGAAAAGCTCACACAAGAAGACTAACCTAGCTTACCTTGAGAAGGTAAGGGAGCACACTCAACCCTCATCCCCAGAAAACAGAAGCTAACCCCAGGCAAGGCAGCGTGATGCATCCCGAGACAACAGGACGGGGATATCTACATAACTATGTGAGTCAATTGCCTTCAAAAAGTTTATCAATTCACTTGAACCAAAATTACGAACACCCGGTGGTGCAAGAGTTAATAGTCTCATTGGGGCCAAGATATACATTTTATAGTTGCCTGGTATCAATGGTTGTTCATCTGCCTTTATTTATTTATTTATTTATTTTTTATTTATTTAAAGAACCCATAGGTGGGAATGTGAGTTGTCTGTCTCTGCGTGTTAGCCCTGCGACAGACAGGCGACCTGTGCAGGGTGCAGGGTATGGTAGCTGGAATAGCAACATACCCAAGGATAAGCAGAAGAGAATGACTGATATGATGAAACTGGGATTTTGTTACACTTAATTATTGCAAACAACTAAAACTATAACTGAAACTAATCAAAACTAAACTGAAACTAAGGATTTTCAAAAAAATAAAAACTAAACTAAACTAGCAAACAATTGGTAAAAACTAATTAAAACTGATATAAAATTGAAAATCTGAAGTCAAAACTAAATCAAAATAAAAACTAATGAAAATTGCAAAACTATTAAAGCCCTGGTAATCGGATTACATTTCAGTCCCTGAATGTCATCTAACCACATTTTAAAGGTTCCGAGTCTGAGCCTCGACATGTTTGGATCTGCTTCAAGGAATCGCAGGCTCCGGAACAGATCCAAAATGGATTCGGATCACAGATTCAGACCGAATCCGGTTCCAGCTCATCCCGCGTGGCTCTATTTGGATCGTTTACAGCTTCTGCATCTCTGACTTCAACCTTCTCTGCTCAGCGTGCGGGCAGCTGAGTGAAAGCTGAGCCACATTTGTCTTTTATCGTTGGAAACTTTGATGTTTTACTCAATGACTGTCAGACAGCCATCGTTGATCATGAAGTTGATATGAGATCAGATTATAATTGTTGACACAATTTAAGCATTTTTATCCTATAATGGCAGAATTAATGGAATTTGTTAGTGTTAGCAGAAACCGCAGCAGAAACAATTGAATAAAATCTGAGTAGAGGGCGGATCTGGCTGGAGGCTGTTGCTATGGGCAACTAATCTCACAGCTCCATCAGTAAACTGTGGCTGAATCATCGGATTTAAAGTGAAACGTAAAATTAAGATTAAGCTTCATCTGACCAGTCCTAGCTGCTACACGGTTTCCATCAGCCACGCTGCTCACCAAACTCGCTGGTGCTCCAGCTGTGAAACAGAGGAGTTTTTCTTCCTTCGGCTCCAAACTGAAACGCCTCCAGATCCTCTACTCCACGCTGTGATGTCATCAGACGAGCCATCTTCGTCACCACAGCAGCCTGACAGGAAACAAGAAATGATGTCACACAGTGTTAGAGGTCTTGACGCATGCTCGATGAGCCAGGTAAGCGAATCCCAAAAAGTTGATTCTGTCACTTGGAAGAGTGACGAAATGTTTCTCCCACTGAAAACGCCGCGTCCTCATGAACAGAATCAAACCTGATCAGCCTATCAGAGCAGAGCTCCTTCATCGGTCACATGATACGTGTAAAATGCTTGTCATATGAGCATGCTCAGAGGCTCCAGCAGAACACTGATAGCCTCCTTCCTGATTCCTGTTATTGATTATTATCTTGCTTGATTAGCTCTATCTGGGAGTTCAGGTTTAACTGATCCAGCTCACTCAGAGAAAGATGGGAAAAGGTGAACCTGATGATGGCATCACTTTAAATCAACAAACTGAGATTCAGTTTAACTTCGTAAAGCAGTTGTGCGCATCAGCCCAAGGAGGAGGAGCCTTAATCTGTGTCACATGCTCAGTCAAGATCAATACTGATCAGCTTTTGTTCAGTGGTCAATAAAAGACTCACACAGACTTTCTTTTGAAAGGTCTGTGTGAGCTTTTACTCTCCGCACTCAGATTGTTGATCACTGATGGAGCTGCTCTGTGTGTGTGTGTGTGTGATTATTGATTGGATTCTGAACCAGTGTTTTGTTTTTGTCTCTGAAACTAAGTGTAAATAAAGTTTTTTGAAGCTTCACCATTTTGTCAACGATTTCCTGCAGTTTGAGACATTTGTCCTGCAGCTCGGAGGCTCCGCCCACGTGCTGTGATGAGGAAGAGGGTGGAGGCGATGAAGAGTTGTTGAGCAGCAGCTGATCGCTCTGAGCACTGAAAACAGATTTCAGATCGATCAATCACATGATCGATCAACACCTGGCATTCCTGAAATCATCAGTAAACTGACCGCCTCATGTTGATGATGCTCTCCACCGCCATGAAGCCATCCTCATTCAACCTGTCCCACCGCAGCATCATGTTGTGCCAGTCGGCAGCGTTGTCTTTGATCTTTCTCGCACTTCCTGTGATCGCAGCAGACTTCCTGTTTGCTGACGTCACTGAGATGTCACCTGAAAACAGAGTCACGTGATTTTGTTGTTGATGGTTTTAGTGACAGAGCGTGCAGGCGACACAAGACAATCCATAAAACCTGCGTAAACCTCGGTTCTCAACGTGCAGCTCGCCGCCTCACAGCGGCCTCTGTCACTTCCTGTGATCTCACAGCTCAGAACGTGACAACATTTCTAAACTTTTTGTAAAAAAAAAAAGTCATTTAAAAAAAACAAACAAAAAAAAACATACAAATGTCAAAAATTTTAATAAAATGAAGTAAAGCAAATTAAAAACAAACAAATATGAGCGGCTCCTCGTCACTGACCAATCAAAGACATGATGCTACTTTAACATGTGCAGCCTTCAGGAAGTCACCTCATTGCATCATTCAGCTGTCAAAGGTCAACCGTAACTAACCCTAACCCACCATGAAGCCAGTCCAACATATCCAGGATTTCTTGCCTTGTCTGGCTTCACTGACCTCATCCACTGCAGCCAGAGGTCACTTCATCCAGCTAACTCAGGGTTTACCTGACTTTAGCCGGGTCAGGGGGTATTTCACCATGGTAACGCTGCCGGTCTGAAGCGATAATGATTCCTGCTGGTCAATAATCGATATCAAGCTGCCCACCTTTATGGTCCACGTGACTCCAGGCAAAGGTGAAATCCTACAGGGACCTCAGGTGTATACATATGACGTCACTCTTTGTTGTCGTTTTGGTCTCTAAGCTCTGACCCTGAGCGCGTGATCGCTGATTAATAACGGAAAGGCTTCCGCCAGTCAGCTGATACCTTTTGCTGCGCGTGCCATCGATCAGCTGGTTAGTCACGTGTGGATCGATTATCAATCACCCACCTTCCATCTGATCGATCAGCTCCGACCAGCTCCACCCGCTCAGCTTCTTCTTCGGCGGTTTTTCTTCCAGTCGTCTTCTTTGACCGCGGGTGTCTGGTTTCCGGTCTCGGCACTCCTCAGGTAAACTCACCTGTGCGCGAGAAGCAATGTTCTGACTTTAAACTGATTTTCTGCTCTTACACGTGACTGACGATGCAGCCTTTTCAATTCTCTGACATGCGCAATAACGTCTGAAACTTACTGGCCGTGACGTCAGCACTGGGACCGGATGTTGTAAGTAAGTGTCACTGCGCCTGCGCTAACACTGGGACTGCCGTACTTTTACTGACTCTCTTTTTCTGTGGAGATCTTTTAAAATCTGGCGATAATCAATAATATCACGTAGGCGCAGGCAGAGTAAGAAGAACTGTTGGAGCTGACCATAGACACGTTCTCAGCTAATCAAAAAGGCGGTGTTGCGGCTGTGATGACGTTAGGGCCGCTGCTCAGGTAGCTCCGTGATCGATTATCGGAGGTGAGAGATGGCGCTGCAGCTTCCGGCCGAGTTGTGGCTGAAGGTGTTCAGCTTTCTGTCCTGGAGGGACAAACTGAGCATGCGCTGCACCTGCTCATACTTCAGACACCTGCTGGATAAGTCCCGCCCCTTGTGGAGGGGCTTCAGCGTGGTGCTGCAGAACCTCTCGCGCTATAACCGCTCGTTCTGGCGTAGCCTGGCTCAGAGGCACGTGGGTAACGTGCTGCTGCGCTCAGGTAAGAGGAAGCACCTGAAGCAGCTGCACGCCTGGCTACCGTCGCTCTGCGGCCTGCGACTGGACGACTGGAGAGAAGGGGGCGTGGATGATCTCAGACTGTTCCGCCAGCTTCAGCGACTGTCCGTCACTTCCTGTTCCATTCCGCTGAGGAACCTGGACTTCCTGTTTCCTCTGAGTCAGCAGCTGACGCAGCTCAGCCTCTGTAACGTGCAGCTCACCTGTTCTGCCTCTCACCTGTTGGCCACCGTTGGTCAGTTGACGTGTCTGACCTCGCTACTGCTGCACCACGACGGCAGCCTAAGGGTCCCGTCCCTCAGCGGTGTCCTCGCTCACCTGAGCGAGCTCACACACCTGTCCTGGACCATGATCACCTACAGGACACTTCCACACGACTTCTTCAGCCCCGCCCACCACACAGGTTGGCACACCTGGATCAGTCGCTCGCTGAGATATGTAATAGTTAGATTATTGATCTTGATGGTTAGGCACTGGTGTGTTCTGCCTTCCTGCTGACCTGCCTCACCTCTGAGATGGAACAGAGACAGGCGAGATCAGACGTCACATGACTCAGGTGTGTTTTATCGTCCTGCAGGTGACGCCGCATTGCAGCTGCTGGACTTGCAGCTGCTGAATTATGACGCCGTGGTGACACAGGAAACGCTGCAGCCTTTGTCCCGCCTCCGTAGCCTGTCAGTGTTCCACCTGTACTCCGTACCTGGACCCACCTGTCACCTGCAGACGTGGCTGACGTCACTGCCACACCTAACCAACCTCAGCATCCACGGTGAGTGTCTGTTTCCCCCCTTCGTATTTGTCTATCTGAGCATCTCTCTTATGTCTGCATATTCAATAGGAGGCCACCCCCTGGCATCGTACGCTGACTTCCTGCCCACCTCGCTGCTCAGCCTGACGCTGTGTGTGGACCTGCAGCCCAACGACCTGCGGGTGGTCTCCGCCCGGGCACCGCAGCTTGAGCATCTTCACCTGGAGCCCTGGAGCTCGTCGTCCGACCTCATCAGACTCCTCCCACAGCTGTTCCCTCATCTGAAAACGCTGCGGATAAGGTGAGCCCGACACGTCACACGCAGTGTCTCTGTTGTAAGTGTCATGATGATTTCCATGGTAACCTGCCGTCGCTGTTTCAGGCACCAGCACGTGTCTGACGATGACTTCCTGCAGCTGCAGCGACTGCGGCGCCTAGACACTCTGGAGGTTCTGGACTCGTACTACAGACCTGACCCGAGCGACCCAAGCCGGGTCATCTTTGAGCCGAGTCCTCGTTTGCTGCGGCTGACCTCTGACCTGCAGAGACTGACCAATCACAGAGTCAGAGTCATCACCAGCTCACATGGAGACCTGCTCAGCTGCCACTGTGTCTGACCAGTCCATGGCTGTGTCCCAATTCAGGGTCTGCACGCTTGAAGTACGCACACTACGCATACTACGTACTTCTCGTACTATAAGTACGAGAAGTGCGGAAGTGAGAGGCTTGTGAAATGGGATGGTCTAGCCTTCGTCGCGCTGTTCAGGTTGCCTAGCAACCATGAAACTAACCGTGAGAAACGGTACATACAGCTTTGTGTGACAGAAATGAAGGAGAAAAAATGTTTTGTTGGTCATTCATTTTTGTCATGACATCACTTTAGTTGAGTATCTGAGGCTGAGACCACGGGACTGTAAAACATGATTGTTGGGCTTCATTTCTGTGCTGAACAGTCATTTAAGATTAGTTAGTAAATAACAATTAGTTAATGTTGTTCATGAGACTAAAGTCAACTCACTGTGGTAATGTAAATATAATATGGCCAATATTATAGTATTGTCAGATTATTATGATATATATATATATATGGCTTTACAACCAAGTTAACGCTGAAAGTACAGACATCACTAATGTCACTTTGCCGACATGTGGCCAACAGCAATGTTTTAATGTTCTTCATTATTAAACATTCGCACATAAATTCTTGACATCACATTCAGTACTTACTTTTGACAGTTCACTCTTCGGCCGCTCCCTTCTGCCATATTTCGCGGCAAAATTATCCACACCCACCGCCGCACTATGAATTGTGGGATATATGGGACCACGAAGCATGCACCGGGCCACGCTTGATATTTGGGGAAATCGACGGCGCATTTGGAGTATGCATTTGAAGTACACTTCCAATTGGGACAGCCGTCGCGTGGCGGTGACGTAATCACACTTAAAATGCGTACTTCAAGCGTGCAGACCCTGAATTGGGACACAGCCAGTGAGAGTCTGCCCACCGCGATCAAGATGTAAAACAAAAGGTGGGCCATCGCATCACCTTCAGCTTACTATCCAATTGGCTTTCAGGATCAGCCACCTGGGCCCAACAGAACCATTCATTTATTCTTTCACAGATACGATACGAAAGAAAGGACGAGATCATCGACATCATCATCACAGGGGGAGGGGACACGGCCGGTTCAAAGCTTCTGTGTAGTCATGGTTACACTCAATGATATGGTGAGGGTCCGGCCGCAGCTGCCGTTATCACTGCTGCATTCTGGGTAACGCTTTGGTAATCAATCACTTTATTGAACCTTTGATTTCAGACACTGAATGTGTTTCGGGACTTTGAATCGGTTGATAAATAAAAAGTTGTTTGTTTGTTTTTTATTTGATTTATTGCAGGGTTTGAACTTTAACCTTTTTCTGAGGTCACATGTCATATTTGAATCTTTTGAATAATGACGCGTTTTCTTCAAATGTCAAAATAAAACTTCTTCCTGTTTTGATTTATTTTGTCTGGGTTTTTTTTCTGCTTCAAAATCCAAACAAATATTTGAAACAAAAAAAACAAAACAAGACTGAAAAACATTAAAAACCAATAATTAACTACTTACAGATTTACTAATCAGACTTATTGATCTTCTGTCTATTAACCTAACCGGAGAGTTAGGGTCGATTCTTTGTTCAACTGGCTTGGCTGTAGCTCAGGTGGCAGAGCAGGTCAGCCACTAATCAGAAGGTTGGTGGTTCGATCCCAGGCTGCCTCCTGGCTGCATGCCAAATATCCTTGGGCAAGATACTAACCCCATGTTTGCCTACTGGTGGTGGTCAGAGGGCCCGGTGGCGCCAGTGTCCGGCAGCCTTGCCTCTGTCAGTGCGCCCCAGGGTGCCTGTGGCTACAACCATCACCAGTGTGTGAATAACTGAATGTAGTGTAAAGTGCTTTGGGGTCCTTAGAGACTTGAGTAAAGCTATACAAATGCAGGCCATTTACCATTCAACTACAAGCAAGCAATTTATTTATATAGCACTTTCAGATCAGCCCCAAGCTGAACACAAAGTGCTGTACACTTGACATGCCAGAAATGATACATTAAACATGTTAAAAAATAAGAAATAACAAAATAAGCTAATTATTAAAATGATATTTAAAATAATAAAATTAGCACAAATAGCAAAAACAATAATAAAATAGTATAAAAATGATGATGAGAATTACATTTAAAACAATAAAATCAGGGTCAGACTGTGTCATGAGCCAAAGAGTAAAAATGGGTTTTAAGACGTGTTGTAAAAGTGGACAGTGAAGGGGCCTCTCTAATGTGCTGGGGCAGAGAAGGCCCCGCCCCCTCTGAGCTTCCTCTTGGACCTGGGTACCTCCAGGAGCAGACCTGGGGGGTGGGTAAGGACAAAGAAGCTCAGAGAGGTAAGTTGGGGCAAGACCATTTAAACATTTAAAAACAAACATGAGAATTTTAAAATGAACTCTAAGATATACAGGCAGCCAATGGAGTGAAGCCAAAACAGGAGAAATCTGCTCTCTCTTTCTAGTCCCTGTCAGGACTCTTGCTGCAGCATTTTGGATTAACTGAAGGCTTTTCAGGGAGTTTTTAGGACCTGATAATAATGAATTACAGTCGTCCAGCCTGGAAATAATAAATGCATGAACTAGTTTTTCAGCGTCACTCTGAGACAGGATATTTCTAACTTTAGAGATGTTGCGCAAATGGAAGAAAGCAGTCTTACATATTTGTTTAATATGTGCGTTGAAGGACATGTCCTGGTCAAAAATGACTCCAAGGTTCCTCACAGCGTTACTGGAGGCCAAGGTAATGCCATCCAGAGTAAGAATCTGCTTAGATACTATATTTCTAAGATTTTCAGGGCCGAGTACAATAACCTCAGTTTGATCTGAATTAAGAAGCAGAAAGTTAGCGGCCATCCAGGTCTTTATGTCTTTAAGACATTCCTGCAGTTTAACTAATTGGTGTGTGTTATCTGGCTTCATGGACAGATAGAGCTGGGTGTCATCAGCATAGCAGTGTAAATGTATGCTATGTCTTCTAATGATGCTGCCTAAGGGAAGCATGTATAATGTAAACAGAATTGGTCCTAGCACTGAACCCTGTGGAACTCCATAATTAACTTTAGTGTGCATTTACATGAACAAATTGGAGTCTATTAGATAGATATGATTCAAACCACTGCAGTGCAGTACCTGAGCACCCACAGCGTGCTCTAATAGGATATTATGGGCGACAGTAGGGCCGGGTATCGTCAGTGATTTCTAGAATCGATTCAATCCACAATTCGATTCGGGGAAATTTTGCCTCAGACAGAAATATTACAATTCAGCTCATGCATCAGTACATTTCCATATTTTTATATCTATAAAAAGAACGCTGACAATTGTGAGACTTTATCACAGAAAAACATCTAGGTGATTTTCCTGGCCTGGGATTTTATAAAAATATTCTGCAGTAGATCAAAAACAAAAGAAAACCATGAATCAGCATCTGAACCAAGGGCATAGATTTGGCATGGACGGAAGGGACGTGTCCCCACCAGCGATCCAGCGATTACTGAATTGTCCCCACCAATAATTTGATCTCTTCGAGTAAAGAAAAACAACCCGATAGAAAGAAAAAACGATCTGTCAGCGTCTCATTCACCCAGCGGTGCAGAAAGAGTTAAATTACTTCTCTACTGGAGTCCTACGTCATGTGACAAATATGGCCAATGTGATTGGCTGAGCCTTTCAGGGAGCTCTGTTTAGTTTTAGCAGCGGCAAACCTGCGCTGCGAGGAGGACGGCGGCAAAAAGGAAGAATCTGGATATAAGAAAGTGTTTTTCAAAGAAACCTGTAAGTCACTTAAAGCAAAGCTCACTCATAAAATGTGTCCGTCATAATAACGTTACAGGCTATGCTAGGTTTTGGCGCACATCAGTCTAAAATTGTATGTAACCATGAATAACGTGTTTTATAAACTAACTGCACAACATGCAGCACTATTAGTTCTCTCAGTCTCAGAGCAGCATTTCTAATTTTGATTGAAACTGTCAGAAAACAGCAGCCTCGAGCAGCCAGGATATAAGTTTACAGAGGCTGTTAAATAATTTCATCCTAATGGCTAGGGATGGGTATTGATAAGATTTTAACGATTCCGATTCCATTTTCGATTCTGTTTAACGATTCGATTCCTTATCGATTCTCTTATCGATTCTTTTTTTTTTTTTAAAAGGAGAACACTAAAGTCGATTAGCTTAGAACTGTGTTTTATATCTTCTCTTTGAACAAGATAGAAATTTAGGAGTAACATGGCCTTACAAACCCAACAGTGAGATCTTAAGAGATCCACAGCCTACGGCTCTTCAATGGGGTGTCACAGGGTCCCCAGGAAAAAAAAATGTATATGTAAAATAATAAAATAAATATTCTCCTGTAGCAATAACAAAGTTTAACATAAATTATTCTGTAGCAATTACACAAGAATATCCAGTAATGTCCTGCCTACAATTAAACACATTCACTTACCAAAGTGAAATCGGGGGCATCTGCTGTGGCAAATGGGTGCAAGCCTTTGACCACAAACTTAGACACTGCTGGGTAACATTCGTCTATCCTGGCCTGAAAGGAGACGCTACCGGTAGACTGCAGCGAGAACTGCCAGCATCTGAGCCAGCCAGACTCTGTCTCTCTCATCATGGTTATCTAAATGCAACGCACAGTAATAGCAGGTTTTGTAATAAGGTAAATCGCGCTAACATAATATGCAATGCTAATTGATTAGTTACCTGCAGTATTAACGGGAGAGGACGTGGAAACGCTACCGCTGCTGCTGGGTTGAGCTTCACTAGTCCGGAGCGGATCAAAAACACGACATTCGTTGAAAGCAATCGCGTGTTTTTTGAGCAAATGCTTTTGCATGTTCATAGTGTTTCCTCCCTTTGATGAAATCTCTACTTTGCAAGTATTGCACGTTGCCCCGTTGTCATCCTTTCTCATAAAGTGTAACCAAACTTTTGAGCGCTTGTGCCGCTCAGGCGCCGTGTTTCCTACTGGGTAAAAGACGCTACTCAACGTGATGACGTCATTCGGGGCGACTGGAATCGATAAGGGAATCGTTTTTAAAAGTGGCAAACGATTCCAAGGAATTGAAACAGTGGGAACCGGTTCTCAACAAGAACCGGTTTTCGATACCCATCCCTACTAATGGCACTGACATATTCATAGGAATAGTCACGATTTTGCAAATATTCCACCTTGTAGTGCAGTTTGCACAAATTGTTGTAAAAACGCACTCACCCTACAAACATTACTGATGAGTCAAGATCTGCACAAAGTGACAGAAACACTGAAGCAGCTCCACATTTTCTTCTTATTGTCATCTATGTCCTATTTGTCAGGTGACAGAAGAACCAACACAAAGCTCAGAGAGTAATGGTGACACAAGATCACAGGTGAAATTGGATGATGACTTGTTGGTTCATGACTGTATTTGAAGCACATGTCTGACTGCATGTATGTGGAGTGTCTCACTGTTGTTTATCAGGTGACAGAGGCAGCTCTGCCATGTTGTAGCTCAGAGGTGAAGAGGCGAGGTCACAGGTGACTGGCTGATGATTTGGTGCTATAGATTAACTAGTATTTATTATCATGACAATTGTCAGGCTGCTTTTAGTCATCCCAGTATCCTCAGTTGAGGCTGAAAGAAGCTTCAGTGCTCTCAGAAAACATGGCTAAAGTCAACAATGACTCAAATGAGATTAAACAATGCTGCTGTATGTCCACCAGGAGAGACTGGACAGTATAGATGTAAAACCAATATGCCAGCAATTTATCTCTGTTAACGAGAGGAGAAGGCATATGTTTGGCTGCTTCACATAGTGGACATTGAGTTGTTGTGTGGGACACCAGTAGCATTAATGTCTGTTGCTGTAACAGTAGCTCATGCTTAGAATAGAAAATCCCAGCTCACTGATCTGATCGGGGCAATAATGTGGCTAAAATGTTGCATAATGTTGCTGAGAGATCTTTTACTTTGTGGCAATCTTAGATGGACATAAACCACCAGGTCATTCAGTGTTCCCTTAGTGCTAATGTATCAGAGATGTTGGTGTAATGTAACTGAAGTAATGTTGTTAAGTCCTTGAACTCATATTCGTTTATTGTCATGACTGTATTTCAGGGCTGGACTGGCCATCGGGCATACCGGGCATTTGCCCGGTGGGCCGCTAGTGATTTTTCGTTTTTATGGGCCAATGGGGTTTTCTTCCTTTTCTTTTTTTTTTTTAACGGTATAAATGAACAGTGGTGGATTGGCCAGTTGGTCATGATCAACTCTGGGCTGGACCAATTACAGCCGAGGAGGTCAAACTTTAAAGTCAATGTGAAAAGGAACGCGATTTGTCCCATACTACTTCAGCTAGAAAGTTGCTAATTCAATCATGAAACTGATCAATGATCAGCTGATCGGCTTTTTTCTCTGCATCAGAAAGAGGAAACCAGCGGAGGTCGCATTAAACAATAGCAGCACGTTTAAGCTTGATCAGCTGTTGTTAGCATTTATTTAATATTAATTTCTAGTATCAGCTGATGTTTGCTGGAGCCACAGCTGTAAAGCTGCTGGTCATGATGTCGGTTTGGATATGTGGTGAGAGGGAAACATGAAGATGAAACCAGGAGATGTCCTTACTGAATCATCAGAGCTGAACAGGTGATGGAGAAACAGGTTTACCTTTTAGGTGACATGAATGAGTTGAAGTTATGAGCTGTTTCTGAGAGACAAATAACACCAGGATCCTTTTCTATGTAGCTGACAGCTGGTAACTGTGTAGGGGCGGGTCTAGCAAAGTGTTGCCAGGGGGCTGCCACAAATGATTATTTTGGTAGTCGACTAGTCACCGATTATTTTTGCAATTAGTTGACTAATAAGATCATCATCCGTTGAACGTAAAACGTACAGCTTATTGCACCAGCAGCATCTGCTCTTATATAGCTATCATTAGCTTACAGCTTTAAGTGTTTAAGGTCTGTGCTAACTAAAAATAAAGACAAGATGATAGTTTATTAAATTTTAATGACATTTGCAGATTGTTTCGATGGAGTTTAATAAACTCAGCCGTCTGCTCCTTGGTATCTAAAATATAACAGGACACCGGAGTAAACTCTCGACCGTCTCACACTTCTGATAATCAGCTGTCTGCTTGACATTTATTCAGCTGTGTAAAAACTATAACTTTAATCTCAGCCAAACCGATTTACTCAGGAACAAATAAAACAGTGAAAAAAGCCAAACAATAACATTTTTAAGTTATCTAAGTGACTTATATATCATGTTTAACCTGAGTAGCGAAAGACAGCGGTGGGTTTGAAGCCGGGAGTCCGGTGTTCTCACGGCTCTAGTGAGCCTTGCCCCCGGCTCGCTATCGAGCTAGTGGGTAACAGACGTCTCCGAAAACGTCGGAGCGCTTTTGAAAATATGTGGTGTCCTGATAAACTGAGCAGATATTTGAGGTTTACACATTTTCCCTGAAAATATGTTAAACGTTTATTTTGTGACCCAGAAAGAATAATAAGAGTAACATTAAAACTAACTAGCTGCCGCCATTGTTGGAAACTGAGCAGGGCCGCGCTATGAATTCTGGGACACAGCCTTCTTCTTCGGGGTTTAATGGCAGCTGGCATCCTTGTACATGCAGTGCTGCCATCTTCTGTTTCAGTCCGTTATTACACTCTTAAATCCTACTACTTATTCCTGCGTCTTTTGGGATCTTACAAAGCTTCAAACGACGCGTCGACTATTAAATTAGTCGTCGACGATTTTGATAGTCGACGTAATCGTGACTAGTCGACTAATCGTGGCAGCCCTAGTTGCCAGGGGGGCAGGTAGGGCATTAACAGGGAGAGGAGGGGGGCACAAAGAAATACTTTTCTTTCTTGTTCTCATTTAAAATGTCTCACTTTTAACAAATAATTATCTGAATCTTTCAACCAACGTTTTCATCTGATGTCAAATGTATAAAAATCCATTATTGTATTCAGTAAATATCAAGTCTAGTTAGTATATACCCTAGTAGGTTATAGTTTTCTTTACTTTGTTAAGGTACCATCTGTGCAGTCTGCAATTCTGTTGAAGAAAGATGTTGAATCTATTTAATTACTGGAGAAAAATAATAGATTTATGTGCATTTGTTGTATACGTGCATTAAATTTAAATCGGTTTTGTTAGTTAAGCATCTTGAGGCAGAGGGTGGGGGAGTGGTTCCCTACTTTTTTTCTTTGCTGGGAGTTGGCAACCCTTTTAGTTATAGGTATATGTAATTATAAATTAGGTGTTACTGTTCAGAATACCAGAATAGGGAAGGTGGTGTAGGTTTAAGCTTATTATAAAGGCTTTAAAGGATTTAGGACTTTTCCTATAATACCATGGTGGGCCGGTCACTAGTCAAAATGCCGATATTTTGTCCCAGTCCAGCCCTGTTATTTTCCCCTGTTATATTCCAGCGCCAAAACATCAGAATCAGCGAGCTGTCAGCTTTCAGCCCCAACCGTGTTGTCGGTGAGAAAGACTACATCTCACCGATTCTGATCCGTCGGCGCTTTGTGTTTACGTCTCTGTGCAGAAGCGTGTTACTGCTCTCATTTACTGTTTTAAATGTTTGGTGGTTGTTGAAATTCTGTGAGATTTAACCTGAGATTCTGGCGTTTCAGGAAAAATAAATTTAAAAATCGATTCAGGATTTTAATGAATCGATATCACATTATCCAAGCTAGAATAGATTTTAATCGATAAACAAAACCCACTGCTAGTCGACAGTATCGAATGCTGCACTGAGGTCTAGCAGGACAAGCACAGAGATGAGTCCACTGTCAGAGGCCATAAGATCATTTGTAACCTTCACTAAAGCTGTTTCTGTGCTGTGATGAGCTCTGAAACCTGACTGAAACTCTTCAAATATTTTTTTTCTAAGGGTAAAAATTTTACTTTTGAAGAAAGTCATTATTAATTAAAGGACTGCTCAGCTTAACGGAGCACTGACCGTCAGGCACTGTAATTATTTATTTGGGACTAACACTAAATCAGATTAAAAAGGTCTGAGGAATTAAACTCTGACTAAGGGCCAGTTGGATGATAACAGGACTGGTTTCTGAGCTCAGGTGGAAAAAGCTCAGTCAGGCTTTCAAATGAATCTAAACATGTCTTGATTAATAAGCTAAAGTGGAAAGTTGCTGCCACACCCCCTCCTCTACCATAGTTGTTGCATTTCAGGAGGAAATGTAATGAGATTACAACCAGACCAGCTACAATTTTCTCAACTGTGTCCTGAAGTCACATAATGACATATACAAGTATATGATAAAGCTTTTATTTCTGGTCCGAGGTCAAATTTTCAAAAAACAAACCAAACAAACAAAAAGCTCAAGCTCAGTTTCAGAACAAAAAACATTTAATCTTAAAAGTACAAACAGGTATTTACAGTTTAAAAAAATATTTTTACAAAATAACGTTATGTTCTGCTTGCATGCAGAACTCCCACAACCATCTGCACTCAGGGTTGACGTGGGCCGGGTCTCGCCACCCGTTCACCTGAGACTCCTTACTCTGTGTCACCTTCCTTTTGTTTCTTCTTCTTCTTCTTTTTCTTTGCGCTCTCCACAACCTGCAGGAAGAAGCCATGATGAAAACACGAGTCACACGCACACTGTTGAAAAATGCAGACAAGCCTCTGTGCAGTCGTTTAAGAGTTTTTTCCTGCTGCACAGTTACGTCACAGACGCACTCACCTGTGCTTCTGGGCCCGTGTCCTCCGCCTCCGCCTCTGCCAGCTTCAGCCTCTTCTCCTTTTTCTTCTTTTTCTTCTCTTTCTTTGCCTCCTCTGCAGACGGTGTGCTGGGTGGCGTTTCACCTTCACTCTCCGTCACCTCCCGCTTCCTCTGCAGATCAGAGCTCAAAGGTCAGCATCAGCTCAGACTACACCTGATTTGAGTGATTACTGTTCGAGTTTACCTTTGTTGAAGCATCGCCCGACTCCCCGGTCGCCTGGGAGACACTGTTTAAAAACAAACAAACCAAAACCTTAAACACTTCCTGCTGAACTCAGAAGAGTGACAGCTGGGGTGGACATTGTCACATGACTGTTCTCAGGCGAGCTGCAGATCAGCAGGAAGCTGAGTGAAGGAGCCCAGACCCGAACATTGCTGTCGCAGACTGACTCCCTCGGAGAGCACGCCAGCTCGGCGAGGGATAACTGTCTGCTTCACCTGCCCGACTTTACCTCACGCTACAGAATCATCTTCAGGTGTTCTTACTGTGTCCGAATAAGAAACGTGCACCTGTCCTCCACTTGGACCCCACCCCTGCACGTACCTGTAGTCGACGTACTGGTCCTTCCAGTCGGCCGGCGTGCTGCCATTGGGCTTGCCGTGTTTGTCGAGCAGTCCCTTCTGAATCAGCATCTTCTTATGACTCGCCTGATTAACAAAAACTCGTTAAACACTCGATCGGGTTATTCGCTCACAGCTGATCAGTGTTGTCAGGCGCACCTTTGGTCCCAGGCCCCATTTGCGGGGATACGTGTCCCTCTCCATGATCACCCTCTTGATCTTTGCCACCACGCCATGGTCACATGTGGATATCACTGCTGTGGTCATCAGCGCCACCGCTGCACAAAAACAAACTGGTCAATGACCCCATCGCTAATTGATAACCTCGATCGAGCAGAGGCGGAGCCATCAGTTATGGGTGATAGATAGCAAGTCATCACGGCCCGAAAGCTGCTGCAGCTACTCAACTCATCACGTGGCTTCACCTGACCAGGACGTGACGGCATCACACACTAACTCACCTGTGCAGATGGCCTCGCCCTTTGTTGTTATGACAACGATATCCTGGTTCACCTCGATGCCGTCTTCATACCTGAGCACACCTGGCAGCATGATCTTGGCTCCGTAACAGATGGCGTTCACCTGCAGACAGATGTTTTCAGTGTCACCTGTGCAGGTAAAATTCAGCAGCTCATCAATGACTGTTAATCTCGCTGACAAACAGGTGAAATACGGCGAGCATCTGCCTGACTTTCACCAAACAGGTGACCTCCACTTTAACATTCACAGTTGTTTTCTAAACTGGGAGGATGGCAAGGAAGACTCACGGCGCTGTCCTTCATCACGAGGCGTTTGTGTGACACAAGCAGCTTCTCAAGCGGGAAGATGACTCGGCGCAGGTACGACTCGTCTTTGTTGTGGTCGAACTGCCACTGAGCGTCCAGCACGTCGTGCATCGTCACCAAATTGTCCTGAAACAGAGATCCGGTGAGTGATGTCATCATTAAGTGCTGCGATGTCATGTCGGCGATACTCGGGTTCGGGGTTTGGACACGCCATGTCCACCACCTCTCCATCGCCGTCTCTGTGTCAAAGTTCAATTGACAGACCTGCACTGAGCAGCGGGCCTGGACTCAACACTTTGAAACCACAGTGACATCACACAGGAAGTGACGCTCACCTTCTCTCCCAGGACCCCTGACCGGACCCTCCTCAGTTCCTGCATCTGGCCTCCAACGCCGAGCATCAGCCCCAGGTGGACGCACAGCGTGCGAATGTATGTCCCCGCCTCACAGCTCACCCAGAATATACCTGCAGGAAAGACGTGACCTGTGACATCACTGCGCCCCCACACAGGTGAAGCGATTAAACGCCAAATGATCGTCTCGCTCACCAAGCCTCCTCTCGGGGTCGTACTCAATGAGTTTGCTCTCGTAAATCGTTCGAACTCTCAGCTGACGTTTGACGGCGGCGATCAGTGGCGGCCGCTGGAACAGAGCGCCCGTCAGCGTCTCCAGCCCCTGCAGATATAATCCCAGTCAGTGGAGGTCACATGACTGGCAGCCAGCCAATAAGAGCTTCAGGAAAACTGTATTAGGATGTTTTTAATCAAAAAGGAGCTTTCTTATGATCGATAAGCACGCCAATCAATACTCGAGCAGATCGATGAGCGAGCGCTTGGCGGCAGGAAGTCTTACCCGGGCCAGAACGTGCTCGCTCTCGATGGCGTTGTGCAGCCGAACTATTCCCACGTACTCTTTACCTGCAATAAACACAGAGAGCAGTGAGGCGGCAGCAGTTTACTGGGCCCACGCCTTGGCGAGGGGCAAAGACGGCGAGCCGGACTACAGAGGTGAACCACTTCCTGTCAGCTGATCATAAACTGGTCACAGCAATTGATCGCTGCAAAGGTGTGACCTGCCACACGTGAACCAATCTTCTGTGTGGCACAATGATCACCTCCAACAGGAACAGGAAGTGGTAATCATTACCTGCGCTTTGTTGGGACTTGACCAACCGGGTGGCTCGGTCGATGCAGACGATCAGGCAGCCCGTGACCTTCGGGTCAAGCGTGCCGCTGTGACCCGTCTTCTCGACTCGAAGGATCCGCCGGATCCACGCCACGACCTCGTGGGATGATGGGTTTGCTGGTTTGTCAAGGTTAATGAAGCCTGACCTGACAGGAAACAGCAAGTAGAATCAGAGGGGCGCTGGGATGGCGTATTGGTGAGGTGTGTCGGCGGGGCGGTACCTGACATAGTCGTGGATGTTCCTCTTCAGTGGGTTGCTGCCGCTCGGTAACGGCGTGTAGTGCGCCGTCCGGATATTCAGCTTATCAAAGTTCTGCAGATAAAAAACACACACAGAACGTCACTTCCTGTTTGAAGAGCAACACAGCACACTGTCAGGCTCTTGGATATGGGTTGCAGTGTCATATGATCAGAACAGAAAGTCGTCTTGGCAGCGGTCGAGTTGCACCGTTCTCTTGGCGAGGTTCTGTCTGTCGTCCGGCAGAACGCCGGGACGCTGCCAGGACCCCAACCGAGAGGCTCCGCCCCCAGAACGGGAGCAGAAGCACCGACTGCGACTCAAAGGCAGCACTCAGCGAATGGATAAACAGGCTCATCACATCACATGACCATCACTTGACAGGAAGTAGTATGGTGACAATAACAGGCAGACTCAGGTGACCTACCTTTAGCAGCAGTGGCCATTGCGACGTGTCCAATGAGGCGACTTTGGACTCTGGGCGGATGAAGAAGTCCCCGCTCTGCTGGACTTCCTGAACAACAAAAACAAGAAGTTTGTTCACACACTTCACAGTGCCAGGCGCTGAATTGGCGACCTCTGACCTTCTGACTCACCCCAAGATCTTCTTCACTGACTCTCTTCACTTTCTTCTTCTTCTTCACTGACGTTGCTGAAAAACCAACAAACCTGACATCAGGGTGACAATGAGCATGCTCAGTCTGCAGGCAGACTTCTGTCTTTGACCTGCTTTAAGATGATCTAACACAAAAGGTGGGGAAAAAAAATCTGGTGCCAAAATGGTGACGACACGAACTGTAATTATTTCACAGGTTAAATCGGCTCATTCTTCTCTCCCTCGTGCGCAGCTGCACAACCACGTGGCCTCCCTGCCACACGTGGTTGTTAGCATGAAGTGGCTAATACACCGAGCTAACAGGCCTTGCTCAATTGCTCAACTTATCAGTAATCAGGCGATTAATAATCAAGATGTTTAACGCGGCCGCAGATCGATGCAGTGAACTGGACCCGATCGTAATAATCAATTAGTGATCGATCCCAGCAGAGACTGACTGAAAGTGATTCAAACCCAGCTCAGTCGGCACCGAGACCTCCCAGCAGCTCAACCAAACCTGCAGATCGATTAAAATCCGCGGATTGATCCGATCCAGCTCACTGATCAGATCCTACCAACACACGATCCACCTGAACAGTTAAAGTCAGTTTGCGGTTGCACACGTGCTGCACACACGCGGCTTGCACACACGCAGACACACACTGTCACGTGTACCTGAGCTCGAACCGGTCCCCAGATCATCCTAACCTTAAACCCAACAAACAGACTCAGAACATTCACGATCAAAAGGCGTTTTTTTCTGGAAAACGTGTTTTCTGCTTTTTAAACGCAGTTCTGCTCAGTCGAAGAGGCTGCGCGTAGCGAGCGGATGTGCGCAGGCGCCGAGGTTCTGGTTCTGTCCAGTCTCTTACGTGAATTTGATTCTGATTAAAACTAAAAGCTGAAAGTTTGGAAGAGACGAGCCTCATGCTCACCTTCTGTGTCCGCCATCTTCCGTCGACTGAGCGCGCACCGCGACCCCTTCCTCCTCTTCTCCCCCTGCTCCTCCTTCTTCTTTGGTGTTGGCAGAAGCGGAGGGGTTTACCGCCACCTCGTGGTGTGGAGATCACCAAACGTGTCTTTCATTCCTCGCTTCTTCCAGATTTCAGAAACAGGAGCGACCTGAAGGTCAAAGTTCAGACTGAGTGACTCCCACTGTGACTCCTCCTCAGTGTTACTACATGTCCTGATGGGAAAGTGGACATGTGAGTGAGGCTCCTCCTGTGTGACCAAACTAGGGGTGGGTTTAAAAAATCGATTTCCCGATTCAAATTGAATTTAGTTTGAATAACGCAATACCGATTCATTAAATCCTGAATCAACTTTTTAAAATATAAATGTACAGAGCGTGGATCGTTCACCCGACGACACGAACACGCTGTCGGTGCACTGCATCACTTCAGCAGCATCAGGTAATGTTCATATGTGGATCAGAGTTTTCTTCCGTTTTTGGATCTACTTTTTATTAAGTTTTTCCTTTTTCTACATATAAACAAAAGGAGAAGAGAAGGATTACATTTGTTCTTCCTGACCTTTGGTGTCCAGGTGACTTCATCTGTGTTTAGGGCCAAAAAGAAGAGCAGAGGAAGAAGAGCAGGCAATCAATCAATCAATCAATCAATCAATCAATCAATCAATCAATCAATCAATCAATCAATCAATCAATCAATCAATCTTTATTTATAAAGCACTTTTCATACAGCAATGTAGCACAAAATGAATTACATGGTTAAAAGCAGCCCACCCTACCGTGCCCTCCAACTCACTCCCCACACTCTCATTAACATAAACGATCATGGATACATACCCCCCCACCCCCACCCCACGCACACACACACACGCACACTTAAAGAGTAAACTTGGGCTGGGCACACATGAGCCAGGTGAGGAAACAGTATCACAGGGAGCCATCTGCACCGGGAGCCGGTCACAGACCGCAGCCTCCAGGCCGGGCACACAGCAGGAGGGAGACAAAGAAGCCCCCCCAGCCAGGCTGAGAGGACCCCCAGAGCCCCAGCAGCCACGGTCGATCACAGCCCCGGTGCAGAGAGCGCCCTCCGAGGAAACACTGGAGCTATGACCCAATATGAGTATATACAGAATAAAAAGATAAAATAAATAAGAATGGGGTTCAATATAAATATAAATAGAGTAAGAAGATAAAAAATGAATAAGAATAAAATCAATAAATATTAGGTAAAGCCTAAATTAATAAATAGAATAACAGGATAGAATAAATAAGCATAAAATAAATAAACGTTAGGTGAAAGCTAAATTAAAAAGGTGGTTTTGAGCCTGTTCTTAAAAACATGTATGTTCTCTGCGGCCCTGAGCTCCTCCGGCAGGCTGTTCCACAGACGAGGACCATACCACTGAAAAGCTGCCTCTCCGTGAGTATGTGTCCTGACTTTGGGAACAATCAAAAGGCCAGTACCAGAGGACCTCAGGGTCCGCGAGGGTTCGTATGGTAAAAGCAGATCTGAGAGATAAGAAGGCCCAAGACCATTAAGACATTTAAAAACCAATAAAAGAACTTTAAAATCGATCCTGAAACACACGGGGAGCCAGTGCAGCGATTCTAAAACCGGTGTAATGTGGGCCCGCCCTCTGATCTTCGTCAGCACACGAGCTGCAGAGTTTTGTAAAAGTTGTAAAGGTGAAATATTATTTTTGGGGAGACCAGAGAGCAGGGCAGTAATCAATGCGACTGGTAATAAAAGCATGCATCAGCATCTCCGTGTTGGCCCGAGAGAGAATAGGGCGGACTCTGGCTATATTTTTAAAATGAAAAAATCCAATTTTGGTTACATGCTTAATATGTGGGATAAAACCAAGCTCAGAGTCAAAAATAACACCCAGGTTTTTCACTTGTAGCGAAGGACATAGTGAAAATGCCTGTAATTTAGACAAGAGTTTCTCTCTCTGAGCCTCAGGACCGATGATTAAAACTTCAGTTTTGTCCTGGTTAAGCTGTAAAACGTTTTCTGCCATCCAAGATCTTATATCTAGAATACAGTTAAAAAGAGCATCCATTGGTCTGGTGTCATCAGGAGACACGGAGATGTACAGCTGCGTGTCATCAGCGTAACTGTGGAAGTTCACTCCATGCCTCCTGATGACACTGCCGAGAGGGAGCATATACAAATTAAAAAGTACAGGGCCTAGAACCGACCCTTGAGGCACACCACATGTCATTCTATGGATCTTAGAGGAGCATGTATCCATACTCACTATAAAAGTTCTGTCTGAGAGACAGGAAGTGAACCAGTTGTGTACAGCACCAGAGAGGCCCACCATGTGTTTCAGTCTGTTTAAAAGAATAGCGTGGTCTACTGTATCAAAGGCTGCGCTTAGATCCAGTAGCACCAGGACTGAGAGCTTTTGGGAGTCCCAGTTACATCTAAGATCATTTAGAACCTTTAGGAGAGCCGTCTCTGTGCTGTGGTTCACCCTAAATCCAGACTGGAATATCTCCAGGATCTGTCTATCATTGAGAAAATCAGTAATCTGAGTAAAAACACGTTATTCTAAGATTTTACTTAAAAATGGTAAGTTGGATACAGGTCTGTATTAAAATCATTACAATCCAAATTGCTCTTCTTCAGAAGGGGCCTCACCACCGCCGTTTTAAAGGCAGCAGGGAAGACACCCAACTGAAGAGAGCAATTCATCATGTATAAAAGCTCAACCTCAAAAAATATAGTTTTTTAAAAAAAGTAAAGTGTTTTAAAGAGTGAAGAAGGGATTGGATCTAAAAGACATGTGGTGGGTCTCACTGTGGAGAAAACTTTCTGAAGGTTCTCAGCATTAACCAGGACAAAGCTGTCCAGTGTCTCCTCAGGTACAATCGAGCCCTCAGATGTGTTTACAATCATATCGTGAGAAGATAAAATATCAGATCTGATGGTGCTGACTTTTCCCCTGAAGTGGTCTGCAAACTGCTCACAGAGCGAGTCTGTGGGGTTCTTTGGGAGCTGTTAAAATCAGGGTTAAATAATTGATCTATGGTGGAAAAGAGGACCTTGGGATTATTTTTGTTATCACTGATTATTTTGGTGAAGTATGAATTTCTTGAAACTTAAACTTGCAGCCACTTCAGAGGTTAGATAGCGCCTCCTCACAGTTCGCACTGAGGTCTTCCGCTGAATAAAACCGGTGATGTTAAAAAACACACAGTAGTGGTCAGAGACAGCCAAGTCAACAACAGAGGACACCCTGGTGGACAGCCCATGGGTGATGACCAGGTCCAGAGTGTGTTGCTGCATGACGTGTTGCTCCTCTGTTGTTGCTGCGTGACGTGCTGGGTAAAATCCAAACAGTGAAGAATGTTTTAGAATTCTTTTGATGCAGGGTCAGAAGGATTATCTATGTGCAGGTTAAAATCACCGGTTAGAATTATCATGTTATATTTTGAGTGTATGTTTGTTAAAAATTCAGAGAATTCCTTGATAAAAGCAGCGCTGTCTTTAGGTGGTCTGTAAACTGTGACAGATAAAACTGGAGGGCTGCTAAAAACAATAGCATGGAATTCAAAAGTGGTAAAATGATCAAATAAAATGTGTTTGGAGGTGAGTGTGTTGTTGGCTAAAGATGCAGTCCCACCACCTCTCTCACCACTTCTAATAGAAAAAGAGAAATTAAAATTTGGTGGGGAGGCCTCAGTGAGAACAACTAGTGCATCCGAGCCCAGCCGTTTCAGTTAAAAATAAACAATCAAGTTTATTATCTAAACTTAAATCATTAATAATAAAAGACTTGTTCAACAGAGAGCGGACATTTAAAAGTGCCATACTGACTGAGACTGGTGGATTTTTGACAGTAGAGTTCAATGGATGTTGACATCTTTGAAGAGGCCGGAGGTTATTAATGTTTTTGGAGTTACTGGATTTATGATGATTCTGTTGCTCTCTGTTTGTGATTATGATGGGTATTGTGTTGACTGTGGGAGAGAGGTCCGAGTCCAGAGTTTTGTGTATTACTGTTAAAAGTGGAACAAATATAGGAGCTGGGACCAGAGGGACATCAGTCAGTGGCGGACAGATCAGCAGGTAATGTCGGTTTGGGGTAATGACAGGGCCGTGTGCGGGAGTGCTGTACGCCAAATGCCAAATTGGCGGACAGCAAACGGCGTCCCCAGGTGTTGAGGTGGAGCCCGTCTGCCCCCAAAAGCTGCCTCCTCTCCCAGGAACTCGTCTCAGAGCCTGTTACCTGGAGCTCTGATAGTGAGCCGTTTACCTCTGACATGCTGAAAACACACGTGCCGTAATGTGTGTGTGATGCACAGTGTTGGGTGTAAGATCAGATATTCCCATTTTTACAGCTGAGCTGCTGCAGTTTAACATCATTGCTAAGTTCATAGCTAAGTTAATGGTACTGCCTTTATGGAAGAGAGTCCTTGACTGTGTAAATCTGGAGTTTGGGCCCATTGCCATGTTATATGTATTATAAAAGTAATTCATATGTGGATAGGATCCGATTGGCTGTATGTGTCAGTGCGGTGTTCCCAGGCCAGCTGAGAGATTTCATCTCTCTAGCATATCCTGGATCTGCCCTGGGGCCTCATTTCGAAACACCTCCCAGGAGGCACCCAGGTGCAACCAACCTTCTCAACTGGCCACTTTCGATCCAGAGGAATAGCGGCCCAACCTATCTCCACAGAAGAGGCCAGCCACCCTTCAGAGAAAGCTGATTTCTGCTGCTTGTATCCGTAAACTCATTCTTTTGGGCACTACCTAGACCAGGGGTCGGCGAGCCGCATGCGGCTCTTTAGTCTTTATTTTGCAGCTCCGGGTGGTTTGGGAAAATAAATTAGAAGTATTTTGCTGAAGTGTATTTTATTTGTGTTTAGTTCTTTTTTTAACTTGTAGTTCTAAATTGGAAGATTATTGTTATATTGAAATATAAAAATAAAATTATATCTTTATTTTTTCATTGCTCAAAATAAGCGTCACACTCGTGGAAGCCGGTGTACCCGCCGAAACGCCGTGCATTTATCGAGACTTTCAACCCCAGGTAGGCCAGTTATGGATCTTCGGATCCACATTATGTCGGCAGCTGTTCTCCACCGTGAACTATGTTAAAAACAAACACCACTTACGCCTCACACGACAGTCCTACGTAAAGATGAAAGCCCCGATCTGCAGACGCTGTGCGCAGAGGTTCAGGGGCAGAAGTCCCATTGTAAACATACGACGGCAGACCCGACGATGTTTGCATGAACACGTTTTTCAGCATCTCTTTATTGACCACTTTTCACACGCGGTTGCTGTACGCATACAGCCGGCTGTAGCTCTTCAACAGCAGAGAGAGCACAGACTTTAAGGCGGCGAGGCGTGATTCCGGGTGCCGCTCAGGTGCGTCCGCTTCCCATGCAGCAGCACTGCAGACGACGCCCCGCCACACACATTAACCAGGTAATATACATATTTAGGCAGAATTTTGTAAATATCTATTTTTCATTTTTAGCAGCATAGTGCTTTTTTCCAATTACTTTTTAAAAGTCAGGTCAAGGCTCCAAAAGCCCAAAGGCGATACAAGGGTGGAGGCTCACAACAGTTTTTGTTTGCCGGATCATTTTAGTTCAGCGTCTTTCCTTTTGTTATATTTCTTTAAGAGTTCAAAATGTGTTAATTACATAAATGTACTTTTCTCTGTAGCACTTCATGGAGTTCATAAACAACACACCTTAGTTGCTCTGTGGATTCTTTTAAAAAGCAGTTCAAAACTTTTCTGTTCAAACAAGCCTTTTGTTGATCTACGCATTTTATAATCTTTACATTATTTACATTTGATCTTTTACATTGTGTATGTCTATTGTTTATTTTAATATTTGTGTACAGCGCTCTGTGACTGCCTGTCTGTGAAAAGCGCTTAATAAATAAACTTTACTTACTTTAGTTGTTCACACAAAGCATAAAGGTAAAAAAAAACAACGTATACAGTGTTATCTTCATTTTAGATTTAAAAAAGTATTTGCGGCTCCCAGTGTTTTCTTTTGCGTGGAAACCGGGTCCAAATGGCTCTTTGGGTGTTAAAGGTTGCAGACCCCTGACCTAGACTATAGGTGAGGGTAGGGACGTAGAATGACAGGTAAATCAAGAGTTACTCTTTATCTCTTGCTCTTCCTTCCCCTCACTCGTGAACAAGACCCTGAGGTACTTAAACTCCTCCACTTTAGGCAGCAACTTGTCCATGACCTGGACTGAGCGCTCCACCCTTTTCCAATGGAGGATGAAGTCCTCGGATTTGAGGGAGCAGCTCCTACTCAGTACTCAGTTTTTATGACTGTCACGATTTACAAAGGCAGATCATGTGGAGATGAAAATGAAGACCCAAATGCAGACACCTTTATTATGGTGGAACTGAAGAATAAACAAAAGCAAAGAGCGACTACACAGAGCTAACAAACCCTAAACTGGGAATGGTAAACTGTAAATGGCCTGTATTTGTATAGCGCTTTATTAGTCCCTAAGGACCCCAAAGCACTTTACATATCCAGTCATCCACCCATTCACACACACATTCACACACTGGTGATGGCAGTCACTACAGCCACCCTGGGGCGCACTGACAGAGGCGAGGCTGCCGGACACTGGCGCCGCCGGGCCCTCTGACCACCACCAGTAGGCAACGGGTGAAGTGTCTTGCCCAAGGACACAACGACCAAGACTGTCCAAGCCAGGGCTCGAACCGGCAACCTTCCGGGGTGGCTGTAGCTCAGGTGGCAGGGCAGGTCAGCCACTAATCAGAAGATCGGTGGTTCGATCCCAGGCTGCCTCCTGGATGCCAAATATCCTTGGGCAAGATACTAACCCCATGTTTGCCTACTGGTGGTGGTCAGAGGGCCCGGTGGCGCCAGTGTCCGGCAGCCTCGCCTCTGTCAGTGCGCCCCAGGGCAGCTGTGGCTACAATGTAGCTTGCTATCACCAGTGTGTGAATGTGTGTGTGAATGGGTGAATGACTGAATGTAGTGTAAAGCGCTTTGGGGTCCTTAGGGACTAGAAAAGCGCTATACAAATGCAGGCCATTTACCATTACAGGACAAACTCCCAACTTTTGAGCCACGATCGCCCGGGAAGACTAAACACTACATGAAACTCGAAAACTTGGAACAAGTGGCATTGACGTTCTGTGTGTTTCTGTTTCTTCCGGTTTGCGTTCACACACAAGGAGCAGATCTTTTTGTGGACAACGTAGGTTTTTTTTAATAGTTCTTGTGCTTGGAGACTGTGAGCAGCCACGCTCCTGTTACTTACACCAGGGATGTGCCGTTCGGTCTCCGTAGCTCTGTGGTGCTGCATGTCAGTGAGTGGTCTGATGTTCCCTGTGAGCTGAGGAGGAAGAGTCGCAGATCCTGCGTCAGCAAACCGAAGGAGAAGGGACAGACCCGTCACTGAGCTGCTAGCTGTTAGAGTGAGGCCGTATTAAAAATTCAAATTTTATTTGTCACGTACACAGTCATACACAGTACGATATGTAGTGAAATGCTTGGACAACTGCTCGTGACCTAAAGAAAACAAAAAAGGAAAAGGCTATGAATAAGATAGGAAATAAATATGAAAATTAAAAAGGGTAAATTTAACTAGGAAGGAATAAAATATAAATTAAGGTTAAAAATGAAATAACTGTACAACACAAATTAGAATGAAGGGTAAATTTAACTGGGAAGAATAAGATAAAGATAAATATATAAATTAAAGTTGAAAATAAAATAACTGTACAACAAAATACACAATATAGAACTATATAAGAATGTATGAAGAAATCTAAATCTAAATATATATATACACAATAACAGCAGCTGTACAAGTATTAACCGGAAATGAAGAATATAGTGACCAGTGTTGTGCAAAACCAAAGTCCAGAAAGTCCAGTGTGTGTAAGAACTGTATGTGTGGATCAGTACTGTGTGGTGGTGTGATTGAGAGACCGTATCGCCTGCGGGAAGAAGCTCCTCCTCAGTCTCTCTGTGTTGGTCTTCAGGGAGCGGAATCGCTTTCCTGACCTCAACAGAGAGAACAGTCTGTTGTTGGGATGGCTGAGGTCCTTCACGATCTTCCTGGCCTTGGTCCAGCACCGCCTGCTGTAGATTGAGTGCAGGTCAGGGAGCTCGGAGCGGATGGTGCGCTCAGCTGACCGCACAACCCTCTGTAGAGCTCGTCTGTCCTGCATGGTGCTGTTCCCGAACCAGGTTAAGATGTTTCCCGCCAGGATGCTCTCTATGGTGCACGAGTAAAAGTTCCTGAGCACCTTGGAGGTGCTCAGGAACCACGTGCTACCACGTGCTGTTTGTATGTCCGACCCTCTGCTAAATGCAGCAACAGCTGCGATGTTATGTTACCAGCAGACTCCAAACACAGCATCCCCAGGCCTTTTCCAATCTGCCGATTTGAATTATATCTCTTAGTCCTGTACTCTGCTCACCTTCACCCAACACATTACCTACCACACCAGAGACTTTGGGGGGGCTCAGATCACAGCCTGGTTCATCTCGAGCCTGTGGGTAAACCAGAGATGGTCTGAGGGACTGCTTCAGCTCCACTGTCTGGGGAGATCTCTGTGCTCGTCATGGGAGGACACTGACAGCATCACAAACAACATTAAGTTCTGTGTGGACAACACTGCGCCCTCTTGAAGGTATGGTGTTTCTCCAATAACAATCCCCGAATCAACCCTAAAATAAAGGAGAAGAAAGAACCATTACATCAAATAAGGTAGGAGCCGAGAGCTGAAGAAGGAAGATCAGGGATGGAGAAAACATCTGCAGGAAGAAGCGTGGCATCAGCTCCAGGCTCCTAAGGTGGTTGTGTTGTGTGGCATCATGGGATACATGTCTGGGGAAGGTGGGGAAAGTACCACGGTGCATCTACGGTGCACATAGAGTCGCAGGTTCTTCCTCCCAGCAGCTGTTTTAACCATGAACTTTGTCAATGAGGGACAATAAAGGATATTTATAGTCTATTCTATTCAGTACTTCTCCACTGTGTGAGGCACAGCGACAGATCAGAGTATTCATATCATTTCCTTAAACGTCCTTCATATATTCCATTGATGTTAGTGCTGTGAAGAATCTCCTGCACGTTTCTGTTAGTTTGTGCATCAGCGAAACAATGCAAACTATTATCACTGAATCATTAAAAAAATAATTAAAAAGAATTTTGTAAAAAACATAAACCTCATTAATTCATGTTTATTCACAACAGAACATAATATCGAGCGTTGTTCCGTTCTGTCCGAGGGATGATTCTAGCTGCTCTTTGGTGCAGTTCAGTTGGCGATGTTCTGGCTTTGTAGAGGTCTTTCTTATAAAGCAACAAACTATTTCTCCAGGCTAAATGATGATCCTCTAAATTTGTGACACGTCATTTCCTCTCCAGCTTACGAGTCATCTGCTTTAGGGTACGTGTTTGAGAATTATACCACGGAGTCAGGTACTTCTGATTAGAGACCTTAGTTTTCACAGGAGCTACAGTATCCAGAGTCGTACGTAGTGAGGAGGTAAAATTATTAACAAGATGATCGACCTCTGTTGGAGTAGTGTTCAGATAGCTGTTCTGCTCTGTGTTGGTACATGGCATTGAAGATGATAACAGTGGGTGGATTATATTCTTAAACTTCTCAATTGCCCCTCGGGGATAAATAAAGTCTTCGAATCTAAATTAGTTACAGCACTTTCAGAAAGACATCTACTGTGATGAAGTCTACTCCCCACTGCTGGGTAAATTATTGTAAATGTAAATTATCAGGAAATAATCACCTGTCCCATACAACACACTCTGATCTGGGCAACTAAGGGAACCAAACTGGAAAAATAAAGAACGGGAAGTTGGAAGCAGCACGGTGGTTAGCACTGTTGCTGCACAGCAAGAAGGTCCTGAGTTCAATTCCACCATCAGGCCGGGGTCTTTCTGTGTGGAGTTTGCATGTTCTCCCCGTGTTTGCGTGGGTTCCCTCCGGGTACTCCGGCTTCCTCCCACCGTCCAAAGACATGCAGCTTGTGGGGATAGGCTAATTGGATAATCCAAATTGTCACTAGGTGTGAATGTGCGAATGAATGTGAGTGTGAATGGTTGTTTGGCCCTGCGACAGACTGGCGACCTGTCCAGGGTGTACCCTGCCTCTCGCCCTATGACAGCTGGGATGGGCTCCAGCGCCCCCCGCGACCCTGAAAAGGATAAGCGGAAGCGAATGGATGGATGGGAAGTTTGAAATGTTTGAAGGTTGAAAGGGAAATGATTTTGTTTGAGTGCTAGAGCTCGAGGATTAACAGGAACACGTTTGCTTTTGACGAGATTAATCTTAAAGCCAGAGCAAAAAAACAAAAAAAAAAACGAACCTCTACAAAAGAGACACGATTGGTGGGATGCACATAGAAGAAGGTCATGTGCATAAAGAAACAGCTAAACCACTTCCCACAACCTCATTCAACACTGTTCAACACAACAAAGAGATAATTCCACTCAACACAATCAAATGCTTTCTCTGGTTTTAGCGAAACAACTAATTCCGACAGGACAGCAGTGTGTGAACACTGAAAACCAGATGAAGCCCTTTAATGAAGCAGTTTTGTTCCTGTGAGAGAAGTCCAGGAAGAACCATCTCAAAATGAGCTGCTAACACTTTAGCCACGATTATATATAGCAGGTACAGGAAGTAGGGTCTTTTTTCACAAGTAGTAGTAGCATATTTGTCTTTGTTCAAGTCGGTTCAATTGTATTTATATAGCATCAAATGACAACAACATTTGTCTCAAGGTGCTTTATGTTGTAAGGTAAAATCCCTACACTGTAACATCTAACTGGTTCCCAGAACATAGTAAACTAAGGTTGGACAACTTGTTCATTGCAAGTGCATAGTACTACAAATAACATGAATTTTCTGAGAGATATATTAATTGTTTACCCACTGAAGAAACTCTTCAAGTTCTACTAAATTAAGAAAACAATTGGTGCCAACTTTTTAAAATTTTGTTTACACACAAATTAAATGTGACTAAATCACATGTTTTTTCTTATATTTCCAGTACAAGACCTACTATAAACCCTATAAGTATGATTCAAAAAGAATAATTAACAACACTTCCTGAAGTTAGAATCAGCCCAACTTCTATTTGAAATGCAAAGAAGTATATGAGCCAACATACCAGACACTGTTCTGCTGAACAACAAACTATTCCCACTATAGTAGATCGTTACAATTAATTATATTAATTGTGTATTTGCTTGTTAAACAATTTTAAACTTTAATAATCTCACAATGAAACTTACTCGGGCGCAGACCAGCTGAATTCAGAAAGTCACGTTTGTTTACAATCACATTGGGTTCAAAGGTGAAAGTGTATGCAATGTATAGGGCTGGGATTTCCAGGGATGGAAGGGGAACGGCTCCAAAACACACTACACACATCCGCTCCTCACTCTCCACTTACAAGTCCTCTTCGACACCTCACTGCCAGACTCAGGAAACAGGAACGGGTCCAGGAGGACAAGGAAACGCAGTTAGAACAGACTAGTACTTCACACTGGACCCAGAGGCGAACCAGGCTGTACTGACAAGAGTTACTCAACAATCCAACCAAGAAGTCCACTGAACCACCATGTTAAATAGTGGCTCAGGCAATCAGGCAGATCTGTGGCAGGTGGATGATTAAACCAGGTGCGTGGGCCAAGGTTGTGGGTGGCTGACACTCTTCCTCGTTGCTTTCGTTTTAGTTAGTGATGGCCCGCTTGAAGCTGACGCTCCGGAGCGTGTGTCGAAAAAAACAACACACTGGTTCAGAAGCACTGTGTCGAGGCTTGCTTCGTTTGGCTAAAGTCACGTGACCAGTGACGTCCGAAGCTTCATTACGCACGTAACTGCTTCGGTACCTGATTCAAACAGATATAAGGAAGTGAATCATCCACGGGATTCGTGGAGTGTGTTGATGGTGACAGATAGCGACGAGGTGATCATTCCACTGACAGATATGGAGCCAGCGAGGAAGAGAGGACGTTCTGGCGTGTGGGAATATTTTGAGTTGATTTTGCTCAATTCATTTTATCTGCCGAAGTGAAAAACTTGAAATGTCCAAAATCATGTTTTCATAATGTAAATATCATTACAGCATATGACTTCAGGAACACTTCCATGTGAATTAAAGCTAATGAAGACTACAAAAATGTATTTGACACTATACGTACATTACATTGCTACAGTTTAGAAAATCATTTTGTTTATTGTTTTTAGGTGATAGTCTGCAGGACCCAGGAATACCTGCATATCTACCAACTTGCAGTGTAGTTCCTGCACTCCACAGCCTCTTCTGTTCCATGCAAGTGGATTTTCTCCAGGGCAGGAGAAACTATTTCTAAGAAAAGAAACAGACTCAGCCAGCGCACAGTAACACTAATCCTCTTTTTAAATGTAAATAACAAAAGGGCTACCTTACATTGATCATGTTTTTACTTTGCAAGTTCTTGATTAGGGGTGGGTTTTGATTATCGCTTTTCTGATTACAATCCATGCTAAATTGAATAAAGTGATATTGATTCATTAAAATCCCGTGTCGATTTGTAAATTAACGTTATTATGCCTGAAACGCCAGCATCTCAGGTTAAACCTCACAACATGTCGTCAAACACCAAACAGCTAAAACAGTAACTGGGAGCAGGTTTACGGATTCTGCATACAAACGTGAACACAGAGCGCGGACCCGACGCGTCAGAGTCAGATTTTGGTGCGTCGTCGGGTCCGCGCTGTGTTTGCCTCTTTTTTTTCCGCTGGCTTCTGCAGCTGCAGGTTTCATAACTCAACTGTTTACATCTCTAATTAAGTCTCACATGTGTCAGCTTTCTTTTAATAGATACGAAATTATGGATATATACTGTTAAATGATCAGACTTGTAATATTTCTGACTGAGGCAAAACTTTCCAGATTCCAATCAAATTGAATCGGATCCTGTATCGAATCAAAATTATTCTACAAATCAGTGACGATGCAGCCGTACTCAGCTTCCTAAGCATTTTCCCTTTCCAGTTCACAATCAATCCCACCCCTAGGTCAAAAATATGTATAGGACAATTGGCCTAATCTAATATTTTGTATGAACCTGTCCAGCTGTCCAGTGATTAAACGACAAGTAGATGGAGGCAGGACTTCACAGCAGGGGCATACTCCATAATGTGCTGTGCATTATCATATGTATATTATATATATTGCTCACTTATTGTATTTACCAACATCAAGGAGTTATGAGCAAAGAAAGGCCACCATAGTGCATGTTTAAATAGGGAAAGTTTATTGATCAAAATGTATTACGCAAATACGCATTACATTTTTTTCAGCCCACCAATCGAGAAAACAAAACCAATTACATGTTCAAAGCAACGGAACGGTGGCCCAATATCAGAGAGAACTCCACTCTTGAGTGAGCAGTGATAATTGAGCAGTCCGTTTTATTTTGCAGATTCAAGCTGCTCTTCAAAATTTTCACCACCAGATGTCACCGGAGAGGACTGTGTTGAAAAGCTTCGAGTAATGAACCGTTTTTCAATACAAGCTTCAGTGCTTCGGAAAGCTTCATTTGGCCATCACTAGTTTTAGTCACCCACTGCTGTGCTTGGCCCTGGAGTGTCCTCAGGGAGAGAGGAAATTAGGACAGGAGGCTTAATGGAATGCCTCTGTCCTATCACCTCATCCATGAGGGCAAGGGTTACCCTAACCCAGCAGTGGGCTTCCCACTGACCCCCTCTCCTGAGTCTGGATACTTGCAATCCTAAAGGCAGAGGAAATCAAAAATGACAGCAGGCAAGTAAAAACACCACAACAACTCTTAGTAATTGCACATTTATCAACCTGTGTTCTTATGAATTATCTTCTTGATAACACACATACATACTTTGTTTGTTTGTTTGTTTTTAAGTTGTCCCATTACTTTCTGGCCTGCAAGGGGTTGACTTTCCCCTTCTCCAGAATTTTCCTGTCACACACAACAAATAAGATAAGAGTGGAAACCATGGCAACTATGTTAATCCCTAAATCCTATTTATTATAGAGCCGTTTAGGCTCTATAATAAATAGAGCTTTTCATTCTGATGATCTACAGAATAATTTGGGCAGCAAAGAAAATTTCACTGTCCAAAAACTTGCAGACTTCACTATAGACTGTGCAGTCAGTTTGTGGGATATTTGAATAAATGCAGAGCAAACTGTGGTTGTTTGTATTTACTTACACAAAATGAGATAAAAACAAAATAAAATGACCATTTCATCTGGTGCTATTGACATTTTCAGGCCATTTGTATGACCTCAGATGCCGTCTCTCAATCTAGTTCTTTGTTTTGTCTAAAAACAAAAACCAAATCAAAAATTTAGGAACTAGTTAATCATTTCGGTTATACTTATATCCACACCTGGGTGACTAATTTGTATGTTTTATATATAAAACTCCAAAAGTAACATAAAGAGAATCCAAACACTCGAGTAAAGCAGGCGACCTGTGAGTTGTAAGCTACCTAACCCTAAGTACAGTATAGGGTAAATGTACTTAGTTCAACCACGGAAAAGCAACATTTCCAGCTTACTACGTTTTTCCGATTTAAGACAAATCAAATAAATTGAGTTGAACAGCTTTTTGAATGAATAGTACTGGTAACTTACTTCAGTCTACTTAATATTTGTTAATTAAGCACAATATTAGATTTTACAGTGTACAATAATATTGAGAAAAACCCAACAATCATATGACCCCCTATGAGCAAGCACTTTGGTGACAGTGGGAAGGAAAAACTCCCTTTTAACAGGAAGAAACCTCCAACAGAACCAGGCTCAGGGAGGGGCGGGGCCATCTGCTGTGACCCAGCAGCGTACGTCTATTGCAGCATAACTAATGCTGGGCAGACACTGTGCGATTTTTTTTCAGTCGCGCGATTCAGCTCCTGCTCAAACTGTACGGTTGACTCGAAGGGGTTAGATGTTCATAGGTCACTTGTAGAATTTCTGTTATAACCTTCATTTTTATGGACGCACAGTGTGAGCACTCAGGTCGCATCAGAGCATCGGGTCGTATAGTGTGAGACCCTGCATCGTGACCTATGAACTTCTAACCCCTGCGAGTCAACCGTACAGTTTGAGCAGGAGCTGAATCGCGCGACTGAAAAAATCGCACAGTGTCTGCCCAGCATAAGCCCAGCATTAGGGAGGATTCGGGGTCACCTGGTCCAGCCCTAACTATATGCTTTAGCAAAAAGGAAAGTTTGAAGCCTAATCTTAAAAGTAGAGATAGTGTCTGTCTCCTGATTCCAAACTGGAAGCTGGTTCCACAGAAGAGGGGCCTGGAGACGGGTTAATGTAGGAGGCAGGGAACCATGTTCCAGAGAGGAGGCAGTTATTATTAAATATTTAAAAAAAATAAATAAATAAACAAAAAATATATATATATATATATATATATATATATATATATATATATATATATATATATAAACTCAATAGGAAACCCATCAGGGCCTGGAGCCTCATGACTTTGCATGGATTTAATTCAAAGGAAAATGTGCTCTAGACTGAGAGGTGCATCAAGCCTATGAAGGAATATGAAGATTTTGAAGGAAAGTCATTCTGACAATGATTTAGACTGATAAAGAGAAGAGTAAACATTTCTACAAATATTTTAATAGCTACTGGTTTAAAAACGAGATTGCCAGAGGAATCAATACTTTGAAGGTTTCAGTTGGTGTGCTAAAAGCCTGCTTGGTTTCTCACCATAATCACAATAATAAACAGCACAGGAAGGCAATATCAGACCATCGAGCAGCTCTGACTGAAGATTTTATCGTTGTTTCATTGACCTCTCTGATGGCTTTTTGACATTTCTTGAATCAACATCGTGAATTTGAGTTTAAAATTAACTGAGTTTGTTTTTGTGTCACGATGAACCGAGAAAGAAAGGATTCCCACCTAGATAAACTTTGACAGATTCCCGTGATACTGAATAAGATACTGAACTGTTACGGATTAAAAAAAGTCAATTGGATTAAAGCAGTGAAGGGATTAAATTGACGATCCGAAAGATCAAGTGGATTGAATCTCCGTGGTAACGAGTTTAATTATCCCACGGGATATTATTGATCAATCTGTGATTTGCTGTGAATGTTTAATTTAAACATCTGACTGATTGCAGGGTGCTTGCGGAAATCGACCGCGATCATTAAAAACTGATCAATACTGCCCAGAGTACTGCTCGGTGATCTTTCGGTTATGGGTCAGCTGTGCAGAATATTGATCAGTGATCAGGGCTGTTCCGGATGTCCTGTGATGGCAGCTCTCTCTCTCTCTCTTTCTCTCTCACACACACACACACACACCGAGCCGCCTGCACGCGCCTCTCTGATCGCTCTCGTTGGTTTGTATCAGCTGATCGGAGCGGGTTCGGCTCTGGGTCCGGCTCGGGATCCCTGTACGGTTCCGATCTAATCCGGCTTCGTCTGGTTTGGGCTCTTTGTTCCGGAACTTTTCGGACTCTTCGGTGAGCTGTTAGCCGTTAGCCTTTCCTAGCTGCAGCGGATCGATTCTTTCCTCGGAACCTTCCACAGCACAGTTCCTGTTTCAACCCGAACCGTTCCCCGGCTGCCCGGCCCGGACTCTCGCTCTGCTCCGGGCCGACAGGCGGCTCGGTTCGGTTAGTGGAGCGGCTGAGCTAACAAGCTAACAGTTAGCCTGAGCTAGCTGCTAGTATGCCCGCGATGCTGGAGAGGAACCCAGAGGCTTCGGGCAAGAGGAGAGGCCGAGCCCCGGGAGGAGGGCCCGTCGGCGGAAAGAGTCTGTCCGGTAATGGACCCAGTACCAACAGCTGCTGGGAAGAAGGAAGTTCAGGCTCGAGCAGCGACGACGAGCATGGTGGGTAGCCTCGATCATCGCCGCCGCTGCTGAGACTAATCTGAGTACTGTACTGAGTACTGTGTGTGTGTGTGCGCGCAGGTGGAGGAGGGATGCGGGTCGGACCGCAGTACCAGGCCGTGGTTCCCGACTTTGACCCGGGTAAGATTGCGGCTGGCTCGGGAGCCTCGCAGCGGAGTAGTAGCCTCGAACAATACCAGCTGTAAAGTTCGCGGCGCTGGTTCCGGTCCCCGCGTGCCGGTTCCACCTCCACATGTGTGTCCGGCTCTGGTTCTGGGTTCGTTTGTGTTTCAGGAGCTTTTGTTTCCTTAGCAGAAGCAGCTCGATGCTCCTCCTCACAGTCAGAACATTCAACTTTAGTCACAAACTTCACACACCGACAATATTCAATAATCAGATAACAGTCATCAATAATCGCTGCAGAATCTGACCAGATTCCTGAAAACTGGTCACAGCAACAGCTCTGAGTTAAACTTCATGTTGATCCTCACAGTGATGCTGAGTCTGAACCCTTCTTCACACAACCACCTGAAAAGTCGTACAGGTGAGCAGCTCTGCCTGCACAGGTGTGGCTGGTGGCTCTGAAGGAGCTGCTCCATTTTCAAAGTTAGTTTATTGATAAACTTCTGATCAGCTCCAGCGTTCTACCAGCACCGTTACAGCATGAATCCCTCATCGAGTTATTGAATGTGATGTGAGAACCATTCTAATTAATTAATAATCTCATTAACGTGTGTGTGTGATTCCAGATGTAGCCCGGGCGGCTCATCTCCGGGAGAACCTGGGGATGTTGGTTTGGATCCCCAACAGCTGCCTGAATCAAACACAGTGTAAGAAATGGCTCATTGACCTGAGAACATGGTGCACTGATGAGAGTCTGATGGCGTTTTGTGGGTGTTTTTTTTTTTGTTTGTTTTTTTTTCTCTGTTGCAGTGGACGAGTACATCGCCATCGCCAAAGAGAAGCATGGCTACAACATGGAGCAGGTAATTGTTCACAACTTGGTCACTTTTTTTATTTTAATTCCTCTTGTGCCGCCATATTTAGACATTGGTTCACGCTGCCATCCTCAGTCAGTAACAGGTGTACTTATGAACACAGTGTTATTTTGGAGGTTCAGTCGCTGCTAATCATGTGGTGCTGCCCCTTTCTCTCTCCTCTTTGGCTTCCTGCTCCTTCTCCACGTTGGACTGCAGTTGGTGAGGGGCTTGGAGAAAAAAACGTATAAATTACATCTTTAACAGGGCGCCTGCTTTAGCAGCGAACATGTGACTATCTGAGCATGTGCACAAACCGATGTCACACTCAGTGACCCGAGTGTCCGATCTGCTTTTCTTTGTTAATTCAAAGTCCTCTGCAGAACTTTGCTTCACTTTCAGGATGGTAAAATAAAGTTCAAGTTCTCTCAGGAATATCAGACAGGTGGACCTGAAGTTCCTGTGTTTTTAAACTCACTGCCTTCACGCCACTATCACATGTTCAGCTGTTAGAGGGCCTGAACACACAGGAAGTGCTCAGCGTTTGCAGGGACCGTATAGATCATCACACCAAATGTCCTTCAGTATTTACAATGTCCACATTTTACCTGTCTCACCTGTCACAGGCGCTGGGCATGCTCTTCTGGCACAAACACAACATCGAGAAGTCTCTAGCCGACCTGCCAAACTTCACTCCGTTCCCCGATGAGTGGACGGTGGAGGACCGCGTGTTGTTCGAGCAGGCCTTCAGCTTCCACGGGAAGAGCTTCCACCGCATTCAGCAGATGGTACCAGTGCTCCCAGTCCTAGTCTCTCTCTGCTCCCAGTGCTCCCAGTCATTTTCCCCCCTTTGACCAGTGCTCGCAGTCGTAGTCTCCCTCTGTGACCAGTGCTCGCAGTTTGACCAGTAGCTCCTTGTTGTGTCTGTCTGTAGTTACCTGATAAGTCGATGCCCAGCCTGGTTCGGTTTTATTACTCTTGGAAGAAGAGTCGCAGTAAAACCAGCCTGATGGACCGCCAGACTCGGAAACACAAACGAGAGCGAGACGACAGGTGAGCAGATACCTGCGCAGGTGTGGGTGCTACCCGATTGGCCGATGAGTGTAAATATAAATGTCTGTTTCAGTGACGATGAAGTCGAGGACGGTAATGGAAATCCTCCGAGTGACTCTGAGTTGGACGTAAATAAAGAAGACAAGAAGGAGGTACAAAGTTCAGTGTTTACTTGTTTGTTTGTTTGCTTGTTTGTTTACCTGTTTGTTGCTGTTGTTTACCCGTGTGACTCTTTTCAGGTGAGCTCAGGTTCAGAGAGGTCAGAGGTGAAACCAGTTTCTGGTCTGAAGGTAAGAACACCTTAGCAACCCTCAGACCGTAGCCTGTATGTTCGTACCTGTCTGTTAGATGGGTGACGGCGGCTGCCTCTCTCTGTTCACCTGCAGACAGGTGGGAAGGCGTCCCAGCGGATGAAGAAGCGCCCCCCCAGAGGGATGTTTCTGAACCATCAGGACGTTGTTTCTCTGTCGTCCTCAACGCCTCAGGGACTCATCAGACAGCTCGACTCGCAGCTCGTCTCCATCAAGAGACAGGTGAGTCCATGGTCACAGAAACGCTAGAACGGGGAGGTGCAACCATCGCCAGAAATCTACAGAGGGACTGAAAATAGTCAGAGGGCTGGTCAGGTAATGGCGTTTATCGCCAATACAAACAAACCTAACCTAAACAAAAGGTCACCTGTACGAGCTGCAACAGGTAAACGGCTTCACGCCTGATCATCTGCACAGCGTGGATACCTGCACTCACCTTGATCACATTCCTGTTTCTGAGCCTCAGTCTCTGTTTCAGATTCAGACCATCAAACAGACCAACAGCGTGCTGAAGGAGAAACTCAGCTCGGGGCTGGACGAGTTCAGGCTGCCCGAGGTAACCGCGGCAACGCGATAACACAGCAACATGGCAGCGCAATACAGCAACGCAGTACAGTAACACATAACCGCAATATAGAAATACACAAATGCAGTTCAAAAACACACAAATGCAGTACAGCACAGTGAGTGTATCCTCACTGATTTTTCTCTGTGATTTCGACGATCGATTCAGATCACTTTATTCAAACTAATAAAGTCACTGAGCGCGCTCACTGAGCATCGAAATCACAGAGAAAATCAGTGAGGATACACTCACAGCAACTGAAAGAGCGCGCTCTTTCAGTTGCTGGTGTTCCTGGATGCTAATGTTTCTTTATGTTTCAGGTGAACCAGAAGTTCAATAACCGTTGGACCACAGAGGAGCAGCTGCTCGCCGTCCAAGGTAACACCTGAAACAAATCACCTGACAGATGTTCTCATCTTTTTAAAGCATCTGTTTATCAGTGTCAGGGTTGATTGATCAGACATGTAAAATCATAACTGGATAACCTATCAAGGTGCGGACATGTGAACTCGAGCCTTCTATGAAGGCTGCTGTCAGACTTCTCAGTCAGTGATTGGTCGATGACTGTCTCCCTCCCGTCCAATCCTACACAGCCATCAGGAAGTATGGGCGGGACTTCCAAGCCATCTCAGATGTGATTGGTAACAAGTCGGTGGTGCAGGTGAAGAACTTCCTAGTAAACTACAGACGCAGGTTTAACCTGGACGAGGTGCTGCAGGAGTGGGAGGCGGAGCACGGCATGGAGGTGGGGGCAGGAGCGAGCGAGGACGACAGGATGGAGGAGAAGATGGAGGTGTGTCCCACTGAGGAGGATGAGGTCACCGCCAAGCAGACCAAGGAGGTGAGGACACAAATCCCAGCATGCTTGGCAGCACACATACCTGTCTGGGTCATGTGACCTCCGTTTTTTACGGTTCCCGTGTCAGCTCATGCTACTCATGTGACTGATTTTGGTCTCAGTGGATGTGATGATTTTAGAGGCATTAAGGAAGTTGTACTAATGACACTGCATGACTCAAATTACATACACCTGGCCACATCTGCACTCACCTGCTCAGGTGGGACAGTCTCACTGTGTTTTTCTTCTCCTACAGGATTCGTCCTCTCCACTGAATGCCAACAAGCCTTTGGCCTCCTGAGACCTTCTGGCCCTTCCTCTTTAGATTCAGGGCTCTGCCCCTCCAGTTTCAGGCCCCGCCCCACAGGCTTTATAATGTAATTTTTTTTATTGTATAATGTGTTTCTCTTTAATTTTCTCCGTTTTTAGATCAGGTGTGGGGTTTGTTTTATTAACCTGTCATTTACTGCTCGCTCTGGACCAATCAGACCCGTCAGTCCAAATGGGCGGAGCTTTTGTTCCTTATTTTCTGCTTTTCATGCTTTTTTTGGGTTGTTTTTTGTTTTTATTACTTCCTGTTTGGTGTGTTGGGGATAGGGTGTCAGACTGAAGCAGCCATGTTGGATGACCTTGTTCAGGAAGGAGGTGTGTCCTAACCTGATGGCATCTTTTTTGGGGGTTTTTTTTTTTCTATTATTTTAGGACTTTTTAGAAAGACAATAAAACCAAAGTTGATCAGTAAAGTAAATTGTATGTTTTCTTCTTTGAGACCAAACTGAGTCCTCAGGTGATTTAAGAGAAGTGGCGCCCCCTGCTGTCTGTGTTTGTGTGCTACAGAGACAGACTGACCAGCTGTGTCTACTGATGGAAAATGAGCCAAATAGAAACGAGTCACCATAATAAGTCACAGCAGTCTCCTCAGACAGTGGAAACACTGAGGTTTCTTTTCATTATTATTGTAACAGCAGATCATAAAACATCTCAGGACGCAGAGTTAATTTTCATTAATCTGCAGCATCATAAATGAGTTTTCTAAAATAATCTCAGGATTTAAATCGGCGCGTGTGCCTGAGCCAGTCTGCTCTGCAGCTCAGTGGGGCAGACACAAACTCTATTTATCTGTAAATTAAATCAGAAACTACACTTTAATCATTTTCCTTTTCTTGGTTCAGGCTGCTGCTCTTAAAGCTCACATGGAAATTAAAATAAACACTGCAGCTTTTGTACTGCGTTGCTGTATTGCGGTTATGTGTTACTGTACTCACACTTTGCAAAACTCTGTGATGGGCCAGTTCTGGTCCCCGGGCCTTGTGTTCAATGTTCCCTCTAAGTGGCGCGTGTGCGCAATTGCGCACTGCTGGCACAGTCTCTGCACACAGAAAATCTGTGTTGCGCACAAAAAAATAAATCTAACCTGAATTGAAATTAAAATTAATACGTTCACAATTCTGTTCTTCAGTGTGAGTCAGTGAGTGACTGGCTGCTCCCGTATGGGATCAGAACGATGCCACCTTATTCCATAGTCCAGCCAATGATGCGATTCACATTCGTATATATGCAGTTAATCAACGTGGTTGTCAGGCTATGACAGCGTCCTTATGTGCCGACACCGGTGTTTTAGCGAGCAAAGCGGCTGATGTGGAGTGAAGCCACGTTAATGACAACGTGTACAACCATTGGAGATGTGAGCAGGACAGACGGAACAATTGACAGAAAAGTGTGGACTTTATACCAGTTTTTAAATTGTGTTGATCGGCCACGTAAAACCAGAGTTATGATAAAAATATCTGCAATGTTTGGTTTTCTTCCTGAATACTGTCGTTGTTTATATTTACTGCGGGAGGAAACGGTAAAAATGGCGTTTTTATAAAAATTGCGACGTTTAGCACAAATCTTGTGTAGTTAGTGTGTAGTGTAGTCAGAACAATGAGGCGACTGCTGAATGTTACAGGTGTTACAGCAGTGATACATCTGCTGTTGTCAGGCCTGCAGGTATCAGGCTGTTGTTCTCCTTCATCCCATAGTGGACAGAAATTATTTTTTGGAGTGGCACAAATAATTTGTGTGGCATCAGATCAGATGCAGAACAGCTGATTGTTCTGTAAATAGTTTGAAATGTTTATTTAAAAAGCGCCTTGGCTGCATTTTTAGGTAAACAGCTGCAAAAAACTTTGTTTGCATAACTCAGTTACTTTTTTGAAGAAGTAACTACAGTGGCTTGCAAAAGTATTCGGCCCCCTTGAACTTTCCCACATTTTGTCACATTACAGCCAAAATCAATGTTATTGGAATTCCACGTGAAAGACCAACACAAAGTGGTGCACACGTGAGAAGTGGAACAAAAATCATACATGATTCCAAACATTTTTTACAAATAAATAACTGCAAAGTGGAGTGTGCGTAATTATTCAGCCCCCTGAGTCAATACTTTGTAGAACCACCTTTTGCTGCAGTTACAGCTGCCAGTCTTTTAGTGTATGTCTCTACCAGCTTTGCACATCTACAGACTGAAATCTTTGTTCATTCTTCTTTGCAAAAAAACTCCAGCTCAGTCAGATTAGATGGACAGCATTAATGAACAGCAGTTTTCAGATCTTGCCACAGATTTTCGATTGGATTTAGATCTGGACTTTGACTGGGCCAGTCTAACACATGGATATGTTTTGTTTTAAACCATTCCATTGTTGCCCTGGCTTTATGTTTAGGGTCGTTGTCCTGCTGGAAGGTGAGCTCTGTCCCAGTCTCAAGTCTTTTGCAGACTCCAAGAGGTTTTCTTCCAAGACTGCTCTGTATTTGGCTCCATCCATCTTCCCATCAACTCTGACCAACTTCCCTGTCCCTGCTGAAGAGAAGCACCCCCAGAGCATGATGCTGCCACCACCATATCTGACAGTGGGGATGGTGTGTTCAGAGTCATGTGCAGTGTTAGTTTTCTGCCACACATAGCGTTTTGCATTATGGCCAAAAAGTTCCATTTTGGTCTCATCTGACCAGAGCACCTTCTTCCACATGTTTGCTGTGTCCCCCACATGGCTTGTGGCAAACTGCAAATGGGACTTCTTATGGTTTGCTGTTAACAGTAGGGCTGCCACGATTCGTCGACTAGTCATGATTACGTCGACTATCAAAATCGTCGACGACTGATTTAACAGTCGACGTGTCGTTTGAAGCTTTGTAAGATCCCAAAAGACGCAGGAATAAGCAGTAGGTTTTAAGAGTGTAATAACGGACTGAAACAGAAGATGGTAGCACTGCATGTACAAGGATGCCAGCTGCCATTAAACCCCGAAGAAGAAGAAGAAGAAGAAGCAGCTGTGTCCCAGAATTCATAGCGCGGCCCTGCTCAGTTTCCAACAATGGCGGCAGCTAGTTAGTTTTAATGTTACTCTTATTATTCTTTCTGGGTCACAAAATAAACGTTTAACATATGTTCAGGCGAGAATGTAGCTGTGTAAACCTCAAATACCTGCTCAGTTTATCAAGACACCACATATTTTCAAAAGCGCTCCGACCTTTTCAGAGACGTCTGTTACCCACTAGCTTGATAGCGAGCCGGGGCAAGGCTCACTAGAGCCGTGAGAACACCGGACTCCCGGCTAATCATTTTCAAACCCACCGCAGTCTTTCACTACTCAGGTTAAACATGATATATAAGATAAGATAAGATAAAACTTTATTAATCCCTCGGGTGGGTTCCTCTGGGAAATTCGGTTTCCAAAAGCACAGCACCGACAGAAGTTACAGAGTTACAGAATATTATATATATATATACACACACATATATAAATACAGAGACAAATATAAATAAAATATATGAAGGGGATAAATAGAATAAATAGGAATAAAAATAAAAATACAAGTGAATTGCACATTTCAAGTATTGAGGTCTATTTGCACCATTGACTATTAACAAAAGTATTGCACTAAAGGTATTGCACAGTGAGGTGAAGAGGCACTACAGCTTAGTTGTTCCCCCCTCCTTTGTCCTCCTTTGTCCTCCTGTTTCCCCTCCCTCTCCCCTCCAGAGAGGAGTTAAACAGTTTGATGGCGTGTGGGACAAAGGAGTTTTTAAGTCTGTTAGTTCTTGTCTTGGGGAGAAGCAACCTGTCACTGAACAGACTCTTCTGGTTGTTAATGGCCGTGTGCAGAGGATGTCTGGCATTGTTCATAATGTCCAGCAGTTTTTTTAGTGTCCTTTTCTCTGCCACTGTCACCAGAGTGTCCAGGTTCATGCCGACCACAGAGCTAGCCTTCCTGATCAGTTTCTCCAGCCTGGATGAGTCCCTCTTTGCTGTGCTGCTCCCCCAGCACACCACAGCATAGAAAAGTACTCCAGCAACCACTGACTGGTAAAACATCCTCAGGAGCTTCCTGCAGATGTTAAAAGACCTCAGCCTCCTGAGAAAGTACAGTCGGCTTTGGGATTTTTTATACAGGTGCTCTGTGTTGCATGACCAGTCCAGTTTATTGTCCACCCACAGCCCGAGGTACTTGTACTTGTTGACCACCTCCACCTCCTCCCCCTCTATCTGAACCGGCAGTGGACCTTCTCTGGACCTCCCGAAGTCCACAAACCGTTCCTTAGTCTTTGAGGTGTTGAGTTGCAGGTGGTTTGTGTGACTCCATGCGACAAAGTCCCTCACCAGACTTCTGTACTCGTCTTCCTGATCATCCCAGATACACCCCATGATGGCTGTGTCATGTGCAAACTTCTGAATATGGCATAATTCAGAGTTGTAGCAGAAGTCAGAGGTGTACAGGGTGAAGAGAAGAGGGGACAGCACAGTTCCCTGTGGTGCTCCTGTGCTGCTGACCACAGTGTCCGACGTGATGTCCTTCAGCCTGACGTACTGTGGCCTGTCGGTGAGGTAGTCGGCGATCCAAGCCACCAGGCAGGGGTCCACCTCCATCCTGTTCAGTTTTTCCTGAAGCATACAGGGCCGGATGGTATTAAAGGCACTGGAAAAGTCAAGAAACAGGATCCTGACCGTGCCTTTTCCCCCATCCAGGTGTGAGTGGGCTCTGTGTAGGAGGTACAGGATGGCATCCTCCACTCCGACACCCGCCTTGTATGCAAACTGTAGTGGGTCCTGGGCATGTTGTACCTGTGGTCGGAGGAGGTTGAGGAAGAGCCGCTCTAGAGTCTTCATAAGATGTGACGTCAGTGCCACCGGTCGGAAGTCATTCAGCTCATTGGGCCGGTTCCTTTTGGGGACCGGGACGATGCAGGATGTCTTCCATAGGGCGGGCACTCTCCCCAGTCGCAGACTGAGGTTGAAGACTCGTTGTAGCGGCTCCCCAAGTTCAGCAGCACATGCCTTTAGCATCCTAGGACACACCTTGTCTGGGCCTGCTGCCTTTCTGGGGCGAAGCTTCCTCAGTTGTCTCCTGACCTGATCCACTGTGACACGGGGAGATGTTTGGGAGGAGGGGGGTGGAGAAGATGTCTTGCTGCTGAGAGAGGGATTGGAGGAGGGGGGTGTCTTAGTGTCAGGAAGGGGGGGAAGCGAGGGAGGTAGGAGAGTGGGGAGAGGACTCTGTAGTGAAGGTGAGGGTGGGGGGGTTGTGGGCTGGTCAAACCTGTTGAAGAAGTTGTTGAGTTCGTTTGCCTTCTCCACAGTCCCCCCCACTGTGCTTTTCTTGGTGTTGTGGCCTGTGATGGTTTTCACACCATTCCAGACCTCCCTCATATTGTTCCTCTCCAACTTCTGCTCCACCTTCCTCCTGTAGGTGTCCTTTGCTTCCCTCAGGCAGCGTTTCACCTCCTGCTGTGCTGCTTTCATCTCCTCCTTCACTTTGCTCCTGAAAGCCTTCTTCTTCATGTTGAGGACAGCTTTGACTTCCTGTGTTACCCACGGTTTGTTATTAGGATAACACCGTACCGTCTTAGCAGGGGCGACCGTGTCCACACAAAAGTTGAGGTAGTCTGTAAGACTATGTCTTCACCATGTGGGCTCAGAAGCACATCCCAGTCTGTGGTGTCATAGCAGTCTCTGAGAGCATCCTCCTTTTCTGGGGTCCATCTCCGGATGGAGCGCGTTGTGACAGGCTGCCTTTGGACGAGGGGTGTGTATTGTGGCTGTAGGTAAACCAGGTTGTGGTCTGACTTCCCTAGTGGGGGGTGGCTCTGTATGCATCTCTCACATTGGCATACAGTAGGTCAATTGTCCTGTTGCTCCTTGTGGGACAATTCACAAACTGGTGAAAAGCAGCCAGAGTAGAATCCAGTGTGGCATGATTAAAGTCTCCAGATATAATAATGAAAGCCTCGGGGTTTAAGTCACTTAGATAACTTAAAATGTTATTGTTTGTCTTTTTTCAGTGTTTTATTTGTTCCTGAGTAAATCGGTTTGGCTGAGGTTAAAGTTATAGCTTTTACACAGCTGAATAAATGTCAAGCAGACAGCTGATTATCAGAAGTGTGAGATGCTCCAGAATTTACTCCGGTGTCCTGTTATATTTTAGATAGCAAGGAGTTTATTAAACTTCACCAAAACAATCTGAATTTCATTAAAATTTAATAAACTATCATCTTGTCTTTATTTTTAGTTAGCACATACCTTAAACACTTAAAGCTGTAAGCTAATGATAGCTATATAAGAGCAGATGCTGCTGGTGCAATAAGCTGTAGTTTTACGTCCAATGGATGATGATCTGATTAGTCGACTAATCCCAAAAATAATCGGTGACTAGTCGACTATCAAAATAATCGTTTGTGGCAGCCCTAGTTAACAATGGCTTTCTTCTTGCCACTCTTCCATAAAGGCCAAATTTGTGCAGTGCACGACTAATAGTTGTCCTATGGACAGATTCCCCCACCTGAGCTGTAGATCTCTACAGCTCGTCCAGAGTCACCATGGGCCTCTTGGCTGCATTTCTGATCAGCGTTCTCCTTGTTCGGCCTGTGAGTTTAGGTGGACGGCCTTGTCTTGGTAGGTTTACAGTTGTGCCATACTCCTTCCATTTCTGAATGATGGCTTGAACAGTGCTCCGTGGGATGTTCAAGGCTTGGGAAATCTTATTGTAGCCTAAGCATGCTTTAAATTTTTCAATAACTTTATCCCTGACCTGTCTGGTGTGTTCTTTGGACTTCATGGTGTTGTTCCTCCTAGAGCAGGGTGATATGACCAAAAATATTTATCACGATATATATTTGAAAATTTGCGATAACGATATAATTGACACTAGACAAAATACTTTACAACTCCACAACTTTATTAGTGCAAAAAACCCCATCAATGTATTTTCACTTAAACAAGCAGCTGTTTTTTATGTGCATTAAAGTTATATAAAAATGTAACAGTGCAAATTCCTTGCTGACAGTTTAACCAAAAGGCATTTCCAGTGGAAACTGGCCGACATATCCTCAGCATAACCATGTATACTGTGTGAATTTTCTGAAGAAACTGCAGTGTAAATTCTTGAATCTGAATGTATGCACTGAAATGAATTAATGACTGAATATTAAGCTAAAAATGTTGAATGAGCTGGAAAATACAGAGTACCTGGAAACAAAAGTGCAGAACTTTTGAAAGTTGATGTTCACAAAGAAGAAGTTGGAAAATAGCTGAAAATGTTTAAAATGTAAATTAGAAAAACCTAAGAAATGAGAAAAGGAAATTTATCTGAATGAATATTAAAATGTCATATTCTTTGAATCACTGAATGACTAAAATGTGGTCCCTCCACTTGGATCCACACAGTTTTATAGGTTTACATCTCTGAGCTTTGAAAGACACGGTGTTGGAAAGAGAACAACGATGGCAACGTTTTGAGGGTAAAATGATGGCTGTAGAGCAAACTCTGTGGACACAGCAGCAGTTGAAAGAGAAGTGTTTAAGATGAATCTTGGCAGAGTGAGAGAGAGCTCGTTAAGCAGGCAGGTGTGAGCCTAGTTGCTATAGTGACTGCACCCAATGGCTCCATACACACGCACACAGACATGCACCTCACTCTGCTGCTTAAAATGAACAGAAAACTCTGCCCAAAACAAATCGTTCCCAAATGAAAAGTACAAGTCGTATTGACAAAATTATTTCACGGTGTGCACCAGCAATGTCCAGTCTACCAAATTCTCAGTTTTCATGCTTGTGGAGTTCGGGGCGATCGTGGCTCAAGAGTTGGGAGTTTGCCTGGTAATCGGAAGGTTGCCGGTTCGAGCCCCAGCTCGGACAGTCTCGGTCGTTGTGTGACACTTCAAGACACTTCACCTACCACCTACTGGTGTGGGCCAGAAGGGCCGAAGGCGCGATATGGCAGCCTCGCTTCTGTCAGTCTGCCCCAGGGCGGCTGTGGCTACAACTGTAGCTGCCTCCACCAGTGTGTGAATGGGTGGATGACTGGGTGTGTAAAGCGCCTTGGGGTCCCTAGGGGGGAAGAGTAAAAGCGCTATACAAATACAGGCCATTTACCATTTATTATATGGACGTGGTGACAGTGTAAAGACAGCCTGTGCTTCTGATTTTCAGACAAAGTTTCTGAGCCCTTTTAACATTAGAGTCTATGGAAGAGTTGGAGGGAGAAGGCTGTGCATTGGTGACATTTATGAAAGAACCATAACACCTATTACAATAATAAACACATTGGATGAAAGAAGACAGCGATGGCTACGTTTTGAGGGTAAAATCATACCTGTAGAGCAAACGCTGCGGACACAGCAGCAGTTTTAAGAAAAGATTTTACGATTAATTTCCCCCTCCTCTCACTCTAGCAGTTGAGCTGTCTCACTCTAGCCCCAACATTCCGTCCCATACACACCCATTATAAACTCTGAAACGGCTGAAAAAAAGCATGAAACTTAAACTGGAACTGAAGAAAAAGTATAATAGATATTGAAAAGATAAATACAAGTTGAATAGTCTTGGCTTCGTTTTAAAGTTTGAATGGAGGCCCTACGTCAATGTATGTGGAAGTAGATACAGTTTAAAGAGGAGTAAGTTGAATGAAAATTTAAAGGGTCTCTCCATTGAAATACATGGGAAATTTTTGTTGAAAAAAGTTGAATAACTTTAAAAATATAAATGAGAAAAATACAAGCACACATGTCCAAAAGAAGAGGAATCTAACGGTGTTTGAATGGTTTTTCTAAGTTGAACGGTTTTGAAGGAGATAGTCCAAAAAATGTACGGAATGTGAAAAAATAATAATAAAGAATAGAAGAACAATACTGTGAATGCTTTTCAAGCATTCACACTAAATATCCACAAAACTTAAAGAGGTTACACACACACAATACGGTAATATTATGTTGAAGCACAGTACGTATCACTCCGCGAGGCTCCTGCCTATGATAGCCGTAATGCTCCGACAATCCATCAAGTGGTGCGGCTTCGTAGCTTAGCAAAGTCGTACTAAAGCATTTGACAGATTTTCGAGCGCCGTGTACATAAAATCGTTTCGAGGTCAGTAAACACAACCAGAGTTCATACATAAGGCACACGGGATTATAAGGGGCACTGTCGACTTTCAGAAAAATCAAAGGATTGATTTTAAGTGTGCCGTATTTTCCAAACAACACGGTAATAACAACGGCCCGCTAGCATGCTCTACCAAAAATAGTGCTTTGTTGTGTATCTGACGGACGAAAGCTAAACCAGTTCCACACCACTGAAGTTGCAGCACTTTTACAAACCAGGTGCACTCTATTTAGTCATTAGCACTCATCAGGCAATGTCTATGGGCAACTGACTGCACTCAGACCAAAGGGGGCTGAATAATTACGCACACCCCACTTTGCAGTTATTTATTAGTAAAAAATGTTTGGAATCATGTATGATTTTCATTCCACTTCTCACGTGTACACCACGTTGTGTTGGTCGTTCACGTGGAATTCCAATGAAATTGATTCATGTTTGTGGCTGTAATGTGACAAAATGTGGGAAAGTTCAAGGGGGCCGAATACTTTTGCAAGCCACTGTATGTAATTAATTGCTGTCCTACCATGGAAGCACAGCATGAGTAGAGGTCTCTTTTTTTCCTCTTGTACTTTCCCATTGTAGTGTACATTTCGGTAACGCTACCGCTCTCCGACTTGTATTCCCATGTAATGTCTGTGTTGTGTGTGTAAGGTCGGGGGGGGGGGGGGGGGGGGGGGGGAATCCCATTTCACTGCAGGGCAACCTGCATGTGACGAATAAAGCTTTGATTGATTGATTGAATTGCCAGCAGTATTGGTCATTATTTACTGTATTTGGCAGACAGAGAGTTACAGACTCTCTCCCAGACCTCAGACTCATAATACAAGTCAGAGCTTTATAGAAGAAGAAAAAAGAAGAAAAAATAAAGTTGTGTTTTTAAAATTAGAGTTCAAGTTATTTTTACTTCCAATAGTGTTAACATGCTACAGGTCATGAACAAGATTTTTTTATTTTATTTTCATTGTAAGTGGGCTAAAGCAGTTAATTAAAAGTAGTGTAACATAAATATAAATGCTGTATTTTGATTATTTTTAAACCATGTAACTTGGATGGATTTGATGCTGGCGTGACCACAGTGCACATGTCTGCTGTTGCTCACAGTGGTCCAAGGGACGCTCAGGGAGTTTGTGTGCTCGCTCAGACACGTGAAACATTAGAGGAAACATTGCTTGTGTTTGACACCAAACCTCAGTTAATTATTTCACCATTGTTGAAGAAAACTGTCTGAGGCGGGATGGATCCATGCTTTCAAACTCTGACCTTACCATCTGAATGTCGCAGCAGAAATTGAGACTTGGGCATCTTTCTTTGCCTTTAGACAACAATTCTGATGGCAAAAGAGCCAAACGGGACAGGCCAAAAAAAAAAAAAAGAAAAAAAAAGAAAAGAAATTGAGACTCATCAGACCAGAAAAGGTTTTTCCATCTTCTGAGCCAGCGTTGTAGTTTCTGTCAAACTGCAGAAGGACCAAAGAGCTTCAACACCAAAGCAGAAGAACTGATTTATGACAACCAACCAGATGAGGAAAATGACCATCAGACAGCAGGACAAGGCTCATCTTAGATATCCTTTAAAGACACCTTATAATAAAGATATATGGTATATGGTAAATGGTAAATGGCCAGAACTAAATCATCCATACGTTTGGAAACATGTTATTTTGGACTGGAAAATAAAAGCTTCTTGATTTAATTTGAAGCTTTATTTGAAATTTTACTTTTCTATTCGCACATTACTTTTGGTCTAAATACTATCACTTTAATTTATATCACCCGATATTTTATTTCATTTTATTCTGACAGTCCAAGTGAGTAATGTTAAAAATACATGAGAGTCTTTTCAAATTCATATGTCTCCTGGGTCATTATTTTAATTTGCTGTGGGGCGATATTCACAGGTGGGCAGACCTGAGCAGGAGAGGTCCTGGAGCCTAGAATAGGAGCTATGTCCACAGGAAGGACAGATGAGAGTTACTGACAGAATCGCTGAATAATCAACTAATCAAAGAAGGATTGGCAGATCAGTCGACCACCAAAATAATCTTTAGTTGCAGTCTCACTATAATTAGAATTAGTAGATGCAATCAATAAGTAGAATTCATAAAACAGAATCTGTAAATATAGCATGTAAAATACAAAATGTGAAATAGAATCGGTAAAATCAGTAAGACGTTTTGACTCTAATATTTTCCAGCACTGACTGCTGACAGTTCAACAGCTTAATAAGAGATCTTTTTTAAGCCATACAGCAGGAGCTGTGAAGAACAGACAAACTGTGGAGACGATTTTCTTTCAGTGGAAACAGTTTGAATGATTTTCCAAAACTGGCTTTACTCTAAAAACACACATTTGTACGCGTGTGTACAAATATGAACAGTATTAACAGAAAAACATATAAATGAAATGAAATGGGGGGTGGGGCTGTGTTATCGGTGCATGTGTGAGTTCAGGGTGGTTGTGGCCTTTGTGAAGAAAATGTTCTTGAGTCTGTGGGTCTTTGTGCTGATGCACCTGCAGCGCTTCCCTGAGGGAAGCAGGCTGAACAGGTTAAAACCAGGGTGGGAGCTGTCCTTGATGATGTTTGTTGCTCTGCTGAGGCAGCGGGAGGAATAAATGTCCATCAGGGAGGGGAGAGGGCAGCCGATGATGTTCTGTGCTGACTTGACTACACTCTGAAGCCTCACTCTGTCTGCCTTAGTGCAGCTGCTGTCATACAGTATGTTAGCAGGCTCTCAATGGACGAGTGGTAGAAGGTCAGCAGCAGGTTGGAGTTCAGCTTGTACCTCCTGAGGACCCTCAGGAATCGTCTGACATTGTGCTCCATTACAGTGAGTTGAGTGGTGCAGGAACCAGGTGAGGATGAGGATGGGAGCAGGGCTGAAGCAGATGAGTGCTGCTGTTTTGGTGTTTCAAAGCAGGTGAAGAAGCCGTTTATTTCCTCTGCCAGCTGCACACTCAGGTTTTCTGCTTTCACAGTGTAGCCGCTGTGGTGTATTGTCTTGTATGCCCTGCCACACCTCCCGTGTGTTGTTGCTGGACAGCTGGGACTCGATGTTTATTTTGTGGTCTGTCTCGGCTTTTTAAATTCCCCTTTTCAGGTCAGCTCGAGCAGCCCTGTACAGAGCTCTGTCGCCTGACCTGAAGGTGGCGTCATGGACTTTGAGGAGTGATTGGACCTCGCTGGTCATCCAGGGTTTTGGGTTTGTGATATATATGTATTAATGTAATAATAAATAATGTTACCAAATGATAATACAAACTTTACTTCAGTTTCTATTTCTACTCTAATAAATGTACTCAACTTGAATCAGTCTTTGAACATGAGCAGAGAAAAAGAAGGAAAATAAAAATATGTTTCTATTTCCTGTTGCCTCCATTGTGGAGGGAGACTTTGCCTCTAAACAGCAAATGTGTACAGTCAGGGGTTAAAGTGGATTCAGCAGGTGGGGAACTTAAAATCAGCTGTTTTGTCTCAGTGTGGGGAAAATAATCAAACTCACAATCATTTCTATTCCAGCAGATTGTCTTAGTGTGCAGGCTGTGATCAGCTGACCTGCTGCTCTTTCTGGATGTACATACCTGGATTTAGCCAGATGTGAGCAGATGTTTCATCAGTTGGCCATCCTCTACACTGACAGTCTGCTGTTCATGCTGTCTTTGTATTAGACAGCCACTGTGCACCAGTCACACACTGTTCTTTACTTTAAACCATCACAGTACAAATTAACCTGTTTATCCTGCAGAGGATTTTCATGCAGCCTTTAAATAACTGTCTGCCTCAGTTTGATTAGCAGCAGGTTTCACAATGTGAAAAACATAATGTCACATGTATGGATTTAAAAACACGATGATTTACATGTCAGCTGGACCTTTAGCTGCAACACACTGCGAGACAAACTGCACACAAACAGTTTGTGTGTTTGCTGATGTTTATTGAGCTCATAGAAACACTGCATTTCAAATTACCTGACACTTAAAAACGTTACTCCCTTTATGCTCGCTCCTCTTCTGTAGAGCTAGCGAGATGCTGAAGTACCGGCACCTGCACTCACCTGCCCAGGTTATCTCTGAGTATAAACTATAGATGAACCTAAAATAATGAGTCTCTTTTCTGAAAATGTAAGAAGAACAAAGTACAAATATTTGTTTAAAAATGTAGGGAGTTAAAGTAAAAAGGGTTAGAAAAATAAATAGGCTGCTCAAGTAAAGTACAGATGCCTGAAAATTTTACAGGCATCTGTAATCAGAGCATCAGTAATGAGTGCTTACAGAGGAAACAAGTTTGGACTTTCTGGTAAATTAAATGATTATGTTGTTCATAATCGTAAAAATGCAAAGGTCAAAGCCCACATCAGTGGAAGCAAGAATGAGCTGAAAACACTAAACTGAAATTATTTGACTTAATGAACTAAAACATGCTCCTGCCCTGCCCTTTCGTACCTGTTAACATCTCAGCGCCACTGTGAGCTTCTCGTTCACCCCGACAGGCCTGATAAACAAATAAAGAAAACTGTACGTGGCGGAAGCAGCGCCCCCTGCGGCCCGCCGCCGCCCTGCAGGCTCCGGGCAGCTGGGGGATTTCCTGGGCGGAAGCAGCGGAGGGGGTTTCCAGCGTTCAGCCCGTCCTGCTGCTGGATCTCTGAACTGATCCCAGCATCGTCTGCTCACACAAACCACTCAGCCGGAGAACCTGAACCCGAAACCGGACCATGAGGAGTCCGTCCCAGGCCCGGAGGCTCCGACACAGCGGCAGGTTGACGGTTTGAATCCCGCAGAGAGTCCGCGGAGGAACCGCCGAGAAGGAGGTCCCGGGGAGTCCTGAGGAGCTGTGGCCTGCGGAGGAGATTCATGTGAGTCCGAGAGAGCAGAAACAGAATAAAGACACACAGTAGAGACATACCAGAGATGCGGTATTGACAGGAGACTCGGTGTGAGCAGCGGGAACATGTTAGCTGTGTTAGCGGGCTGGAGGAGATGCTACAGCTAGCTGTGTTTACATTAAAATCCCCGTTACCGATCACACCGAGCTAACAGGCTAACGTCGGCTAGCGTCGGCTTTCCGTCTGTTTACACCCGCGCCCACCGGATCAGTAACAAAATCAATAATTCGATCGGTAACTTGATTGATGCCCTGATCAGAGCAGCAGAGCTAAAAACAGTCAGACCTGAAGAATCGAGCACAGACAGGACGAGCCCAGTCTGTTGCTTCTATTGTTCTTATTGATCCGCGGATCAGTTCCTGGTATCGATTATGGCTTGTGTGTCGATAACATGTGATGGGAAGGTTAACAGGACAGGTGTGTGTGAGGTCACGTGAACTTGGAGTTACTGTTTACTATTTGTAAACACCAAAGTACTGTCAGAGTAAGCAGGATAGTAAGGCAGTAAAAGTACTAAGAGTACTCCTCAGACCACCTCCGATGTGGAGTTTCCAGGTGGTTTCTCATTTGAGGACAGGCAGGTTATCAGGTTAGTTTCACCTTTAGCTCACCTGTGAGAGAGCAGCTGATCGTCAGCTGACAGAACAAACCATTATTCAGATGAAAACACCTGGACATGCAGGTGACGCTGATGGTCTGAGAAGATTGGGACACTGAGAGAATAAAACCCTGTGATGTTTAACATCTGAATCAAAGGTCTCACCTGTAACCTGACACTGAGCATACCCCGGGGCGGAGCGTGTTTTGTTAGGTGACCCAGGGTGAGCCTGCAGGAGCTCTCAGGTTGACCTCTGATCGTCACCCATAAGTGTCTTAACGGCGGCCTGACGGGATCCCGCTGAGGAAACACCTGGACGAGACAGATGTTAACACCATGTCATCATCATTATTTGGGCATCAGAAAAATCCAGAAAACACCCAGAGGGTCTGACTACATTACCCAGAACGCTCCAGTACAGGTCAGACAGACATGAGAAAAAGCTGCTCAGCAGGGCAGGTGCTGTGCAGCACTATACGTGTCAAAATTTAAGATCATGGGTGTTAGTGATGGTGTGTTTAGCTGAGCAGACGATGATAAGAATCCTCCCTTCACCCCAAGATGGCCGCCCCTCCCTGAGCCGCTTTCCGCTGAAAGTTTCGTCCTGTTAAAAGCTCGTTTTTCTTTCCCTCTGTCGCTAAGTGCTTGCTCACAAAGGGCCATTAAAGCACCTGACATGGCTGCTGTTGTGTTTTTGCTGCTATCTAAATAAATGGTACTGATAGTGGCGATGATGATGATGCTGGTTGTGGTGATAATGATGATGGTGGTGAGCACTGGGTAACTGGGACATGTGTGAAGGTCCTGTTAATGCTGAAGCACATCTGCAGGTTCAGAAACATCTGCTGTCATCCAGATGTTTCTGTTTCAGGGATGATGAATAAACCCAAGTGAGTCCACACCTGCCCCTCCACAGGCACCCCCTGCTGGGCGCAGACTGCTATCATCAGGTTACTGATCCTCCATCAGCTGCTCTGAGGAAAACCCCTGTGATGAAGTGAATTCTTCCAGTTTCTCTTTCTGAGAAGTGCTCAGTCACGACTGCAGTCACCTGCTTCATGTCGCAGCACCCGTTAACCACAGGCATGACATCACACACGTAGGTGTGATGTCACACATCTGGCAGATCCAGATTGCACATCAGTGACGAGCTTTCACTCTAACTCAAGCCTTAGAATGCCACTGACTCATTTGGGGCTTTTATTTTGAAAGGGATGAGTTTGTGTCTGTGTGTGTGTGTGTGTGTGTTGACGATGCAGTGAATGGAAAAGTCCCCAGCATCCCTGACAGGAAGTGTGTGTTTCTGTTTCTGTGTGTGTGTGTGTGTGTGTGTGTGTGTGGAGGTTAAAGGTCACAGCTGTGTGTGAGGTCATGAAAGCTCTCACTTCAGGTTTTCATGTGTCAGCTGACCCGATGCTTCTGATATTACCCAGAATTCCTGTGTGAAGTGTGTGGATCCTCTTTCTGGATTTATTCAAATGTTCAAATCTTTCATTTTTTACCAGATTTCACTGTTTGTGTTTTGAAAATGCGTCGGCTCTTTGAATGTTCGTGAGTTGATAACATAACATAAGCTAGGTAAATAAACCCCGCCAGCGCCACCGCCTCACTGAGGAGGCACATCTCATGTCACCTGACGAACTACCGTCTAGGTAGCTCGTCAGGTGTGTGAGGCTGCAGTGGGCGGGTTTCCCGTCAGAGCCGAACAGCAGGAAATGATGGTAAACCACGCGTGCACACCGAGGTTACTGTAACAAATGTCGGAAAGTCTGGTTGTTCCTCATCGTGCGTCCGATCCGTGACCGGGATTCTCGGTCTGCGTGTTTGGCCGTCTGTGCTGTCGGGGCAGCGGTCAAACGTCCAGATGAACAGAGGTGACTGTTGTTGTGATTTGGCACTGTATAAATAAAATAGAATAGAATACTGCAGTACTGTGATACAGCAATAGTGTAATACTGTGGTACTGAAGTACTTTTTTGCAGTGAGTATCAGAACACTGAGGTCATTTCCATTGTGGCTGTTTTTGAAACATCACATGTTTAAGGAAAAACCCCAAACTGCACGTCAGTCAGCTCAGAGCAGCTGACTGGAGTTAAAGCCGGTTATCCAACCGTCAACTTCATGAACTTAGAAAACAGAGTAACAGGTTCATTTTCTGAAATCCTCTTTATGTTTTTAACTGAGAGAGAAATGCATTCATTCCTCAGTTTAATGGTTCAGTATCTGAACCTTTTTCCTTTATTTAACATTTGGACTCACGTCCAGGGCTGCTCAAACATCATGGCGGACGTCTGCTGTGAGGGTTAAAGGTCAGTGTAATATTTAAATGTCTGATCACACTGTACACGAGGAGTTCCAACATGACCAAAATGTAATTCTTCAATCGCAAACGTCCACCTGGTCATCAGGTGACCCATCGAGGGTTCAGGTAGCATCGGCCCTTTTAAAGGATCCACGAAAACACGAAAGGAAAAACTGTGAATGCCGACCGGTCGGAGACGGGGTTCCCGTGACATTCAGCCAGAAGCTACAGGATTCACCCGAGGGTCCACCTGAAGGACCTACCTAAGTCTGAGATGTTCGGAGGAAGACCAACTGATCTTTGGACACTCACTCTGACATATCTGTGAAGGTTCTCAGGTACCAGGTCATGCTAATCTGAGGAGCTTGGAAAGAAAAGCGACTGGGCTTCATGACATCACGAGTGTCCGAGCTGAGGTCGCCGTTTCTCTCGTCATCAATGACCTGCCGCACCGCACCGCAGTACATGGTTAAACCTGACCTGTGACATCACAAAGACTGATGTGGAAGTTCTGAGACCTTCTGGAAAGATCTCAGGCTGGATCATGAAATCATGTATGAAGGTTTTCAGATTGTTTACTGGTTTTACTGGTCTGAACCAGTGGAGCTGAAACTCCCATGTTTGAGCTCACTGCCTGTTCTCCTTCACCTGTTCTCACCTGTTTTCGCTGCACTTTCTAATTAAATTAACATGTGACCTGTCAACTTTCCTATTTATAGGCTTCGCCCCTTGCTGGACTCCACTGAGCACGTGCAGACTGGACTCAGTTGTTGGGTTCTAATGTTTCTTTTAATGTTTCCTCAGGTCATGTCCGCGGGGAGGAGTGCTGACGGCAGGGAGGTGCAGATTCCCCTCCAGCAGGTGGCACCCTCCCTTATTTCGCCCCTCTCGGCAGCCCCGCCCTCTCACCGCCCAGCCAATCTGTGGCCTTCCAGTGAGCCCACCGCTCAGCAAGGTAACGAGTTTCAAAAAAAAATCTTTGTTAGGTAGGATTCACACACGGTGGCTGATCTGATTGGCTAAGGTTATTTAAGACCCAGTCAGGCCTTTGAAGCCAGGAGGGTGTGAATCCTCTTTGAGGACAGGTTCGGTAAGGTGTGTCTCTGACCTCAGGTGTGTGTTCAGGTGTGCCCGCAGGCTTCCTGCCTCTTCATGGCGGCTTCAGAGATCACTTTGTAGAAACTCCAGAAGCTAAATACTGCTGCGAGGCGTGCAGGCTGGTCCTGTGTCAGCCCCGCCAGACCGAGTGTGGACACCGTTTCTGTAACAGCTGCATCTGCGACATCCTCAGGTGAGACAGGCCACTCCCACTCAGGGGAAACACTGCGTCGATTTGAGTTCCTGCTCGACCCTGCAGGTGTCAGCGTTTAACTTTTGTGTCCTCTCTCCTGCAGTCGTCCAAACCCGGTGTGTCCGGCTGACATGGAGCCACTGTTCAGAGACAAGGTGGGCAGGAAGTGACATCACAGCAGAGATCACGTTGTTGACTGATCAGTAGGACTGTCAACGTTAACATTTGTTAATCTGTGTTTATGAATAAAGTTTTAACATGATGAAGCCATCTGGAGCGCAGAATGGACCAACTTTGTACAAACTGCCCCAAATACGCTGAGAGAGGCATTTCCGATGGGTTCATTTGGTTAAAATTTTAATCGCGTTAATCCTGGCGACGGATAACGCATGTTAATGTTGACAGCCCCACTGGTCTGTGATTGATTCCCGATCAGTTACTGAGCAATCTGTGATCACTCGTCGGGCTGTGTGATTGATCAGGCTGTGCTTTGTGTTTCAGATCTTCAAAGACGTTTGCTGCCACCGGGAGATCATGTCGCTAAAGGTTTACTGCCGCAGCGAGGCGAACGGCTGTCAGGAGCAGATGAGTCTGCAGCAGATACCTGTGAGCACACGTACCTGAAAATCCCGCTTTCTGATTGGCTGCTCTGCATACAGCAGAAATTCACTTACCTGCCTCACCTGTGTGTCTGCAGGACCACCTGAACGTGTGTCCGTTCTTCGAGGTTCCCTGCCCGCTGGGAAAGTGTAAGGAGAGGATGATGAGGAAGGAGATTCCCGACCACCTGAGCTGGAAATGCAAACACAGAGAAACCACCTGCGAGTTCTGCAGCACGAAGATGCCCCTGACAGACCTGCAGGTGAGCCGCGGGCAGCGTTTGGCTTCTTTTTCTTGCTTTTTGGTGATTTTTGTGAAAAATTAAGTTTTTAAAAACGTTTTTCAGAAACACAAAGATACGGTTTGTCCGGCGTTCCCCGTGATGTGTCCAAACCACTGCTCTTTCGCCTCCCTGCCCCGGAGCGAGGTGCTGACCCAGTTTTTCCCGGATCACTCGCACCCTTCAGCTTTCAGCTTTTCCGATCGCAGTGATCGATCGATCTATTGATTTATTGATGTTGTGCTGTTTCAGCTCTCGGGTCACCAGCATGACTGTCCCAAAGCTCAGGTCAGCTGTCAGTTCCACCGCTACGGCTGCACGTTCAAGGTAGTTTCATCATCATTCTCACTAAACATGTGGCAGACCTGTGGCTCATGTACCACAGTACTGCAGTTATACACCTGTATTAATACTTCATAATGCATGTACTGCAATATTGCGTGTGCTGTGTTTCAGGGTTTGAACCAGGACATGAGGCAGCACGAGTCCACCTTCGCAGCCGAACACCTGAAGATGATGGCAAACAGGAACCTGTCGTTAGAGAACAAGGTAACCACGGTGGCACGTAAAACACTTCACATCTTCCTCAGAAAGTGCGGCGCGCGCTCACCTGAGCGCTCTCTGCTTCCAGGTGGAAGATGTGAAAGGTGAGCTGATGGAGCGGTACAAGGTGCTTCCTGCGCTCAGCAGCCGACTGTCGGAGCTGGAGAACCAGAACGAGGAGCTGAGGGAGAAGAACCGGCAGATGGAGCAGAAACTCGCCACCATGCAGGTACCGCCATTTCGCTGGTGGTTTTTTCTTGACAGCGTGGGCTCCTCCCACCGTCCACAGACACGCTCATCACGTTAATCTGTGCTCTCTCCACAGAAACTAATGAGCTCTCACTCAGAGAAGTTGCTGGAGGTGGAACTGGAGCTGCATTCTCTCCGTCTGCTCAGAGATGAGGTGGAGAGCCTGCGAGGAACGCTGGAGAGCGTACGGACGAGGCTCGCCGCTCTGGAGCAAGGTGGACGCGGCGGATCCGGATCCACGACACACACACTGGGTTAGAACGGCCTCTCTGTACCGCCGTTGGGGTCTGGGGACGGGCTGTAGTCTCAGACACCAGAGGTTTAGGGCACGCTACGGCTGTTTGTCGATTGATAATCAATAACTCCCGGTGCACGTCTTCTTCTCTGCAGCATCCCTGGAGACTCAGCTGAATCGCCATGACGACATGCTGAGCGTCCACGAGATCCGATTGGCTGACATGGACCTGCGTTTCCAGGTGCTGGAGACGGCGAGCTACAACGGGACTCTAATCTGGAAGATCCGCGACTACAAAAGGCGGAAACAGGACGCGGTGGCAGCGAAGACGCTGTCGCTGTACTCGCAGCCGTTTTACACCGGATACTTCGGTTACAAGATGTGTGCTCGAGTTTACCTGAACGGAGACGGCATGGGCAAGGGGACGCACCTGTCGCTGTTCTTTGTGGTGATGAGGGGCGAGTACGATGCCCTGCTGCCCTGGCCCTTCAAACAAAAGGTACACCTCACTTCCTGTGTGATTAACCGCAGAAGCGTGAACAGCGTGTTCTGATGCGGTCTGTGTCTGTCAGGTGACCCTGATGTTGATGGACCAGGGTCCCTCCAGGAAGCACCTGGGCGACGCCTTCAAACCGGACCCGAACAGCAGCAGTTTCCGCCGTCCGGTGGCCGAGATGAACATCGCGTCCGGCTGCCCGCTGTTCGTGTCGCAGACTGTCCTGGAGACGGGGACCTACATTAAAGATGACACCATCTTCATCAAGGTGAGGGGCGTGTCCTGCGGGTTACAGACCCCACCTATGTATTGATAAATTCAGCGATGAGTGAATTAACCTGTGGTGATTGGTTTGACCGGCAGGTTACCGTGGATACCTCTGACCTTCCTGACCTGTGACCGTGTGACCGGTGCGCACCTGGCAGAGCAAAGGATTATGGGAAGGATCAGAGATGGGAAGATGGAGAAGAAGAGACAGGAAGCAGCCAGTCAAAGTGAACTTTATTGACTGGTGGACTACAAAACTGTGTGTGTGTGTGTGTGTGTGTGTGTGTGTGTGTGTGTGTGCGCGCGGGGGTGGGGGGGTGAATGACTCAGTGTCACCGTGGTGACAGAACTCAGAGCCAACATGGCCGCCACTATGAGGACGTTGTTGCTGCTCGTTACTGATGCTGTGCATCGAGCTTTACTTCCTTTTATTACCCGTTTACAGAGGCATGCTAGGAAATCCACTACAGCCACAGAGGAGTCCGAAAACCTGATCAGACCGGATGAAACTACATAAAGAGCAGACTCCTGTAGAGCCCGGCGGTGCGGACTGGCTGCTCTGTGGCCTTGGTGGGTTTCCGAGCGTCGACAGAATTCGTGCGAGTCGTTCGGTTCATTTGCACACTTTAAAGTTTTGAATGTTTGTGTGAAAATAAAACTGACAGAAAACAAACTTGTTTTATTGTGAAGTTTTTCTGCGGAGACTTCCTGTTTTATCGTCACTGATGAGGTCATCAATAAAGGAACTCTCTGCCTGTGAAATAATAGCGTAGCCACATGATGTCACTTGGCGGTTTTGCTGCGTGTTGCTGCTGTCACTGATGTCTCGGGGTCCACAGTGGCGACTCGATCTTCGACACAGGTGTGGGTCACCAATGTGTGTGAAGACAAACCGAGGCAAAAAGAGGCTCCAGCATCTGTTTCAAGAAACTTTAATATCCTGAGGTAGAAGAAACTTGGTGTGAACAGTCTGTGTGCAAGTGACCTGAGTGATGAGGGTCACTCACACCATGGCTCAGATTGGTTGGTGGGCAGGGTGCAATGTGTGTCGGGGGGGATAACCGTCTGATAACAGTCTTCCCCCAGGGGAAGAAGCTGTTTGTCTGGAGGTGTGCGACCTGACTGAATTGAATTCAGAGGGTCCAACGGGCGGTGGGCAGTTCACTGGTTTACCTGAGACAGGAGGATCTGGCGATGCCATCCAGGGGTGTCAGATGGCAGTCAGTGCTTTTTTGGGTGGTGTTAATGACCCTCTCTGCTGCCTTCCTGTTCTTAGTCGTGGCCCCTGAGCACCAAACACCAGGCAGGAGAGCACGCTCTCCACTGAGGAGCAGCAGCAGGTCCTGGTCCAGGTCTTCATCTGGCTCTTGATGAAGGCGTTCCCACTTTCTCCCTCTTGCATGTGACAAATGAAGGCTTTCTTGAGGTTCTTCTTCCTCAGGACACCGAGGACGTGCTTGCCACTGCTGGGCCTCCTTTACCACGGCGATGGTGTTGTAGGTTGGAGGTGAGATCAGGGGAGATGTGGGTGTCCAGAAACCTGAAGGTGGAAACAGATTCTACCCGTCCTCCGTTTATAATGAGGGCGGAAGTGGACCTGTCTGTGCCTCCTGAGGTCCATTATAAGTTCTTTGGTTTTAAGGATGTTCAGCTTCAGGTTATTCTCTGGATCCCAGGATCAGGGAATCTGAAGGTGGTCCAGTTTGGTGTTGAGCATCTTCCTCTTCTCCAGATAGCTCAGCGCTGTGTGAAGGGTGATGGCATCCTCCGTGGGGTCGAGGGAGGGGGTGGACAGTCTGTGATGTGTGAGACACTACCCACTCGAAGCACAAGATGAGTACTACAACTCCAACACACGGATAAATACAGATTGTAGGAGGATGACGAGATTATCCATTTAAATGTCTTCACTGGAAGTGATGCACAAAAACATTAAAAGGCCAGATAAACTGATTTTTTTAGAGGAGGAAAGGAGGACGGCAGGTGGCGCTGCTCACAGGAAACGGCGACGGCTCGTTGATTTTTTTTTTTTTTTTTTTTTTTGAACCATAGAAGAAGAAGAGAGCGTTATCCGCAGAAAAAGAAGCGGCTAAGAGTTTGTGCTTCAGCTCCAGACTTCAGGCTCAAACCGAACCTGAAAGACTCGAAGGACCCCAGAACACCGGCCCGGACCCAGCGGGGCTGCGAGGCCCGACCCGGTAAGTGAAGCTCGGTTCTAGCTGTAGAACCGTAGAGCCCCGGGGAGCCAACAGGCTAACAGATAGCATTAAGGTTACCAGAAAACAGGCTCTTATTTTGAAAGGGCGACAAGCGATTGAGTTACTTTAGAAATGATTTCACGAAAAAAATAAAATAAAAATAAACACAAAAAGCGGCACGGTGTGTGATCTGTGTGTAAAAAAAACAAAAAAAAAAACCCGTGTGTGTGTGTTTAAATATATAAGTAAAACAACAAAGTAAAAACAAAATACGAATAAATATGTTTAAAAGCTGACAGGAAGGAACAGGCTCTACCTGTCAGACAGGTGTAACTGTCAGTGAGGCGTTTGTGTGACGCGCTGGCAGCTGATTGGTCTGTAATGCTGTGTGTGTGTGTGTGTGTGTGTGTGTGTGTGTGTGTGTGTGTGTGTGTGTGTGTGTGTGTGTGTGTGTGTGTGTGTGTGCGCGCGCGCGCGCAAACTAAAATAATGTGGAAAAACTTTATCATGAGCTGAGATGATGAAGCTGACGACTGCTGAGATTCTCAGGAAAGTGTTCTCATGCGGAGTTTCCATCTGAGTATCCTTTGTAATATTACTATTCAGAGTAATCTGAATATCCTGAGTATGCTGAGCAGTGCGAGTCAATTTACTTGAAAAAAAGTAACTAAATACTAGTTGCTGATTAATTCACCAGAAATAATCCAGTTAATTTACTGATTACTTATTTTCAAAAGTAATTAGTTACTTCATTACTTAGTTACTTTTTAAAACTTGATACACAACCTGAATACGTAATAACGTCATAGATCTTTCAGCCCAGTTCTATTTTTTCTGTATAATCCATCATATAAAATGTAATCAAATGAAAAAGTGTCTTTTTAAAATTGTTTTAATCGATTTAAACTTTTAACTTTATGCTTCAAGCACAAATTAAATTATTTCAACTGTCTTTGACGGGAAGAAATGTTTAACATTTAAAGCTATGTTCTGCATATTCCAGCGTATAAAATAAAATCACGTTTTGTGTTTGCACTCTTTCAAATAGATGCAAGTAAAACACAGCAGAAAATGAATAAAATCAAAGACTCAGCAGTTCTTAAATCTACTGTCAGCTGTTGAGCAGGAGTGGGGCGGGTGGAGGTTTGCCCACAGCGGTCATGTCAGTGGGAGGATCCAGGGGTTTCTCTGCGAATGTCACATTCCCGTGGCAGCGTGCTCGCTGCTCGCTCAGATTTGAAGTTTCATTTGTCGCTGTAGTTTTCTTCCCACGCAGAGTGAACAGCAGACGCTCATAGGGCTGCTCGATTATGGTAAAAATGATAATCAAGATTATTTTCACTGAAATTGAGATCACGATTATATGACGATATTTATTTAACCCTTTAAGACCTACCATAGAACCAAGTGCGCCAGAGCTTATATTATTGTTTTACATGTTGTAGTGCCATTTGTGGGAGCATTTCAAGTTGCTATACATCAATACAACTGTTATAACCCATATTTTAATAATATGTATGTATTAAGTCCATAGTAACTACATTAATTGCAAACAAGTGCAATAAACTACAAAAAAATTGAAAATCGTTTTTGTTTTGTTTTTTACATATATTTCTTCTTGGAGAAATTTAAGAGGTTTATCCCTCAAAACTTTAAATACTTTTTAAAAAGTTGCAAAAAATAGTTTACAACAACAGGAAATTTATTTTGAGTGTCTTCATAGTTTTATTTTGGAGATACACCAATTTTTATATACTGCAGGAAAAACAAAAAAACAATCTTATGATGCAAATTTGCAAAGAAAACAGCAGGTGCATCAAAATAAACTATTTCCAGCAGTGCAATTTGAGTTCTAAGCATCCCAGAAACTATTCAGAAAAGTCAAACATGGCTTATAAAAACACAAGTATAGGCTTTTGAAGCCTACAAGTAAAAAACTACATTTTCCGCGAAAATGACGTCACTTCCGGTTTTGGGCAGGAAACGCGATAGTTCGCGCTGACGTCTTTTTCACTGTGGGAAGTGTCACGAACAGCTGATCAGATCGGCAAAACGTGTGTCTGGAATATTGTTTTTGTTCCCGCAAGTGCTTTTTATGCAATTTTTGCAAAGCTATATGTGGAAGCAAACCGTGACCGAGGGCAAGCTGATGGCATAAGATGTAAGTACAACTCCTCTGGTTTCATATGCAAAAAAAATTATTGCGCTAGCTTACAGGTTCAGGTTCTACAGGGATTTAAAAATAGTTACACAAAACGGAGTGTGCTGCTCTGACCGGCTTTAAAGGGTTAACAATAACAATGTATTGAATAATGACTTTAAAAAATAATATAAAACAGTGTGCAAATACTGATAACAGTGCAAATGTTTGCAATATAAGAAATAAATGAAAAATGTAAACATCTATGTTTAGTGAACTTTGCAGTGTTGCTCTGTGGTGCAGCTACTACACCATAGCAAAGTTTATAAACGCGAACCCATAATGTTTCCACACCACTGAAGTTTTTTTCTTTTTACCTCGCTTTTCAACCAACGGCAGTCACTCTCCTCTGCAAATAACTTCTGCTTAGCTTTCCAAGCTTCCCTCGGGTCCTCTTAATTGTTGTGATGCGTGTTCGAAATGCAGAGAGGTGCGCTCGATTTACCACACGGAGCAGCGCGAGAGTAAAGCACGAGGCAGGGAGGGGCTAATAATCGGCTCAGTCATTTTTAATGAACGTTGAAAGCCCAGATCGTAATCGTGATTAAAATTCGATTAATTGAGCAGCCCTAGACGCTCGTCTTTCTGTCACTTTTTACAGAATCCAACTCAAAGTAATGTGATTACTTCCACGCTTTAAACGCTGCATGGTTGTACTCTCTCCATCACGACATGTGATCCATTGTTGATCTGCACACGTCTGTTACCACGGACGCCGCACGCTCATACGTCACTCATGAGACACTCACAAACAAAATCACGGTTTAGTAACGCAGTAACACTGCGTGCTTATGGGAAAGTAACAGTAATCTAATTACTTTTTTGCAATAGCAATCCTTTAGTTTACTGGTTACGTTCATGAAAATTGAGATGCAGCACGATTGGCTGAAATGATACCAAAGCGTGGAGGACAGTGGCGTGCACAAACGCGCTGCCTGCTGAACCTGTGATTGGTTTCTGTGAGGACGTGTTTGCTCTCTGAAGGCCCAGCTGCATGCAGGTCAGTAACTGTGTCTCTCTTGGTGTTCTCAGATGAAATGTTTGTGATGAAGAGTTTCTGTGGACCTGCAACCCTGCAGCTCCGACTGTTTTCCACTAGAACTTTACCCACTCTCACACTTTTCACCAAGGTAACACCCACACCTGTTCGATACATTAACATCATAGTCTCAGGAGCTTGGAAAGAAAAGCGTCTGGACTTCTGGGTTTGTTCAAAATCACGACCCTTTCAGCTTGTTCGTGGCCAAAAGTGGCCACCAACAGATTAAGTCTGTAATTTTTATTATTTTTATGGGGTTTTTTTTCCAATTTTTTTCTGCATAAAGCTTTTAACTAACTTCAGTTCTTTTCATAAATATAAAATAATTATTACTTTTTAACCCTTTAAACACCAGTTTATTTGCCCACTGCACTAGCTGGAAGACAACCTCAAATCTCACAATTTTATATAATTGCATTGCTACTGAAATTTCTTGTATTATTAATAGTAGAGTCTGGGGCATGTAATTGATTCACATCAACACTGATTATAATGCATTGTTATTTTTGTGCAGGGAGAGCAAAAACATAAAAACTCCCTCTCAAACTGTTCGTGGCCAAAAATGGCCACGCCTTGTTTACATTTACAAAATGCTACAAAATTCATATATATTAAGAAAAAATTCCACTTTTTTGACTTGAATTTTTTAGATTAGCATCAGTGCTGTTCATGATAATCTAAATTTTATTCAAATTCAGAATTTTAACCCTTTAAATACCAGTTAAATCACATAATTGTAATGAATTAAATAGGAATAAAATCCCCATTTTTTTCTAAATAATACATGCAAACTGATTTATTTTCTAACCATGGTGGAGGTTAGATGCGTAGCAATAATTAAACGTATCAATGAGTTTTATGCATCTTTGTTTTTTTTGTGCAGTGACAGAAAAACAACAAAACTCCCTCTCAGCTTGTTCGTGGCCAAAAATGTCCACCCCCTGTTTATGTTTACAAAATGCTATAAAATTCATATATATTAAAACATTTTTCTACTTTCATTGACTTGATTTTTTTAAAACCAAAATATAATTCAAATTCAGATATTATACCCTTTAAATACCAGTCAGATTATGTATTATTACTACTCTTTGGGGGAAAATAGCAATAAAGTTCACATTTTTCTGCAGGATCCGTGTCCTCTGTGTGATGAAGCCAAAGAGCAGCTGCAGCCGTTCAGACACCGGGTGAGAAGCTTGTTATAAAACTGTTGTTAATAAAGTTTAAAGTTAATTGAACTGACGTTACTGATTGATCAGTGATGACTGAGAGGCTGATATATGATGTGTTATTGATAGACTGGGATGTGATTGATTGCCATGTTCACAATAGTATTGATAAGAAAGTCTGTATGTTTTCCACGTATTTTACCTGTGTGTGCGTGTGTGTGTGTGTGTGTGTGTGTGTGTGTGTGTGTGTGCGCGTGCGTGGGTGCGTGTGTGTGTGTGTGTGTGTGTGTCAGCTGGTCCTGCAGCAGGTGGACATCAGCCTCCCAGAGAACCGGCTGTGGTGGGACAGGTACAGGTGGGACATACCTGTGTTCCACCTGAATGGTCAGTTTGTGATGAAGCACCGTGTGGACACTGCCCTGCTGGACAAACTGCTGCAAGATGCCGAAGGCCAATAACTCACAAATAAGCAATAAACACAAGTGATTAAGAAATATGTGGCTTCACTGTGTCATCTTTACACAGCCAATCAGAGCAGGCCTCACTGTGACATCACTGTGAAACAGATCCTGTTTTTCTCGAGTCACCCGATCCCGTGACCTTATCAATATTTAACCTTCACATAACTGTCAGCCAATCACAGCTCAGCTCCTCCTCGATGTGTTACCTGGTTACAACGGAGACCTCAGGCATGCTCTCAGGCAGGTGAAGTTGTGGCGATGGCGTCGCATAGAGCGGCAGATGTTCAGTTTGCTCTGCAGAGGGCAAAGAGGAAGATCAATGAGCTGCAGCTCCAACTCAAGTAAGAACTGTCTGATCGGTGATCAATAATCTGTCAGACAGGCTGAACTGATCGATCAGTAATTGATAAGTGATAATCTAGTGATTAGGTCCAGAGTTGAACGCCTAACTGTAAAAGTTGAATTCAAGTTAAACCTGTATTGGATCAATAATTCCAGGGACTGGCGGTGCCGCCTTGAGGTTTGGATCATGAAGGAGCCATCTGATTGGCTGTTGGAGCTGCTGACAGGGAGAGAGGGGCTAGCTGTGCTCTGTGTATTGATAAGGGAAACGATTCACGTGGAGAGAATATTGATTACCACGGGAATCCACCGCAGGAATGACCAGTCAGGTTCTTTTACCTGATGGAGGTCACCTCGTTACCTCTGACATTGTTACCGTTAATCAGACTTCCTGTTTAAAGGTCAGAAAGCACGAGTCACTCTGAGCTGCTCTAAGAAATGAACCAATAACCAGTGTTGGGAAGGTTACTTTTTAAAATGTATTCCATTACAGAATACAGAATACATGCCTCAAAATGTATTCAATAACGTATTCCGTTACGTTACTCAATGACAGTAACGTATTCTGAATACTTTGGATTACTTAATATATTATCATGCTTTTTACAACAACGTGAATGTACTATTGCTGTGTGATTTATTACTATTACTGAAGGTCCGCGACTCCGAACTGTAGTAAAGGGACCTCTGACTAATACGGCGGGGTCCCTGTCGGCTTGTAGGCGAAAAATAGCTTTACTTTGTTGTGTGGGTCAACTTTTCTTGCGAGAGACAGAGAGAGGCGTTGAAAGACTGCTCCAACGGAACTTATTGTTTTCGGAGGAAAACACGAACACGGTGTACAGTCGAGTCTTAATAGCTTACTTACAACTGGGGTCGTCAGGCACTCTTCTTGGCTGAAGTGGTTATTATTATATTTACATGCTTCCAGCTCCCGTTTTTCCTCGATGACAACTCGTACCTTTCCACTCCCGTTTTTCTCCCTCCTCGCACTCACAGACCCATAACGTGTATGGTAGTCCATTCTCCCTGCAGCACGGACTATACTGCCCATGATGCTACATTCTTTAGAGCTATGCTTGTAGCATTCTGCCTGTTAGCTTAGCACAACAACAAGGACAACAACAACGAAAAGGCGCTCTCTCACCCAGGAAACACACAGTCGCAGAGAGAGAGAGAGCGTCGCCCTGTAACCATGGCAACCGTAACGCTGCCGCCTGGAACAACAGCACGTAGCTGTCAAACAAAACCCAAACAGTCCTGACCCGCGACAAAATGAAACAGGAAAGTACCGCAGTGTAATCCATTTATTTCAACAAAGTAACTGTATTCTGAATACCACCTTTTAAAACGGTAACTGTAACGGAATACAGTTACTCATATTTTGTATTTTAAATACGTAACGGCGGTACATGTATTCCGTTACTCCCCAACACTGCCAATAACATCAATAAATCAGTAGAAAATCCATCAAACCTGTAAATCAGTTTTTATTGCTGCTGCAGGTCACAATATAAATGTTTGAGTTGGTGGACAGTCACCTGGCTTCAGGTGTGGTGGGCAGGTTTTTTTCTCCAGTGCTGAGGTGTGCTGTTCAAATGTGTCTCTATTGAAACAAAAACTAAAGGAAAAAGGGTTCCCTGTCACTCTGGTTCCCTGAGTGATGCTCCCTGTGGCTCTCTGTTTGGCTGCATTTAGCTCCATCCCCCAACCTCAGGCAACTATGACAGCGGTGATTGATAGTGTGTATTTGTGTTTCCAGGGAAACCAGATCACAAAGTCCAGAAGAGACCAGTCAGCCCACAACGACACCCAGCAAAGAGCTCCAGGACTCTCTGGTGGACATGTACACAGGTAATACTACTGTACATACTACAGATACTACACAGGTAATATCACCTATAATAAAAGATGAGTACTAACGTAATTCAATTACTTTACTCGTTACCTGAAAAAACTAAGGGATTACTATTGCAAAAAAGTAATTAGATTACTGTTACTTTCCCATGAGCACGCAGTGTTACTGCGTTACTAAACCGTGATTTTGTTTGTCAGTGTCTCGTGAGTGACGTACGAGCGTGCGGCGTCCGTGGTAACAGACGTGTGCAGATCAACAATGGATAACATGGAGTGATGGAGAAAGTACGACCATGCAGCGTTTAAAGCGTGGAAGTAATCACATTACTTTGAGTTGGATTCTGTAAAAAGTGACAGAAACATGAGCGTCCGCTGTTCACTCTGTGTGGGAAGAAAACTTCTACAGCGACAAATGAAACTTCAAATCTGAGCGAGCAGCGAGCACGCTGCCACGGGAACGTGACATTCACAGAGAAACCCCTGGATCGTCCATAATACTACTGATACTATATATGTACACAGGTAATGCTACTGTAAATACTAGAGATACTACACAGGTCATACTACTTGTAATACCACAGATACTATATGTGAACACAGGTAATATTACTGTAAATCCTACTACTAAGCAGGGTAACCAGTGGTTCAGAGTGTGGCTGGCGGGTCATTGGCGGCCCTCTGCTGCGTGCTGTGTGGTCCCTACCTACCTCTGTGATCAGTTCAGTGAGGCGTGCTCGTTGATCAGACCCCGCCCCATCGCTTAGACAGGAAGTTGACGTCCTGTCTGCAACATCTCCTGAGCTTCGTGTTTCACATGCTGATGATTTTGAGTTTTGAATCAATGAGTTTGATGCAAATTTGCTGGTCCCATAAAATAAATCGGCCGAATTCTAGTGACGCTCAACCCGTCTGAAACACCCGTCTGTCTTTTTAAAAGTGAAATAAAACCAGAAAATGTGCCGAAAAATGACACAAAGATCAATAAATCTGATGATCAATAAGCCTGATGGAAGCAGCCCAAGGTCCCGAGGTGATGTCAGCAAATGTCCACCAGGGGGAGCTGTTCTCCTTCACATCAGAGCCCTGCTGCCGCTCACAGGGACAGAGTCCTGTTCAAAATCAGCTGTCCTCCGAGCTCTGAGAGCGTCCTCCTCGTGGTTGCTGAGCACGCTCAGTAATCTGCTGTGTAAATGTGTCTCGAGGACATGTTATATTTGGACTTTGTGTTTGCGGTGAGACATCGGCTGAGAGGCTCGTGTTAACACAGAGGATGAAACCTGCTGGAGATCAGTGACAGCTGTGATCGCTGGTTACCATGGCAACACTCATTTCATCTCCATGACTGACAGGAAGTGTTTGACGTGATCGTTTCTCACGTTTCAGCGGGCAGGTCGCTTCAGCAAAAAGAGGCATGTTTAGAGCGAGCGAGTGGGTGACATCACCATGGCAAAATCCAGACTTTCTTTACAGTCTGTGAGCGGCACACCGGGGTCGCTGGCCCTCCATCGGTTATTGATTTATTTATTTATTTATTTAAACCCAAATCGTCTTTGGGATTATCCTCATGCTTTAAAGCGCTGAGAGAGTGTGCTTGAATTATTGAAGGAGAAGAAAAAGAAAAGCTGCAGTTAGTTTTTTTTTTTTTACATCAACACCCCCACCCCCCGCCACCCCCACCCGTGGTGATAATCCGTCGTCTGTCGGCGTCCTCGCTCAGATCAAACTCTGCGTGTGAAACAGTTGTGCAGGAAACAAACACAGTATTCAGTCGCCCGGTGCCTCCATATGCGTCTCTGTTTACTTCTTCTTCTGTGGTGCCAGGAGCCTCACTCACACAGTGACGATGATGATGATGAACAGTCGGCGCTGCTGATTAATGAAAATGAGAAAAGATGTTGCTGAATCTTAGTGTTACTGTCGATCCCCGGACTCTCTGTCCTGGTCGTTGTGTCCTTGGGCAAGACACTTCACCTGCCGCCTACTGGTGTTGGCCAGAGGGGCCGATGGCGCGATATGGCAGCCTCGCTTCTGCCCCAGGGCAGCTGTGGCTACAACCGCAGCTGCCTCCACCTGTGTGTGAATGTGAGAGTGAATGAATAGTGGAACTGTAAAGCGCTTTGGGTACCTTGAAAAGCGGTATTAAATGCAATCCATTATTATTATTATTATTATTATTATTATTATTATTATTAATGTTATTGGTGTAACGATTGATGGTGAGGATGATGATGAAGCTGTATCATCAGGCAGGTTTTCTGCTTCTGAACGCGGTTCAGAAGCAGATGGGTTGAAGTCGAAATGTGGACTACATGTATGAATTTCTTTAATAGAGAATAAAAATGCTGTGATGATAAAGTCTGCGGCCGGTGCCTGTCGAGGCCAATAATGGATTTGGGAGCTGCGGGCAGATTTTAGGTTTTCACCAGTAACGTGAAGTTTGGTTGGTTTTTGTATTTTTCAGTCTTCTGATTGGGCAGATTTTAGAGGTATTGTGAAAACAAAGGGTCAGATTAACTTAAACCTTAGAGGTTTGGATTAAAATGAAGGAAGACTTCATTACCCAAGTGGGATTGTACTTTCTGTGATTTAGTAGAGAAAAGTGATGAAGGTCAGCTGCAGAAGAGGAGGAGGAGGCAGCCAGTAGGGAGCGGCAGTGAGCTGAACACAAGGGCGTGAGGGCAGCTTCTTCTTTTCCTTTTATTAAAACAGAGTCCAAACTGCTTCTTCATCCTCTCATCTGAACTTGCACACTCATGGACACCTCCTCTTCACCTCTAATCTTCATCACATTAGATTTCAGCTCCTTCAGCCTCTCACTGATCAATAATCTGACGCAAGCTGCTCACAGAGTTCTCTCGTGTTTAAGAGCTCCAGATGTTTAAAACAGCTGTGGAGGTGAAGCAGAAGCACAGAGGGAGCATCTGGTTCAAGTCAGGACATGTTTGAGTTCAAAGGTTACTGAGGACGTATGAAGGAGGCAGTGAAGGTGTTACTACTGTGAACCACACGTAGAGGTCACCTGGATCCTGCAGCTCAGGTCGCGTGAAGAACCTGAAGTTTAACAAGTGATGACTTACCTGCACATGGTCAAAACGCTACGAATCCTGTAAATGTGAAAGGATGTCCAAACAAAGCTCTGAAAGTTCAAAACGTTTAAACATACCACCAAATTTAGACATTAAACAGGAAGTAGAGGTGTTACTTTATTCTGCTGGGAGACGCACCTTCCTCCATAAGACTAGAAAGTTGGAAATCTTTTGTGAAACACCCCCTCAACTCGGGTTTCCCGCTTGGGAAGTTGGAGCAGCCCCACAGGAAGTAGAGGTTAGAACTGGGAACCTGTACTTCCGCTGGTGTTTGAGACTCATTAAATAAGCCACAAGCGACTTCTTCAGTTCCTTTGATGAGGGATGCGACTGTTTTCCCCCTGAAAACACGACGTCCAGATGAGCAGAATCTCTTTTCTAGGATTGAATCCTTGAGTGTGCATCAAGCAAAAAAATGTAATTGTTTTTCTGGAACACGCTAACTCCTGAGTGATGTCACTTCGACATCCAAGTTCTGGAATGCGGGAAAGGGCGAAAGCAGATGACAACCGTCTGGTTGTTCAGAGGTTTCAGAAGATGAAGATGATTTTGAGGCCCGTTTCTTTTCCTGTGTGTGTGGTAGGAAGCCCTCCATCACATCATCAGCCTGGGGCTTCACACTGCGCTGGTGGCGTCTTACTTCCTGTGTCTTTGGCGTGTCAGGATGCGGCGATATCCTCTGTTTTGCGTTTGTTGCTTTACAAGCTCTTTGGTCTTTAGTTGGTCCCCTGAGCTGTATCAGTAACAGTAGTTTTCCATAAATCATTTGTCGATTAATTCAGCAGCTTGTAATGTGGAGCGCCACCTGCAGGTAGGAAGTGTTTTTACAGGTAAAGCTGCAACACACTGTCAAAATAAAAGCTCTGCTCAAAGTAGGAATCACAATTTAGATCTAAACAAGGCAAATGTTATAAAATGCCAGCGTGAGCACACACACACAGACACACAGATGCACGCACACACACAGAAACACACAAGCGCTCGTACACACACACACACACACACACACACACACACACACACACACACACACACACACACACACACACACAGACACTCCTGCACAGAGAGCAGCAGCTACTTCAGCCTGTTCAAACAAACCAGAGTCTGCAGCCCACCCATCTAACAACAATAAAACTGAGTGTGTGTGTGTGTGTGTGCGTGTGTGTGTCCGTGGACCACCCACTCTGCAGATTAAACACTGTTCACACGACTGTCTCCTCCCTCTTGCTCTTCATTCCCTCTCAGCCACACTCAGCCTTTGTCTTCCTCTTCTCTCAATAAATTAAATCTACTGACCATAGTGTGTGTGTCTGCGTGTGTGTGTCTGTCTGTGTGTGTCTGCGTGTGTGTCTGCGTGTGTCTGCGTGTGTGTATGTGTGTGTAAGCGTGTCTCTCTGTGTGCGTGTGTGTGTGTGTGTGTGTGTGTGTGTGTGTGTGTGTGTGTGTGTGTGTGTGTGTGTCTGTGTGTGCCGGGGTCAGCAGATCGTACAGCTGCACCTGGAGTCATCTTCAGGTGATGATAAATGTGTGTGAAGATAATTTCAGTTTGAGTCACATAAAAGTGGTTCATCGCTGTCAACTTAAATATGAAAACATTAAATATATTTAAATGACATCACTTCTTGAGTAGAAGTGGCCTTTTCAACCCTGTGTGCTATAATCAATAATCAATTACCAGCTTCTTGCTGCACTCGTAGTGTTGCAGCTTCCAAGATGAAGGACAGGAAACAGCCAATTGTGACGGAGCTGCAGGATGATTTAGATGACGTCCAGGATTTAATGCAAATAATGAGCATTTACTGATCAGCGCTTAGAGGCCGGAGACTAAAAATCAAAGACAAGAAAACCGGAAGTAAACGGGGGCTATGTAGCTCAAGCAAGAAATTGCTTGAATTAAAAGTGCAGAATAATTAAAATAGTGCGACTGGAGTGAAACATGGATTCTGTTTGTAGGAGAAGCAGATGTTACGCCTGCTGCGGTCAGAGGAAACGGACGCCTGGACCAGATTAACCAAATAAATCTGAGACATTTGCTCCGTTTCTTCCTGAACTGAGAACGAGTGACTGCTATCAGCTGTCCTGTAACAGGAAACAGATCAGGGCGCAGGTGTGCTACCTGCATGGTGTGGACTGTGATTTTACTCAGAACAAAAAGACCTTCAGTTTACTGTGAAAGGCAGTACCTGTTTTAAGAATAATTTTCATGAAAAACATGATCAGGTCACATGACCATGAGGTATTTTCTCTGGTTATTGATCAGTCGATTTCCTCTCTGATCGACAGGAGCGATTTTGTCTCACTTTTATTGATCGCTCGTTTGTTGAAGAGCAGCAGGTTTCCTGCTGATCGATTGATCTCGGAGTGTGTTTGGCTTCATGTTTACTCTGCACGCGTGTGCGTGAGCGTTCCCAGCTCGCCGTGTGTCTCCTCGGCTTAATGTCCGTATCTAAATTCATGTGCGGTGTGGCGGCGGTGTGGTGTCGGCGGGCCGGATCACAAGCGGATTGTGTTGGATTTGAGCTGAAGCCTCTTTAATCATCGTAACACCGTCATTAATATTCATGCAGTCAGCTGGAGCAGCCGACACTCAGCGCTCCAAACTTTCTGCACAAAATGTATTAAAAACAGCTTAAAAAATTAATGGACTTGAGTTTATATTACATGAAGAAAAAGGGGGGGAGGCGGGAGGAGGCGTGTCCCCCCTCTTCGCCTCATTGGTTAATGTAGATTGGCGCTCTGATTGGCTTTTGCTTTTTCCCTTTTTTCTGCAGATTTTCCATCTTTGACGAGACTTCAAAGCGAGCGCGAGGCATGAACGGTCATTTAGAAGGATTTAAGCACATTATCACATCTGTAATTGTACATGAATAATAAGGAGAGCCGGCGGCTCAATTAGCTCTGAGTCCACAAGGAGATCAGAGAGGGGGAGGATGGGGGAGGACGGCAGGAAATGAGAAAAGTTTCAAAGTGAACAAATTATTCAGAAATAACTGAAATTTAGCTGCTTCACACTCAGGAGCAGATAATCGTCCTCCTTACTGATCGGGCCACTCACAGATCTGCAGGAGCAAACACACAAAAGAAAAAAGTGTCAGAAAAATGTTTAAAAGGCAACTAAAAGCAGGCAAAACCAAGAAACTCTCCGGGAAAAGTTTCAGGCTCAAAGGAAGTAACCTGATGTCCTCGACCCCTGGAGAAGATTACAGTCCTCCACCCGAGAAGCTCACAGTGAGAGCTGTGCAGACAGTAGTGGTGTTGGTCAGAGGTCACGAAGGGCCTGATCAGCACCCATCAGAGGGGAAAGCTTCAGTCCTTTCTTGGTTCTGCTGTAAGTCTGATCAGTCTGCAGAGGCTCACAGAAAGAACATCCTGCCACCATCCTCCCGCACTGCTTCTTGCTTCTCCTTGTTCCCAGTACGGGGTCGTGGATGGGTCAGGTGGTCCGTGAGAGGTCTGTGGGCGAGAAAGAGAGGGCAAGGGACATGACAGAGAGAGAGGGTGAGGGACATGACAGACGGGGAGAGAGAGAAAGGGTGAGGGACATGACAGACGGAGAGAGAGGGTGAGGGACATGACAGGCGGGGAGAGAGAGAGGGTGAGGGACATGACAGGCGGGGAGAGAGAGAGGGTGAGGGACATGATGTTAATGTGTGTTTACAGCTCTGAGTAATTCATTAGACGGCGTTCGCACAGTCGGTTGTTCGCACAGTCGGTTGTTTGCACAGTCGGTTGTTCGCACAGGTGGGTGTTCGCACAGGCGGTTGTTCGCACAGTCGGTTGTTCGCACAGGTGGGTGTTCGCACAGGCGGTTGTTCGCACAGTCGGTTGTTCGCACAGGTGGGTGTTCGCACAGTCGGTTGTTCGCACAGTCGGTTGTTCGCACAGGTGGGTGTTCGCACAGGCGGTTGTTCGCACAGTCGGTTGTTCGCACAGTCGGTTGTTCGCACAGGTGGGTGTTCGCACAGTCGGTTGTTCGCACAGTCGGTTGTTCGCACAGTCGGTTGTTCACACAGGCGGTTGTTCGCACAGTCGGTTGTTCGCACAGGTGGGTGTTCGCACAGTCGGTTGTTCGCACAGGCGGGTGTTCGCACAGTCGGTTGTTCGCACAGTCGGTTGTTCGCACAGTCGGTTGTTCGCACAGGTGGGTGTTCGCACAGTCGGTTGTTCGCACAGTCGGTTGTTCGCACAGGTGGGTGTTCGCACAGTCGGTTGTTCGCACAGGTGGGTGTTCGCACAGTCGGTTGTTCGCACAGTCGGTTGTTCGCACAGGCGGGTGTTCGCACAGGCGGGTCTTTGGTGTCTGTCTGCTTTAGCTGTCGCTTCCTTTTTGTCCAGCTAATCCCAGAGTGAACGTGGAGCTGCGACAGCGTCTTCCTGCACTTATCAGAACCCAGCTCATCAGCTCCAACGGGTGAGTGCAGTACCTGTCAGGCTATGGTTGAGGGTGGAGGTGATGTTGGAGGTTAGTTGCAGCTGAATGTTTAGTTTCACCAACAGCCGATTATCTACCTCCATCTCCTCCAATCCCAGCATCCTCCTCTGTCACTCCAGCCCTCTGGATGTCCTCCTCCAACATCCACGTTCCTCGTGAACCTCTGAGCTCTTCCTCTGCTTCTCCTGTCTGCAGCTCCACCTTCATCCTCCACATTAATCCTCCACCATCTCGGTCTCTCTGTCTTTGAGCTGTCCCTGTGATGACTCATTGATCATGTCCGTATCGCGCACGCTGCTGCTGTTTAGAGGTCAGCGAAAGTCACCTCATGTTGTTTCTGATGTTCACAGATCAGAGATCAGCCTGAGCCCCAACCTGAACTACGACCACCACACCTGGCCTCGAGGTAACATCCACCCCCATCATAGGTACAGTTTTACCTCAGATACGTTGTTTAGTGTTTGTTTTACACTTTTCATGCATTTTGAACTGGAGTGTGATGAATGTGGGCTTCACAGTGTGTTATTGATGGGAGAGTTAGAGTCAACATGAAGTCCCGTCATGCTCTGGGTTAATTCGTATTTGAAGACGTGAGGCAGACGCTGCTGAATGTCGGACCAACAAACTGATCATGATCACTGGGCTCTTTGATTCCTGAACTCTTTGATCAGGAAATGTAAAATATTCACCTGCAAGTGACCTCTTACCTGTCTGTCAGTTCCACAGCACCTGCAGGAGCCGTCGACCTCCTGCTCCCCTCCACCTCCATCCTACAGAAGGTCCGCCTCTCCTTTGTCACCTCCGCCCTGCAGGAAGTCTGTGTCCCCGCTATCCTCCAGTCGCCTGGGAGGTGCAGAAGAGATGGAAGTGGACCTTTCGACCAGCAGAGGTCTTTCTCCTTGGGCAAAGAGCTGTGGAGATACTGCAGATGAAGGTGGCGCACCCGGAGATCCTGCTAGCCCCTCCCTCAGCAGACACCTGGTGACCGCTGTGGACAGGTGAGTGGGAGCAGTGCCGACGATGAGATGTTAGAGCGGGCCCTGCTCTGAAGAGAGTCTGGTGGAAAAGTTTCAGGTTTTTAGCGCTGGAGTTGTGAGAAGTTGTTCAGATGTATCCGAGCTATAGATTATTACACGTGTCAGTAATAACGTGGCCGATATTGGAGCCTCCATGCTGCCGTATTCTCGGTGCTTTTTGAACGGATTAATGTGATATGTTTAGAGCCCCCACACAGTGAGCTTTATTAAAAAGTTTATTGCTTTTCATTAAACTTCCTCTGCTTTCTTTAGATTCTGTCATTTTTCCTGCTTCTTTTGTCTTTTGATGCATTTTGAAATAAATTTGTGGAGCACTTTGAGTTGCATCACTGTTTGAAATGTGAGCTATTAAATTTAGATTTGATTTGATTAGTGGGAGCGAGACCAAAATAGAAAGATAGTAAAAGCAGCGGCTTGATTAGAAGCAGCTGATGTTATAAAGTCAGAAACAGTCAATTACAGAAGACACAGTGAGCCACACTCAGCGTCTTATTTACCCGCTTTATTACGAAGCCACGACGCAGCCTGACCTTTAAGGTAATATGAGAGAATTAGAGGCGAACATCAGCCGCTGCTTATTAAACCTGCTGCTGCTGCAGCGTGCAGCCTCACATCTGATAAAGTGAGGCCGCGACCTCCCGTTAAAACACCTGACCTCACTACACACAGGTGAAACACTAATGAAACGCTGAGCCCTGACCAATGAGAGCCTCGCAGAGTGGCGAGCAGCTGCTGAGGAACTTCCGACCATGAGATCGGTAAAAAACAGCCGCTCGGTTTAACGCGCTCCTCGGTGTCGGACAACCAAAAGTTTTGAGATAAACCAAAAGATCTCCAGGTGATGAGCCGATGGTGGACAGATGTACCTGCTCACATGCAGCCCACCAATCCATCGAGAGCAACGTCGAGTCAGCACTAAGCGCGCTTAAAGTGAGATGGCCTTCTAGACTGTGTGGTCTCTGTGGATGAATGTGACGGCTCAGGTGGAGCTCAGCATCCATCCGCAGGAGATCTGCTTTATTACAAACCTGAAGGAGGAGGACAGACGCATTATTTACCCGCCCGCTGTTACTGCACTCACCGTCACTGCGATGGACGTCCAGAGGAAGTGGGAACAGGAAACGAAGCAGATGTCTCCGCAGAGCGTCTCATCTTCTCTCTAATCGACACAGAGACGACCTGCTCATACGCTCCTGCCGCTGGCCTGGCCGCAGTGACGAAATCCACTCAATCTCACTGAACCAAAACTGCAGCGAGGTGCCGCCGCCGTCAGTTTTGGATGTACACCGCTGCGGGCGCAGCGAGGACATGCTGCCAATAAATGTGTAACACTTCTCTGTTTTTAGTTAATGTTCTCACAGTGTGGAAAATACTAGCTTACCTTCAGTGCAGCACATTTAAAACATGTTAACGAGTGCCGTTACAGATATTTTAATATGGTGTGAAACAGCAGGTACCTGAGAGTGATGTCTCAGAGCGCTGTGTGCGCCGCTGAGGCTTTCAGTCGTCCAACGCCACACGCTGAAGGGGACACCGTTAACACACAGTCAGGCACACAGAAACGTACGCTGAGATTAACAGCAGTACAGGAAGCTAAACTGTGTGTGTTTTGTGTGTAGATGAGTTTGGTAAACTCGTGTCTTTAAAGAGAAACAAACATCTCCGGGACCTACAGCTCTTTAATCTGTGATTGGTTGTCATTGATGACATCATCTCTGTGCTGCAGCTCTGCATCAGCCCGGCCTCCGAGCACCGACCGAGACAAAAACATCTCGCTGTTACTGAAGGAGCTCGACGCCCTGAGACAGGTCAACAACAAGGTACATACACACACAGGTGTTCCCAACCCCTTACATTATTACTGACTGGGTCTAAACCTCACTCACTGGAGGTTTTTTGCTAAAGTGCATGATGGGAGTTGTAGTCACCTCATATGTTTGGTATCCAGCAGCAGCAGAAGGTGTTTGTGTGTTTGTGTTTCAGCTGCAGCAGCAGCTGGTTCAGAAGGAGAAGGAGCTGCATAGGAGGGAGGTGGAGGAGGAGCTTAGGGAGAAACGGAGGGAGGCCCGAGACTGGGAGAGACCTGCAGGTGAGGAGGGAGAGTGTCACAGTTTACTCTCCTCTTAATCAGATCGGATCCAAACTCGACTTCTTAAATATTTGAATATTTTCCATGCACACTCTCTCACACACACGACTGCATGCGCTAATTAAAACAACAGCAGTGGTAATGAGATGTCAGTTAACGTGGCAGCTGTTAGTTTAACAGAACAGTGTGTGTTTGTGTGTGTTTAACCAGCAATCACACTCACGTGTGATGTTGATTTAACTGAGCTGAGTGTGTCATCTGGTAGGATCATCACAGTAACACAGTGCTCCCTCCACCAGATCACAATAGAAACTTTTTGTTTGGTCATTTTTTCATCTGACCGTTAAGTGAAATCGTCACACACAGTCCGGCCGCCGGTCTGTTGTATGTTCTGTATGTCATGTATATTTTCAGCAGCTGAAAGACCTGCGTGTGTGCTTCACACCTGAGTAACAGCTAACAGAGCAAAGCTCACCTGGAGGTTATGAAGCTCCCAGGGTCAGGCGCATGCAGTGTGGCAGATCTACAGCCGCTCTGGTGATGGTGTAGTCCCATCATTCCCAGTAAAGAGATGGAGTATAAAAATACAGAGAGAGAAGGATCAGGTGGGACCTGACCTGTCCAGAGTAAAAAGTTTCCCACCCAGAGACCTGGTGCACTTTAATAACCAGCAGAGTCTCCACTTTAATTTTCTGTGCACCGAGTCTCAGAAGTACTGTGGTCATCTCTGTGTTATTACCCCTGAACACACACATGGCGTGGTAATCATGAGCTCTGCTCTCATTGGTCCATCAATCTGGAGAGACACTGAAAAAAGATTCTGCTTTTACTGAAATTTATCCTCAAACTATCCTCCTCCTCCTGTCTCCTCAGCGGTGTTGGAGGAGGTGCTGGCAGCTCAGAAGGACAGAGATCAGGCTGTGATGTCACGACTCCTGCTGGCCAATGAGGAGAGAGACGAGGCTTTGCTTCGTTTGCATCGACTACAGCAGGCGGCTGAGTAAGTTTCATCATTTCCTGTCAGTTGATTGAAGTTCGTTATCACCTGAGAAGAATTTAAAGCAGCTTTAAAGTTAAAGGGACAACAGTAGAACCCCGTGGACTAACAGTAGAACTCTAACTCTAATCTAATTCTGAGGTTCAACAGTTGAACACTGAGGCCCGACAATAAAACCTTAAAGGACTGACAGTAGAACTCTTAGGGCCAACAGTAGACCAATAGTAGAACCCTGTAGAACTACAGTACAACTCTTGAGAACTAAGAGCAGAACCCTGTTGACGGCCTGACACCCTGGCTGAAGCCACATGTGTGGATAAGAGGCCTCCACCTCGGGTGGTGCTGAAGCGGATATGTCGGGATGTTTGGGGCGCTGGAGGCAGACAGAGTCCTGGCTGTTCCGATCACAGCGATCAATAACGCGGGGGTTCTGTAATGATTAATAAGAGGAACCGTGGATGTTGCGAGGTTTGTGTCGGCTCTGTTTGTTGCATAAACAGAGCGGCTGTCGTCTCCTCTGAGGAGAATCTGTTTGTTCTTTTATTTACATGTGAAACATGTTTGCTGTGCTGACGGAGGAGCAACCTGCTGCTCCTCCTCCTCATTATGCACCTCCTCAGTCCTGTTAAGGGCTGTGAAATGAGCTCTCGTCGTCTTGGAGGAGCAGCCAAATAGAGCAGAAAATCTAATTAGAGATAATATCCCCCCTCATCCTGCTCCCCCGTCCTCCCTCGCCCCCCACCTCCTCCCCCCCAGGATGAGAGGGTAATTGATATTGGAGGCCACAATCCTTTTTATGAGGGACAGAATATGGAGGAGCATGTTCCATCTGTCAGGACTCAGTGTGTGTGTGTGTGTGTGTGTGTGTGTGTGTGTGTGTGCATGAATAATGTGATTATGGTGCAGTCAAACAGAAATGGGCTTCGGCTGAGGCCTCGGACGGCGCTCAGCGACCTGACCGCCGCCTGATCAATTTGACGTGAAACAGGCACGGTCCCTGAACCTGTGGATGAAGATGGACGCCGGGTCCTGACCCTCAGGTCCGAAGCAGGCCTCTCTCAGACGTCTGGGACGTTTCTCAGAAATATTCTGTGAAGTGATAAATTCTCTTTCTCATCTGATCCTACTAATGGCGGCGGCGGCGGGGTGTTTCTGTCGAGGCGAGCTGTGTGGGAGTGTTAATGACGGGGAGCGAGCCGAGCCGGGCTGAGCCGGGCTCGATGGGCTGTAAGCAGGGTGTTAGAGGAGCTTTATTGGAGGCGGCCGGTCTTTCATTACCTGCTGCTCCCCGCGGAACGAGCGGCTCGGCCACCTTATTACAGTTTATTACAGAAAACAGCAGCCGGCTAAATGAAAGAGCTTCCCAGGAGGAGAGCGCGGATCAGCTAGTTACCAGCTGCACGTCCACCGTCAGGCTGAGAGCGAGCACGAAGCTCCGCCCAACCCACGCCCTCGCAGCCTCACAACGAAGACAGCAGATTTCAGGTGGGCTTTGGGGAGCGAGGACCAAATTACTGCCCAGCTGCAGGAGCTCGGGTCATCTCACAGGCTGCGGCGGCTTTAATTTGGTCAGCGGCGGGAAAACACGGGGGCCGCCAGCCTTACAGGGCCCGATTACAGGCCGCTTCAGCCCCCTCAGCTGCTCCTCGCACGCTGTTTTATTTAAGACTCACTGCACAGAAATGAACTCGGGACTACCTGAACACCGAAATCACATTTCATAAAGAGAGGCAGAGAAAAGGAAATATTGTGTTTCAGAGATGGAGGCAGAGCGCCCTGAAACCTTTCCGTGTTCAGAGAGCCAGAAACATCCAGCTTCAGGAGGCTTACATCCAGGGTCCGCTGAACTCTGACCCCGAGAACCCTGCAGGAGCATTGAGCTCTGCCGGTTCTCACCAGTCCGGCTGTCACAATAAGACTTTGGATCTTGTGGCTTCTCCACCAACGCTGCCCTGTCCTGCAGGGTCAGATTTCCAGTTTAGAGACCAAAAGCTAAAAACTAAACAGATGTAGAAGGCGATCATTAACTCATTAACCAAATAAGTAACCACGTGTTACATTAAAACTACTCGTTAAGGTTTAGGGTGGTGGCTTGGATGAACACACGCCCTCGAACCCTGATGAAGTTAGTCAGCTGAGCGACTCAGGTGGTCTTCTGAGGATGAACAAGTGTGTTCAGGATCATCTGCAGCTGTTTCCACATGTTCCGTGTTCTGGGACAGCGTTGTTGTCCTGCCGTCTCCTCCACTTTAGTCCAACCAGCCTTCCTGTGGTTCTGTCTCTCCACCCGTTACCTGAGAGGATGGGCACTCTTTGCTCCTCCTGCTCCACCCGTTAGTTTCACGGTTGCTGTATGACGGCGAGTTTAGAGACATATGAACTTTTCTCATCATGATAGAAATCAGCGAGCTCTGACTCGACTCTAATGGCAGCCAGAGAGACCAAAACACTGATGCTCAGTTTTTTTCTCTCAAACTAAAATTAAATCTGCTAAAAATGTTGGGCTGACCTGTTCATAGGAGCTCAGGGCTTCACCTGCCGCTGAGACTTAGCACCGCTTAGTCTAACATGTGTCCATCTGTGTGTTGTCAGGTCAGAGTGCTTCCACCTGGACGATGGCGATCAGGTAAACGCTGGCGGCGTGTTGATGACCGCAGGTTCTCGTGGTTGTCTGAGGTTCTGATCGGTTTCCTTCCGTGTGCGTTTTAGGATGTGGATGAGCTCCTGCGGCACATCTGTGACGCCGACTCCGTCCAGGAAATCGAGCAGTTCGGCTCAGTTCTGGTCCAGCGTCTTTGGTTGGCACGGCAACGGCGAAGTGACATCACAGCTCAGGAGATGAAGGCCGTGATGGAGGAGAGGGACAGCTCTACCGCCAAGGTGAGTCTGTTTACCTGTGTGCTCCGAGAGAGTGGGCGAACACCTGTGTTTGTCATCCGTTCACAAAAGAGGCGCACCGATCAGACTTATTGATCAGAGGTGAAGGTCTGGCAGCTCGCAGACGATTTCTCAGCATCGACTCCTCCGCTGTGAGTGGACACAAGCAGACGTAAAGTAAGACTCTGTTAGCGCAGGTGTGTTCTTACAGGTGTGTCACAGACCAGAGTGGAGTTACTTCCCTCTGCTCAATCCGAGCTGAATGTTTTATACGATTCGAGCTGCTGAAATAAACCACGTGACCACAACAGAGTCAGCCAACGCAGGATTTTAATGACTCGGGCCAGACTGGACCCAGTTCTGGTTTGGCAGGTCATCCAGACTGACGTGATGATCCTGAGTGCACCGTGAGGGTCTTCACGAGAAATTCCCGCTTATTAATAAGAACAGACTCTTAAGAGCAGTCATGTGACCCTGCAGGGTCTCCTCCCTGTGCCATAAATCTGGGTGGTCATGTGACAAACGCGAGCTGCAGGTTTCTCTACGTCATCGTGTTCTGACAGCAGCGTTGCTAAGCGGCGTGTTTAACCCGGTTGCCCGGGTTACGGTGCTCAGACCTCAAATATTTGAGTTTGAATGTGAACGAGAATATTTAGAATGCGGTGAAAACAGAGACACAAATATTGACAGCAGACTGAGACGAGCCGACACGCTGTTTGCTGAACACCTGCTGTTTACTCACCTGTGTGTGTGTTAGGGCTGCCACAAACGATTATTTTGATAGTCGACTAGTCACCGATTATTTTTGCGATTAGTCGACTAATCAGATCATCATCCATTGGACGTAAAACTACAGCTTATTGCACCAGCAGCATCTGCTCTTATATAACTATTATTAGCTTACAGCTTTAAGTGTTTAAGGTCTGTGCTAACTAAAAATAAAGACAAGATGATAGTTTATTAAATTTTAATGAAATTTGCAGATTGTTTCGGTGAAGTTTAATAAACTCCTTGCTATCTAAAATATAACAGGACACTGGAGTATATTCTGGAGCATCTCACACTTCTGATAATCAGCTGTCTGCTTGACGTTTATTCAGCTGTGTAAAAACTATAACTTTAATCTCAGACAAACTGATTTACTCAGGAACAAATAAAATACAAAAAAAAAAAGCCAAACAATAACATTTTAAGTTATCTAAGTGACTCATATATATTTAACCTGAGTAGCGAAAGACGGCGGTGGGTTTGAAAACGATTTGCGGGGAGTCCGGTGTTCTCACGGCGCTAGTGAGCCTAGCCCCCGGCTCGCTAACGAGCTAGTGGGTAACAGATGTCTCCGAAAACGTCGGAGCGCTTTTGAAAATATGTGGTGTCCTGATAAACTGAGCAGATATTTGAGGTTTACACAGCTACATTCTCGCCTGAAAATATGTTAAACGTTTATTTTGTGACCCAGAAAGAATAATAAGAGTAATATTAAAACTAACTAGCTGCCGCCATTGTTGGAAACTGCGCTGGGCCGCGCTATGAATTCTGGGACACAGCTGCTCCTCCTTCTTCTTCTTCGGGGTTTAGCGGTAGCTGACATCCTTGTACATGCAATGCTGCCATCTTCTGTTTCAGTCCGTTATTACACTCTTAAATCCTGCCACTTATTCCTGCGTCTTTTGTGATCGTACAAAGTTTCAAACGACGTGTCGACTATTAAATCAGTCGTCGACGATTTTGATAGTGTGTGTGTGTGTGTGTGTGTGTGTGTGTGTGTGTGTGTGTGTGTGTGTGTGGCTTACAGACCACCTCTGATGGACACACTGATATTAAAATGAGCCACACAGGTAGACTGCAGGTGTGTTCCCTCCCCACACTACACACTCCTGCTCACACCTGGGTGACATCTCCTCTTCTCCTGGTGTGGAGGTTAACATCAGGCAACAGCTGGACAGAGTCATACTCCCTGTCCCTTTGTGTATTTATATCCTTGTGGTCCCCTAAGGCAGCGGTCCCTAACCCCCGGGCCTCGGACCAGTACCGGTCCGTCAGTCGTTTGGTACCGGGCCGCGAGAGTTGAGGCTCAGGTGTGAAATGTATAGTTTTCAGGGTTTTTATCGGTTTTCAGCGTTATTTTGTTATCGTTTTTATCGTTAACTCTGTTTTCCTGGGTCTTTTCACGTGTGTTATGAATAAATCTTCTTTTTTTCGGTACCGGTACTAGTTTTATTTTGTTGTATTTATCCGCGACACCTTAAAGGCCGGTCCGTGAAAATATTGTCGGGCATAAACCGGTGGCGCAAAAAAGGTTGGAGACTGCTGCCCCCAAGGTATGGTAATCTTCCCGTTTTTGGTCCCCACAAAGATGTTAATACCCGTACACACACACACACACTGCCTTACACACACATTCATCAACTAGTGATCATTTCTTGTCACGTTTCCTGATTGGCTGCTTCAGCCATCATTGTGTACAGTCTTCTGAAGTCATGGTGGCCAAATGGCGGGAACATTGTTTTACAGGCCATCTCTGCTGTTATTGACATTGACCAAGCAGTCCCAATGGGGGCGGGGTCTTTAAACGATCGTTCTCGTGATGTCAGAGCAAGCACAGAAACTCAGAGCATCTCTGTAAATGTTTGTATTTTCTCACTGTGACCTTTGAACCTGGCTTTGACGGTGAGCCGCCTGTGCGTAGATGATGTTGTATCACATTCAGAGGCTTCCCTTCAGATTTGCCAGTTTGAGTCAGACTTGGTAAATAATCAATCAGAACAACTGATTGGGGGCTGATTACGGGCATCAGAGTTTGGACTTTTACTTTGAAAAGGTGTTCCTGCGGTCTCTGGCTGTGATTATTATCGGCGCTCAGTTCACAGAGTTTATTACAGGACCCACAGAGAATTATTACCCACAATGCACCCAGACTCATAAACCGGTCTCTGTGGGGGGGGAGAGAACGGGGCAATCCAAGGGGGGCTCGGAAAGCAGGATCGGCGCTGCCAGCATGCCGCGTGCGGGTGGCGGGCTCAGAAGCTCCACCCCCTCCTGATTTGCTCGCAGATCTGAAAAACCTTTATCTGTTCATCTGACAGACTGTGGTCACCATGGGAACAGGCCTGCAGCAGCACAGCTGAGCTCTAGTAACCATGGCAACTGCCGTCAGGAAAGCAGAGGAGTGATGAGACCTGATGAAGATGGAAGGAAGTGGCAAATTTTGGAGTAGAAGAAGGAAAGTGTCCGTACTAACAGGATCCAGAACTCTGCACCTGTTCAGGTGTGCAGCACTCAGCAACAATAGGAGCACAGCTTCACCTGACGGGGCAGTAACTTTTACAGTCTCCAGGTGTCACTTGTGTCACTGGCTCTGCTCATACTTGCTGTCAACACGACGGCATACTGAGTCACCTGACGTCTGATTGCTGATGTCAGCGCGGTGATGACACGTTAAATGCTCTTCTTTGAATCTTTTACACATGTGAACAGGCTGGGTCAGAGCACCTAGTGGACATTAGTGGAACTGCAGGTCCTGACGTCTCCCTGCACATCTCCATGTTTTCCTCTCCTGGCTGCTCTGCGCTCACAGTGTTTATGATCTCCTTCAAACCTTCACCTCTGCTGGCTCCGCCCCATGCGGCCTCGCATCTTAAGCCTCTTACACCTCCACTCTGCCTCCATTAACCCCCCCCCCCCAAACTTGCCACCGTATCAGCATCACTTCAGCATCACCTGGGCTACTGCCGCTAACCCCCAACAATATCAGTGCTCCGCCATCTTTTAACACCCCGCCCCTCTGCGTTAACACCACCCCTCCACAGTAACACCATAATCCCGCCCTCATTCTGCTGCTGCGTCGCGGTGAAATATGTTTCAAATGCCGCTGTAATCCTTGCAGGAGAAGAAGAAGAGAGTGCACTCCACGCTGGAGGATCACCCCAACCCCCCCCCCCCCCCTTCCCGCCACCGCTCCCTCTACTCATCTCTCAGGGATTATCTCCCCCTGCAGCCAAGGCTTCTGGGAAATATTAGAAAAGAGGGAGGGGAAGAGAGGAGAGAGTTGTCCCTGAGCGCGCTCAGTCAGTGTGTGCTCCTCTCCCTCTCAGAGGGAAGCTGCAGCTTCTTATTGAGCTAATATCAGGTAATTACAACATTATTAGAACATTATTACAGCATTATTAAAGCTCAGCCGGCGCTGCCATACACTGAGGCGGTGTGATTTCCACAGGCAGACCTTCGTTCCTCACTTACTGACAGAAACAGCTGGAGACAGCTGTGCCCGACGGATTACACCCAAACGCAACAAATCTGAGTTTAACTGGCTGATTTTACTTCAATGTAATAGAAACAATGATGATGGTCATCCTGATGGTCATTGTGATGGTGATGATTGTGATGATAATGATGGTGATGATGATGTTGATGATGGTGATGTGATGGTAGAGCTAGGCGATATGAGATTTTTTCATATCACGATATGTTTTTTTCATTTCAGGCGATAACGATATCTATCACGATATAAGCCAAATAACTATATTTGTAAGATTTAAATGTGCCGTTGCTCACAAGTAAAATGTGAAATAATCAGCAGCTTGTTTTTATTTAAATATTTATTTCCCATAATAAATTCAACAGGGTAGATGTACTTAAGGAACATGAGACTTTTTCAGATAAATAAAGGCAAATATTACAAACTACACAAAAGGCAGCCGCTAAAGCGTTTAAGTTTCAAAATAGAACAAACGAAACAGACTAAATTGTCAATTCCACTTAGAAACAAAATATTAATTCTAAAAATAAATCTTAGTTTGTTTTACAGAAGAACAGACAAAACTGACTAACTTTTGTCAATATCAAATAAACTGAGAACTAAAAGGAAATTCTCAATCTCTCCTTGTTGTATAGCTTAGCTTTTCAAACAGTTTTAACAGTTAGTTTAGTCTGACAAAAGCCGAATGACGAATTAGCGCTTCCAGTCAGAGACTGAGGCTACGTCCACACGTACACGGGTATTTTTGAAAACGGAGATTTTCCGTTTTCGTTTTAAAAAATAATCCCGTCCACACATAAAGGCAGAAATGAAGGAAAACGCTGCTATGAACATGCCAAAGCAGCAGGTGGCGCTAGATTCCTAACCGTGCAGAAATACTGGCTAATCAGAAGTCTAGAAGCCTCGGTGGGAAAAAGTAAACAAAGCTGGGGCATAGAAGCAGAACTGAGTCGTATGTGTGGAGGGACAGTAACTGTGTGTATATGTAAGCATTTAAACACTGCAGAGAGTAGAATTAACAGTAACAGTATTGTAGAAATTCATTTCACCGAAACAATAACGTGGCGCACAGTGTGACGCATGCACCAGTTTATTGTATTTCCAGACTTGCTTTCGGCACAATTTGCAGTGCACGCTACTCTGTTTTTTGTCAGACTTGAAATAGCCGAAATACCTTCACACTACGGAACTTCTATGGCTCTTCCGTTCGACAATCTCTCCGGCGTTGGAACCATCATCTGTTTTCTCTTCGGTCACGCTCGGTTGATTTTTCTAGTCGGCACACTCATTTCCTCCATTACGCACTGGCTGCTTCCCAAACAAACACACGTGCAGCTTGGCACTTGTGCTGTACGTAGCAAGTCACGCGACGTGACGCTGCGGCTGTGATTGGTTCGGCTCTGCGCTACTTAATTTGGATTGGCTGACCTTTTTTTTTTTTTTTTTTTTTTTTTAAGAGGACAAGAGCGGCGAGGTCTATCGCGATAGCTTAATTTCTCTATCGAGTAAAAGTTATATCGCGATACATATCGTTATCGTTCTATCGCCCAGCTCTATGTGATGGTGATGATGGTGATGGCGGTGATGATGGCGGTGATGGTGATGTGATTGTGATGATAATGATGGTGACTAGGGCTGCTCGATTATGGCAAAAATGATAATCACGATTATTTTCACTGAAATTGAGATCTCGATTATATGACGATATTTATTTAACCCTTTAAGACCTACCATAGAACCAAGTCCGCCAGAGCTTATATTATTTTTTTACATGTTGTAGTGCCATTTGTGGGAGCATTTCAAGTTGCTATACAACTGTTATAGCCCATATTTTAATAATATGTATGCATTAAGTCCATAGTAACTACATTAATTGCAAACAAGTGCAATAAACTACAAAAAAATTGAAAATCGTTTTTGTTTTTTTTACATATATTTCTTCTTTGAGAAATTTAAGAGGTTTATCCCTCAAAACTTTAAATACAAAAAAGTTGCAAAAAATAGTTTACAACAACAGGAAATTTATTTTGAGTGTCTTCATAGTTTTATTTTGGAGATACAGCAATTTTTATATACTGCAGGAAAAACGAAAAAACAATCCTATGATGCAAATTTGCAAAGAAAACAGCAGGTGCATCAAAATAAACTATTTCCAGCAGTGCAAACATCCCAGAAACTATTCAGAAAAGTCAAACATGACCAGTATCGGCTTTTAAGGCCTACAAGTAAAAAACTACATTTTCCGCGAAAATGACGTCACTTCTGGTTTCGGCCAGGAAATGGCGGACATGTGATAGTTCGAGCTGACGTCTGTTTCACTGTGGGAAGTGTTACGAACAGCTGATTGGATCGGCAAAGCTGTTTCTGTTTTTGTTCCTGCAAGCGCTTTTTATGCAATTTTTGCAAAGCTATATGTGGAAGGAAACCGTGACCGAGGACAAGCTGATGGCATCAGATGTAAGTACAACTCCTCTGGTTTCATATGCAAAACAAATTATTGCACTAGCTTACATGGTTCAGGTTCTACAGGGATTTAAAAAGGTTACACAAAACGGAGCGTGCTGGTCTGACCGGCTTTAAAGGGTTAACAATGACTTTAAAAAATAATATAAAATAGTGTGCAACACCACTGAAGTTTTTTTTTTACCTCTCTTTTCAACCAACGGCAGTCACTCTCCTCTCCAAATAACTTCTGCTTAGCTTTCCGAGCTTCCCTCGGGTCCTCTCAGCGGTCTCCAACCTTTTTTGCGCCACGGACCGGTTTATGCCCGACAATATTTTCACGGACCGGCCTTCAAGGTGTCGCGGATAAATGAGGGAGGGGCTAATAATCGGCTCAGACATTTTTAATGATCGTTGAAAGCCCAGATCGTAATCGTGATTAAAATTCGATTAATTGAGCAGCCCTAATGGTGACGATTGTGATGATAATGATGGTGACGATTGTGATTGTGATGATAATGATGGTGATGATTTTGATGGTCATAGTGGTGATGATGATGGTGATGTGATTGTGATGGTGACGATTGTGATTGTCATGGTGGTTGTGATGGTGATGTGATTGTGATGATAATGATGGTGATGATTTTGATGGTCATAGTGGTGATGATGATGGTGATGGTGATGTGATTGTGATAATTGTGATGGTCATGGTGGTTGTGATGGTGATGTGATTGTGATGGTGACGATTGTGATTGTCATGGTGGTTTTGATGGCGATGTGATTGTGATGATTGTGATGGTCATGGTGGTTGTGATGGTGATGTGATTGTGATGGTGACGATTGTGATTGTCATGGTGGTTTTGATGGCGATGTGATTGTGATGATTGTGATGGTCATGGTGGTTGTGATTGTGATGTGATTGTGATGGTGATGATTATGATGGTCGTGATGATGATGGTTGTGATGGTCATGATGGTGATGGCGGTGATGATTGTGATGGTGATGTGATGGTGATGATTATGATGGTCATGGTGGTGATGAAGATGGTGGTTGAGATGGTTGTTACGCCTTTAGTCTAGGCGTGTAGAGAAGCACATAAGGTTGAGAGAAGGAGGAGAGAGAAGCAAGCACCCGCCCTGGTTCCCAAACCAAACAGCCGAAACCAGCTATGGGTGAAAAAGGTGATTTTATTCAATGTCAGGAAGCGTAGCTCCAGGGTGAACCCAGGCCAAAATAATAAACAAAACCAACTAAGTCCCGCCAGAGAAGATAAGATAAGATAGAACTTTATTTTTATTTTTATTTTATTTTTTTTAAGAGAAAACTAACTAAACCCTAAGAAAGAAACAAAACAAACAAATGACAATACTATCTAGGGCTGCACGATTTTGCATAAAATGAGAATCACGATTTTTTGGCTTAGAATTGAGATCACGATTCTCTCACGATTTTCTTTTCCAGTATAAATATTTATTGCACTTATTAACTGCACATCAACTTCGTAACAGTTGAGACCGAACATAAAAACAATAAATAAACATTAAAAACAACAAATGTCTCACGTTTTGTTGTCGCCGCTAAATGTTGTACTGCTTGAAATTCTGTCTCCACCGTTGCTCGACACTGCGTGTATAGAGCAGGTAGTGCAACAATAGAAAAATAGGACAGCACTGTGTAGCGTTTGTCTAGGGTGTTGATCATTTTCCTAAATCCCTCGTTTTGCACAGTGTTGATGGGAGCCATATCTTTGGTCAGGTGATAAGTGATAGCCTCCGTAATTTCTTTGAGTTCGACGGGTATAGGGAAGCGCTGTATAAGGTTCCCATTATTGATGTTTGGGTGGTTGACCGGGACGGATTTTCTCCTGTCACTCTCTCGTCATCCCTGACGTGCTCTCCGTTGTTTTTTCCCTGCTAATTTTAGCATCACGCGGCACAGCTTCTGTATCACGTGGTATAAGGCTCTGCCCTTGTCATTTGTTGAGCAGGAAGAGTGAGCGCTTGTTTTCATGCAGAGTACGTCCCGGATCAAAATGCGGTACAGTCGTCGTCGTTTTTTTTTGTTTGTTTGTTTTTTTGTTTTTTTTAAATCGTTGTCATTTGGAAATGAGATCGCACATAAGTATGAATCGAGATCGCGATTTTCTAACGATTAATCGTGTAGCCCTAATACTATCCCTCGCTTCCTAGCCCAGAAATAGGAGAAAACATGTTAACTTGTTATTTTCTGTTATATCGCGAGAGTGCTGTTGCCCGTGAAGTGTTGTTGTTGTTTGTATGTAAAATGGCGGAACGAATAAAGCGCTGGGAATCGGAGTACGACGTTGTGTCTTTTGAGTTAACATTGGTAGCAGAGGATGGTTTCAAATTACAAAGTACCACCAAAGCTTGATGAAGCCAGGCCATACGAGTGCTGGAAGAATGAAGTTAATATCTGGAGACAAGTTACGGAGCTGGATAAAAAGAAACAGGCACTCGCGGTGGCGCTGGGGCTCGAGGGAAGAGCCAGAGATACGGCCATGGAGATACACGCGGAAGATTTGGACAAAGATGACTTGCAAAACTTGACGCGGTGTTTCAGAGAGAAGAGAAAGATCGCGCTTATGAAGCCTACTCGTGTTTTGACTGCATTGCAAAGAACCACAGCGTGTCCATGGCAGACTACATTATAGACTTTGAACAGCGTTATAACCGGATGAAAAAGTACAACATGACGCTGCCTGATGCTGTGCTAGCATTTAAGCTTCTAGATACAGCTTGTCTTGATGAGGAAAGTCGACAGTGTGCACGGACTTAACGTTTGCGTCTATGAAGTCTGCACTGAAACGGATTTTCGGAGGGAAAGTAACCGGAGTTTTCAGCGGAATTCAACTGAACCAAGATGCAGTTTTCCTTACGGAACAAAGAGGTCCCAAATACAAACGAAACAACGGTACTTCGTCGCGGAGTGGACAGCGACAACCACTACAAGGTACCAACCCACTTGACAAGTTTGGCAAGCGAACAAGATGTGCTATTTGTCAGAGCACTTACCACTGGGCGAAAGACTGTCCTCATCATAATGGTGACCAAGTAAAGCTAACTGAAGATGGGAAAGTGGAGGAGTGTAACATTACTTTGTACTAGAGATGGCACGATACCACTTTTTTATGTCCGATACCGATACCGATATCATAAATTTGGATATCTGCCGATACCGATATGAATCCGATATAGTGTGTTTTAATCAACAAAACTGTTTTTTTAAATATCTTGCTGCATTTTGTATAAGTTCATACTCAAGTTTAAAACAACAACTACACTAAAGCTATTCTGTTATACCTGTATACAAAAAAATATTTCATAGTTCAGCAATACTGATCAATCTAATAAACTTAAACCTACACCATCCTCCCTATTCTGGTATTTTAAAGAGTACTTAGCGTAAATATTAAGCAACCTAACTAATAAGGTTCCAACTCCCAGCAACAACAAAAATAAATAAATAAAAAATAGGGAACCACCCCTCACGCTCCACCTCATGATGCTTAATCGATGTAATCAACCTTAATTTGATGCAGTGTGAAAAAAATGCACAGAAATCAATTATTTTTCAAGAAATATTAAATAGATTCAACATCTTTCTTCAACAAAATTGCAGACTGCACAGATGGTACCTTCCCAAAGGAAAAAGTACTATAGCTTACTAGGGTATATATATTAGACTTAATAGTCACTATATACAGTAATTGACTTCTATTCATTTTACATCAAATTAAAACTTTGGGTGTCAGATAATTATTTATTAAAAGCTAGACATTTTAAATGAGAACAAGAAAGAAAAGTATGTCTTTGTGCCCCCTTTTCCCTGTTAATGCCCTATCGGCCCCCCTGGCTAAACTTTGCTAGATCCGCCCCTGCACAGTTACCAGCGTCAGCTACGTAGAAAAAGATCCTCGAGTAGAAAGTAATATTAAATACATTCTAACAACAGCTGATCAAGCTTAAATGTGCTGCTGTTGTTCAGCCGCTGGTTTCCTCTTTCTGGTGCAAAGTGGGCCAAAAACAAACAAGAGAGACGGACTCGCGACAGAAAAGCCGATCAGCTGATCATTAAGCAGTTTCATGATTGAAGTAGCAGCAAGAAGAGGCAGTCGCTCCATATATCGTTTGTTAAGCTTAACGCAGGAATGCTTTACAAACATTCAGAGATGGACTTACACACTTGCTTTACTTCTCTCGGGATAACTTTGTCGGAGATTAAATGCCGGGTTGCTAGCGAAGCTCCACATGCTATCCAGACCACCGACAGGTCCCGCATGCCACAGCCGCTCTATCACGTGATGCATACTGCTCCGACGTGCTAACGTTCTGAGGCGAGTTACGGCGTGTTGCAAGTTTTGTGAGGTGCTTTCGTGATATTTAATGGATCGGATTACATTTTTTATTTTTCTCCGATATCCGATCCAGTAATTTAGGTCGATACCGATACGTAATATCGGATCGGTCCATCTCTACTTTGTACACTAAAGCCAGACTCTGAAATCTTGCTGACTGAGGCACTGGGGTCAGCCATTATTGATACTGCATGTACACGTACAGTTTGTGGTCAGAAGTGGCTAGATAGTTACATGCGTGACCTGCCCGCGAAGTGTTGTTGTTGTTTGTATGTAAAATGGCGGAACGAATAAAGCGCTGGGAATGAGAGTACGACGTCGTGTCTTTTGAGTTAACAAAACAGTTCAAAAGAAAAGGCAGCTCACCCCTTCAGCAGCTCACCCCTTCAGCAGCTCACCCCTTCAGCAGCTCACCCCTTCAGCCTATGCATAAGTATAAACTCGAGTTTATACCCGCAGGTGGCGGCTCTCACAGAGCACGCTTACACAGATACAAAGTAACCCAAAAAGTTGGAGTCCAGGTCCGCGTCTGCTGTCAAAGCTGCTCGCTTGCTTCTCTCTCCCTCCTGGCAGCTGTCAGAGCGGGTTTTTGAACGCAGTCACCACGGTCCAATCAGCAGCTCTCTGCTCTTCATTAGGGGAAGGACCTGCAGAGAGACACAGTAAAGAGAAACACAGCAGCTCACACAGACTTTTTATGGCCACAGGTCGTAACAATGATGATGATTGTGGTGGTCATCATGGTTGTGATGGTGATGTGATTGTAACCGTGGTGATATCCTGTGGCTGTGACATCAGCGTGCAATGCATTTGAATGTTGTTGCAGTCCTGAGGGAATTTAAACACTTTGGTAAAGGCCTTATTTTCTCTCCATGAGCTCCACGCTCATTGAGTGGTAAAAGTCAAAGGTGAAACCCGTCTGTGATTCTGTTTAATGCCTGCAACTGGAGGCGGAGTTTCAGGCGTCTGTCTCGCCTGCTTCCTCTCACCTGTTTCCTGATTTTCTGACACCAGAATCTTACATAACCGTGACGACCAATCAGAGCTGCTCTGACAGCTGCGGCCTAAGGTTGGCCTAAGTGCTGACCTCTGACCTCTGTGACCCCTAAGGCTTCTGTCCTAAAACGTCTGCAGGCAGCATTCAGGGCTGAAAAACTCCACCATCAGTCAGACAGAAGCTGAGGTGTTCAGCTTGAATGATCACGTGTTTTCAGCGTGTCAGTGGATCAATATATGAGGAAACTGTAAAAACATGATTCTACACTTCGGACTGCTGAAAGAGCCGAGTGCCCACAGCTCAGCTCATTGATTAGGATCAATTGCTGAATGACTGATTATAGATATGAGTTAAAATGTGCGTTTGCAGATTGGTCCGATCAGTAACTGCAGATTAACTCTGTCCCTGTCTGCGTGCAGTGGAAACGCCTGGAACAAGAGAGAGAGCAGCAGGCAAGCGAGGTAAACACACACACACACACACACACACACACACACACACACACACACACACACACACACACACACACACACACACACACCCCTGGTCAATATTTGGATGTTTGCCTACAATAACACTATTTTTAACACTTCAGTACCATTACCTCTTAAAGTATTCTTTCTTCTAGCTCCTTTCACACTAAAAGTGACAAAGTGTGAAGCAAGGAAAGACACATCATCAAAGTTTATCAGTCAGAATAAACTAGATCATTGATTTTTTTAAATTTAATCAAAGAAATTACATTTTTAAGTTGAGCAGTTATTGATTTTTTAGGAGGTCCTTTACAAACATGGAAACGTTGGGTTTTAGTTTCATTGATTAAAGTTTGTTGTTTGTTGATGCGAGGTTTCTGTTTCAGTCGAGTCTCGGTAGAAGACTCGGTAGAAGAGCTGCTGCTCTGCCTGCGTCTGTTTTGTTCTTCTGATTAAATTTTGTTATTAATGTAGCGCCATCGTTTTTCCTGCTGAAGCCTGTTAATTAGGCTGAGGGCTCTGTGGGGATTAGAGCCTGGAGAGCTTTTTAATTTCACACACAAACTCAGCAGCTGCCGGCAAATTAACGCCAGGCGGCCAGAGAGCCGCCGCAGCCGACACCAGAAACCAGACGTTACAACGCACGCAAAACGTTTCCACGCAGACGTACACGTTAACACAGCATTCACAGCCGTCCTCTGCACACTTGACCTCTGGGCTTCCATTCGTGAACCTGGATCGACTCAGCGGAGACCTTCGATAAATCCAGGCCGCTTTCCATCTCTCTGATTGATTATCGATTACTGATCTTTGACGGCTCCGTCTGTCAGGTCTGTGCAGTCAAAAAAGTAAAACCAATATCAGTGATCCTGAAGTACTTGAGTAAAGTACTCAGTTACTCCCACAGTCAGTACAGTTACAGTGTGGATGTTGAAGGTCAATGGAAGAGGAGGAGCGTTTCATTTACTCCTCGCCGCGCTCCTCCTTCTGATAATTAAAGTTTCCTCTCGTCCTCACCTCCACATCCTGAGCCCCCCCCCCTCCACACACACACACACACACACACACACACACACACACACACACACACACACACACACACTCCTCATGTTAAAGGTCAAAGTAGTTCCTTTCATATACCCCCCTCCCTCCCTCCTCCTCCTCACCCCGTGCCTCTGTCACCTCCACCTCCACCTCCTGTCCTGTTGCTCCTCCATGCTAATTAAAGACAGCTCCCCTCTTTGGTGGTAAAGGTTCGGGCGGGCTCCTTTTATTACCTCCTCCCCCGTCCTCCCTCTTCGGTTGACCTTAACTCGTCGTGTTAAAGGTCAGCGCGGCGTCGTTCCCGCCTGCTCCTCACATCATTTGGAAATTATTCTGATTAATAAGTCGGGCAGCTCTTTTGAAGCGTCTCCTCCGGCCCGGCTGGAGAAGACACATATTGACTCTCCGGGTTTGGTTCCTCTTTTGATGTCTCGCTTTAAACTCCCAGACCTCGAGGGCTTCGATTAGCATAGGGGAGTAGGTCGGGATCAGGCTGCGGCTGACTTCCACACAGTCTGACCAAAGACACAGCCCGACGCAAAAGCGCGATGCAGCGGCCCGCCGCCGGTGGCCCGCCGCGGTTGTCCACAAATTCAGTTCCCTGTGCAGAGTCGCAGAGGAGGAGGACAAGAGGGGAGGAAGATACAGGAGGAGTGGTCAGCTGTTTGAAAGGAATAAAATAACAAAAAGTAATAAACTTTATTTAAAACATGTTTGTAAAACAAAACGCTTCACACGGTCTTTATAGGGATTAAAATCAGAGTGCGAGCTCCGCCCCCTCCGAACTCCCATAAAGGAAATTCATTAATCATGATGTCGGCTCCTCTAAAGAAATACAACATTCACTCGTAAAATACAGAACAAGTACAACGAATAATAAATAAAAAGTACATCTCTCCATCCATTCTCTTCTCCTTATCCTTCTCACAGTGACGGGGGTGGAGCCTATCGCGGCTACCATAGGGCGCGGGGCAGGGCACACCTGGATTGGTCTCCAGTCTGTCACAGGGCCAGCACAGGGACAGAGACAACCATTCACTAACTGCACGTGTGTGGATTGTGGGAGGAAGCTGGCGAGAACATGCAGCATAAAAGGCCCCGCCCACACGGTGGATTCGGACCCAGGGCCTTCTGTGCCACCGTGCTGCCTTTTATATTCATTCATGCCCATTAAAAATGGCTCCACTCAGTCCAGCACATCCTTGCATCCTCTCAGCAGACTTGCTGACTTCACCACGATGGCATCACCCATGTCCTTCTGGCAGCTGCAGCGCTCCGGCGGCGTCTGCGTTCTGCTCACTGATGACTCGTCAGAAACTTCAACCTCGGTGGAAACCATGGTGACGTTAAGTACAGTTCACAAGGACTCTGGACTCTGTGACGGTGACATGTATAAACTACAACACCCAGAATATGGACTACAAAACACTGCTGCTGCTTTACTGCCGCCTGGCCTCACTGTGGGCTCAGCAGGTCATAAAAACAGGAAGTATGACATCATTACAAAGACAGGCAGAGCTTTTAAAATGAAAACAGCCTTTTCTTCTTCTGTGGTCCTGCTGCAGCGCAGCCCAGAGGAACTCCCCCCTCCTCGTTTAAGGTTTAATCCACGACCGTAACCTAAACTGGACGATACAGACTCTGAAACACGCTGTGATTGGTCATGATGTCACTTCCTGTGTTGTTGCCTTTGCCATGCAGATTAAAACGCGTCCTCTCTCTCTCTCGTTGCCTCGCCGGCGCCTTACTAACGCATCTAATCCTCATCATTACCGTTAATTTACGGTGCTCGACAAACGCAGAAATCCCCTCTGATTCCCACAATGCACCTGTAAACCCCTCCTCATTACGCGCAGTGTTGACACGCGTTAGAGTTAATTAGTCCATTAGTTAATTAATCCTTTATTTGAACAGGAAGTAGCGCTGAGAGCCATGGCTTGATCTCTTCGTGAGCACGAGCAGTTAAAACACAAACACATGGTTAGGTCGGCCAATCAGAGCGCGGCTCCCAGAAGCCTCGGGTGGATTGATGTAACGTGCCTCTCTGCTGCTGGTGTTGACTGAAATCAGCTGATTACCTGTAACTGACGCGTGTTTCATCCAATCAGGAGCTGCAGAAGGTGCAGATGGAGAGGGACGGTGCTCTGGAGGACCGGCGGCGGCTGGGAGCGGAGGTTCGGGCCCTACGAGCCAATCACAGGTCAGCACACACGAGTCTGAACTTAAAGATGTTCATCCACAGGAATGTGGAGAAATCTGTGGTTTCGGTCCAAACAAGGACCCAGATCTCAGAGACACCAAATAGCTGATTTAAGGTGTCAGTTAAAATATGTCAGAGCTTTGATTTAAATCTGTGGTTTTATTGTGAAAGTCCCTTATCACTTCCTGCTGTGGATTTATCAGTGAGTAATATTAGGAGCGGCTGATTTCAGCTGGGTTATGTCCTTTCAGTTAGTGAAATCATAAAAAATAATAATATTTTCCATGATTTCATCATCTCTAATTAGTGGCAGGACTTCTGTGAGCAGTTTTGTAGGAATGGGATCTAAAAGACACGTTGATGGTTTGGAGGAAGTAATTATTGAAGTTAACTCAGAAAGATCGATTGGAGAAAAAGAGTCTAACTTAATAACATCAATGGTACTGAAAGTAGCTGTAGATAATATTACATCTGTGGGATGATTTTGAGTCATTTTTTCTCTAATTGTTAACATTTCACTTGTGAAGAAGTTCATGAAGTCATTACTAGTTTTCACCTGCAGCCCATCTCATCCCAAACCATCTCACCATCAATCACCATTGAGTTTAGGTAAGGTGACTGTGGAGCCCAGGCCACCTGGCACAGCACTCCATCATTCGGTCAAGCAGCCCTTACACAAGGTGTGTTTGGGGTCATTGTCCTGTTGGAAAATAAATGATGGGATGTAAGGTTGGGCGATTGGGCGAATATATCCACTGAGGCTGAGCCTTTCACCAATCAGTTTTACTAGAGAGATTTATTTATTTATTTATTTGTCCATGAGTACGTTTGCTGATAATGTTGGTTGAGGCTAAGAGAAGCAGTCAACGGAAAAATAATAGCACTGTTTTAATGGCACCCTCTTCCAGCGGCAAGCAAATGCACCCTCCTCAAAGTGCGCCCAAATGCAGCGATTCATTTACTCAAACTCATAACAGAAAGAAAGAAAGGCAGTAGCCTATGTTCAGAAAAATCCAAAAACCTTATTTAAAAAACCTACAATGGCGGGAGGAAAACAAAGAGAAACTGGCTTCTTTTTTCCACTATAACCGTGTTTATCTGTCTTACACAGTTGACCCAACAACAAATGCAAAATTAAACCAAAAGTAAGCTGAAAATCAAAGTCTCTTCCAGTGAGCATTAAAAAAGTTAAGTGTTTTGTGCAATTTGGCGCATCTCAAATAAATTAACAGATAAATAAATAATCCAAAAAGTAGCTATGTTATGAAACAAACAAGAAAAGTAGGTAAAATATTCCCTCCAAACAAAACTTATAAATTCTAAACGCACAAATCAGTCCATGCATGATTACATTGCTCCGCCCATCAAAAAGTCTGCTCCTGTGCGAATATATCACCTGTTGTTGGCGACTGGACTGATGGTTGTTGGTTGGAAAATTTCTACATATCACCCAACCTTAATGGGATGGCATGTCGCTGCAGGATGCTGTGGTAGCCATGCTGGTTCCGTGTGCCTTCAATTTTGAATGAATCCCCACCAGTGTCACCAGTAAAAGACCCCCACACCATCACACCTCCTCCTCCATGCTTCACAGTGGGAACCATGTAGAGACCGTCCATTCACCTTTTCTGTGTCGCACAAAGACATGGCAGGTGGAATCAAAGATCTCAAATTTGGACTGATCAGACCAAAGCACAGATGGTCTAACGTCCATTTCTTGTGTTTCTTGGCCCAAACAAATCTCTTCTTGTTGCTTTTCCTTAGTCGTGGTTTCTCAGCAGCTATTTGACCATAAAGGCCTGATTCACACAGTCTGCTCTGAACAGTTGATGTAGAGATGTGTCTGCTACTGGAGCTCTGTGTGGCATTTATCTGGACTCTGCTCCGAGGTGCTGTCAACTTGGGATTTCTGAGGTTGGTGACTCGGATGAATGTATCCTCAGCAGCAGAGGGGTCTCTTGGTCTTCCTTTCCTGGGGCATCCTCAGGTGAGCCAGTGTCATCGTAGCACCTGGTTTTGAGACTGCACTTGGGGACACATTCAAAGTTTTAGCATTTCCACGGACTGACTGACCTTCAGTTCTTAAAGTAATGATGGAGTGTCGTTTCTCTTTACTTAGGGGGAAATCCAGGTGAACACTCTTGTCTCTCTCCAAACAATCCAAACACGAATCCACTCGAACACTCGTCACTTAGGGAACACCGGGGAAAACAGTCCAGAGGGTCTGCACACAAAGAAACGCTCGTTAGATTCCAAACACACAACTACATGGAAAAACACTTGCTAGACGCTCAACTTTCACTGATGTGATTCTCACAACGATCCAGCGAAGAACAGCCGTTGCTTCCTGGCTTGAATGCCATCCACACTGATGAGGCACAGGTGTTTCCTCCTTCGAGGGCGTGAACCTATAATGAGAGAGAGAAACACCGGCTACATAGGACCCTACACCGCCGGGCAGAACATGTTCCCTCTAAGCCTGAAGGGAAAAAGAAGGAACACACATGTAAAGGAAGCACTCAAAATGTGTGGTTATCCTAATTGGGCTTTCATCAAATCAGCAAAGAGGCACAGAAAAGAAGATCAGACACCAGCGAGGGAGGATAAAAAGGACAGACGCGACAACATTGTCAGCCCCTATGTAGCCGGTGCACAACATGAACGAAACCCAACAGAAAGCATCAGAGAGGTCAGAGGGCGCGGTTTCAGGACCGGCCCTGAGGAAGAACACTCGGGCTGAGGCCCCACTCGGCAGTCACAGCGAAGCGCCGCAGTAGCCTGAGTCAGAATAAAGATGAGCAGCGAGGCGTCCACGCTGGCCAAACTGTGAGTCTCCATAAATCATCAGGATTGATGCTGGACGCCTGCTGAGATGTCGGGGGGGGGGAATCAGGATTTTTGTTTGATTTCAGTTTTCTTGGTGGAAATAAAAACTAATTTCCTGTGATTTTACTTCATTAAACCCTGTGTGTGTGTGTGTGTGTGTGTGTGTGTGTGTGTGTGTGTGTGTGTGTGTGTGTGTGTGTGTGGGGTCTCAGGTATTACAGCCTCAAAGTGGGGACGTTTTGTTCCTCTCACGGGCTCGGAGCTGGTCTCAGTACTGGTCCTGAGCAGTCTGAAGGCTCACAGCTGGATTTCTGAGCCCGGCAGGCTGACAGATGTGTGTCAGATGGTTTTTCATCAGTGTGTTGGTCCACGGGATTAGCAGGACGTCAGAAGAAGATTGACCTTTGACGTGTTGGTCACATTCTGTGTTTGCTGTGTTACAGTTTCTGTTTATTCTCTATTATTGGTGGTTTTTCTCAGGGTCTCTGTGCTGATTTGATGCCCTCACAGGAGAGATATTTGGTTATTGTTCAGTTTGCAGCCAATCAAAAAGCTGCACTTCAACCTCTGAACCAGGCATGTTCAGTCTGACGTATTAGTACCTCTGAGGAGGTGCTATAGTGTAGAAGTAAAAAAAAGCAGCTGGATTTCTTTCATGTTGTGTTGCCTGTTGTTAGCGATCCTGTCAGATCACAGGAAATGCGTCCCAGCGTGAAGACTGATTTAAAATATCCAGACAGTGATTCCTTCTGATTTCCTCAGACTGAAACATAGTTATTTATGCTTAAAGTCTCTTAGTCCTGATCAGACGCCGCTAACCTCAGCAGTGCAGACCGGGTTAGATAAAACAGATCTCAGCAGGTCAAAGGTCAGGCCTGTGTTTGTGTACTTGGTTTCTTCGCTGATGGCCCAAACTGGAGGTGGGTTTAAAAACTCCTGAACCAATTTTAAATATAAATGCATTTTATCAGAAACGGCAGAGTGTCAGCTTAGAGCTCAAAAAACTATTTCTATTAACAAACAGCTGAAACAGTAAATGAGAGCAGGTAAACAGATTCTGCACAAAGATGTAAACGCCGAGCGGGGATTGTCACCTGACGGCACAGACGCGCTGTCCGGCTGGAAGCCGACAGCTCAGATTCAGAAGCTGCAGGTTTCATCTCTCTGACTGAACCAGCAGCAAAAGAAGATCAAACTGCGCTTCACGTTTGAGAAACATCGTCATGAATTCTTTGGCTGTTACTTCCTGCACAGCTCTCGGTCTCTGTGTCCTCAGAGACCAGTTTACCATCAGATCTGTTTTTCTTACCACACACCAGTCTGCTGTTGTGTTCAGTGCTGTCGGCCTCTGACATCTAAACTTTTACAAATGACTGCTCAGCTGTAATCACACCTCTGTAACTCTGCTTCACTTCAGCAGCATCAGGTTCACATGTTGATTCATGGTTTTATTTTAAGGTGCTATAAAAAGCCAGGCCAGGAAAATCTGCTTCATGTTTTTATCCTCAGTTACTTGGACACAAAGGCCTCTGCTGCGATGCTCACACCTCTGATCAAGTCTCACGGTGTCAGTACTGATAGATGATCAGAAGCTGAATCCAGGCGTTATAGGAATCAGCGAGGATACCCAGTAATGGTAAATGGTAAATGGACTAGTTCTTATATAGCGCTTTTCCACTCTTCTGAGCACTCAAAGCGCTTTACACAACTTGTGCATTCACCCATTCGCACAAGCACAACTGACATTCACACACATTCATACTCCGATGAGAGCAATTTCGGGTTAGTATCTTGCCCAAGGATATTTGGCATGCAGACTAGGGGAAGCCGGGAATCGAACCACCAACCTTCCGATCAGTAGATGACCTGCTCTACCACCTGAGCTACAGCCACCCAGTAATAAGTGATATGTTGCTTGTGTGAGGTTGTACAGACGTATTTTTAAAACCTGCTGAGAGTCTAATTATTTTTTTATGTGTATAACAAAGTGAGACAGGGTGCGCTTTCTTCTGTTCCCGTCGGACGTGTTTTTGTGTTTGTGCCTTCGATGTAATATTGTGTGACGTCGGGTGTCTGCTTTGTCACCATGAAGTTGGAGAGATGTCTCTCGCTGATGTCGACGTCTGAGATTCAGGAATGGTTTCTGCAGACTCTTGGACAGGTGCAGCGGCGTCTGTGACCGCTCATCAGTGGTTGTCTTTGTGTGTTTACTCTTTAAATGTTTCAAACGGTGCTTATCACTAAGATATTCTCAGATATTAACACTGTGTGTATGCATTAGGGCTGGGCGATATGACCCAAAATTCATATCTCGATATTTTTTAGCTGGATGGCGATATAAGATATATATCTCGATTTTTTTTTTAAAGCCATAAGTTAAGAACAAAAAGAGAGTTCTTAGTCACACTGTGTCCCAGATGTCACACGGGCACTTTTATTTACATACAGCGTAGATGTACATGAAGAAATTACTCAAAAATAAATTATCAGCATTTATTAAATAATCATGGTCCATAAATAAAAGAAAACAATGTTGTTTTTGTGCATAACAAAAAGCTCATAATTGTGCAGTCAAAATGTAAACTAATAGACGCTGAGCGTAATAACAAAGAGACAGATTTCACAGCTGCACCACGTCTCTGAACAGGTGCCGTTTGTGGTCCTTATACACACACAGTACGTATCACTCCGCGAGGCTCCTCCTCGGTAGCCGTAATCCTCCGACAATCCATCAAGCGGTGCAGCTCCGTAGCAAAGTCATAATAAAACATTTTTGACAGATTGCTGAGCGCTGTGTACCACATAAAATCGGTTCGCGGTCAGTAAGCACAACCAGAATTCATACATAAGGCGCACTGTCGAGTTTTGAGAAAATGAAAGGACTTTAGGCCGTGCAGCCCCTCCGGGCTGCATGTCGTTAGCGCGGTTAGCTCGCTAACACGTTGACGCCGTCCAGCCCCACGCACGGGGCGATCCGCGGTAACTCGCTAACGGAGATTTTCCGCTTTCATCTTGTCATTGCCTGCAGGTGAAGCTATGGGGGAGGCGGAGTTGTGTTCAGTGAAGGAGAGGCGAGGCCGAGTAACGTTGCGTAGAGACAAAAGTGGACGAAAGAGAGGCAAACCTGCGGCTCCACAAGTATAATTATAACGTAACATAGACTATATCGATATAAACGATATTGTCACATCTTATATCTCGTATGAAAATATATCGATATTTTTTAAAAAACTCGATATATCGCCCAGCCCTAGTATGCATTGTATTCCTGTTTTCCTTTCATTCAGTTTTATGGATTTATATGAGCTGTGCTGAACCACAAATTGAAGTTTTAGGACGTCCTGCTCCAACATGGAAAACGTTTCAGCAGAATTGAAGCGGTCGAGTGTGATGAAGTGAGAAAATATCAGATGCAGCACGAGGATCAGAAAACTGCTGAAGGTCCTGACGACGATGCTGTTGGTTCCTCTCTTCTGTTTTTAAAGTGTTCTGTTTCTAATTTGGTCTGAACTTTGACCTCTGACCAGTGATGGGGATAACAGCGTTACTTTTTTCAGTAACGAGTAATCTAATTACCATTCCTATCGTTACAACGCCGTTACCGTTACTAACAACAAAATGCGGTCGCGTTACTATTTTTCACCAAACAGACGGTTGAAGCTGTGTTCAGTTTATTGCAGCTTATATCAGCTGCAGGAAGTAGCTGTAAGTAATCTGGACGCTGCAGCTTTAAGCAGCTGCGCACTCCCACGGACCGCGATCACGATCACTGTCTAGCACAACACCTGGAGCTCAGGAGGCAAAACAATCGTATGAGTGCTGCTGTTTGACTGAGGAAGAATAAAGTAGTTGTGGTAAACAATCACATGACCAAGATGACAAAGCAACAAGGTGACGTATACCAGTTTATAAACGGTGTTGATGGGCCAGTAAAACCAGAGTCGTGATAAACAATTTATACGCCTGTTTTTCCTGAATAGCTTCACGTTTACTGTCTAAGGACAGCAGCGAGACCTCTCTGCTCAAACAAAACAAAAAACAGCCCGTTCATGTTGGTGGAACAATGCACCATGTCAACCAATCAAAAAATGATATGGCAACATGACGTTTGTTGTTTAGGAACAGGAGGAAGATTTAGGAGTGACGGAGAGAGAGAGAGAGAGAGAGTGGAAAAAGAGAGAGCGAGATGTGAGAGATTTGTGACGTTTAGCGTGTTTGGAGTGGCACAAATAATTTGTCTTATTAAATGCAGAACAGCTGATTGTTCTGTAAACAGTTTAAGTGGTTTAAAAAAAAAGGGTAAAAGGTAAATGGCTGCAAATAACTTTGTTTGCAAAACTTGTGCATAGATTTTAAAACTGACAAATATTTGCATTTAAAGTTATGAAATATGATTCAATAAACATGTTTGTGGTTGTTACAGTAAAAAATAACTTTTTCTACTCAGATTTTATGTTTTTTGTCTGATTGTAGATCAATGTTGTTAATACAGTAGTCAGAATGAAAACATGACTGTAAATTCAGACACGTGAGGTTGTGCTGAAAAGGATGAGACCAAACACGGCAAATAAACAGTTTTTAAAGGTGAAATGTGGAGGAAACATCAAAGTGGTTAAAATGGCCAATTATACCCTGGACCTCAGAGGGTTAAACGTTTATTTTAAGTAACACAATAGTTACTTTTCAAGTAATTAAATACCTTTAGAATCTTGTAACTCAGTTACTTTTTTGAAGAAGAACCTAGTAACTATAATTAATTACTTTTTCAAAGTAACTTGGCCAACAGTGCCTCTGACCTGTCTGTTTACTTTTAAGTAACCTAGCACCTATCGATATCCCACCGATCGATTATTTATCAGCTGCTTCGCGCTGACGATCACAGCAGCTTTAAAGCCGTCTGAAGCTCAATAATCAATAATAATCAATAATACCTGTTGATGTGCTGCAGCTCACGTCACACTGCCGCCTCTGAATCATTTTTATTTAAGTGCTTTTTAAATAAACTGCTGGTCGACGTCTGTTTCCCTCAGTGTTTACAGTTGGATGTGTGAACGTGTGGAAGCTCACTGGTTCTTCATCACTTTTTTACCTGTTAGCCAGTTTGTTTTATTTATTTATTATAAAGAATCGTTTTCATATTTTTAAGTTTCTGAAAATATAAAATAAATATATAATAAACCCATTTTTTCCCAGCATGCACTCTGACTGTCAGTTTAACAGGAACGTCCTCCTCTTCCCCTCTCAGATCTCAGGACTTAGCCCCGCCCTCCCAGCCCTTGTTGCGAGCTGATAGCGTTTCTCCTGAGGCCCCACCCCTGATGGATAAGCTGCAGCAGCTGATGAAGGAGAAGCAGAGCGTGGAGGCGGAGCTTCAGCGCTGCCAGGAGGCAGAGCGAGAGGCCACTGAGCAAGTGCGCAGGTCAGAGCCTTCACTTCCTGTTTGTTGCGTTCTCTGTTCTGATTGGCTGCTGCTGCTGAAGCCATGTATAATATTTTTGTATGTTCTGCTGCAATCGCCATGACAACAGAAACACTCTGTTACATTAGGTACGTGGTCCTAATGTTGTGGCGACTGGTGTTTCGGTTCTGCTCATGAAGCTGCCGCCGTGCCGCAGACGCAGCGCTTCGTTGTGTCTGTATCAGAGTGAATCTAACAGTTCTTCAAATTAATCGAATCTGATTTTTTAAGGTTTGGGAGACGTGAACATCAGTTTTACCCATTTGGTGCATAACAGTAGCTTAATGTTAGAGCACTCCTCCTCTTCATCGCACAGTAATCACACGCTGCTGCTCAGAAGAAGAACAAAAACAGAGGAATGAAACTCGAGAGAATCTGCAGCGTAGCTTCAGCCCAGTTTCAAGTCCAGAGGGCCGATTTTACTGCAGACTGAACCGAGCTTTAAAGACCTGCAACGGCTGAGAGTCTCTGCAGACTGTGGGAGAGGATTTTTATGATGACAGGAACCAAACTCGGACCTCTGCGGTTCGGCCCGGCAAGCCTGAAGAAGTTTTTCTGCATGAAGATGTCCCTCAGCTCTGACGATGGCGAGGTCTTCTCCTCGAGCGTTCAGAGCCGTGCCCGGCTTATTTCTCATGATTTTAGAAACCGTGTCTCTAAAATCATTCGAAATGACGGGTGGAGACTCCAGTGGTGGCGTTTCATGGTGAGCTGACGGTGTCAATCACGTTTGACGCAGAGGAAAGGTTTACCTAAAGAATGTCCATCAAACAAAATAAACTTTCTTTTGTTTGATGTCGTCACAGAGAACTGTGCGGACAGCCTGCCAGTGGTGAGCTCTGAAACATGGCTTTATGTATTATTAATAATGATTACTGAACTGCCTCGCAGCTGTCAGGAAACATCAGGTGAGCTGCTGTTTGTGGCCCACAGGTGTGACGGGCAGGTACTGAACCCTCAGAGCTTGCTGGGACAGGTCGGCAAGAATGATGACGCTTTCAGGCTCCCGGCGAGTCTCCTTGTTCACATCACAAATAAAAGTTCGTAGGACCCTGAAATCCGCTGCGGTTTAAATTAGCAGCAACATCTGAGTAGCTGTTCTTCAGCCTGAGGAGATTTTATCTCTGCGCTGCTCTTCATCAACGGCAGGAGCACGTGACTCTGAGCCGAGAGCCTGAAACAGGCTGACGATCCGAGCTGATCGATCGGGAAATAACTGTGCCTGAGGGTCAGAGGTCAGACGAGGTCCTAACTCAGCCGTGAGACTGCTAGAGAGAGCCAGATGTTTGATTTCTCCTGACAGATGTTATCCAGGTGCAAACCTTGTCACCTGTTCATTGGCTCACTGATCTCTTGTGCAGGTGATCAATAAGCTGGTTCTCTGGACAGTCCGGCGAGAGCACAGTGACCGATCGGTGAAGTTGCCTCGGAAAGTCTCACAGACTCCGGGAGGCGTTCAAAGACCGGTTAAGCATGTGGGACTAAGGAGATTTGGTGTGATGATTCATATTCAGCAGACGAGGGTGTGCGAGTGTCTGCGGCGAGCCGATGAGGAGAATTAATCCGTCAGATTCCTGCTCCTGCAGGATGGCGCTCCGACGCCGGATAACGTGACTTCTTCTTCTGCTGCGGCGCGGCGGCTCATCAGTTGAAGATGAAGGGATGAGATTCATGATGAAAACAGCTTAAGTCGTCCGTCTGCGTCCCGCACTGTCCTCCTGGGCTCAAACCCGTGGCTTTCCGCTCTAATTTGGCTGCCAGCGGGGGGGCGCATGGCGCTGAAGAGCCTCCCAAGTTTCTGAACAGCGGAGAGGAATATTTGCTCTGGGTGGGGGTGGGGGGTATTACAGAGGGAAGTTTAATTTGATTTAGAGAGAGTGAGAGTGAGCGAGCATCGCCGACTGCTGGAAAGTCATTCAGGTCGCTCCCCCCCCACACACACATTTCATCTTCCTCTCACTTTCCTCATCATTTCCTCCCGTTAGTCAGAGAACTGAGGTCACAGCATCAGAGCAGTGGCCACAGAGGATCACCGCCATCATCATCACCGAGCTCTTACAAACCTCGTCAGAACATCAGAGTTCAGCGTCACTAACGGGAAATCTTTCTCCTCAGGTTGGAGCGTCTGGTCGAGGTGCTGAGGAAGAAAGTTGGAACAGGAAGTGTCCGCGCTGTCATCTGAGCGGCCGGATGTCCTGATCAGTGAAGACAGCAGCAGCTCAGTGACGATGATGATGTTTCCTTCTCGTCGTCTTAGCTTCGGCTCTAAAACCCAAAAAAGCTTCAAACTTTCCGGAATCATGAATGAAATTTTTCTCTCAATCAAACGTTTTTGTTGTTCTGACATTTTAAAATCAATCAAATGTTTTTTGTTGTTTAATAAAACAGTGATGCCGTGACTTCTGTTTCCTGATGGTTTATTGGTCGATTGGTTGATTGTGGAGTTTCAGAGAGCCCCGCCCCTCCCCTAGGGTCTTTAATTGGAGATCAGTGTCTTTTAGTTCTTGTGTTGATTTAAGGTTCTTCTTAAATTCGCCTGTTTTAAACTGAATCTCTGCTCGGTTTCATTTCTGAGGATCACCGTGACAACCGCGATGAAGCCGCTCTGACTTCGTGTTCCCAAAACTTCTAATTAAAATTTAACTTTGACAAGTTTCCTGGCTCGGTCACATGGCGCCCTGAGCACGCTCTTCTTCTTCTGTCACGCCATCAAGGTTCAAGGTTCTTTTTTGCCCTTTGTGCATAAACCAGCAGTCAAGGGTGAGTGCAGAGAGCTCGGCCACAGTAAGCATGTCGACACCCGCTTTACAAGAGGGGCGGCGGTTTATACACAGGAGTAATTATATCACACTACTTCAGTATTCTGAGCTCTCCTGGCCGAGGAGGCGTCCTGCTCCGCCCCGCACCATCACCCCGCCTCCACCAAACCTGGCACAGTGCAGTCAGACCAGTACCGTTCCTGGCAACCACCAAACCCAGAGTTTGATCGGTCGTCCCAGAGAGCACTGCTCTAGAGTACAGTGGCGCCGTGCTTTGCTCCGCTGTGTGCCTTGTAGGGATGGGTATCGTTTAGGTTTTATCCGATACCGGTGCCAAATCGGTACTTTTGAAACGGTGCCGGTGCTTAAATGGTGCTCAAACCGGTGCTTAAAGAATGGAGAACACAAACTTTGTCCAAAAACCTCTCATGTTCAGCTGTTTATTTGTAAAAAGATAACAATGTTAGCCTTTTCTGCAGCTATAGGGGATTTATGGTATCACTCTTGGCTGGAAGCAGTGCTTAATCAATGGAAAAAACACAAACTTTGTCCTAAACCTCTCATGTTTAACTGTTTTCCACTTTTTCTTTGGTCATTTTAGCCTTTTGGGCCAGGGTGAAGGGAGCATCTGCCATCAAACAAGAAGACAGCCGCATGTAGCTATGATGATGTTTGCTAGTTCACCTTACATGCATTAATGTAATAACGTGGTTAGCCTACTCAATGTAAATTACACATGAACAACATTAAGCTACTCACGCAGAGAAGAACGGCTGCTGCTGCATCATCATCCGTCATCATTTCTGCTACACTGGCAGGGCTAGGGGCCAGGACTCTCTTCGTGTTTTTGGGGGATGTTGCATAACAGGCAACCCACCCGCGGTAGATGCGCTCGGTGTGAGGTCTCGCAGCAAGCTATCAAATACGGCGCATTTCTGGGCTTTTAAAAAAACCGCTATGCGTCGCCAGGTGTTTCATCGGATTCAAGGTGTTACCTCCTTTGACAGTATCACAGTATCAGCTTAAAGCACTTGCTGCAGGCTGCTGAGTTTGCATATTTTGCTGTGAAGTACAGCCAGACTTTTGACCGCTTCGCCTTGGGCATTTTTAATCTGTAGCTCTGCTCTAAAAGAAAGTACATACCTGGGCCCGCCTACTATCCTCGGAAACGTAAAATGATTGGCTAGAAGTGTATCACAGCTCAGGAAAAAAAAGCACCGAAATAAAGCACCGAAATGTGCGCTGCTTTTCGGTCTGGTTACTACCGTTTATGTCAGAACCGGTGCCATCATGGCACCGGACACCGGTACCCATCCCTAGTGCCTTGCGTTGATGTGAGGCTTGGCTGCAGCTGGTCGCCGTGGAAACCCATTCCGTGAAACTCTGCACGCTGTTTTTGAGCTAATCTGAAGGCCACGTGAAGTTTGGAGGACTGTAGCGATTAACTCTCCAGAAAGTCAAGACCTCTGAGCACCGTGATCCTCAGCCTCTGCTGACCTGCTGATTTCACGTGGCCGAGCTCGTCGTGCCTGAGCTGCTGTCGTTCCCAGTCACTTTCACTAACTGTGGAATATTTAGCAGTGAGGAGATTTCACGACGGGACTCGCTGCACAGGAGCTAGTGTTCCGATACGATCCACCAGTGTAAACTCTGATTGACAGACGTGTGCAGGGATTTGTGTGCACGTGTGCGTGCTCCGATCCACACACAAACACGTGAGCAGTCTGAGCTCATGTCAAACGATTTTACAAACGTGTACGTGCAAACATGAACAAATACTGAGTTCAGGTTCATGCGTTGGATCGTTTTCACGTTCAAACACTTTCTTGTACGCACCTCACCCGGGAGGCCCTCAGGAGGCATCCTTGTCAGATGCCCGAACCACCTCAGCTGGCTCTTTTGTATGTGGAGGAGCAGCGGCTCTACTCTGAGCCCCTCCTGGGTGGATGAACTCCTCACCCCATCTCTAAGGCTACGTTCACTCTGCAGGTCTTAATGCTCAATTCCGATTTTTTGATCAAATCCGATTTTTTTTGTCTGCTCGTTCACACTACAAATAAAATGCGACAGCAAACGCACTCTAGTTCAATTCAATTCAATTCAATTTTATTTATATAGCGCCAAATCACAACATAAGTCGCCTCAAGGCGCTTCATAGATATAAAGAAAAACCCAAGAATCATATGACCCCCTATGAGCAAGCACTTTGGCGACAGTGGGAAGGAAAAACTCCCTTTTAACAGGAAGAAACCTCCGGCAGAACCAGGCTCAGGGAGGGGCGGCCATCTGCTACGACCGGTTGGGGTGAGAGAAGGAAGACAGGATAAAAGACATGCTGTGGAAGAGAGACAGAGGTTAATAACAGATATGATTCAATGCAGAGAGGTCTGTTAATACATAGTGAGTGAGAAAGGTGACTGGAAATAACTAAGGGAGGATTCAGGGTCACCTGGTCCAGCCCTAACTATATGCTTTAGCAAAAAGGAAAGTTTGAAGCCTAATCTTAAAAGTAGAGATAGTGTCTGTCTCCTGAATCCAAACTGGAAGCTGGTTCCACAGAAGAGGGGCCTGAAAACTGAAGGCTCTGCCTCCCATTCTACTTTTAAATACTCTAGGAACAACAAGTAGGCCTGCAGAGCAAGAGCAAAGTGCTCTAATAGGGTGATATGGTACTACAAGGTCATTAAGCTAAGATGGGCCCTGATTATTTAAGACCTTGTATGTGAGGAGCAGGATTTTGAATTCAATTCTGGATTTAACAGGAAGCCAATGAAGGGAAGCCAAAACAGGAGAAATCTGCTCTCTCTTTCTAGTCCCTGTCAGGACTCTTGCTGCAGCATTTTGGATTAGCTGAAGGCTTTTCAAGGAGTTTTTTGGACATCCTGATAATAATGAATTACAGTAGTCCAGCCTGGAAGTAATAAATGCATGAACTAGTTTTTCAGCGTCACTCTGAGACAGGATATTTCTAATTTTAGAGATGTTGCGCAAATGGAAGAACGCAGTCTTACATATTTGTTTAATATGTGCGTTGAAGGACATGTCCTGGTCAAAAATGACTCCAAGGTTCCTCACAGCGTTACTGGAGGCCAAGGTAATGCCATCCAGAGTAAGAATCTGGTTAGATACCATATTTCTAAGATTTTCAGGGCCGAGTACAATAACCTCAGTTTTATCTGAATTAAGAAGCAGAAAGTTAGCGGCCATCCAGGTCTTTATGTCTTTAAGACATTCCTGCAGTTTAACTAATTGGTGTGTGTTATCTGGCTTCATGGACAGATAGAGCTGGGTGTCATCTGCATAGCAGTGAAAATGTATGCTATGTCTTCTAATGATGCTGCCTAAGGGAAGCACGTATAATGTAAACAGAATTGGTCCTAGCACTGAACCCTGTGGAACTCCATAATTAACCTCAGTGTGTGAAGAGGACTCTCCATTTACATGCACAAATTGGAGTCTATTAGATAGATATGATACAAACCACTGCAGTGCAGTACCTGTAATACCTACAGCATGTTCTAATCGCTCTAATAGGATATTATGGTCAACAGTATCGAACGCTGCACTAAGGTCTAGCAGGACAAGCACAGAGATGAGTCCACTGTCAGAGGCCATAAGAAGATCATTTGTAACCTTCACTAAAGCTGTTTCTGTGCTCTAGTGTGAACGCTCAAAGCGGCCGCATGCGCAAAAGAAGACATCTGTTTAGACCCAGAACAAACAATATTGTTTGACTGATGGCCCTTAATATAAAGACTTCGGACTTTACGTTTCCCAATTTTTGCTTTAAGTTATTTTGTTATTTACATAATAATGTAAATAACCTAATAATGATCCTTAATTCTGTTTTAGAGCAACGGTGCTTCAAAGGATAGTTGCAGATTTCTGTCAGAATCTGCAGATTATGCAGTACAAATAAAATGTTCACGTTTCTCCAACATTGTCTTCCCAACAGTTGTACTGGACGGACAGGAAGCGTTCGTGATGTCTTCTTCGGCGCTGATAATTGGCGTCTGTCATGTGTCAGTGACGTAAAAGACAGATTTAATGCGACATGACCATCAAACAGCAGTCACTTTCTAAAACATCGGATATGTATCGGATTCAGTAACACACACGAAAGTGACCCAGATCGGATTTGTGCCATTCACACTGTCACACCATGATCGGATATGGGTCGCAGAGGGTCACAAAAGTCGGATTGGATGCGCTTTTGCCTGCAGTGTGAACGTAGCCTAAGGGAGAGGCCAGCCACCCTTCGGAGAAAGGCCCCATTGTACCTTGTAGTACCATGTCACCCTATTAGAGCACTTCACTCTCACACTGCAGGCCTACTTGTTGTTCCTAGAGTATTTAAATGTAGAATGGGAGGGAGAGCCTTCAGTTTTCAGGCCCCTCTTCTGTGGAACCAGCTTCCAGTTTGGATTCAGGAGACAGACACTATCTCTACTTTTAAGATTAGGCTTAAAACTTTCCTTTTTGCTAAAGCATATAGTTAGGGCTGGACCAGGTGACCCTGAATCCTCCCTTAGTTATGCTGCAATAGACGTAGGCTGCTGGGGATTCCCATGATGCACTGGGTGTTTCTGCTTCACTCACTATGTGTTAATAGACCTCTCTGCTGAATCATATCTGTTATTAGCCTCTGTCTCTCTTCCACAGCATGTCTTTTATCCTGTCTTCCTTCTCTCACCCCAACCGGTCGCAGCATATGGCCCCGCCCCTCCCTGAGCCTGGTTCTGCCGGAGGTTTCTTCCTGTTAAAAGGGAGTTTTTCCTTCCCACTGTCGCCAAAGTGCTTGCTCATAGGGGGTCATATGATTCTTGGGTTTTTCTCTGTATGTATTATTATACGATCTACTGTACAATATAAAGCGCCTTGAGGCGACTGCTGTTGTGATTTGGCGCCATATAAATAACATTGAACTGAGTGCAGTTTTTCTCTTACTGTGCTCATGTTTTCTTTTATTGAGCTACGGTGCATGAAGCTGTTTGTCAGTCAGACTGGTTCTGTAACTGCAGAGTCGAGCTGACGACCAATCATACATGTGGGAGCATTTAATAAAAAAGGAGGTTCTGATTTGGACTCAGGACTGAACAGCTGTGGGAGACGAGGCTCTTAGGTGGTCTGCAGACCTGCAGATGAAATCTGACAGCAGGCAATGAAGAACGAGGTAATGAAAAGCTGCTTCCATCAGACCCGCGGCGCTCATCTTCTGATTGTGATCTTCTGTGTCCGAAGACTTAGAATAGAATAGAATAGAATAGAATAGAATAGAATAATCCTTTAATTGTCCCACAAGGGGAAATTTGGTTGTAACAGCAGCAAGAAAAACACATACAAACAAACAGGACACAGAACAGAAACATACACAATTTTTTTAACATATTTACATCAAGGACAATAGTTACCAAAAACAGAGTACTGTACAGTTATTAAATTAATAAGCCGCCCGACCGGAGATATCGCTAGCCCTGGGACGTCAGGCTAGCGATTTTGCGAGCCCTGCTGTGTGTTTGTTCCAGATTCTGCTATAATAACAGTAACAATAATAATAATCATCATTTACCTTATTTTACATTTACACTCATGAGTTAATACTTAGTTAACCAAACACACCAAATTTAAACTCATGGTTTAGTTACAGGGGAATGTGCCTGACTCACATGGAGTCCATGCAACTTTGGCTGAGAAGCCCCACACATGCAACATTGTCACTAGTGGTGTCCCATTGATTAATGCCCCACAACAACAGTGACATGTGGAACCTTGCTGTTAAAAAAAAAATCAGTTTAAATAATAAATAAATTCATTGTTCACTGCAACTCACTCAATACAGTAAACTTCAGCTCCAATAAGAGTGGGTTATCCCACAGCGCTCATCAGAGAGTTGGGGGACAAACTGGTTTCAGTAAACATTGCTCTGTAGCGCCTCCTGAAGGCAGCAGTGAGAGCAGCAGTGTGCCTGGGGCTAATCCACCCCGGGCCGGTTTCCTGCAGGAAAACTTTCTGCAGAACTCATCAAAACTTTAGGGTTAGGGTAAGAAGGGGGGGGGCTCCTGTAAACGGTGGAAACAGAAAAAGTGAACGTACAGCAACCCCCCCCCCCCCCACACACACACACACACACACACACAGTTGTTTTCATATCTTAGTGAGGACATCGAATGGACATACCCTAACCATCAAAAACAAATTCATAACCATAACCTAACCCAGTGGTTCCCAACTTTTTTCGCTGGGCCCCCCTTTGTTTTACAGAAAAATGTTCGCGCCCCCCCCCCCCCCCGCGCGCGCGCCCGCACGCACGCACGCACGCACTAACACATCCTCCAACCACATACACCCATATTTATTTTATTTATTTCACACCTCAAACATTTAGTAAACAATTAAGCAAATACAAGTAATCTGCAGGTAGTAAGAAAATAAACTACTAACTCGCTGCATCCACACCTACACGGGTAGTTTTGAACACGCAGCTGTGTCGTCCACACGTAAACGGCGTTTCGAATCACCGAAAACGGAGATTTTTTTAAACTCATTTTTTGCGTTTCCGTGTGGACCAGGAATACAGAGTTCATTACCCAATGTCAAGTGCCTTTTTTCACGTCAGCTGTGCACCACGTTATTGCTTACATGAGAGGAATTGCAGAATAGCAGATAAACAGTATTTTGTCTCTGTCTGCAGGTTTTACAAATGTATTAAGGTTTTACATGTATTAAATGTATTAAGCCATTTACAAAGGCAGAGGCGTCACGCTGTGATTATTTTACTGTAGTTGTTTTTTTTATGTGTAATAATATTCAACATTGCATCAATACATTTTTCAAAAAATGCCCCTCTGTGCAAAATGGGTTTAAAAACATAAACAGCTGTGGGATCCTGTTTGTCTGTGATTTAGACAGAGGGAACAAATCGTGGCAGGATCAGCCTGATGTTATTTGTAACCTGCTGTAACTTTACTGTATAAAGAGCTAAATGTCAGGAGTAGTTAGTCATTACAACAAGTGTTTGTGAACTAAAAATCAAGAATGTGGGATCCTGTTTGTCCGTGATTTGAACAGCCCAGCGCTGCTCCTGACCAATGTTGGTCAAGTTACTTGAAAAAAGTAATCAGTAACTAATTACTGATTACTTCCCCAAAAATGTAATCCCGTTACTTTACTGATGACTTATTTTTAAAAGTAATTAATTACTTAGTTACTTAGTTACTTTTTAAAAACACGATTTACAACCTGAATAGGTGATAAAGCGATAGATCTTTCAGCCCAATTCTACTTTTTCTGCATAATCCATCATACACAATGTAATCAAATGGAAAAGTCTCTTTTTAAAACTTGTTTTATTAGTTTTAATCTTTTAACTTTATGCATCAAGCAAAAATTAAATTATATGCAACATTCTCTGACTGGAAGAAATTTGTTTAACATTTAAACCTAATTTCTGCACATTCCAGCACATAATTTTGTGTGTGTGTGTGTTTACACTCAGTCTTTCAAATAAATGCAAGTAAAACACAGCAGAAAATAAATAAAATCAAAGACTAGCGGTCCTGTTGCTCTATTTTCACCTGTAAAGCAGGAGTTGGGTAGGCGGAGGTTTACCCTGGTGCAGGTGTGCCGCGGCGGTCAGTGGAAGAATCCGCGAGTTTCTCTGTGAGTTTCCCATTACGTCGTTGCGCACTTGGCGCTTGCTTGGAAGTTTAGGGGTTTTTTTCGCTGTAAAAAGAAGTTTTCTTCCCACGCACGATGGACGCTAATGTTTTTGTCACTTTTTATGGAATCAAACTCAAAGTAAGGTCAGTACTTCCACGCTTTAAACGCTGCACGCTCATACTCTCTCCCGCACTCGATATGTGATCCACTGTTGATCTGCACACAGCTGTTGTCACGCACTCGCTTACGTCACTGTCATGAGACATTCTCGCAAAAAATCACGGTTTTAGTAACGCAGTAACGCAGCGTTCCTACGGGAAAGTAACGGTAATCTAATTACCGTTTTTGCAATAGTAATCCCTTACTTTACTCGTTACTTGAAAAAAGTAATCAGATTACTGGAACGCGTTACTGCCCATCTCTGCTCCTGACGCAGGGAAAACCAATCATGCAGGGAGACCTACCTCAGCACTTGTGCAGGTGAAGCCAAAGGGAAGATTTGCTTCACCATATTTTCTAGTCTTTGTCTTAGAATGAAGTTGGTTTGGAAACATATTCAACGATGCTTCATCTCCTGCTTTGCGTTTGTGTGGGCGTCCCGTGCTAGCAGTGTCCAAGCGTTGTTTTTTTTTCCCTTTTCATGCCGTGCCCCCCCCCCCCCTACAATGGCTCTGCGCCCCCCTACGGGGCGGGCCCCACACTTTGGGAAGGTCTGACCTAACTGACTGTAACCCTGACACTGAACCTACATTTTGAGCTTCAAACTCGTGGGGACGAGCATTTTGTCCCCATAGGTGCTGATGGTCCCCACAAGTATAGTATAATTTTAAGTTTTGGTCCTCACAAAGATATGTAAACGTGGTACACACAAAGGTGAGTCTGTAAGTCTTACAGACCGACATTACTCTGCCTGTGTCAGGGCACCTGATCCTTAGGGTGGACAACTGTTTAGGGTTTAAAAGCCACAGAGACGCGGTGTTTAGAGGAAAAAGTGTTTCAGCTGGCACGTACGGGATCACTGAGGGTTTTCACTCAGGCAGCACTTGTCCTTCTCTCCTGGATAAACACATTTACTCAGGGCCTTCTGGATGTGATGTTCTCCTGCTTCCCTGGCCGCTGTCTCTGTGGGGGCTGTGATCTGCTGGATGTTTAGTGTATGAGGTGTCAGACAAACCTGCCGTCTGAGGGACCCGTGAAGGACCAGTCTGTAATTTTATTCACACAAATCCAACTGATCCTTTTGTAAATAAAGTTTAAAGAGACAAATGTTCTTTTCTGTAAACGAGGAAACTACTTTGATGCAGCGGTTTCCAGTCAGTGGGTCATGACCCTCAGAGGGTTGCTGGATGAATCCAAGGGGCCAGGGAAGAAGAGAGGATCATTCATGATATTTACCTTAACGTGTGTGATTAAAATCAAGTTTCATGGAAGAAAAGTGGAAATAATTTGGGACAAATTTAAAAAAGGAGCTTTAAACTTTGGCAAAAAGATCCATGACCCCAATCTGACCTCGGAGATGATGACAAAATAGAAATAACAGAAATAATTGTTGATTTTAAATCGTAAGACATGTTCAGACTGAAGTGAGTCAGACAAACTTTAATACAGACATGGAGATACGGGGTTCCCACCTGACAGCAGTGTGTGGGGTGGAGGCCCCCCTCCCACCACTGCCTGGTTACCACAGTGACAGGAGACCACTCGTGGTCGTCTTGGGTGGTTTTAATCCGTCGGCCGTTAATCTGCTTGTTCTGAAGAAAGACTCAGTTTGTTGGAGCTCCAACTTCTGACGCCACCCGGGAGAGAGAGAGAGAGGGTGTGGGTGTGCATGTGTGTGAAAAAATTTAATTTTACTACTTGTGGGGAACAACAGTCCCATCCCCACAAGTTTGAAGGGATTATTAAAATGTAGTTTTAGTGTCAGGTTTACAGTTAGGTTAAGGTTGGGTTATGGTTATGTTTAGGCAGGGTTAGGCATTCAGTTTTGATGGTTAGGGGAAGCAGCTCGGGAAAGGGTTATGTCAATTTCCTATGTCCTCACTAAGACATGAAACGTGTGTGTGTGGTCTCGATCTCTCTCATCTCGTGTTAACTCAGTTCTCTGAGGTCCACCTCCCACAGAGAATCCTGCTCTCTGATTGGCTGTTGGCTCTCTAAACTCCCTTCCTGTTTGTGCGGCAAGTAGAAGTTGGGCGTGTGCTGCAGTTGAACTCGTCAGTAAAGTTTTGATTAGAAGCCTAGTCATCTCTGTGCTGATGCAGAGACTCTGGGTGGATGTGACTGATCAAAGTGTTTGTAGGTGAGGGTGTGGTTACAGCAGGGTGGAAGCACTCCACAGCGCTCTAGCTCAAGGACTGCAGTTCACATACCGTTAGCCAAACGCCACACAGAGACCCTCTCACTCGGAGAAACCAATCGCAGAGCTCCAGGTGAAGCCATCACAGGTGTGCAGCAGAGAAGCACCAAATCTGCAGTTCCTCCTCCGTCCAGCAGAGGCTTCACTACTGAGTCGGTCTAGAGCAGGGGTGTCCAACTTCAGGCCTCAAGGGCCGGTGTCCTGCAGGTTTTAGATGTGTCCTTGATCCAACACAGCTGATTTAAATGGCTAAATGACCTCCTCAACATCTCTTGCAGTTCTCCAGAGGCCTGGCAATGAACGAATCATGTGATTCAGGTGTGTTGACCCTGGGTGATATCTAAAACCTGCAGGACACCGGCCCTCGAGGCCTGAAGTTGCCCACCCCTGGTCTAGAGGGTGAAGCGCAGACATTGTGACGTTATGTCTGCATCGCACACACACCTGCTGATCTGGAGGATCCAATCAAAATCCTTGATTTCAGCCCCTAAACCTGGAGCAGAGACTGGTTGGATGTTTGGGAACGGTAACCTCAGAGCAGCCATGCTATTGGTCAAATAAATGAAAACGCTCCAGCAGCACAAAGCCACAGCCACCTGGAAGTCTAAAAAGCCACGCCCCAACTGCAGATTTAAGGTTCGACTTTCCACCCTGCAGTTTTCTGATTGGTGGGTACTGTTTTAGGAAGATTTCTGTCAGCCAGTCAGGAACAAGCACAAAATGTCTGTGACTTCCTGCATCAACATGCGCCTCTGAAGCGGCCTGCAGCTCTGCTGCAGCAACATGGTGATGCAACGATGAGCTGATGCACCTCTTCTTTCAGAATAAAAGCAGACGAGCCCGTTGCCACAGGTGCTTCTGTCTGTGATTGGCTCTGAGCTGGACCCCCACCGCACACCTCTGCAACCGCCTTACATCCAACTGTGCTGGTTGCAGCAACTTGTGATCAGCCAGTTTCCGTGTGGTGAGACTGTGGACGCCGTCTCTGCATCAGTCGTGTCACTGATCAAATTTATTGATCTAATATAACTGTCCAATCACTGAAATCATCAGTTCACCACTGATCGATCAACAACCAATCAATAGTTGGTTGCTGCTGGCCTGATGATCCACAACCATGTTCATGTTGTTATGTTTAGTTTATGGCGGTTGGGCCTCGGCCCCCTCTCACTGACTCGCGAGCAGTTTGAAGTTTTTACACGATCAATAACAGCTCGATCAGCTGAGTGTTTGAATATTCCAATCAGTGATAGAGATTACTGTTGATTGATCAGAGGAAGCTGATCTCATGTTTCAGCAGCTGAAACTTTGCTGCTCAGTGATCCGGTTTTGAGCTGAACGACCATGAAATCTCTGCCAATTACCCCGTGCCTCCTCCCCCTCCCTCCATCATCTGTAACCCCCCCGCAGGACCACCAACCTCCCGGCTGATCCATATTAGGCCCTCAAAGCTCTAATAAACTTCCTCCGTATCGTTTTAATGGAGAGGCAGCTGCTCTCTCTCTCCCCGCTTTGATCGCCCTCGCCTCCTTTCTTCTTCTATGGTTTTGGAGGGGATTTCTTTGCTCTTTTCGTGGCCCGGCACAATTGTGTTATTGGAGATAATTAATTCTAATCCCCATCAAAAGGCATTAGTGGCCCCGGGGCCCCTGTTCGCGCTTTTCTAGCGGGCGAATGAAAGGCAAGGGGAAGAAAAGGGCCGAAGGCCGCCGCATTGTGGCCGCCATCTCCCTCCATAAGGCGTGAGTGGAGAGAAAAGGAGCGAGAGCTTTAGAGAAATGAGGCCGGGGGCCTCAGGGCCGGGCCCGCCGCCGCCGCCGGAGGGCCCCCCTCCACCCTGCCGAGAACATATGGCCCGTATTACAGCGAGGATTCCGCTCCATCAGGAGACGCGACGGCCTCAGTCTTCACCTCCATCATCACCTCCTCCCACAGTCCTCAGCCAGAGTCGCATCAGCGGACAGTCCGAGGATCAGCCCGAGAAAATAAAAGCCCCGACATCTGACCTCTGAAAAATAAACTTTTACTGTGAAATACCTGCAGAAGACCCACTAGTATTTCATTTCATTTCATTTAATGTAATTTTACTGCTTATTTTGCATCATCATGATTATTATTATAAATCTTTGTTTAGTGTTTTTATTGTGTTTGATTCTCGGGGATGAATACCGATGTTCAGTCTGAATGTTTGCTGTGTCGCCTCAGAGACGACACTCGCCGTTTTCATGTTTGAAATCAAGAGTTTTCAACGTGTTGTTTAAACTCACACATGCTTGGAACATGTTTAAAATCATTAATATTCACGTCACAGTCAGAGGACAGCTGCTCGCGTTTGTTTAAAGATTTATTGCCGATAATCGTTCAGTTTGAAACGATCAGCAGGACGACTTTTGCTCATAATTTTTGATTTATGCCACAAACACGGAAAAAACAAAAAACAAACAAACGTTCACACGACGTTTACACATCATCCTGCTGAGGATGTTCAACACGATCGATAATCAATAATCACGTGTTATAAACTGATGGTGCACGTTTGATTGATCAAATTAATTTTATTAAGTCCAGAAAAAAGGATTCAAGATAATTGTTATTGATTATTTTGGCCTAAAGAATTCATGATCAATGATTTTTGAATCAAAGGTCTTTGATTTATTTATTTCTGAATAAATCAGATTCTGAGCTCATCCATCAGGTAACTGATCAATAATTAATATTTGATGTGTGACCGCCAGCTTTTAATCTTAAAAAGGTTTCACTTTTAATGTTTCATCACATAAAAATGAACTCGTTTTTAATTTATCTTTTCAAACTCTTATGTTTGATCCCCACGCAGCATGCGTGTTTTATTCCAGGTAACACACGTTAATTTAAACGGTTTGTGTTTCTGTCTCATCTCTCTTCATTCTCTCACCGCCTTTGTTTCCTTTCTTGTTTCTGTAAATCACTGTGTTAACACAACAGCTCCTGTCCACTGCACAACAGGGACCTGACACAAGGACCGGTCCTTGTTTTAGGTCAGGTCTCTGCATGCAGGTGTGTGTGTGTGTTAACGAACATGTAAACTGGTCTACAGTCAGCTCTGATCCTCCACAATAAAAGTCTCTGTGTTAAATCATGACACATGAAGGTCAGTGTTTGAAAAACGGCAGCAAATGAAATGCCCCCCCCCCCCACACACACACACACACAGAGCGCTGTTCTTCATATCAGAAGTCAGACTTTTCTGATGCTCAAAAACAAAGAAACAATCAAAGAGCTCCTCTGTAAACAAGCTCAAATCATTTAATTGCTTTGATTTGTTTGTGGATTAAAAATAAAAACTGAATAAAAATAAGATAAATTCTCTGTCACCATTTTGAATTTTGATTTACCTTCAACATAAATGTTTTTCATTATTTTTAGAAGTTCTATTTTGAAAGACGTGCGTCCTCCTCTCTGTGTTTTTATTTCTTGTTTTTATTTATTCCTACTTTTCATTTCTAATTTCTTACGTTTATTGTTTCGTCGTTTGTTTGTTTGTGCCTTCCGAAGCGGCCTTCGGCTCCTCTCGGCCCAGCTCGACTGTCCGGGCTCTGTGCGCGTCTCCGCTGCGGGTTCATGTCTGCGGATAATTGGCGGGTAATTCCGGGATCACTGGAGACATTTTGCGGCAAAAAGGGGAAAAAGCTTGAGATCAAAGTGAAATCTGTCGGCTCGTGTTCAGGTTCACGGCCCGCAAACAGCCGCGAAATCCGCACCGCGAGACCGCGGGAGGCGGACCGAGGCCGGCCTGAGCCCCGAGACACGAGACGAGCGGAGCCGAAACACCGGGGGCACAACAATAATAACACATGAAGAAACTAAAACAAAGCGGTGAAAATAAACCGGGAATAAAACCAAAATTAAAAAATAAATAAAGGAGAATTAAATAAAAATAATTAAAGAAACACAAACACGGCGACAGAAAGACGTGAAGATAAAATCAACAATAAACAATAAACAATAAAAAACATTAAAACTGTAAATGAAACAAAAACAGGACAAAATAAAAGAGACGAAATATAAAAACGGAAAAAATAATAAATCAGCTGTTTCCGGTGTTTACACTAAAAACAAACAAACAAACAAACAAAAACGCGGTCACAGAGAAGCCTGGAGATACGAGCTTTCTGTCCACCAGAACTAACAAAAAAATAAAATAAAACAAATACACATTTTATTTTAATCGTTTATTTTATGTATCTATTTATTTGATTGTACTTTTTCAGTGAGTCTTGAAGGATCACAGCGAGTGACGGACGAGTTTTCGAGTCACTCGTGCTCTTTGTTTTTGCTGAAATTGACGATTATTGGAAACAATTTTCTCGATTAAATGAAATCAAAGAGACAAAATTAAAACCAGTAAAAATCAGATCGTTCTTCTCAATGTTTTTATTGAAAATGTTCTTTTGTCCTCAGCTTATCGAAGATAAATGAATTTACTGATACTTGATCGATCAGTTCTGATTATTCTGCTGTTATCAGCTGACTGCTGCATGTGATTGATTAGTCATAAGTGATCAGTAATTTTGTTCTCCTGATAAATAAATTAGTTCTCTGAGCGAGATACGTGGTTTTCACAGGGCAGCAGAGACATTTATTGATCGGTTATCAGCTGATTCCAACATCGGTCTGTTTGTTTTGTAATCAGTAACGTAAATGGTCGATAAATGAAATACGTCTGAATCGATCAACAATCAATAACCCGCTCAGCCTGCAGCGTTCCATGTTTTTATTTGAAAATGACAGAATAAGTTAAAACATGCATCAAAACCAACGAAGGACAAACTCACGACGAGGACGCGACAGAAGGAGAAGAAGAAGACCTCCCACTTCATTCATGCACATGGTAATAATCAATAATTAATAATTGTGATGGGTTAAATACACAGACAGGAAGTGATGTTGCTTCTACACACAGAGTCACCGATCAGATCATCGATCGACTGATTGGAGGATGAACCCAACGCTCGATCCGTTGTTGATTATTGAGTCTCTCTGCTTCCTGTTTATGTGTCAGAGGTCATGTGAAGTCATGCTCTGCTGCAGGTGCCGTCAAGTGGTTAAACTCGCGAGCAGGAAGTGACCGGCACACCTCAGCGACAGAACGCCACGCCCTTCATCCCAGGCTGTGATGTTACAACTGCTCTCCTCACAGTCTGGCATGGAGGGCACCGTTGGCAGACTTCCTGCGGCCTCGTGTCTCCGGTCACGTCGGGGGGAGCGCTAAAACACAGGTCAGGCCAAGAAAGAGCTCCAACACTCCACGCTCCTATTTTGAAGCTTCTTGCAATGAACTAATTTTGAAAGTTTAACTCCAGTTTGAAACTAAGTGACAGACGATGAACTGACAATGAATTCAAATTTAATAAAGGTTATTCCACCCCAAACACACCTTTAAATAACAATAATGATGAGTTATGATGTAATTCAGGTTTATGTGGTTAGTTTGTGATTGGATAAAATGGATCAGGTGCTTTTCTGCCAGTCACGTGACTCAGGTGCTTTAACCCTGTGAGAAGAAGTTTACTGTCATTAACGATTCTTTTTTGTCTCGATTTTTTTCATTCAGCTCGAACTCGTTTGATTTTATAACTGAAAATCATAACCGGTTTGAGTTACACTGAATACTAACAGTAATCAGAGTAAAAATACTCTCTAATTATTGATATATATCATTGGGTTTGTTTCTTGTTTCTGTCGAGCTTGTTTTAAAGTGCTGCTGTTGTTTGGTTTTTAAAATAGTTCCTCAAACGTAAAAAGAAAAGCAGCAAATATTTTTCAGTGAAAAACATAAATCATCAAATCACTGATCGATCGTCTCAGCTGCGCATCTATAAATTGTTAGATCAATAAAAAAAAAGTTCCAGTGACAAACTGCAGCAGCATATAAACGTCTGAAGTTTGTCAAGTAAAAGTACTCAGAATGAAGTTACTTGAGTAAAAGTACTGAAACCCTGAAAGCAGCTTCAGCCTCACCTGTGTGTGAATGCTGAGTGAACGTCATGTGGGTTTTGTGTGAATGCTGAGTGTTGTGTCAATGTTGTGTGACCCTCAATCTGGTTCTGCGATCTCGAAGTTTCAGCTTCACAGGAAGTCAAATGAACTTGTTTGCATTCGATTTGAAAATCAGACATGTCCTCGTGCTGTTCCTGCTCCGTGACCCTGTTAAGATGAATGCTTCTTTTAAAACAGAAGCTGCTGTATCAGGACATTTATTTATCTTTATAAACTTTTAATGACTACAAATATTTTAATTTTCTCTGTTAGTAACAGCTACGTCAGAGTACTTTAACTTCAATATTCTGAACACTTTTCCTGACTGAGTGCTTCCTCCAGCCCAAACGGCGGCGAGGAACGTGTGGTGAGAATGGCAGAGCGGGACTGTTTTTGGGGTGAAATGATCCTTTAAATGAAAAGCCTTTCATCTGAGCGGCAGGTTCTCAGGCTAGGCCGCGCGACCCTGCCAGAGGTCAGCAGAGGAGGAGACAAGGTCGTGGGAGAAATAAATCCTGATCAGAAAGACGAGTCCTGATCATCAATGTGTTTGTAAATATCTGCAGTGTGACCTTTGACCTTGCTCTAAGCAGGACTCCAAACCACTGTGGCTCAACCTGCGGCTCGTGGCCCTCTGAGGGACACCAACAGTTTCACAGATGCCTGAGCCGAAAGAGCCATGCTCGGTCACACTTGAGGGTGAAAGGTCAATGTTAATGTGTGCTGCTGGACAGGATCTCAGAGACAGCAGAGAGTTCTGACCGAGTCCTTAAAGAACCGAGTCTCTGACCTGGATCAGAGAAACCTAAAGGTCTTCACACTTTAAACTTACAGAACTGTTTGGTGTTTTATAAGTTAGCTAATGCAGCTTTATCTGCAACAGCCACTGATTCAAACCACACGTCTGTGTGTTAAATTCACTGATATTTGAATGGAGTTTGGTCACAACTCATGCTACATGCAGACTAATGTTAAACTAGCCGCAGTACCCACACTAACTGCGGATATTCATGCTTACATACAGAGCTTGTCTCGGATTTGCCTACATGAAAACTAACATTAAATTACTTAAAACTTGAATGAAGTTTGGTATGGCTTTGCCTACATGCAGACTGACATTGCTGAAGGGAGTCTGGTTACACCGGTGGGAACTGAGTATTGAACGGGTCCGATGACACTGGTTTTGCAGTACTGGGTTTCTCTGTGTCCCCAACCAAAGCAGGATCAGACTCAGAACCAGGACTCCCAGGCTCCACCTCCTAGCAGAACCCTGCGGTTTACCTTCCAGGGTTCTTCAGGTGGATCACAATCTGGACTCTGGTTCAAGTCTGACCCGGTTGTTGTTTTTGTACCTCAGATCATTTGTGACTCGTGTGTAAAAGCAGCTCACAGACCTGGGGTCAGTCTCATCATGTCTGTTGGCGTCCCGGTTCGGTCACAGTGCAGGAGTTCAGAAGTCCGTCTCAGTCCAACAGGATGTCTATGACAGCTGCATGCAGAGAGTCCAGCAGGAGGTGCAGCAGCTACTATGAGGTGTTGAGGAGTGGTCTGGGGTAGACCCCTTGGTAGTAGGAAGCCTCCAGCGGCTCCATGGTCCTCCCCCCGAGGCCGGACCCCACCCCGGTGTTGTAGGAGGAATACTGCAGGGCCTCGTAGGCCTTCAGGTCCAGTTTGTGCTGCTGCTCCGAGGACGACATCAGGTTGTTGATGGAGAACGGGTGGTTGAAGGAGTAGTGCGGGTCTCCTTTGATATGGAGCTGCGACTCGTGAGCCATGGAGTGGGGGGGCAGTGACAGCGAGGAAAGGAGCTGGGCACTGGACACCTTCAGGTCGGATGGCCCGCCCACGCCTCCCCGCAGGTCCAGCCCGGGGGGCGAAGCAGCCTGGCTGGAGGAGGGCAGCGAGGAGTCTAGGAGTCCCGGAGTTTTGAGAGCATCCCCTGCGGGAGACGCAGCCCCGCCTCCGCTGCTGCCCACCTGCTCTTTCCTGCCGTCTGACTTGGTCGACATCTTCTTCTCGCACTTGAACCTCTTCTGGCGACGTAGGTAGCAGCCGTTCTCAAACATGTTCCCGGAGTCCGGGTGCAGGGTCCAGTACGAGCCCTTCCCCGGTTTGTCCGGTGAGCGCGACACCTTCACGAAGCAGTCGTTGAAGGACAGCGAGTGGCGGATGGAGTTCTGCCAACGCTGCTGGTTCTGTCGGTAGTATGGGAACAGGTCCATGATCCACTGGTAGATTTCGCTTAGCGTCAGCATCTTACTGGGCGCCTGCTGGATCGCCATGGTGATGAGGGAGATGTAGGAGTATGGCGGCTTGGCGTGTGGGTAACTCCGTCTGAACGCTTTGTTGTCCCGGGCTCGGTTTAGTCCGCCTCCGCCATACGCCATGCCGGGACTCATGCTGGGGCTCATGGGGCCGTATGGGTTTAGGCCCATCGAGGCCTGCTGGGCCGACACCGAACCCATCCCGGATGGGCTCAAGGCCCCACCCATCGATGCCACTCCCCCACCCAGCCCCGTCATGGCCGCCGGAGCAGAGCTCGCCATTGCTCCTACGGGGGCAGGGCTGAGACCAGTGCTGCTATAGGACATGTTGAAGGAACCTGACGTGGTCCCAGTGCTCGACATGTAGCCGGACATGGAGCCCATCCCCAGACCAGAACCCATCCCAGCGCTGGCCATTGGGGAGTACACCTGCAGAGAGAGACCAGAACCAGTCAGAACCAGGACCAAGACGCTGACCAATCGGACTAAGTACAGAAAAGTTTGAAACCAGAACCAGGTCTAAGACCCAGTTTGTTCTGTTGGACTGTCCTTTTGCAGTGCCCCCTGCTGGTTGTTTGCCTGTAAAAATGTGAAACTTGATTAAGTCTCCTCAGATTTTATTCCAGAATCATGTGGACAGTCAGGTCTGCAGAGGATGGTTAAGCCTGGTCCAGAGATCTTAGCCCAGGACCGGAGGAGGAGGAAGACCGGGTCGCCGATCAAAGGAAAAGTCAGCGGCGCGATGCCCAGCTCCTCCAATCCTGAAGTGTATGTGTGTGAGCGCTCGGTAAGAAATAAAGAGCAGTCCATTAATGATACATGCCTGGGAACCTGGTTTAAAAAACATTTAAATAACGTTTTCTGTGTATTTGATGAACAGTTTGAAGTGACAGGATCTGATTTTCATTCTTAAAGCGTCCTATTATTGATAACAATGATAATACTTTACTTGTATGTAGGGTCCGAGTTTCTCCTCCACATTCACATTTTAAAAGTTTTAATTAGCTGAACAGAACAAATTAAATTAAATTAAAAAATTTTAATTTGCAGTTTATTTTGAGATTATTAAACTTTATTGTTTCTCACTGAGGCTCGGTCAGCAGCGGCCTCCTACTCTTTGTTCCAACTTCAGTTTGATTTTCATTTTCAGATTTTTTTTATTAAACGGGTTTAAAATAAATAAATAAAAATAAAAAATAAAACCACAGCTTCGTTTTTCCCATTAAATAAAATGATTGATTATCAGTTTATTATCGGAAGATTTTCATCCTCATTCAGAATCTAATTTAAAATATTCATGTTTTTTTTTTTGTTCTGGTTTATTTTGATTGTTTTTCTTGACGGAGTAACGATTAAATAAAGTTAAAATAAATCAGAGTTTATTTAAACTTTCACGTCGTGAAGGTGAAATAAACGCAGTTTGTTTAGATTTCACTGAAACATAAAAAACGTTACTGCTGTCTGTGATTATTATTGTTTATATTTCTTTAATATAATTGTGACTTTCTGCGGTGAAACAGAACTGAGATAATTAAAAATGAAACGTATGAAATGAATCAATGATTAAATAAAAGTTTTCACATCAGAGAGATTAACAAATAGTTTCTGTTACAATCCTTGGAAAATTAACTCGGGTTTATCCGGTAATAGCGGCTCTTCTTCTTCTTCTTCTTCTTCTTCTTATTATTATTATTATTATTATTATTATTATTTCCGATAATCAGTGATCAATACCCGCAGCGAAGGAGCGGATTCGTGTCTGCGCCAGAGTCAGTTTGAAAAAGACCCGATTTTAGAGTCTCAGCTTCTTTGTTCTGATTTTCTCTGAAACTCTGAAACTTTTTTTTAAATCTTTGTTATTTTAATTTGAATAAAATCGCCGCAGATTTTTTTCTGTTATATTAAGTGTATTTATTTAATATTAAATATTATAGAGTTAATATAAGATATATTATCCGGAACCAAACGCTCTGATTTTGCTGCTCGTGTTTGAAGAAAGATTTAAAGCTGATTAAACAGATTTTTTTTAAATCTCTCGCTTTCTCTCTGATAAAGTTCATTTTTACGTGCTTTGGATTTTCTGATAAATAAAAGATAAATAAAAAAACACAGTTTTAAAACCAAACCGGAACCCGAACTTTAACCGGAGAACTTTCGCGCAGTTTTCCCGTTAAACGCTTTAATCCGGCCGGGCTCTTATCCCGGCTCTTGGCCCGGGTCTAACGCCGTGGGCGCGGCGGTGACCGACCTCCTCGTTGTAGTATCCGCTCCAGTCCGGAGCTTCGTGGCCTTCCATCTTCACCGTGCCCAGCATGTCGGGAGCCCGCGGCCGGATCGCGGATCCTGCAGGTCCCGCTCCGGGTCTCCTGGCCTCCCGGTCCTGTTCCCGTCTGAGTGTCTGCGCGCTGCTCCAGGTGGAAGCGTGCCGTGCCGAGCCGAGAGTTAGTGAGGAGGAGGAGGAGGTGATGGTGACCTGCGGACTGATGTGAGCCTCCTCCTCCTCCCCGTGCAGGTCCGGCCCTCCGCTGCTCCCCCCCCCCCCCCCCCCCTCCTCCAGTCATTCCTCCACTCAGCCTCCACCTGCGACTTCACCGAACCGGAGCCGGGCCCGTTTCTTTATAAACTTTTGAAAATGTTTGATTTTTGTTTTTATTTAAACTCCCCATATAATAAAAACTAAATCTTATATTTTTTTAACATTTTAAAAATATTTCAATAGACAAACATAAAAGTGCACGTGCCGCCGCCGCGCATACAAAGGTCCGTCTAAAAAGGATTTTTCGCTCCATTTCTGCTGAAGACTGATATTAAATCACGTGTGCAGGATTATTTCAAAACGTCATGAAATAATCCTGCACACGCGGATTAAGGTGAAAGATTCATTATTTCTCATTATCCTCAAAACACAGTTCGAGTTTTACGTAATGCCGTCTCAAGCTTTCACACTTCTGTACAAACGTCCCTTTAAAAACAGTTTTTAGTCTCACATTGAACACCTCGTTAAAGAGTTCACATTGTGTTTAAATAAAAGAGGCATCGTCCTTCACAATAAGAGTTTCAATTATAGTCAAACCCTAAAAAATAAGCACGAGCTTTTAATGTGAAAAACCATAGGAGCTGATTGGGTTTCTTGAAGGCAGGCTTGCTGTTTAAAGTTTAATAAGCACAAATCATCTTTAACGTGTTTGAAATGCAGGAAACACATCAGCGTTAAACAGCTGGTTTGTGGCTTCATGAAGCTCCAGATGTTTCAGCGCTGATGGTCTGACTGCACTCAGGTCAGTGAATGAGACCTGCACACGCACAGAGGCAGACCCACAGCAAAGCCCTAAAAAGGACTCCTCCTCCATACAAAAGAGACCCGACAGCCACAAAGAAACATATTCAGGGTGATTATTATTATTATTATTATTATACTGGCTGGTCCCAGATCAGCCTCTGCTCCAGCTGACGGTCCGGTATGGAGCTTTAATGAGCAAGCGCAGCGGCAGATTATCGGACTGGATTAAGAGGACGAGCTGCTGGATTTAAGGACACTTACACCAAACACTGAGCAGAGACACAGAGGGGGAGGCCCGGGAGGACACCTCCTCACTGAGGTGCAGCTAAGGTGAGGATGGAAGTCCAGGTAAGACCCTCAGACCTGTGCAGCACCTGTTTGTATGGAAGAGCCAGATTTTGTGATGCTTTCAGAGCCACTAAGCACAGATGAAATGTTCCAGAGGTGAAAGCACGCCTTTAACTTCTGATAGAAACTGCACCCAGATGTTACCCCACTGCAGGGGTCAGGGGTCACAGTCTGCAGGTAAACCTGACTTCAGGTGTGATAATCAGGACAGGTGAGAGCGGGTCTCCTTTTACCTGCATTTAGAGACCAGATCATCTTCGTGTGTGCGTCCCTCAGGGTCAGAGCAAGTTCATGCAGTAGCAGACTGGGTCATGTGACTCACGCAGTACCTGCTCCTCCTCCTACCTGCCGGCGTGGCTGTGTGAACTGTGAACACACCTGTGTGACATGAGGTATGAATATTTCATGCAGAGAATTTTCAGCCTCTGATGTCACGCTGCACCTTTCGCTCCTGTTTCCAGTTTTTTATTCACTCCTGCCTTGTGTTTCACATGGCGCCGATGACAGCGTGGAGGCCGGCGCCGAGGAGGCTTCATTGTGACTCACGAGGCTGTAAATCTCACTAAAAGCTCCTCACTGACTCACCTGTCACCTGCACGCCTACGCACAGACACAGCGGCTCCAGGAGCGGCGGAGCCAAAGACCCGAACCTCACCGCTTTGTGGGACCCACTGAGGAGAACGAGGGTCTCCAGCTTCATCTTCATATCAGGCTAACACCAAACATCCACCAATCAGAAGGCTGCTGTAGACCACACACATTAACAGTAAGTCTGTGTGTTACTGTGTGTATGTGTGTGTGTGTTTATTACTGTGTGTGTCTTACTGTGTGTGTGTGTGTGTGTGTGTGTGTGTGTGTGTGTGTGTGTTACTGTGTGTGCGTGTGTGTTTGTGTTACTGTGTGAGTGTTACTGTGTGAGTGTGTGTGTGTGTGTGTGTGTGTTACTGTGTGTGCGTGTGTGTTTGTGTTACTGTGTGTGTGTTACTGTGTGTGCGTGTGTGTGTTACTGTGTGTGCGTGTGTGTTTGTGTTACTGTGTGTGCGTGTGTGTTTGTGTTACTGTGTGTGTGTGTGTTACTATGTGTGTGTGTGTTGCTGTGTGTGCGTGTTTGTGTGTGTGTGTGTGTTTGTGTTACTGTGTGTTACTGTGTGTGTGTTGCTGTGTGTGTGTGTGTGTTTGTGTGTGTGTGTGTGTGTGTGTGTTTGTGTGAGTGTGTTATTGTGTGTGCGCGTGTGTTTGTGTTACTGTGTGCGTGTGTGTTTATTACTGTGCGTGTGTGTTTATTACTGTGTGTCTGTGTGTGTGTTTGTGTTACTGTGTGTGCGTGTGTGTTTGTGTTACTGTGTGCGTGTGTGTTTGTGTTGCTGTGTGTGTGTTACTGTGTGTGTGTGTGTTACTGTGTGTTTGTGTTACTATGTTTGTGTTACTGTGGGCGTGTGTGTTTGTTACTGTGTGCGTGTGTGTGTGTGTGTGTGTGTGTGTGTGTGTGTGTGTGTGTTTGTGTTGCTGAGTGTGTGTGTGTGTGTGTGTGTTGCTGTGTGTGTGTGCGTGTGTTGCTGTGTTTGTGTGTTACTGTTTGTGTGTGTGTGTGTGTTTGTGTTACTGTTTGTGTGTGTGTATGTTTATTACTGTGTGTGTGTTACTGTGTGTATGTGTTTGTGTTACTGTGTGTGTGTGTGTGTGTGTGTTACTGTGTGTGTTTGTGTTACTGTGTGTGTGTGTGTGTGTGTGTGTGTGTGTGTTTGTGTTACTGTGTGTGTGTGTGTGTGTGTGTTTGTGTTACTGTGTGTGTGTGTGTGTGTGTGTGTTTGTGTTACTGTGTGTGTGTGTGTGTGTGTGTTTGTGTTACTGTGTGTGTGTGTGTGTGTGTGTGTGTTTGTGTTACTGTGTGTGTGTGTGTGTGTGTGTGTGTTTGTGTTACTGTGTGTGTGTGTGTGTGCGTTTGTGTTACTGTGTGTGTGTGTGTGTGTGTGTGTGTTTGTGTTACTGTGTGTGTGTGTGTGTTACTGTGTGTGTTTGTGTTACTGTGTGTGTGTGTGTGTGTGTGTGTTACTGTGTGTGTTTGTGTTACTGTGTGTGTGTGTGTGTGTTTGTGTTTATTACTGTGTGTGTGTGTTTGTGTTTATTACTGTGTGTGTGTGTGTGTGTTTGTGTTGCTGTGTGTGTGTGTTTATTACTGTGTGTGTGTGTTTATTACTGTGTGTGTGTTACCGTGTGTGTGTGTGTGTGTGTGTGTGTGTGTGTGTGTGTGTGTGTTTGTGTTACTGTGTGTTTGTGTTACTGTGTGTGTGTGTGTGTGTGTTTGTGTTACTGTGTGTTAGTGTGTGTGTGTGTGTGTGTGTGTGTGTGTTACCATGGGTGTGTGTGTTACCATGGGTGTGTGTGTTACCATGTGTGTGTGTGTGTCTGTGTGTGTGTGTGTGTTACCATGTGTTTGTGTGTGTGTTACCGTGTGTGTGTTACTGTGTGTTTGTGTGTGTGTGTGTGTGTGTGTTACCGTGCGTGTGTGTGTGTTTGTGTTACTGTGTGTGTGTGTTTGTGTTGCTGTGTGTGTGTGTGTTGCTGTGTGTGTGTGTGTTTATTACTGTGTGTGTGTGTGTGTTACTGTGTCTGTGTGTGTGTGCTACCGTGTGTGTGTGTTTGTGTGTGTTACCATGGGTTTGTGTGTGTCTGTGTGTGTGTCTGTGTGTGTGTTACTGTGTGTGTGTGTGTGTGTGTGTGTGTGTGTGTGTGTGTGTGTGTGTGTGTGGGTGTGTGTGTGTCTGTGTGTGTTACCATGTGTGTGTGACCATGTGTGTGTGTGTGTGTGTGTGTGTGTATGTTTATTACTGTGTATGTGTGTGTGTTTGTGTTACTGTGTGTGTGTGTGTGTGTGTGTGTGTGTGTGTGTGTGTTACTGTGTTTGTGTGTGTGTGTGTGTCACAGGCTGTTATTAAAGCCCTGTTGTTGCCGTGGTTTCCTGTGAACTCCTTCTCTCTGTGTGGGGGAAATATCTCTCGGCTGTGAGTCATGGCCGAGGATGTCAAGTGAGTTCATCTGCAGGTCAAACAGACAGTGTTGTGCTCACATGAACACCATGTGACCTCTGACCTCCACGCTCACCTGAACTCTCTCTCACACAGGTGTTCTCTCTCCTGTCAGCAGATTTAGTGTTGTGGAATTATCTTCCTGGCGCTCCTCTGATTGAGCAGAATCAAAACAGCCAATCAGAAGCTGGAGTCTGACACGCTGCAGGTATCATCAGGTTTCTGTTCACGTTACCTTTGACCTATGATAGCAGCTGGTCTGTGCGGCGCCCTCTGCAGACCACAAGATCAGGCCAGTGCACGAAGAATCACACGCAGGAGAATAAAGGCACAAAGGAACTTCACACGTGTAAGGGTGCAGATGTGCACAGGCGGTCATCCTGGACACACAGGGAGTCACAGGAAGTGACATAAGCATGGTGGGGAAAAGGGCGTTACCACGACAATGACTCTGTGCTGGTAATAACTGACTGCATTGTGTATTTATTCATTTATGCATGGAAAAAAAGTCATGTACAGATGTTTGACGGCAGCGCTGCTGTCTTCTTTTCCTGTTCAGCAGCTGCTTCCTGTTCCTGCTGTTCAGTTTGAAATTTCAGGTGGATTTGGGTTGGGAGTCCTGGACCTGCACACCTGGTGGAGTTTCCACCTGTAACCCAGCTATGAAAACATCCGTGCACGAGGAAACTTTCTCTGAGTTTAACCTCATCAGGCTGCATTACCCACAATCCACCAAAGAGTCCTGCAGACGACCCAGCACAGGTGAACGACTTCACCGCGATCAGGCTCAGGTGATTCTTTGCTGGTGACGCCGGTGTTAGCAGAAATAAATGCAGGGACGTCTGATCTGGTGTTCAGGTCTGTGTCAGGGCCGAAGTTGAGGAGCCAGAGCGAGATTTTGTTGGTCACGCTGATGTTGCAGCTCAGTGACTTTATCCATGCTGTGACTGTTTGAGGTCGAGGTGGCCCAACCCAGGTCCCAAGCCCCCCCCCCACGTCAGCCTCCGTGTGCTAACACCTGTTTGAAGGCTGAGGGAGCCCTCTGGTGGCCGTGTGAAACAGTACATGTAAAACCTGCGGGGAAGCAGCCATGACCACTTTCCTGTGCTGTTAACGCTGATGAAGCGTGTACCTGAGCATGCATCAGCAACCCAGGTGTGACTGTGCAATCCATCCAGATCGATCATTTTTAATGGGATTATTAGATATTTTAGACATACACAGAAAATCGAATGATTAATGCGCAGTCATCAAAGCTTGCATTGCACAGCTGCACTTTCCACCCAATCACATCAGTCACATGACCTCACCGTTTCTTCATTTCTGTTTCCATTGGAGCAGTATTTTATTTTAGAGCACTTTAACAACACTGTTGTTGTCCACTAGATGGCATCAGTCCAGTGTGTGTGTGCGCGCAGGTTCTCAGGCCGGCACGTCGATGATACACTAAAGAGGCGAATCTGCTTCAGACTCAGTCTGGTGATCCGACGCTGGACCATCGAACAGGTGCGCAGGAGTCATTTCCTCTGTATTTAAACGTGCAGCTTCTTTGAGTAAACTGGACTCAGGTGTCTTCACCTTCACATCCAGCAGGTCACTCATGGAGGCTCCACCAAAAACATCAGTAATTTTTGTTTTTGGTGGAGCTTCATCCTGTGTGGTTTCTGAGCGCTGACCTGCTGAAGTTACAGTTGCAGCTTTCTTGTGAGAAGCATCTCCAAACATCTGGCCTCCTTTTCTCCACGGGCTGCTCCTCATGAACCTGGCTGTGAGGAGGAGACGGAGGTCACATTAGAGACGCTGTTGGGCTTCCTCCCTGCACAAGAAAGCCCAACAGCGTCTCTTCTTTCTGAGAAGACTGAGAAAGGCCCAGCTTCCACCACCGATCCTGACCACCTTCTATAGAGTTGTTTTATTATGTATGTTGTATTCTTGTACAGCACTTTGGTCAACGCTCCTGTTGTAATTAAATGTGCTATATAAATAATTAAACTATTAAACTATTAAACTATAGAGGAACTATCGAGAGCATCCTGAGCGACTGCATCACTGTCTGATTTGGGAACTGTGCCATATCGGACCGCAAAACCCTACAGCGGATAGTGGGAACAGCAGAGAAGGTCATCGGGGTCTCTCTCCCCTCAATTGAGGACATCTATACCACACGCTGCATTCGCAAACCCACCAGCATTGTGGCTGATCGGACACACCCCTCTCACACACTCTTCACACTCCTGCCATCTGGAAAAAGGTACCGAAGCATTCGGGCACACACATCCAGACTGTGCAACAGCTTTTTTCCACAAGCCATCCGTCTCCTCAGCAAAAAGGGACTGGACTGATAAACACACACACACACACACACCTTAACTCAACTACCTCAAAACATTGAGACTGGACTGACTAATCAACACAAGCACAAACACACTGACCTACACCACCAATCTATCGCACACACCAACCTGTAAATGTTCTGTTGCACAATATTATTACTGGACTTTTTGCACTAACTTCTTTACTTCCTAATTTCTGCTGCTACACTAAGGAATGTTTACTGTTCCTCCACTACCTCAACTCATCATCACAAAACCTTATTATTATGTTACGTTGTGTTTTTCTATCATTCTGTCACTTTGCTGCTCTTGTTTGCACATTTGCACGTGCACTTTGTTGTCTGCTGTCTGTTAACAAAAAATAAATAAATAAAAAAGAAAATAAAAAAGTCTTCCTTAGATAGTTTTTGTTAATTTATGTTGTAATTTATGTTAGGTCAGTCTGTCTTGTCTCTGCTAGCCAGCTAACTAGGCCTCTTAGTTAGCTAGTTTAGTGTTTTCTGTTAATTTATGTTGTAAATTTATGTTGCATGTAGCACCTTGGTCCTGGAGGAACGTTGTTTCGCTTCACTGTGTACTAACTGTATATGGTTGAAGTGACAATAAAGCCAACTTGACTTGATTAATGATATAAAATAAGCTTATTACAGCACTACGAGTGGCAGAGCTCTCTGAAGAGGATTCATAGACACAGTCTGCACCTGACTGCATAATCTGAATTTACTTATTTGTCTAAGACCAAATGGAGCTCAGCATCGCTAAGCATCAGCATCATAACACGTGTGCATGTGTCGCAGGAGCGCGTCTGTACAAGCTGAAGATTCGTGTTTGTGGGATTTTCAAAATAAAAGTCATTCAGGTTGGTAGATAAACGCATGTTTTAAATTTTAAAGCTGGACCTTTTTTCTCTATCCTCCACTGAATGTTCACATGTTCCTACATTGAAGACAGAGAATGACTCTAAACATGATCTGCCTTTAATGGCTTTGAACCAGAGTCCATTTAAAAAAATGAACATTTTATTTGTGTTGACTTTTCCTCCCACCGCTCACGCTGCTGTGCATTGATCTCGGTACGTTCTGCTTTCCATGGTCTTAGTTTCTTTTGAGTAAAAGAGCTGCGATGACGTCCATAGCACTTGTGTTCCTTATCTGTGCTCTGATCTGAAACCTGAAGTTGGGCTGCAGAATTTCTCTGGAGGAAACCAGCTCGCCGTATCAAGACACAACACACATCCTGTCCTGGAGGAGGAGGAGGAGGGGGAGGCACTGTGTGGTCGAGGGTGAGGCTGGCAGTGTGACTGAAGGAGAACCAGAGATAAAGGAGGACAGAAAGCGGGAGTGACAAACAAGAAGAGGAGAAACTGGAAAGAGCGAGAAAAAGGAGGAAAGAACAGAGAGAAGAGGAGCAGGAGGGAGGAGGAAGGAGGAGAAACCGACTGGACTGGTGAGGAGGACAAGTTAGAAAGTGTAAAATAAACAGACGTGATTATTGATTATTGGTTTGAATAGAATAAAAACAGAAGAAAATCCAATGCTGAAGCTGAGAACTTTTATTTGTTTAAAAATCTGCTCAGGACATTTAACAAAGACGACAAAAGTTACTCTGCCAGGATCAGCTGTAAAAAGAGTTTTTCTGCAGATTCAGGTCTTTCAGCGTCTCTCAGGACAAACTGCTCTAAAGGTACTTTTTGTAATTACCCCTTCGGTCAAATGTAACTCAGATATTCACCAGTGGGGGGGGGGGGCAGTGTTCACCGAAAAACTGTGAAGCGCTGATTTAATGTGTGTCAACGAAAAGCTGCTTCAGTCGTCGTCTGCTGTAACATTCGGAAGAATCTCTGCACACCAGGAGCAAAGCTGCAAATGAGCCACTGTTAATGATCAATTCGCACGGCAGTTAGAGGTTCAGCCCGAGTGAAAGCTGGGATCAGACTGAGTTTAGGTCAGGTTTAGACAGAGTCTAGATTGGGTTAAGTTCAGCTTAGGTTAGCTTTAGAGTAGGTCAAATCCTGTCTATGACTATGTTAATTTAAAAATAACAAACTGATTTTCTGATCTCTGGACATAGTGACACCATCACCAGAGGGGTGGAGCTAGAGGATATGGCGTTTCAGCTCTGCAGCTGTTGGACTTTGCATCTTTGCATCTTTGTCTTCCTGCTAAGAAATATTTCCTCTGCCCAGTCTTCACAATACACCCTGAACCACAACAAACTCAGCTTCAACAATGCCGCTAAGAAGTGTCCCGGCAGCAGTGTCCTCACCACTATTGCCACCCAACAGGAAGTGGATGAAATCCTCAAGCTCATCTTCAAATCAGAGCCGTTTCAAAACGAGTTCACCTTCTGGGTCGGGCTGAGAATCACCAGCTCAGAGTGTATAGACAGGTCCAAGCCACTGAGGGGATTCAAGTGGTTAGAGAACAACAGCGAGGAGTCAGAGGTGAGCCAATGGGCGGAGGACCCAGAACATACCTGTACCACAGACCGGTGTGCGGCGCTGAAGGGACAGTTTGATGGGTCGAATGTGACCTGGGGTCTGATTCCTTTAAACTGCCATAAGGACAAAAACGCTTTTATCTGCAAAGTGAAGGATGGGGACACCACCATCAAGCTAGGATCAGAACCACCTCCACCTGAGGACACACCTATAAAACCATCAAAACCAAAGCGTGAACCTGGATTTATTAATGACTCTCATTCCGCAGAGCTGCGTTCATGCCAGCGCCCCTCTATCCCTGAGGCTCGCTCACTCAAAATGCTCTCGGGTAACATGAAGATCCAGGTGCAGTGCTGGTCCTCCATTAGCTTTGACCTGGTCTGCTCAGGAGAACCCACCGTGTGGCGATTGGAGAACGGAGCCCTGGCCAACATCACTGCCATCAAAATAGAGTGTGCCAATGCCACACAGAAAGAGGAAGACTCTGTGTTGTGGTCGACCATCCTGCTCCCTGTGCTGATAGCCACGGGGGTGTTGGTCTTTCTGCTGGTGGTCATCGCGGTGACGGTGAAATGCTGCCTGAACAGGCGGTCAAAGAAACGGGCCATAAAGAAGGCGGAGAAGATGGAGATGAAAAGCAAAAACAGGAAAGATTCCTTCTCATTGGCCTAAACAGCCTAATTGACCAATGAGAAGCCAGTGATACGAGGGAACAGAGCTGTGATTGGCTGTGTTTAGTTACAAAATTGTTGATTGTTTTTCAATTATTGGACATTTTGAAGGCTTTTACCTGTCTGTGGACTTAGGCTCAAAATAACCCCTGACCTCTGTCACAAACTGTTCACAGGTAGATGTTCTTGAATTCATTATTGGTTAATTTAGAAAAGATCAATAAATTAAGAACTGAGTTAACATCTGATCAGTTTTATCTAAATGACCCAATAAAATTCACTCGTTCTGCCTAGTAGCAGAACAAATAGTTTAAATACTTTTAAATTCATTTTACTGCTCATTTAAATTCACCTGTTTAAATATTCTTCTTTATTTAAGGACAGAATATACTTAATCTTCATTTCACTTCACTGTAAATGTTTAAAGAAAAAGGTAATTTCACTGCTGAATGGCATGGAAGTTAAGTTTACTTTGAAAAACTGATGGTTTGGCTCAATCTGCTGATTTCCTGTTTTTGAGTAATCTTTGAATTAAACAGAACTTTATTAAACTTTGTTACCTGATGATGCTGGACTTTTACATGTTCATCAATAAGTTTTTTTAAAATGTTTTACAAAAACAAAAATTTCAGTCTTCCACTTCCCAAAACGTCCCAAAGGTATGTGGACACCAGCATCTATGATCCTATAGTATCACAGCTGTCCACATATTTTAGTGTCTGTGAAGATTCTCGGTCATCCAGGTCATCGTAATCTAAGGAGCTCTGAAAAAAAGCATCTTTCTTTTAGATTTCTTTAAGTGTCTTTGAAGATGTTTCATCTGAGAAGCTTTTTCAGTTCTAAGAGCAACTCCCATAGGGCTTAAATCTGGGACTGTCCACCAGTTGCTCTCAGAACTGAAGAAGCTTCTCAGATGAAACGTCTTCAAGAAACTTGCTGTCTCTTTTTAATCAGGATGTGGCCCAAATTATTGGGACATCTGCTGGGATAACTCCAGATCTCTGGAGAGAGGTTAACAGCAAAGTACACAAGGTCTAAAGTGAATCATAATTACGATGTTTAGCTGTTTCTGGTACAGGAAAGCATCCCTGTGCATCATTATAGGCATAAGTTTGTGGACACCCGAAGGCCAACCTATTGCTGCTGCAATGATGGAAACAGTGAGCTGTCCACATACTTTTGGCCACATGTACCGGGGTTTCTGCAGGACAGCAAGCAGCCACTTTGTGTTTACAAACTGCTTTTCCTGTTTCCTGAAGAACAGCAAAGTTCAGACAGGAAACTGCCCCCACCCCTGACCCAGGGGGAGGTCATGTGACTGATGATCTGATTAATCACGCCTGTGAACAGGAGCTCTGATTTCAGCCCTAAACCTAGTTTGTTTCTGTTTAAAAAGACACAAACGGATCATTTAGTTCAGTCGGTGCAACCAATCAACACATCTGTCGTCCCCTTCAGTAATCAAGTGCATCATGGGAAGTCTGTGTCAATGTTGTTTTACTCGGCTTCTCATCACAAGCCCAGAAACGGCTCGTCAGCAGAGACGAACAGTTCCACTCTATTTCAGATATTTAGATCAGCGCGCGCGCGCACACACACACACACACACACACACACTGGGGGTTGATTGTTGTTATGGTGACTCAGATGCTTCCTGTTTCCTGGAGGAAGTGTATGAAGAATGTCAGGAAGCCAGAGGATGTGGAGGCCGGGGCCATGAGTAATGGACTGCTGTTGTCATAGTAACAGTATGTGAGAGCGTGAGTTGAACTCCGGTCCAGTGTTTAGAAACTTTTATTTTGGAGGGCTTTGTTTTACCACCTGCTCCTGATTGGCTGCTGTGAAACTGAGGCACACCTGCGTGCGGCACAGCGGCGTTAAGCCTGAAGTTTGAACCTGAAGTCCTGTGCACCTCACACAGTCTTGTTGTAATCTTGGTTGGTAGTTTGATTCCAAGACTCGGTCCTGCTGCTTCTGCTAACCCCAGCCCTTCATCAGAGATCACAGGTGCTTTTCTCACGCTACAACCTTTCATTGCACTGTTTTGCAGATCTATCTGCCTTTAAAAGCAGGGACAGACCAACTTCAGCTATTATTACGCTGCCTGGATGTCTTTAAATGTTTTAAAATTAAATGAAAACAAAACAGAAGTTGTCATTTTTGGTAACTTCGTTAATAATCACAGTGACAGTGCTCCGGGCCCATTATCCTGCTACTGTAAGACAAATGTTAGAAACCTTGGTGTGCACGTCGATGGTTCCTTCAAACTGTGTAGTCAGGTGAGTGCAGCAGTCCAATCCAGCATTATTCATCGAAGACAGCTGGCCAAGGTTAAGCCACACCTTCCAGCCAATGTCTTTGAACATGTTATTCGTCTCTTCATTACGTGCAGACTGGACTACCGCAATTCTTTGGTTTGGACCAGGGCCCTATTTCAGGAAGCCGGTTTAGAAAACTCAGAGTGAAAAACGATACTCAGGGTTGAGTAACCCCGAACTGTCCAACTCGGAATATTCGGTTTCAGAAAGGCTGATAACAATTAGTTCAATCAACGTGGAGTTGCTTTAACCCCAAGTTAAGCGCGCGCACGAGGATACATAAAGCCCTGATTAGTGGAGCACAGATTAAGCGAGTCACCATGGAGACGGAGGGAAAGAAGGCGCGGTCAATGTATTTTACAGCGCTTGAGGCCGAAATTCTGATGGCAGTATAGGGCTTTGAAGCGTGATGTCACGGGGGTGGGCGATAACATGCAAATTTTGCGGAAAAAAAGTAACACAGCCTCAGCTGCAAAAGAAAGGGAGCATGCATGGCAAAACATGGCCGACAGAGTCAATGCATGAGTGTTAATTTAAACATTGATCTAGGGATTTCCACCCATTTAACACGTTATTTTATTATATTTTATTTTATTTTTTATTTCATACATTTGATTTTGTGATGTGATTTGAGCGCAGGTGCAACCCAACAGGCCCCAAACGTTCCTGGCAGCAAGTAAAAATGAAATATAAAAATATAGTCCAAACAGGTAAGGTGTAATTGTATTATGAGCCATAGTGCTTGGTCTGTTTGTCCTATAAATCAATTGCAGTTAGAGGCTACATTAATTTCCCCTCTGTAAGCACTTATTGAAATTATCTGAGCACATTACAAGTACATATTTGCTTACTCTGTATGCTCAAATGTGACCCGTTATAGCCAACAGAAAAAAAGCGGAGGCCTGAAAAACAGGTGGGGGTCCTCCACCACCACCACTCACAGAGGCTGAGCAGTTGGCTTCCACATTTGTGATAATGTTGGCAGCATCACATATGATCTTCACAGTGCAGAGAACACAAATTAGCATCCATTACTATAATGAAATAATTTGTTAGTTTGAAATGCTACAGGGAACTATGTACCTGTACATTAATGCTGTGGAAAGACTTCCTGTTCACATAGTCTCCTTCATTTACTGAAGGAGCAATGATTGGAATGTGAGTGCCATCTATACAGCCAATCACGCCAGGGAACCGTGAGAATAAATGTAAAATTTAAGTAGTAGTTCAAGTATCACCACATCATGAATTAAGTTTTGTTCATCCTGATACCTGCAATTTTGTGGCATCCCTCTTTGATAAATCTTGTGGGTCTATGACCGGGGAAAACCACAAACGAGTACAGGAGACGTTTCAGTGCAACTGTAACATTCCTGACTGCCCGACAGACGGTAGCCTTGGAAACGTGCTCAGCGTCACCAATATTATACAGAAAGCTCCCGTTTGCAAAAAACCGAAGTGCAATACAAATAATATGTACAGAACTGAGAGAATGTCGGCGATGTGTCACATGAGCAATATTAGGCCTGAGGATGTTATCCAAATCAATTATAGATTGTGCTGAAAAACGGTAACGTTCACACAGGAAATCATCAGGAAATGATAAAATTTCCAAACGCGCTCTAATCACTCTCTCCTGGCGGAGAGCTCTGCGGAGAATTTGGGCTTCAACATCTACTGGCTCTTCAAGGAAGGGACACGCCATGTCTGACACTTCCTACAGTCTGGTTTCCGACAAAGAGGCGGAGAAAGTTAGGGTTAGTTGAAGTAAACCTGCTAGGGGGCAGGTTAGCTTCACGGAGTGTGTTGTCATAGTAACTCGCTCAGAATTAATCTAAACTCGCTTTGTGAAACCGAAAACCCAGAGTTTTCGTTAACTCAGGGTATACTTACTCAGATTTTGCTCTAAACCGGCTTCCTGAAATAGGGCCCAGGCCTCCTTCTGTCGTCTACAGCTCGTCCAAAATGCAGCTGCTAACTGGAGCACGTAACTGCAGTTTTAGCCTCTACACTGGCTCCCTGTTTCTCACAGGATCCAATTTAAACTCTTACTTTTGTTTTTAAGGCACTTACCAGCCGAGCCGCCTCTCACTCGTCTGAGCTCCTGTTTATTTATGCTCCAGAGTTCAAAACAAATGCTATTCATTCCACGGACCAAACCTCAGTCTCGTGGTGACAGAGCCTTCTGTGTGGCAGGTCCCACACTTTGGAATAATCTTTATGGGATCAGATCTGCACAAACTCTAACAGTTTAAATCATTACTAAAGACACATGTTTATGCTCTGCCTTTTAACACACTTTGACCTAAATATTTTGGTTTTGACAGCCTTGGTTGTTATTTTAGTTGTTTTTATTGACTTATTTCATCTACTTGTTTGTTTTTTCTATATTTTACTACATCATTGTTTTATTTTTTTGTTTTGTTTTAGTGGCATTTTACACTTTGAAGCACTTTGTGCAACATGGACTGTTTGGAAATGTGTTGTATAAATAAACTTGTCCTTGACCTGTACCTTTAATGAATATCCATCTATTTGTGTAGAAACTGTCACGGCTGGCGGAATGAGCCGTGTGGTGTGGAGGAAAGGGAGGACCCAAAATGCAGCAGTGACTGATGATACGAGTGATGTTTATTTACAAAGTGACAATGGCAGAAACAGGCAGTGAGGCATGACAAAACGACTGAAGAAACCTAAACTGGGAGAACTAAATGACAAACCTGAGACCATACAAAAGGGGTGCGGGGCAGAGAGACGCAGAGACAGGAACACCATAGAACGCAGACGAGCCAACAACGAACACAGACCGACACCCACTATACACACACACACACACACACACACACACACACACACACAGTAATCGGGTAATCGCACACAGGAGGGAAGAACAGCTGATCTGAATACACATGATGACTGGAGGACACAAGCTGAACACAATGACAACAGACACAGACTTTCAGAACAAAACAGGAAATCTAGAACCCGAACCGGACACAAGGGGGGAGGACACAGAATAACTAGAACAGAGGGAAATAATCACAAAACACAAAACGCTGGGTCAACGACCCAGGACCATGACAGTACCCCCCCTCCAAGGGCTGGCTCCAGACAGCCCAAAACAAAAACAGACGACCAACCCAGGGTGGGCGGCGGGGGCCCAGGACGGAGGGACCAACACAAGCTCCAGCGAACCGAGAGAATTGTCCAAAACAAAAACACACATGCTGGAGCACGAGAACAAAACACAGTTCAGGAGGCCGGCCCGGAGGCTGACAACTCAGAAGTCCAGGACAGTTCATCTTCTGAGGCCGGCCACGTCGGCGACGTAGATCCATAAGCCGACCGAGCGGAAGGCAGCGGTGGCGGAGTGGAGGCAGTTCAGGGGGCCGACCGTGCACACGGCAGCGGCGGCGACGGGGAAACCGTTCAGGCGGCCGACCGTGCGGACAGCAACGGCGGCGACGAGGAAACCGTTCAGGCGGCCGACCGTGCGGACAGCAATGGCGACGATGACACAAGTCTGGAGGCCGACCGCGCGGAAGGCAGCGGCGGCGTCTAGGAGGTCGTCCATATTGACGATGACGCTCCACCAGCGGCCTGGTAGATGACCGCCGATGTCGAGGCGGCAGTTCGGGACCCGAAGGTGGCGTGGCCGTCGCAGCACCAGACGAGACCGAAGCAGAGGCCGGTCCAGGCGCGGCTGAAGCTGAAGCGGAGGCCGGTCCAGACGAGGCTGAAGCTGAAGCGGAGGCCGGTCCAGACGAGGCTGAAGCAGAGGCCGGACCAGACGAGGCTGAAGCAGAGGCCGGACCAGACGAGGCTGAAGCAGAGGCCGGGCCAGGCGAGGCAGATGACGATGCTGCAGCCGGGCCAGGCGAGGCAGATGACGATGCTGCAGCCGGGCGAGGATGAAGGCTCGGAGGCTGCAGCTGGCGAGGACGATGAGGCTGCAGCAGGCGACGGCGTGGAAGCCGGAGACTGTAGCGCTGCAGGCGTGGAAGAAGCTGCTGCTGCCCGTGGCGTGGATGAAGCTGCAGCTGGCGAGGATGATGAGGCTGCAGTTGGCAGCTGGACGGGCTCCTCGGGCCCTCCAGCTGACGAGGCAGGAGGCTGGCTAGGTTCTCCTGAACCTCCAGCTGACGAGTCTTGAGGCTGGACGGGCTCCTCGGGCCCCCCAGCTGACGAGACAGGAGGCTGGACGGGCTCCTCGGGCCCCCCAGCTGACGAGACAGGAAGCTGGGCGGGCTCCTCGGGCCCCCCAGCTGACGAGGCAGGAGGCTGGACGGGCTCCTCGGGCCCCCCAGCTGACGAGACAGGAAGCTGGGCGGGCTCCTCGGGCCCCCCAGCTGACGAGGCAGGAGGCTGGACGGGCTCCTCGGGCCCCCCAGCAGGCGAAGCAGGAGGCTGGACGGGCTCCTCGGGCCCCCCAGCAGGCGAAGCAGGAGGCTGGACGGGCTCCTCGGGCCCCCCAGCGAAAACAGTCTCTGGACCAGTGGGCACCGGGGCCCCTGGAACACACAGGTCAGAACCAGTAGGCGCACGGGCCTCTGGCAGGCACAGTTCAGAACCAGCAGGCGCACGGGCCTCTGGCAGGCACAGTTCAGAACCAGCAGGCGCACGGGCCTCTGGCAAACACAAGGCAGACTGCAGCTGCACAGAGCATTGACCCAGCTTGGGCAGCGACAGCCGGATACAGTCCTCAGCTGGCTTCTTAATCTCCAGGGGTCCAGAGTCGGCCGGGGGCTGGGACCCAGCCTCTGGGGAGGCCCTGGAGTGTGTCACAGTCTCTGGGCTGGCCAGCTTTTGAGGACTGATTACAATATTATATGGTGTGTCTCTCTGCTTGACATGAACAGGTGAAAAATAGTTCTTTCCGGGTTGGATGGACTTAACTTGTTGTGCAGGAGGAGTTGGTGACAACGATGGCTGAATAGGTGATAATAAGGCGGATGAGTCTCTTGTCAACTGAGCTATTGACTGAGCTATGGATTGTAACCAAGTGTCTAATAGGTCTGGCTGTGACTGTAATGGGGGTGACGGTTGAGTGGCTAACTGAGCTAGTGGCTGCTGGGCAGCTAACTGAGCTACCGGCAGGGCAGCCGACTCAAAAAACACAGCCCCGGAATAAACAGACACACAGTCCAAAACAGAAAAAGGGTCCTTTTCACTCACCACAGCTGGCAGTTCCAAAGTCCTAGTCTTCGGCTGTGGGGTGATGCGCCGACGGCGCGATCGTCGCTTCCTCCCGGGCAAAACCTCCGGCGGGCCGGGCAAAACCTCCGGCGGGCCGGGCAAAACCTCCGGCGGGCCGGGCAAAACCTCCGGCGGGCCGGGCAAAATCTTCGCCGCCGGGCTGAGTTGGGAAGCGGTAGCGGCTGGTGGGTGAAGGTGCAGTTCGTTGAGTATGAAGTCCTGTGCGAGTGGGTGAAGAGAGTCTAGCAGCCAGGAGTGAGCAGAGATGAGCTGCTGTAGCCTGGCTTCTACAGCGCGGAGACACTCTTCCCCCTCATGCTCGAGCCATAGGTTAACCAACCTGGAAACAGAGCCAATTAGTTCCTTCCGAAGCTCCTCGGGAGGTGCGGATGCCGCTGGGTCCATGTTTGGTCGGCTCGTACTGTCACGGCTGGTGGAATGAGCCGTGTGGTGTGGAGGAAAGGGAGGACCCAAAATGCAGCAGTGACTGATGATACGAGTGATGTTTATTTACAAAGTGACAATGGCAGAAACAGGCAGTGAGGCATGACAAAACGACTGAAGAAACCTAAACTGGGAGAACTAAATGACAAACCTGAGACCATACAAAAGGGGTGCGGGGCAGAGACAGGAACACCATAGAACGCAGACGAGCCGACAACAAACACAGACCGACACCCACTATATATACACACACACACACACAAGGTAATCGGGTAATCGCACACAGGAGGGAAGAACAGCTGATCTGAATACACATGATGACTGGAGGACACAAGCTGAACACAATGACAACAGACACAGACTTTCAGAACAAAACAGGAAATCTAGAACCCGAACCGGACACAAGGGGGGAGGACACAGAATAACTAGAACAGAGGGAAATAATCACAAAACACAAAACGCTGGGTCAACGACCCAGGACCATGACAGAAACAGAGTAGAAATATTCTTTATTGTCCCTCATTGGGGAAATTGGCATGTTGTGAAGCGCTCCGACTGTTCCGGGAGAGCAGAAAAGTCCATTTACACAGAAGGAACGAATAAAGAACGAGAACGAACTGGCCAAACTTACAACATGAAAAAATGAATACTTATGAATAGCTTAGTCTGGGCCAAAGAAATGTGAAGCTTTTCTAAAGCGCTTAAAAGCAACAATAACTACTTACAGAAAATGGAAAAACTGCAAATACCAGCAGGATGTAAACAACTTATTGTGTTTGATGGTTATAAAGTCTAACAGGTACTGAGAGGAAGGACCTGCAGCGTGAGCGTCAGGCGTGGGGTGGAGACACTGCCCGACCCCCTGCACTGGGTTGACGGGGCATCCAAGGACAGAGCCGGCCTTCTTATCCAACCGCTTCCTCTCAGCTGTAGACGAGCTGCTGTTCCAACAGACAACACCACGAAGGTAAAAAAAAAAAAAAAAAAAAGGTCTTCAGGAGCGCCCACTGCAGTCCAAAGATCTCAGTATCCTCAGCAGGTAGAGTCCACTCAACACTTCCTGTAACGAGCATCAGTGTTTTACTCCAGTCCAGTTTGTTGTTCAGGTGAACACCCAGGTACTTATTAGAGTCCACTATCTCAGTGTCAGTTCCCGGGATGTTCCCCGGTGTGGGTGTGGTGGGTGTGCAGAAATCCACCGTCACTAATAAAGCACATTATCAAACAAACAGGCTCGTTATAAAAAGCTTCTGGTGATCTATGAAGTGAACAGCTGATAAATGTTAAAGTCATATAGCTGCTTGCTAACACAAACATGCAATCAGCCAATCGCAGAGCAGCAGCTCAGTGTCACTCCTGTAAGAACAGGAACTGAGGCTGAGGTTCACACAGGCTGTGTCCCAATCCGGCGACCGCACGCTTGAAGTACACGCACTTCGTGGACTACGTATGGCGCGTACTACGAAGTGCGGAAGTGAGAGGCTTGTGAAATGGGTCTGGCCTGCGTCACGCTACTCAGGTTGCCTAGCAACCATGATACTAACAGCTGGAAACGTTTCATACAGCTTTGTGTGACAGAAATGAAGGAGAACAAAATGTTTTGTTGTTCGTTCATTTTTTTTATGACATCACTTTGATTAGTTGAGTATCTGAGGCTGAGACCACA